>NC_050499.2:3381420-4057481 GCF_012460135.2 Molothrus ater
CATCCCCTCCTGAAAGCAGCACAGAAAAGGGGGCAGAAGACTAGAAATTAAAAAAAAAAAAAAATTAAAAAAGGAGATCCAAGTCAGCCCTCTGCTGGCAGCAGGCTCGGCTGGACGTGCAGGGGCTCCCCTGGGAGCAGGCACAGGCACCCATCCTGCTCTGAGCAGCACCAGCATCGCCTCCGAGAGCCCCAGAGCCACACTTCACTGCAGAGACAAGTTCCAACAGCAAGGAAAAGAGCACCAGGGCCAAAGGCACCTCTCTTGGGGACTGTCCTTCTTTAAACTGCTTTACTCACACAGCTCAGGTTAATCATCATTGCAGTTCAATTAGGAAGAGCACAAGGAGACCCCAGGAACACGGGGTGATGACAACAAGCGTGTCCCAGCGGGCAGAAAAAGGGACAGCATCCCAAAGTCTGGCACTGAGCGTGGTGGGAAGAGGGCAGACAGGCAACCAACACCTCCCTCCACAGCACAGAACCCACAGAGCCTCAGCCAGAGCCTGATCCCCAAAACCACCAAACACTTCCCCTATAAAGACCACCTCAGGCACGGAAACCTGCCCAGGTGAGCACAGCTCCCTCTGCTCAAAGCAGCAGCAGCTCCTCAGCCCTGCGCCGGCTCGGCTGCTCACGGAGAGCGTGTCAGGCTCTGCTTGGGCCATCCCCGTGCCCGGCTCTGGCAAGAGCAGCTGCTCTCTGCTGCAGAGACCCCGATCCTTAGGCTTTGAGCGAGCCTCGGGTGAGGGGCACACGCTGCTCGCTGGTGCAGGCAACGCAAACAAACTCCTCCGGGCTCTCTTGCTCCACGCTCACGTCCCAGCACCCCCGAGCTCCTTCCCCCAGTCCCACAGCTCCCGGATGAACCAGCTCGGGTCCTCCCGGGGCTGCCTGTAGCACGCACAGCACGACCCAAAGCCTCGCTGCCCTCCAAAAAAAGGCTGGGCTGCTCCTCTGGCCGCGATGCCTGTGGAGAGCTGCGGTGCTACCTGGGCACAGCACCGCGTACACCTGTAACTCATTCAGGGAATGAAAGGGATGCTCGGCCGGGCTGTGCGGCACAGGAGTGACCCATCTGCATATCAGCCGCCTGTGTTTCTCCTACAGCAAACAACGTAAGGGAAAGCATCCATCAGAATTCATAAGATGCACCCCTGGAGTAAAAGATTGATTTGATATTAACGGATTCGTGCAGAGACTATAAAGCGATCGAGGAAAACACTGACACCTCGGAGGCATCGCAGCCCTGGAAAGCCGCTGGCAGTGCAGGCTGGCACCGGTGCCAGCAGCACGGACCCCCCTCCCCTCTCACACAGGCACAACTTTGGGGTTTTCGGGCAGCACTAACTCACTGTCTGCCACCGAAACCCCCGGGTCGTCTCCTCGTCTGGCACCCGCAGCCCCCCCAGGAGGTTGCCAGAACCCCGCGCTGCAGCCCGAAAAGCACCGAACGCAGCCGTCCCTCCACAAGCGCTCGCACGGGGTGACCCCACCACCACCACGGGGACAAGCTGCCATCCGGAGTGTCCCCTGCCACCACGGGGACAAGCCCCTGGGACACGCGCAAAGTCTCCAGCTGGTCCCAGGACCCTCCGGCAGCCCCGCCGGGCACGGAGCATCCCCCAAAAGCCGCAAGCAGCACCCCCGAGCCCCCCAAGCCCCCGTGCAGCTGCTCCTACCTGAGCGTGGCGCTCTCCCCTTGCCGCACTGTCACGTTGTCCATGGCTTTGGGGAAGGTGGCATCTCCGCTGCGCACGGGCACTCCTGCGGGCACAAGGAAGAGCAGCCTGAGACAGAGGACGACCAGGCACCTCCAGGGCAGGGCCAAGCACCCACCGACCCCCATCCTGGGCAGCGGGGACTTTTCCAACAGGCAAAAAACACACCCGACAAGGCGAAAAGGGGGAAGGGGTGGGTGGAGAGGAGGGATGGGGGGGAGCAAAACCACCGGGGCGAGCGCTGCGGAGCTCCACGGAGATCAGGAGAGCCCCCGGCAAGGCTGGCTGCGAGCGCTGAGCCTGCCGAGCGGCATCGGAGGGAGTCCCGCTGTCCTCGGGCGAGGGAGGAGGACGGGAGGGCCGGGGGGAGGAGGAGGAAGAGGAGGAGAGAAGGTGCGGAGCACGAGATGAAGGTCACAGATGTGTGGCTGCTGGAGACGCTACTTTCAGCTGCAGCTGGGCAGGCGCTGCGGAGATCTGGCATCAAAAGTTTATAACCCACGGAGGAAACGTGAGTGTCTGTGAAAGGAAGGGGAGGGCGGCATCGGCACCGGGGGGGACACAGCGGGCCGGGGCTGGGCTGTTCTCCGGCTCTTGAGCTTTTGTTTAAATCACAGAGAGAAAGGAGAATTTAAAAAAAAAAAAAAATTAAAAAAATTTTAAAACCCAATAAAGCTCCCAAAATCCCGGTTCTGTCGCAAGATCGAAACTTCCCCGCGGAGCTGCAGGCGATGTCCGCGATGCTCCTGGGCTGTGTCCAGAGGGTCTCGGAGCCCCGCGGGGCCGGTGGCTGCTCGGGCTGCGGCTCAGGCGCGCAGCGGGGCGGGGGGGATGCGGGGGGGCGGCGGCGACGGCAGCACCCCGGCCCCGGCCGGCAGCATCCCCGGGGTTGTCATGGCAGCGGCTCCAGCGCTGCCCGGCGCCTCGGCTCCCGCACGGCCCGAGCCCCGCACACGGGCGGGCGGGCGGGCGGCAGCGGGGCGGGATGCGCAGGAGGACACGCACATTAACCCCTGCCGCGCCGCGCTCCCGCACGGGCACCGGGGACGCCGCCAGCCGAGGGACCCCCAAGCCTTCACCCGCTTCAGCCCGCTTCAGCCCCGCTGCAGAGGGGGCGTTTCTCTCGCTTGCCCTCCAGGCCAGCAGGTTGCCCAAACCCTCGGCCACCGCAGCATCTTTCCCTGCCTCCACCTGTTGATGCATATCCCTGTGGGGACTGGCTCCAGTTCTCTCTCTCTGTGTGAGAAACAGGGTCCTGTCCCCACGTCCTTTCCCATGGCATAAAATAAGACAGCTCCAGAGCATCTCCTCTCCTGTCCCCGCTTGCTGACACTGAGATCCTTGAATTAGGAAGCCCAAGGGCTTCCACCCTGCCACTCACAACAGAGCATCAACAATAAATTTCAACAAATTTCCTCCTCAACAATAAATTTCAACAAATTTCCTCCTTTGGAGACACCCATACACCACCATTTATCTCCTCAAAGAGCATCTGGAGGCACCAAGACCTTGGTGACCATCCAGACACACCTGTGTGTGCCCACAGAATGAAAACTGACCCTGTGCTGCCAGGATTCCTCATGCAGTTCCTCAGCCCAAACCAGGCTGGACCTTGGCTAGGTGCCTTCCTCCAAAGGACATCTGCCTCCTCTGCTGATGTATCCCAGGGAACCTGTCCCTCTCAGGGCTGGAGGAGGGAAATAACCACCAACAAAGGAGTTTTGGCTAATTCAGGACCCCGACCTCATCCAGAGATCCAAACACAGCTGTTAGAACTGATAAAGGGGTTTTGCAAGGAGTCTTCAGTGATCCCAAGCCCAATTTTCAGCAGAATAGGTTCTTTGTACGTGGCAGTGGGACTCAGTGACCCCAAACAGCCACTAGCCACAGGCTGGCACTGCAGGGATGTGTGCTGGCAACCCAGCACCAGCTCTAGCACCAGAGGGATGCTCTCTGCAGCCTGGATAAATAGGGCAGCCTGGGAGCCCAGGGAAGCAGGGAGAAAAGCAGGGCTGGGTTTTCCATCAGAAAGCTCCTCAGCTACTGAAAAGTTGCCTTAACCCCGAGTGTGCAGGCTGGCTGCTCCCATAGCAGGGATTCTTTGGGAGGAGGATGGGAGAGGAAGGACACTCTGCTCCCTCCTGAGCTGCTCCACTCTGCCATGGAGGAGCTGGAAGGGAGGGAGCAGCAGGGGCCAGCACAAACCCATGGCAGCCCCCAGCAGTGAGACCACGGGCACTGCTGAGCCTCACCCAGCAGCAGGATTAGCTCCAGGGGACAGGGATGCTGCAGGGACCACAAGCTCTGCTGGGTAAAGTCATGTTTACCCCTTGGGATAGGAGCTGTAGATGTAGAGTGTGTGTAGCACAAAGCCTGCCAGAGCCAGAGTAATCCAGGAGAGGGAAGATTTATAGGGAAAAAAAAGCCTGTCTGCCTCACAAAGAGACTCTGAGGAGGCCGGAGAGCCATGGATCCATGAATGGATGCAAAGGCAGGGAATGAATGGACAGACAGAGAACTAAACTGGCTGCTACAGACAGGTAAGGGGATATGGGGCATCAAGGAGGGGAGAGAGAGGGCTGGGAAATGAATGTGATCCATATCTATGTAGCTGGGTAGGGACCCAACAGCCTGGAATGGCTGTGCAGGAGACTGCAGGAGACATGGCTCAACCATGCTCATCTCAGAGGCCACTGTGGGCACCCGGGGAACCAGAGCAGCCTCTCCTGGTTTGGTATTCTGGGCCACCCCATCACAAACATGTGCCAGTCCCACTTGTGAGGTTACCAATACCTCCCCAGTGACTGCACTGCCATCAAATGATGGGACGTGGGAGAGAAAAGGGCAGGAGGGAAAAACTTGAAATCCAGGAGGCTGCAAAATTTTCACGAAGCACAAAGTCAGCAGACACAGAGGCAGAGGCACTTTTGCACCGAGACAGTTGCAGACCTGAGGCTGCACAGGGTGGCTCCAGTTCAGGTCTGTGGCTAAAAATATCGCCTGGCTGAGAGGGACTCAAGGCTGGCACAGGCCCTGGGGGCACCAGGCAGATGGCAGTGGTGGATCCTGCTCCTCACGGTGACGTTAACAAGCCCTGACCTTCTCTCATCATCCCAGAGGCTCAGGAAGAAACTGAGCCGGCAAGGACGAGTCCCTGCACCTCCCCGGCTGTCGCCTCCCAGCCCACTGTCAATCTCAGCTGTTATTAGTGGTGCAGTTTAGCCTCCCTCTCCCTCCGAGATTTCTCCCTCGTTGCTCTAATCAGGAGCTTGCAAATGTCAGGAGTACAGGCCTGGAAGTAATTAGTGAGGGACCAGAGCCTGGGGGCTGTGGGGGAGCTCAGTCACTGAGCTGCTCCAGTGTCAGACTGGGAGTCAGCCTGCAGCCACTGGGACCTACGGGTGGCCATGCTGGGTTTCATTCCCCAGCCTCATTCCTGCTCCCAGATGATTTCCCTTTTCTCCACACAGCTCAGGGCACACTGAAATGCTCACTGTGCAGCAGGGAGTGAGTCCAGCTCCCGCGGGATCAGTGCAGTGAGGGAGGGAGGGACTGCAGCACCACTGGGACACTGCACATTTGGCCAGCAAGTGCCACCTCCTCCTCTGGGACACTGCCTCTTCCAAAAGAGATCCAAGGACCATTTCTCACTCCTTTTAAACCTGCCTGGGTAGGGGAATGCAAGGAAACATGGACACAGCTGTACCACAGAGGTGTGCTTCACCCTAGGACAGCAGCCTTTCCCTCAGTGGGCACAACAAACCATGTGCTTGTCACAGTCCTCAGCAAGCAAAGAAAATTACATCTTAAGACAAAGATAATGGGAAAGAATGTTGGGTTTTTTTTATTTTTTCCCTTTCTCTGAGGTGAACTTTGCTGTCTCTCAGACATTCAGCCTTGTTCAAAGGGGTTCATGGGGTTAATTAAACCGTTGCTCAAGGGGTTAGTGCTGCACCCAGGAAAGCAAAAACCCAGCACAGCTGTAGGGAAAGGCAGCCCTTGGAGGCCTTGTGCTTTTTTAATCAAAGAGTAATCTTTGCTCCCAGGGATTCACCCTCCAGCACTGGTGGAAGTGGAAGTTCTCCAGATCTCCCTCTGGAAAGCCCAGACAAGACTTTCAACAACAACAGCTCCTCTCTGGTCCCCAGCTGGCAGACAGCCACAGGCACTTTTTTCACAAAATTGGGCTCTTTTAAGGCATCTCTTTCCTGGGGCATGGGGAATTTCTAATCCTGAGCATCTCGGCCACCCTACCTGGCCAAGACATATGTGACACCTCCATGGTGAATGTGGAGCTGTGTCTTGGTACCCTGCATCCTCCAGATGGTGTCTGGGCTCGGGGCTATAAGATTGTTAACTAATTTCTTTCCACACTATTATCCCCTCCTCCCTCTCCTCCCACCTCCTTTTTCTCTCCCTCCTTCTCTCCATCTGTCTCTACCCCTTTTCTTCTCCACCTTTCTCTTGCACACTTGCAGCTGCTAATTTTTCCCCAGCAGATTTGGCAATCCATCCTGACACCTCTTCCCCCACACCCCACAGCCCCGCTTTGTGCTTTTTCCCGTTTGCTGCTGAATATTCTCATTTCTTCACCCAAAAGAGATGGCACGAGCACAGGCAGGAGGAATACACATCCTCCCTGTAGGAGTGACGGGGGGTAGGACGGTCAGGAAGGATGGAGATGAGAGATCTCTGAAACCAGGGCTGGAATTTGGGGTTTATTGCAAAGGGCCTGGGTGCAGGGCCCTGCTGGGAGCTGCCAGACACAGCTGAGAGCAGGCCTGAGAGAAGAGAGGGGAGAGAGGATGAGAGGGTGAGAGAGTAAAAACATAAGAGAGTAAAAGGGTAAGAGTGCAAAAGGCAAGAGCTAAGAGACAAGAGGTAAGAGTGCAAAGTTCTTGTTACAATACAGTAAATCATCTTCTGTGTTGAATATTCTGATTCTCACTAACCAATCCAGTACAAGATACAAATCCTATAGCATTTCTATACAGCTTATAAGAATCACTACATTACTATACTGTGCTACGTTTTAAACCCTAAAAACTCCTCTTTGGGCCCCTTCTGCCAAGCTGCAGGGTCTGCTCTGACCCTTGGGCCTGTCTGCAAGCAGAAGGTCTTGTTCCATCAAAAGGGGATCACCTTCACCTGGCTACACCATTGTTTTCCCGTTGTTCAGTAACTGAGGTATCTCAAAGCTTGCTTTCATTTCAATCTCGCTCATAGTTTCCATATTCTCAAAATCTTTTGCCAGACAATCATATTGATAAGGCTCTCCTGTTTCATCTTCCCCAACACCTCCCCATGCAGGGAGAATCACATCTCACTGTCCTGGGACAAAACTGAGCCCCCACCAGTTTGTGGAAGGGGCACAAAGCCAAGCATCACCCCTTTCCCAGGTGGAAAGCCTTGGGAATGGGATCCACAGCTGCACTGACCACTGCCAGGCCACTGCCACACACACACCTCCCCCTCTCTCACCTCAGCCTCTTCCCAGCGGAATTTATTTATCCCACTTAATTTTTCCAGTTGTTTTATCTTGTTTTATCTTCAGACTAAATCAGGCTCTCTCTGCAAACGGAACTTTTATTTTCCGTGCTGTTACATTTAATGCGTTTTATCGCACGAATTCAGCAAAAGGGGAAAAAAAAAAAATTAAACAACCTGCTGAGGTAATTGTGGGAAAAAAATGCGACTCGTTCTTCACATTGATCGTGGTGCTTGAGCTCCAAGGGCAGAAAATCCAGACTGGAGGCTCAGGCTCCTCATTTACAACTGGCTCAGGGCTGGTTTAGCAGTCAGTGCCCAGGTAGACCCTCCAACCCCATCCTCGTGCCCTAAATTCACACACAAATCCTTCCCTCTTCCACAAAATCCCCCCAGGGCCACACAAACCCAGCCTGGAGTCAGGATTACAGCGTGGGAAGGCAGGTCATGGTTGAGCAGGACCCACAGCAATCCCTGGGGATTTTAATGGGATTACTCCACACTTAATGCTCAGCTGCAATCCCCGGCTGAACCCCGGCATATGGCACGTTTAAAGAGTGTGTAAACCTGACAAATGAAATCCAAAACGGAGGCAGCTCCACAGACACCCACCTGGAGCAGTTAAAGCAGCCTCCTCCTTACACCAAATATTAAAGGAATAAACAACACCAGCTCTGAGAACGCCCGGTGCTGCTCAAGCAAAGCTCGGAGGGGCTGGGACACCCAGGGGCAGCAGAACCATCACAACATCACCCTAAAAGCTTGAAAAACACGGATTTAATTTTCCTGAAGCATTTCTGACAACCATCCAGCATGATTTAGGGTTTTTTTTTAATTTTTTTTTTCCTAAGGAAAGCAAAATGTTAAGATTTTCTCTGTGATGCCAAGATTTTTTTTTTTTGTTGCCATTTC
Organism: Molothrus ater; assembly: GCF_012460135.2. Lineage (NCBI taxonomy): Eukaryota > Metazoa > Chordata > Aves > Passeriformes > Icteridae > Molothrus > Molothrus ater. The sequence continues at coordinate 3,389,540 of NC_050499.2, forward strand.
TGATGGTATTTAGTTCATTTGGGCAAATTTTCAACTTCTGTGCAGTCCCTTTCCCTGAAACTCCAACTCTAGAGGGAAGGAATGTTGGGGGGGCATTACAGACATGTGACATTTTGCTTCATTGCCAAAACATTTCCATATCAAAGCAGCCAAAGTTCAAGCTGCCCTAGCAAGGACATTGTCTTGGAAAAAAAACAAAACCAAACCAAACAGCACAACAAAAATCCATCACGGTGCACAGTCTCTGCCAAAGAGATGCTTCCAGGAGCCCTGTCCCAAATTTCCCACATCCCTGGGAAGCAGACAGTGACAGGACAAGGGGGAATGGCTTTGACCTGACAGAGGGCAGGATTAAACTGGATATTAGGAAGGGTGAGATAAATTGGATATTAAGATGTGAGGGTGAGAAGCACTGGTCATTTCCAGAGAAGATGTGGGTGTCCCATAAGGGACCACATAGGATATCCAGTGCCACCCCTGCCATGGGCAGGGACACCTTCCCCTATCCCAGGGTGCCCCAAGCCCTGTCCAACCTGGCCTTGGACACCTCCAGGGATGGGGCAGCCACAGCTTCTTGGGGCAGTCTGTGTTTGACAGGCTTTTCTTGGGGCAGTCTGTGTTTAACAGGCTTTTCTTGGGGCAGTCTGTGTTTGACAGGTTTTTCCATCATTCATACCTAATGACCCCTCCCTAGGACAAGGTGTGGAGGCACAATCACATTCCCAAATTAGTCCAGGAGTAGGAGAAACCCCAGAAAAAGGGTTCTGGAGCACAGATGCTGAGCCTGGGCATGAAATATGCATTTGAGCCCTACCAGCCATTACAGACTGGAAATGGAAAGCAGGATCTGGGATCCACCCCTGCATCTACCACACTCTCACCCTGGCCATGGCACACAGGGAACCCTCAGCTTCCCCCACGTTCCTGGAGCAGGAATGCTTCTCCCCTCTCCTGGGAACATTACAAGGCTCATTTCATAGACACTCACAAAGTGCTCTGTGAGCTCTGCGCTGAACTAATAAAAGAACAAATAAATAGATATCACATCGCCCTGTTTATCCTGTTTCTAAACACGAAGCCATCGTGTAGCCTCGGGGCTTATTTACAGAATACAGAGATGCAGGAATGATCAGAGAGCAGCTGTGCCACCGACACACCGTGCTGGAAGAGGGAAACACCACGCTCTGGGCTGTCCTGGGAGGCTCCAAACAGCATCCCCAGCACAGGGGAGAGAAAGGAAAATCCTGTCTTAACATCCTCTTCAGTGTGTGCTGCTCTTTTTCACACCTGGATCGCACCAGAACCTCTCAGGATATCCAGTCCTGCCCCTGCCATGGGCAGGGGCACCTTCCCCTATCCCAGGGTGCCTCAAGCCCTGCCCAACCTGGCCTTGTACACCTGGAGGGAAACAATCTGCAAGCAGCCACAGCCTCCTGGAGCAGTCCATGTTTAACAGGTTTTTCCATCATTAGTCCCCCCAGCAAATCCATCCTCGTGTGATGCACAGGTGAGGGACTGCACATCCTGGAGCCCTGCTCAGACTCAGGGTTTGCTTGCCCAAACCAAACCTTTTATACCAGCAGAGCAGCCAAACCAGCAAGATTTCAAGATAAAGACAAAAACATGCCTGACTGATTCCATAGAGATAAACTGGGCCTTGAAAACTTGGATTCCCCTGAAGGAATGGCTTGTGCCCTGCAGCCCTGAAGGGCAGCATTTGTGTTCCTCTGCCCACCATGTACCCTCATCCCCTCCAACATGTCCTCCCAGCTTGGGCAAGACAACCCCAAATGTCCCTGGGGCTCTTATCACCACCCAGGGCAGCCCTGCCCTGCCACTCATATTTAATGCTGCCCAGAGAAGCTGTGCTGCCCCATTCCTGAGGTGCTCCAGGCCAGCTTGGACAGGGTTTGGAGCACCCTGGGACAGTGGAAGGTGTCCCTGCCCATGGCAGGGGGTGGCACTGTGTTACCTTGAGAGTCCCTTCCAACCCAAACCACTCTGGGATTTTCACACCTCCACACGCCCGCTCTCCCAACCAACAACACAAGCCAGCCTCCAGAACATCTCACTGCTGGGGCACCTCCTGGGGCTCTCAGATCCTGCCTGGGCTGCTGCTGGAAGGGGCAGAGGGAGGAGGGCTGGGAGCTGCAGGGAGCTGGGTGGGATCTCTGCAGAACTGGGGAGGAAATTTCCCTGCTCCCACTCCTCACCCTGCACGCTCCCCTTGTCTCCAGGTGCTGCTGGGCAGGTTTGGCAGTCGTGTTCTGCAGGTAAAGGTCTGAACACTTGTTCTCAGCCTGTCTGAACTACCTGGGCTGCTCATGCTGCAGGTCCCAGGAGAAATAAAAATTCTCAGTGTTTTCAGTCTTCCCCTCTGTGGCCCAGTGCTGGTGATGTTTTTTCAACTTTGAAATTCCTGCTTCTAAGGGCTGAAGTGAGGGGGAGAAAACCATTAGGTGAGGGAAGGCTCTTGGTTCCTGCAGGCTTTGGAAAACTTCCCTGGGAGTTTGATGGGAGCTGTGGGTAAATGCTGGTGCAGGTCTCTGCTCTCAGAGGCAGCAGAGCTGCTCCCTGCAGGTCTCACTGCTGATTTATTCCCAGTGGTATCGGGCACAATGAGATAAATATGCAAGTGGCACAGCCGGGGTGTGGATGGGAACATCTCCATCTTCCTAGGTCAGCTTTAATTCATCTGTTTCAGTCAGCCTGGCCTCAGCCATTCACTTCTGACTCCAACCCAATTCTCTTCAAAGCCCAGCTCTGCCTGGATGCTGGGATTAAAATCTACGTTTGCAGCAAACAAAACTAAGAGTGTTTTATGAGGAAGAATAACCTTGGGGGAGGGTTTGACTGCGGTTTCAAAGGCTGAGCAAGGTTTCTGTGCACAGCTCTGACTGAGTTCTGCTTGCTGTCAGCAATCCCTGCTATCTCCAGGCTGCTGACAACCCAACAACCCCCGATACCGCAGGAAGGAAACAACCTGCAAGCTGCAAAGCCACCATCCCGTTTTGCAGAGAGAATGACAAGGTAGGAAAAGACAAAGGAACCCAAATACCTCTGGGGAAATAAGAGAGCTGCCCACAGCTACCCTGGAAGCCCCAGGTCCCTCCAAAGCATTGTTTCCCATGGACACACGGCTTGGAGCAGCCTAGGATGTCACCAGGAGCTGCTGCTCCACAAACTAACAACCCTGAGGGCTCCTTCTTCCTTAAAACCCCTTTAACCCCACAAATTCAAACAAGGACACAGCACTTCAAAACCACAACTGTTCCCAATACAGCAGGCACTGGGTCCAAACTGATCTTCCCAAGCTGGACAATGTGGTGGCGTTTGCAGGGGTCCCAGGTTGAGGGAAGAGACGAGGATCTGACTCCATATTTCAGAAGGCTGATTTATTATTTTATGATATATATTATATTAAAACTATACTAAAAGAATAGAAGAAAGGATTTCATCAGAAGGCTGGCCAAGAATAGAAAAAGAATGATAACAAAGGCTTGTGACTGACCAAGACAGTCTGGACAGCTGGGCTGTGATTGGCCATTAATTAGAAACAACCACATGAGCCCAATCCCAGATGCACCTGTTGCATTCCACAGCAGCAGATAACCATTGTTTACATTTTGTTCCTGAGGCCTCTCAGCTTCTCAGGAGGAAAAATCCTAAGGAAAGGATTTTTCAGAAAATATCATGGCTACAGGACAAGGTGGTGCAGGACACCAGGATGAGCCTGCCCTGGGCTGTTCACACCCAAGGAAGAGCATGGGAGAGCAGGATGAGCCATAGAGCTCCATCCCTGCATCTCCTCTGCTCCTCGTTATTAAAGCTGGCGTTTGTCATGTTAAGCAGCTGCTCTAACATAAAGCAAAACTGTCAAGAAAAATACGAGTGTTGCAGATGGGAGGCATTTTCTTCCTAACTGCTTCATTTTTATTTTTTTGTGGGTTTGGGTTTGCTTTTTTTTTTTTTCCTTCCCATCTCCTTCACCCTTTACAACTACCCCTGCTATTGCAGCTGGCTCTGTGAGCCACCATCCTGATAAGCAGCCGCCCGCTCGCTTCTTCTGGTCCTCGCAGGCTCTTCTATTCATTGTTGTTTCTCTGTTGCTACAAATTGGCACTTCTAAAGAGATTTCCAGGCCAAGTATTAACCCCCTCCGGAGCCCAGGCACATAAACACACACGTTATTTGTCAAACGAGAGGAAGGCAGCCGAGCTGCAGGGAAATTTAAGTGACTTGTCTGAAAGAGCAGCGAGGAGCAAAGGCGGAGGAGCTGACAGACGTTTCTTACTGCCAGGACCTGCTCCCTTCCTTGCAGCCCTGTCTGCAGCCAAACCCTTGAAATCCTCCCTCTGCCCCATAAATCAGCAAACTCAGCTCCCTTTCTGAACTAGAAACAGGACCCAGGAGTCCTGACATCACACAGCACAAAATCAGGTTTCCTCTCATTGCAAATTCTGGTCGAAACTCCTTTTAGAAAAAAGTTTTATAGAGGTTTTTATTTATTGTCAACTCCTGGATGATAAAATGAGGCTGCTACAAGCCCTATTTATTTCCCACCCTCGCAGGAAATGGAGGGGCTGAGATGTGAAACAAATCCAGGGCTCCAGCACTGACCCTGGGCTCGTGCTGGTTCACAGAGCGCTGGGTGATTATTTTATAATAGCTGATAGCATCTGTGATTTAATGCAGCTGTTAGAAATTAGCAAGGACTCCATCGAAAGCGTCCCAGTCACTCACGATAACAGGCTAATAAATCATTCCCCCAGTGCTCCGTGGCATTTATGGTTCTATTTTAGAGATGCAAAGTATAGATCCGGCTGCTCTCCTGGATTTATTTTTATTTATACTTTTAATAATGCAATTAAATAAATAAATTTAGGATGTTGCGACTCTGTTGCCAAAAATGGCACTGATGAGAACTTCCCCTGCATGACTTCCCTTCGTTATTTTCTCCCCACTAGCCAATTAAAGGGAAAACAAATGGCTCCAAAGCTGCTCCAAGATATTGTTTCCAGTGCACGGGGTGAAAAATCTCACACCACAGAAATCCAGGGGAGGCAAGAAGGGAGATGGAGGAGGAGAAGGAAAAGCTGGGCTGGCTGTTACTCTCCTCTCCATCCAGATTTCCTCCTATCACACCTCAATCCTGAGCATCTAGAGGCCACATTTCATGGATACCTACAGGAATGCACTCACAGCTGCCCAGTCTTCAATCAGCCAGCAAACCCAGCTTTATTAATTCCTTCTGGGGTGATAATCTGCAGCATTCCTTATGCTCCTAAGCAAGCAGAAAAGCAGCAGATTCCCTGTATCTGCCTACTGCAGTCTGGGTGCTTAAAAACCTTCCCTGGAATGGGATTGGGATGTCTGACCCCAGAGCAGGAGGGGATGTCCTCAGGCCAGCCTGGCTCTGCACGGAGCCACTTCACAATAGAGCACACCCTCCCCTGGCTGCATCCTTCCAATCAAAGCCAAGGGAATTGCATTTGCTGGTGGGGATGGTGTGTCTGGTTCAGCCACCCTGCGCCCCAGGGAATGGCCAAGGCAGGTGGGAGCACCCCCACGCAGAGGGAGCTCATTGCTCTGAGGTGAGCCCCAAATCCTCCCTCCTCCCTTTGTTTGCACCTTGCAACAGCACAATTTGGGCACTCCTGTGTCCCAAATGGCTCCATAAACTTCACAAAGGGTGCACCAAGGAGCAAAGCAGCCATCACTCTGCTCACCGTCCCCTGGGATCCTCCTGCCTCTGCCTTGGCACACTCATTTTTCCACCTGTCAGAAACCAACACACACCAGCCTTCAAATGTCTCACTGATGGGGCTGGAGGAGAGCAGAGCCAAGTGAGGTCTTTAGAATTGGGAATTCAAATTCAGAACTGGGAGGAAAACCCTGCCATTCCCAAGGCTTGCATGCCAGGGAGAGGTCATGGTGCATCTCTCCTGCTCTTCCCCCTAAATGAACTCCTTGAATGCAGCATGTCCCAGAATCCAACACCCATGCACAGCTTCAGGGTCACAGCTCCTTTCAAAGGGCTTCTCTGACAGGGTTCACCAGGCTGGCTTTGCTTAGCCACTTTAGAGAGAGAGGGAAAACCTTGGGAGCAGAATTGGGACTGGCAGTGCCTTCACTGACTCCCAAGGGAGGCTGATGTGGGCTCACATTTTGAGCTCCTGTGGAGGGTTTTTTCTTCCACTCCCTAAAGCGAGCCTTGTCATGTATTCCCTCAAACAGGCAGTGAGCCTGACGGACACACAGACACCCTTGGTGCTTTTCAAGGTCAGCTTCACCCCTGGGAGGTTTCCATCACTTGGAGACCTGATCCATCCTGAGTCCTGTGTGGAGAATCCTGACCCAAGGTGGGGAGCAAGCATCCCAGTGCCTCTCCTCAACATTACCGACCTCCTTGTTCTCATGCCGCAAATCCCACCAAAATATTCAAATAAGGCTGTTCTTTCTCCTTCATCTGAGAGTATTTTCACTTAATAAGGAGAAGGAACCAATTTATTTCTCAGTCACGCACTAAACTCTGGTGTTAGCAAGTTTAGAGTAAGCCAACACCCAATAAAGTCTGCACAGACTTCACTGGAGCTGAAGCAGATCTCTGTTGGGTCCATTTAAAATGCTCTAAGCATTTCCATCATATCCTTACTTTTAAGTAGAGTTACAGTCAGAAAAATTACTCTGCATACATGACCCCAGAGGTTTCATATTTCTTCTCCGGCGGTGACAGTTCCCAACCAGATCTGCTTAATTTACAAGTTGGGAGATAGGGTTGCTTTCCCCCCCTCCTTAAAACTGCCAGCCCTGCAAATTCCTCTAGAATGGAAATAATTGCCTCCCCTCACCAGCTCTGCCATTGGAGTGCAGGATATACAGCCCTGGGCATGGCTCCCGAGTGGATGGGACAGGGAATCCCATCCCAGTCCCCATCCTGGCTCTTGCTGACCATAAGCAACCCAGAAACTCAGAGAACACGAGGATCCCCAGCAGTAAGATGCTGAAGATCTTTGGAGCTGCAGAAAACCTCCTCCATGCCTGGCTGTGAGGTCTCCTTTTAATTATAGAAACTGATTTTTTTGCAATTACCATTTAATATAATGCAATCTCTCATTAAAGTTAAGGGTTCAACCGCTCTGATCTTTTCCCATTTAATAAAGACAGCAGGAGAAGGCTCTGGGAATTGGCACCACCCACCAGACTGGCATCTCCAGCTCGGGAGCGCCGGCGCAGTGGGGTCAGCCAGGAGAGCTGTTCCTGGCCAATTCCCAGCTCCCTGCAGAGTCAAAACAAGCAGAGCTGCTCCCCAGAGCAGGGAGATCAGGGGTGTTCTGAGGAGGAAAGGGCAGGGAGCACAGCCTGGGAGCTCCGTGGGGCTCTGAGCTCCTTCTCTTTGCTCTCCCTGTAAGTTTTTCGGGTTTGCACCTCTCCCATGGATGGAGGAGCTACAAGTGCACCAGCCCATCTGGGATTTTTCCTGCCCTTCCTGAGAGCCTGCTGCCATCCTCAGAGTTCAGCAACATCCTCAGTCTGACACTGATGCTCCCCAGGTGTCCCTCCCAGCCCATGAAGTTTTTTGATCCTGCAAAACCCCACTAATGCCTTTCTAAAAGAGTCAAGCCTAGACAGGCTTCCCATGGGTCCAGCCAGGGCACAGCCCACACCCAGCATCCAATAGAAAAGTCCTGTTGCCTTCTTCAGAAGATATTTGGTACAATTATTCCCTTCTTTACCCCAAATCCTCCTTTAGCATGCAAGAAAATGAAGCAGCCTTGATCTCCGCAGAAAGAAGAGGGTTTCAGAAAGCACTTGTAGCAAGACTTTAACAATAAAAATTCTAATTAAATTTTTACATGTTTAAATACCTTTGTCATGTATTTTCATTAATAGCATTCTGTGCTGTCTTTAATTTGATAATCTCCTCACCCTGTGCAAATAACCTCCTCCAAATCCTGAGGCACATCTAGCACACCAGCAGCACAGGAGCTGAAAAGCATTCCTGAGGATGCACAACACATGGGGGGCAGAGATCCACAGTCCTCTGCTGGGATCTGGGAATGGGAAACACAACAGAGGGAGCAATCTGGAAATGGGTACCCATAGCCACGTTACACCAGCTCCATGGCAAGTGGGGATGTGAGGATGCTTTTCCTGCTAGGAGCAGTACCCAGCAGGTGAAGCAGCAAGAGGACAACAGGAATCAGAGGCAGCTCCCAGAAAACATCCTGGTTTTAAGAGCATTGGCACATTAAAGACAAGCCACTCAATTTTCCAAAGCTTTGAAGATCTTCTGAGCTTCAGCTCTTCTCCCTAATGTGGAAGATAAAAGTGGCAAACAAGAAATGACCCAAATGCCTCAGTCACAGAATCACAGGATCATCACACAATGGTTTGGGTTGGTAGGGACCTCAAAGCCCACCTTGTTCCAACCTTTGCCATGGCAGGGAGACCTTCCACTGTCCCAGACTGTCCACACCCCATCCAACCTAGCCCTGGACACTTTCAGGGATGGAGCAGCCACAGGGAAACCTGTACCAGGGCCTCACTGCCTTCCCAGGGAAGAATTCCTTCCCAATATCCCATCTATCCCTGCCCTTTGTCAGGTTGAAGCCCTGACCCATGTCCCATCAGCAGTTCTCAGAAAACATCCTATTTTCAAGACCATTGGCACACTAAAGGCAAGTCCCTCAACTTCTCAAAGCCTTAAGGATTGGCTGAGCTTCAGCTCCTCTCCCTAATGTGGAAGATAAATGTGGGAAATGAGAAATTACCCCAGATATGCCTCAATTGGTTCTGACTTCTATGATTCCATCTTTAGAGGGGGCAAAAAGCCAGCAGACTGATTCCAGCTGCTTGTTGATTCCTGCCTGGAGCAGCCTGGTGTTTAGTAGCTGGGCAGAGCTCTTCTGCAGTTATGTATTTATTTTATGAATATTATTATTATTATTTTTAACCGTGGAATCATTTTATTAATATTAATAAACCCACAGAAAGTGCTAATTTCCTCCATCATTCTCCTAATTACCTCTATTGAATTGTGAGGATCATCTGCATGAATAATGATTCCCAGTGCATTTGCTTCACTGTTCAGCAAAGGAATCAGCAAGAGCTGGATCCTGCACCCGCAGATGGCAGGGAAGGAGCTTTGGAACCACCACCAGATGCCTCCTCCAGTAACTCATGACATCTCCCCAGCTTCAAAATCCTGGCTGGGCTACCAAAGTCATTCTGCATGAACACAAGGGGTGGGACAGGTCTGCTAAGGGGAGGTGACCCTGCCGTGCCACTTCTCAGGGCACAAGGGCTCTCTCTGCTCCTCTGGAGCTCCAACACCTTCCCAAGTCCTTTCAAACAAAGATCAAACAGCCCATGGCTGTTTGTCTGACCCTCCTGGCCACTCCAGAGCCAACAGCAGTTTTCCCACGATTCTGGATGAGGCAGAACCTCAGCCTGGGTTTTGGTGCCAAGAGCAAGGAGCCAGCACAGCATCACTGAGGAATAGCTGTGGCTGCCCCTGGATCCCTGCAAGTGTCCAAGGCCAGGCTGGACAGGCTCGGAGCAGCCTGGTCTAGGTGGAAGGTGTCCCTGCCCATGGCAAGGGGTGGTTTTTACAGAAACACTGAATCACAGAACTAACTAGGCTGGAAAAGACCTTTGAGATCATCAAGTCCAACCTATGACCCAACACCACCTTACCAACTTCAAGGTCCCTTCCAACCCAAACCATCCTGGAATTCCATTGTATCTCCCTTAGTCACACACAGGGACTGGAACCAGGAGGTCCCAGATCAGGTGGAGGAGGTGATGCCAGTGACAACTCTTCCCAAAGCAGGGTATGCACAACAGTCTTCCCAGGGAGACTGAGAACAGAAAAGCCTTCCACTTATTTCTTTTGGCAGCTTGTTGCTGATGCCAAGATGCTTTTCCTTTCCAAGTCATCTGTAAGCTCCTGAAATCACAGCATGGGAATGTTTCCCAGCTCCAGAAACACCCCAAGTGCTGGTGTTCAGCATGAAACCAAGGAAGATGCATCAGTGTCACCTCCACAGAGTCCCTGCTGTGCTGGCTTTGCAAGACGAGCTGCAAGGAAAGGGGCACCAGCACATCTCTGTGGCTTGTGACTCCAGCCCAGCCTGGCAGTGACAGCTGCACAACCCCCTCGGGCTTGCTGAGGGACCATAAGTCTTTAAAATATGTATGATGCTCTTGGATGGGCTCCATTCCCTGCAGCTCCTCCACGCCAGCAGGGACACCGCACATGGCACTGTGACACTGCATCTGTGACACTGCATCCCCACCATGGACCCTGGGCAGGACCTGGCACCCTCTGCCACCACTGCTGCCTGCTGCAGGACATCTGGCTAGGGAGAAAATTCCGAGCACGAAGGAGAGCTCCATAACCATCACTGCTTTTTTTCATGGAAAAGCAGCTCTGACCAGCTGCTTGCTCAGGCAGAGGGAAAGGCTGGGATATTTCTGAGTCCCCCCAGCCTGTTTCACTCACTGTGAGCACACTCAGCTTCTGTGACACCCTTCAGCCACGTCCCCACGCTGCAAGGTGGCCACAGGCTGCCTTTCTGCCTCCACAAAGTTCCCTTTGGAAAAGGAATAGGACACACATCTGTGTTTTCCTGGTGGGGAGAGGGAGGGTAGGTTAGGGAGGCTCTCATTTCACAGGAGAGGCTGCCCAGATCGTATTTGTATTCATTTTCATGAAATCCCCATAAAAGTCACTAATAGAACACAATCTGCTAATTAAATTTCACGCAGGAAGGCATTTTCACCTTAGATTAGCAATGTCCTTGCACATTTTTTGCTACTAATGTACTAATAACATCTTATTTATCTTATAAATGAATTCCGTTAGACTTATCATTAAACTTGAGATATTAACGTGCTCAAATGAACTCAACGTGAAAGTGGGGGGGGGGATGATAATTCCAAAGGGATGGAAAACAGAAATCCATTTTCCTTCTATTTTGCTGGGAAAGAAAGGCAGTGGGCTGGCAGCTCTGGGGAGCAATGTCCTGACTTTAAATGCTGCAGAGGTGTGAGGGAGGGCAGGGAGCTCTCCACAGATCCTGCTGCTAGGGATGTTCTATCCAAGCAAAGGACACACCCAGATGCTTCTGCATCCCCCATTCTCTTTGTGGGAAGATCCATACTGAGTGGTTTCACAGTGCAGGAGAGGATTGAGGTGCACCTCAACCCACCAGACCATACCTACAGACCTCCATTCCAGCTCAGGGCTTCCACTTCCCAAGGAACCTCGCCACAGATGTCCCAGCTGGGTGTGCAGACAGGCACCTGCTTCCCAGCCCAGGGCTTGGCTTTAAAATATTTGTGGAAAGCAGGAAGGAGGTGGGGGAGAGGCGTTCTTGATCATGAATCTTGGCAGGATACAGCTGCTTCCCCACGACTGGCTGGAAGATGGATAACGGGGAGGAGGCCAAGCTGCAGTGTTTAAATCCAGATCTGCTTCCTGAGAATCCTCCCCTTCCAGAACTGGATTTTCAGAGTTCACATCCTCCAAGCTCCCTTGCCCCCAGGAACACATCCCTGCCCTGCTGAAGGGTGCAGTGCCAACCACCAACACCTCAGCTGTGCCTCAAGGAAGGGGGGATGGTTGTTTTTTTTGGTTTTTTGGGGTTTTTTTTAATCCAGCTTTTCATTCTGCCAAGGCTTTTCATCCCAAATCAAGGTTTAGTCTTTGTGCAGATGGGGTCAAATCCCACCCTGGCTGAGCCAAACAAGAGCAGTGATGGATTCCTCCCCTTCGTACACGGCTCCACGGTGTTTAATAACCAACTTCGCTGAAGAAAACAACATCCAACCTGCGATATTCTGACAGCAGCATTTTCTCCCCCTTTCTGAAGATCCGCGATTTTCCCACTTGTAATTGGATGAGGCAACATTGACATCCAGTGGCCGATGAGATTAATCGCAGCGAAGCCGGAGTGAATTCCCGGGGGATGGAGCAGGAGCAGCAGCAGGCAGAGAGCAGCGGCATCCCACAGCTGCACACCCCTGCCAGGGCCAGCGGCACTCAAACCAGCGGGACAGGCATTCCAGGCTGCTCTTCCCAAACCTTCCTCCCCGCTGGAGGGGACTGCGGGTCCAGCAGCACAAATCAGCATCTCTGCTGCAGCTGGGGGAGTGTGGATTTGTGCTGGTGGCCCCCTAATTCTGTGTCCCAGTCTTGTGAGAAGCACAAACACTGTGGGGTGCAAGCCAGAGCTGCCTGGCTTTATTTCACAGAATCATTCATGTTGGAAAAGCCCTCTAAGACAGCCAAGTCCAACCAACACTGGATTTCTCCCAGTGGCTCACCAGCACCTGCTATGACATTTCACAGAGGTGGGGACACATCTGCTCAGCACAGACCCATCCTGCCAGTGGGCAGCCTCTCCCCAGGCATTCACACCTTTCCTACTCCCACACGGAGCCAAAACCTCCCAGATGAGCATGAGGCCATGCCCAGGAGCCTCTCTGCTGCCTCAGGTTCCACCTCTCTGTGTGCCCACAGCAGAGAGAGCTCTGCCCATCACATACCCATCAGCTCTTGCTGTGTTTTACCTCCACAGCATCGTGGCACAGGGCTGAGGCAGAGTCCTGGAATGGTTTGGGCTGGAAAGGACTTAAAATCATCCAGTCCAACCCCCTGCCACAGGCAGGGACACCTTCCACTATCCCAGGTTGCTCCAAGCCCTGTCCAGCCTGGCCTTGGACACTTCAGAAGCAGCCACAGCTTCTCTGGGCACCCTGTGCCAGGGCCTCTCCACCCTCATTGTAAAGATTTTCTTCCCAATCTAAAATGGACCTCTGTCACCTCAAAGCCATTCCTCCTTGTCCTGTCACTCCATGCCCTTGTGAATTTTATGGATACCCATTACTATGGATAATTCTCATTGTCAAAATGCATTCCAGATGCAAGCTACAGCTGGGCACCTGTGAGGTTTGGGGGAATTCCTGTATTCCTCATTTACAGACAACAAAACTGAGGCCCCAGAAGGGAGGAAGACTGTGATGGATGGGGCAAGGCTGTAAATCCCTGGCCAAAGCCTGAATCCAGGCCATTTTACCAAGCGACAGAACAATTTGCATGCCTGTAGGGGCTGTTAGATGCTGCTCCCTCCCCAGACAGCTATAAAAAAAACAGAGAGACTCCCCCTCCTCAAATCTGCTTTAAAGGTTCTCCAGTTTCTGTGGGGCTTTAATTTTATTTTTAAAAAATGCTCAGGCAGATTGCATGCTACACAATTAAATATTGATTGGGAATTCTCCCCAAGTAGGTTTCCCCCTCCATCTCTCTGCCTCCATGGGGAGATGTCAAGTTCTGTTTCCTAAGCTGTCCCCATCCAGTGATTACGTTCATTAGGACACCAGTGTTGTGGTTAAAAGTACTTTTTTTGCTGCTGTACGTTTAATTAGACAACTCTTTCCCAGAAATTATTTATAGCCAAGCTTGGGAGCTATAGTTAGTCCGAATGTAAATAAGATTCAGAAGGGAAATCCCAGGGCACCCCTGTGGCTGGTGAGCCGCTCGCTTCAATCCATTAGCACTGGTCCCAGCGCCCCTGCTTAGCACAGCCTTCCAGGGCTTTATGGCTGCAAGTTGTGCTATTTAACAAAATAATAAAGCAAACCAGGCCCAGGCACAGGTTTCCATCCAACTTCTGATGGACAAAGAAAATTTTCCCTCCCGTCAGCGCAGGGAGCTTGGAAACTCCCCAGCCTCAGAAGGAACAGGATGTGGAGGGCAGCAAAAAAAGCCTTTGTCCTCAGTGGGGAAAAGCTCAATTAATTAGAGCAATATAGAACTTTGCAAACCCCTGAGAACACCTGAGCAGGGTTCTGGGTTTGTTTGAAAAGTCTGAGTTGGAAGAAGTCTGAAGAAGGAAGGAGCCAGACTGAGCCCAGTGTCTTAACACCCTTTGCAGCACATCTGTGACACATTACAGCACTGCAATTCCAGCAGGAAAAGCAAGGACTCTACTCTGATCCTCACCAAAATGACCTCAGAATTATGGTTTAGAGTCACAGAATCATTAAGGTTGGAAAAGACATCCAAGATCATCATCTGACTTAAGTTGGAAGGGATATTTCAAGGTTATCTAGTCCATCTCCCAACCAGGCCAGCTCACTGGGATGTTCCTCTCAGTCTCAGTCCTCCTCCTGAGCCCCTTTGGAAGCAGCACAGTCAGAAAACCAAATATCACAGAATTCCAGAATAGTTTGGGTGGAAGTGACCTTAAAGCTCATCCCACCCCCTGCCACAGGCAGGGACACCTTCCACTATCCCAGGTTATTCCGAGCCCCATCCAACCTGGCCTGGAACACTTCCAGGGATGAGGCAGCCACAGCTGCTCTGCACAATGGTTCTGCTTTCAACCCAATTTAGTACTGGGCTGGACAGGCACAGCCATCCCACCATCCCACAAGAGCTTTGTTGGGAATATTTACCAACCTTCACATCCACCCTGCATTAACAGGGCAACCCAGCCGGGATGCTCTGCCTCCTGCCTCACAGACACACAGGCATCACTTGATGGCTGATTCACAGGGTTAATCTCGCATTTTCACACCTTTGTCTCTCCTCCCGGCATTTGAGGGAGAGGAGAACCGCACTCAGGCAGTGTTATGTAGCACAACAGCACTCAGCTGCTCGGGAAATCGCTGCTCCAGGCAGGGAGCAGCAGCGAGGCCACGCACGTGGAGCGGCCGATAATGCAGGAAAAACGGCAAATCTCTAAAAACCCCAAACAACAAGCAGCACGCTGGAAATCTCTGCACCAGGCACGGCATCCGCTGGCTGCATCCACACACCACGCCTGGCTCTGCTGGGACCAGGAGGAGATGCAAAATTAAACACCAAAACCTCAGCTGTCACTTCTGATTTTGGCTGCCACCACGCCGAGCTCCCCGGCGCTGCAAAGGCGCCTGCACGAGGTGTCCCAGGCCCGGTGGTGACAGTGCCAGCAAGTGCCACCAGCACTGCCAAGCCCAGGCAGGAGCCATAACCATTCTGGAGAGTTAACACCGTGGGGAGGTCTATTATTTTAAACATATAATTGATTCTAATTCATCACTTATCGCATAGTGACAGATTTTTATATAGTTTATTATCTCAGTCGCAGCACGAGGGCCTGGGGAGGCTGGCTCCTATTGTTCAGCAGTTCCTGCTGCTGCCTCATCTCTAGCTGCTCCTGTTATCTGTCTGATTAAGTTAGGGATTCTGGTAGCTCGGGGTCCCCAGGTAACTGTCAGCACTCATCTCCCCCCCAGCAGGATCTCAGCAGCCTTTGTGCCCCCCTCCTCTTTGACCCGGCTGTCCCACACTCAGGGCATGGTTTGGGGACCACAGTGCCTCCCCCCTGCTCCCAACATCCAAAGATCCAGGTGCCACAGGATTGAGCCCTTTGGACCACTCAGAAAGGAGCCTGCACCCTGTTGTCTCCATCCCACCCCTCACTCCTGGCACCTCACCTGGCAAATCCAAAAGTGACAAGAAGGCCCAGAAAGGGTCCAAACCCAGCTGGTTTAGCACAAGGATGCACAAACACCTCTCTGCTTCCCAACCCCTTCCCAAACCAATTCAGCCCCGATCCACAGGGCTGGGCACTGCCACAGACTGAGAATCCCACTACTTTTCCTTCTCCTCCCCCCAAGTTCTTCCCCTCGTGCCACAGATAGGGGATCACAGCTAAAATGGGTCGATTTGCAGAATTTCCATTTCACAAGGTGCTTTCAACCCCTCCACGCTTTGTTTTCGCTGAGATTTGGAATGAAAAAACCCAAAAGCGGCCGCACACTTTCTTCCGATGAGCTCAGCAACTCCAAAACTGCCAGAAACCAGAATTTTCCTTTGACGCTTTAAGGAGCCACTTTGCAATTTCACCATTTCATTTCAGCATTTTAGATTATTTTGAATTATTTCTACAACATTTCCCGATGCTAAATGCAACGCTGAGCATCACACAGCACAGCTACGAGGGTGTCATTATGTGACATAACATAATGATTGAAACATTTGATCCTATTTTAAAATCATTAAGGGCTGCTGCTTTTCCATTCTGATTGAAACATCTTGGGGTTGCGGGGTTTTTTTTTCCCAGATCAAAGCACATCTTGTTCAAAATGTAAGGAAACAGTTTGACATTGTTCAAAAATGGCGTCAAAACCAGTTTTTACAACACAAACAGCAGAGACTTTCATCTCCGTGTCAAACTACTTCATTACAACAACAAACACGAGGCACTTTTATCTAAAACTGGGATGTTTTTGCTGACTTTAAGTAGCAGCTGCCCTTAATTATTTTAAAAAGAAAAGGAAACACTGCAAGAATTAATCTGCTTTGGTGAGGGTGATGTCTTGTAGAAATGTATGAATAATAAAATAAACCCTCCTACCACAGTCACATTCAAGAAAAACTTTAAAACAATGGAATTCTTCAGGATTTTTCTACTGAGGAGAGCGGTGTGTGGGGGGTCTGTGCATCCATGGAGATGCTGGAAGCAATACCTGTGCTCTGTGAGCCTTTTATCAACCATCACCAAGTGATGTAACAGCAGGTGTGGCATAAAAAGCAACAGCCCTGACCTCACAGCCAGTCTTTCCCAGCAAACACACCCCGAGGAAGCTCAGGAAGGAATTTTTGCTGAGGGTAAAAAGGAAAGCTCAGTTCTGGCTTGAGGGATGTCCCAGCAATGTCCCTGGTGTCCCCTCACTGCAAGGCATGCTCTGTACAGCCAGCAATGAGTAACATCAGCTAGACAGACCTCAACAGACCCTAATTTGATAAGAAATACAGTCAAAATTCCTTCCTGTATCTGGAGGGAGTATCCAAGGCAGTTGAAGAGGGTCTCTATTAAGAACTGTAGTACCAGTATAAGGGGAATAGATCAAACTGACAGAGAGCAGGTTTATATTGGGATGTTGGGAAGGAATTCTTCCCTGTGAGGGTGATGAGGTCCTGGCACAGGGTGCCCAGAGAAGCTGTGGCTGCTCCATCCCTGTTCAAGGTCAGGTTGCTGGGGCTTGGATAATCCCATAACCAAGAAATCTCAAAATAAACAAAATCTCAAATTAACAAACCAAAACCACGACACAAAACTGGTGTTTTTTTCACACAGAACCCAGTGCCAGGGGAGCTGAATTGTCCAACCCCTTGAAACAGTGGGAAGGAAGCAAATAGTAACAGTAATTATAAATGCCTCTGAGACTAAACAAAGGGATATTTTCCAAACTCACCCCTACACACGGGGAGGAGGAGGCTGCAATCTGCCCAGGCTTCAGTGTTGATTCAGATGGGATCAGAGCGATCCAGAGAGAACCACACAGAAATAGAGCAAGTTAAGCACACTGCCTGAGCAGAAAAATTGCCATTAGAAGCACCAGCTTAGAAAACACAACTTTTCCCCTTCCTTTGGGTGCCCACTGACACCACAGTGGCAGGTGCCCCGTGGCAGCTTGGGCACGATGCTGCCACTCCCTGGAGCCCTGCATCCATGCTGCATCCTTGGAAACCAAACCCCTCCTCTCCTACAACACAGAAGATGCTCTTGAGGTGCTCTCAGCTGTTCCTGGGAGAGGCTGAATATTTCAGAGGTGGGCTGGGGCCGGGCTCTGGGTGCAGGAAGGAGAGCACTCGTTTCCCTTCCAGCTCTTGCCTTTGATGCTGACATTTTGCTCGTGCACGATGAGCTTCCTCCCCCACTTCCCCTAGGAATGACACCGCTGTTATCTCCACTGCATCTAAAGCACACACAGACTCAGTTTAGGGACAGTTAATTTCCAATTCTTTCCAGATGGGTTGGAATAATATCCCCAGGTGGTAAATACATTATTAAGAAGGCAGTTTGGTGTGAAATTGGCTATTAAAATATAGATAAAGTTTAATATATTGAGCTCCTTGTCAGAAAAATCACTTTAGAGGGAGCTTATTATTTGTTTGATATTAAAAGAGTCACAGCTCCGCTCCAAGTGACAAATGGGGAGGGGGAGGAAATGCCACCAGTAATGAACAAAGCTTTTTAACATTTAAATTTAGGTTTCCGCTCAAGGCCCCGCGCTGCTGTGGGCACACTTGCCCAGCGGATCCATCCACAGGGGCCAGGAATTCCGGGATCCCTGTGATCCTGAGCCCTAATTCATGCACAGGGGCCGGGAATTCCGGGATCCCTGTGATCCTGAGCCCTAATTCATCCACAGGGGCCGGGAATTCCAGGATCCCTGCAATCCCAAACCCTGATCCATCTGCAGGGGCTGGGAATCCAGGATGCCAGTCCATCCCAAGCCCTGATCCATCCTCAGGGGCTGGGAATTCCAGCATCCCTGTCCACCCCAAACTCTGATCCATCTTCAGGGGCTGGGAATTCTGGGATCCCTTTCCATCCCAAACCCTGATCCATCTTCAGGGGCTGGGAATTCTGGGATCCCTTTCCATCCCAAACCCTGATCCATCTTCAGGGGCTGGGAATTCTGGGATCCCTTTCCATCCCAAACCCTGATCCATCTTCAGGGGCTGGGAATTCTGGGATCCCTGTCCATCCCAAGCCCTGATCCATCCTCAGGGGCCGGGAATTCCAGCATCCCTGTCCACCCCAAACTCTGATCCATCTGCAGGGGCTGGGAATTCTGGGATCCCTGTCCATCCCAAGCCCTGATCCATCCTCAGGGGCCGGGAATTCCAGCATCCCTGCCCATCCCAAACCCTGAGCAATGCCACAACAGGAACACACATTGCTCTCCTTTGGGGGATTTCAAACCAAGTCACTTCCCCTCCTTGTTCCATGATTCCTCACCCCCTGGGGCATTTAGGGGCAGAAATCAAAATAGGAATAATTAAGAGGGAAACCCCACTTTATGATCAGTCCAGTGTGATCACAAATCCTATTGCATGATGTGGGATGCTCTAATGAGGGCAAGACTCCCCTCTCGTTGGAGTGTCCCATCACTACAGCTCCAAAAGGAAAAAGTTTTCCAGCAAAACCAAAATAAAGCTTTGGGATACACTTCCCACACAACTGGAGCAGCGGCATCCCTGCCTGGGTGGGATTCCTAAAGGATAATCATGCAAAACATCCCTGCTATGATACGGATTAATCAGAAGGAGGGAGACAAGCTGCATCTTCCCACGGCTCTGCGCAGGGCTCGAGTTAGGTCTCCTATTACTAAGACTTCATTAGTTTTACAAAATATCCTACAGAACATTTTCTAGCGGGCTATGAAGAATCATAAATAATTAAAATTAAATTACACTTGTCAAGGAAATGAACGAACCGCTTCTCCGCGATGCATTATCCTCCCGAGCTTATTCCTTTATTTTTAAATATCCCCCTTAAAAACTTTGCTGGTTTTTCCAGGGTTAGAACAATGTGCACTTCGGACAAAAAAATGCCACCGACCTGATTTTTACCACAATTAGCCACAAAGCAGAAGAAATGACAATTTAAATCAATGGTGCTGCAGCACATGTACCCACATTTGAAATTAACAGTGGTGTTAAAAGCATTATTAATCAGCATTATTATTAGCTGGCAATTAGCAAACTTCAATAATTGGCACTTATTAGATCTTCCACTTGATGAGAATTTACTGTCAGAAGCCTTTGAGGGGAGGCACAATAACAGTGGAAAACATCTTAACTAATTAATTAAGCCTCCCAACAGCTCCAGAATCCTTATAAATGAAAAAAAAAATAAAAGGGGAAAAAGGCATTTTGTCAGTGCCAGAGTTTGTGTCAAGGCTCCTTACCCCAAATTAAGAGATTGCTCTGAGCTCCCAGATGGCACCTTCACACCACTGCCCCGTGCAGGAACTGGGCTTCTCTCTCAGCTTTTTGTGCCTTTCAGTTGTAGTCATTTCTTTCCTTCTTTTCCTCCCATTTGCCAGAACTACCAAAAAGTCCTTTCCACAAGTTCACACTCCCCCAGGGGTGCAGGGATCCCTCTGGAGATGGAGGGAGGTGAGGCAAGGGATCACCTTTTATCTCCTGTTTCTGTTCTCTCCCTATGTTCTAATGGTTTGGATGTTTTATCAACAGCCCCACTCTGCTCCAGGCAGTTGGGGCCTGAAGGAGGAGGAGAAAGAAGAGAAAGAGCTCTGTGAGCCTGGCTCAGCTGAGCTTGGACCTGTGCCTCAGTTTACCCCTTCAACACAAAAATCCCCCTGTGATCACGCTTGGTTAACATCTGTAATGGGATTGAAGCTTCTGGGCTGACAGGTGGGATAGCAGCACACAGCATTAATGGGTTAATCGATACCTAATTCCTTCAAAATTTGCAAAAACAATAAAAAATCCTTGAAAACACAATTTACCCAGGAAGGTTTATACACCCAGATTTACACCCCAGGATTGCCCACACTGGTCCTGACACTTCATTGCCCAGAACTGCTTTTCATTTGGGAGCTTTTATTTTGGCTTTCTCCTATAACAAAAGAGGATGGCCAGCAAGAAGCACTTTATATAATCCAACACTTCATCCTGGTGTTGGAGAAGATGGGGAACATGAGGCAGGCAGTGCTGGGGATATGGAACTGAATGCTGTCCCATGGAGAAAGGTGGGGTACAGCAGTAGTTACCTCTGTTTAATTGCCCACTGCACCACAGACAGCAGGGAAACGCCAGGGAGACCCAAATCCCTCAATAATTGCAGAGCCTGAGTAGTACAAGCTGATGGTGATGGCGTTCTGGGGTTCCTTTTCCATCCAAAGGGTGCTGAGAGCACATCCCTTTTGAAGGATGCCCGCAAGGCTTTGGAGAGGAAGATCAGATCTCATTTACAGTCTCTTCCACACTGCACTGATTAGCCAAGCACCAGCCCAGAGCTGCAGCTGCTTCTCCAAAGAAAACTCCCACCCCTCTGTGCCATCTCCTCCTTGCTTCTGTTCCCCGGCAGTCCCCGGCCCTCCCACTCGTCCCAGTGCCTCCACCCCCGTCAGAGGAGTCTGCAGCAACTGCCTCTGCTAGGGGGGAGGAGGAGGAGGAGAAGGAGAGGAAGATCAAGGTTGCTGCTGCTCCTTTCAAAGAAGGCCTGGAGAAGTTTGGCGGAGAGGCGGGGCTGCCTTCAGGCTTCCCCAGAACATCTTATTAGAGTCACTTTCACACATCACTTGAAAGCTGCCTGACAACGTCCTTCCTTTAACAAAGCAAATATTGTATAAATTAATAGTCCTTCAGGGAAAGACAGAGCCAAGCACTTCCCATGGCAGGCCTGACGGCCACTTTCCACAGCCTCCTCTAGGGGAGGTGACACGAGGACACACGAGAAGAGGTCCCTGGATACCAGGTACACCTCAAAACCTCCACGGAGGAGGCTGCAGAAAGCAAAACACACCCTGAATCCTTATTGCTCTCGGCTGCTGCATTCCTGAGGCAAGCCCAAGGGTCCCTCTTGTATCCCCATCAATATTTCAGTGCACACATTTGTAATTTATGAAGGTAAAGTGACACTTCTGCGAAAGCATCGCATGTTCGCAGCTCTGCTGCCTGCAAACCCGAGGGCTGCTCCCACTCCTTGCAACTCACAGGTGCAGAAGGCCTGCAGAGAGGAGATAGACTGTGGGCTTTGTTCAGAAAAACCAGGAGACTCCTGGATTTGAAAGGCATTGGAAGCACTATCCAACCCAGCCTCCTGCACCTGCCACTCATTCCTGCTGTGTTTGGCTCCCAGGGTGCAGAGAGGAGGATGCTGGGCTGGGATGCCAGGCAGGAGAGCTGCTAAGCATGACTGGGGGTGGTTTGGTATTAAGATGGAGCTTGAAATTCTCCTAGAGAGGCTCACACATGGCTCTGCACAGACTTTTGATTGTGAGACCCTTGGCATTGAAGTGCCTTGGCTTTTCTGCACCAGCCTGGGAACCTGCACGCAGCGCATTCTGCCTCTTTCCTACTGGACCCCTAAAAACCACATCCTCCACTCTCCCCAGCTTCTTATCTTAGAGAGAAAGTTCTGGTAACCAGTCTCATAGGATTGTGGAGTCATGGAATGGTTTGGGTTAGGAGGGACATTAAAGATCACCTCACTCAACCCCCTGCCATAGGCAGGGACAGCTTCCCTGAGAGCAGTTACTCCAAGCCCTGCCCAACCTGGCCTTGGACACTTCCAGGGATGGGACAGCCACAACTTCTCTGGGCAACCTATTCCTTATCCAAACCCCCATGGAAAGACCTGAGAGCAGACAGAGCTCCCTGCACCCCACCCAGCCACTTCCCCACTGCATCAGCCTCCCAGCAGCTCAACCCTCGTGGTCTTTGCACAGTGCTCCTAAAAATACCCACGGAGAGCTTGCTGCTGGTTTTCTCTCCCCTCACTTTGCTGCTATTCCCTTTCATCATGTTTAAAACCCCTGAGCTCCCACCTCCATCCATCCCCGCCTCTGCACGGCCCCTCGCCAGCGCCCCGCAGTTGATTTAACCTCTGTTATCTCTGTGATTAGCCCCGCCATGGAGCAGATAGTTGGCTCTTATCAGCCATTAAAGAGCCAAAGAACGCTGTTACCAGTTTTTTATCTGCAAAACGCACACAAAGCCCCGCTGATTATTCTATTAATTTGTTAATGAACCTGTCTTGCCAGACAGACTCTCAGCGCCTTTCGAAGTAGGGGTAGGGAATTTTAATCTTCCTAGGGGTTCAGGCCCTGGGCTCACAAGGTTTTTCAGCTCCAAACTTCTGTAGGATCTGAAACAGAAAGTTCAGTCCCATTATCAGCTGCCAAACACATCCGTGAGCATTCAGAAATTGCTCCTGAGCAGTGCTGCTGTGCAGCTCTGACAGCGAGCACCAAGGCCTTGCCTGCTGCTGAGTCCCTTCCACAGCAGAACCCACCCCATCGCTGAGCTGAACCAACCTGGAGATGATGTTGGGCATTGTTGTTCTTCTATTATTTCTCTAGAGTCCCATAATGATATTCTCAGACTTCTAAAGTCCATACCTCTTTGGTGTATTCTCATGGTTGCAGATCTTCACTGTTCACTGCACAGATTATTTTTTTTTTTTTTTTTTTTCCTGCTGCATGCCATTCTCTCTCAGGTCAGGGCTCCTACAAGGCTCTCCCTGACTGGCTAACCTGCCCCCTTTTATCCCAGTCATCTTCATTGGTTGCAGCTGCAGCCCATCAAGGGCAACCGGGACCTCCGGGGCGAAGCCTCTATACAGACATTCAAATACATTTCCTCTACTATATTTCCCCCTTTTCTTTTACATAAGTTAACAGTTGTACAGATGTTCAATTACAATACATACATTTTCTCATGACTCACAGGCCATGTACAACACACATAGCTCCTTGCTCAAAGGCCATACTCTTTCACAGCTCCTTGACCCAAAGGCTATGTTCTGTCGCAGCTCTTGGCCGCCACAGCTCTCGGCTGTCTTATCTTCTGCTAACTATCACGTCGGGATCACCAATAGTTGTTCTTCTATTATTTCTCTAAGTCCCATAATGATAGGGCACCAGCACCTTAAGCCCAACTTTGAGGAGTGCCAAGCACCCATGCTAGCTCAAAATCCTCAATTTCCCAGTCCAGAGTGCCACAGAGAGCCTGCACTGCACACAGGGTCAACCTTGGGCTTGTTTTTATGAAAGGACCCAACAGCACAAAGGGAGGGAAATCAAAGCCTCTGCTCTGGCTCAGGTTGGACATCACAAAGAATTTCTTCACTGAAAGGATTGTCAGGCATTGGAATGGGCTGCCCAAGGAGGTGGTGGAGTCCCCACCCCTGGAGGTGCTCAAGAAATGACTGGATGTGGCACTCAGTGCTCTAGGCTGGTTGACGAGGTGGGGATAAGTCACAGGTTGGACTCAATGATCTTGGAGGACTTTTCCAGCCTAAATTCTGTGATTCTATGACCTGACAAGGACAGTTCAAAATCTTCCAGCAGACTCAGAAATAATGAGATATTAAAAATAATATATTTGAGGCTGCTTTTGTCGACCCTCTGAGCCACTGAGATTTGCAGGTGCATGCTCTCTTTCTCTGCAAGAACCTTCCCACAGCACCTTAATGCCTCCCAATCTTTAATATATTTACTCTTGCAACCCCTCTCTGCAGAAATGGTGATATTACAACTGCAGAGAGACTTAGATGACGCAGAAAGACAGCAGCAAAATGAGAGGTTCAGCCTAAATCACCTAAATCCTGAGCTGGTGCTGTAACCACCAGCCCACACTTCCTCCCTCAGAGCTCCTTGTAGCCAGAGCTGCTTCAAACTGGGGAAGGGATGAAGAAAAAACCCAAATAACCAGAAAACCACGGTGGGCCTGTCAGGATTGGGCTGCGTTCCTGCCGTGCAGAACACATTTATCTCCTTGGCCCACCTCCTCCTGAACAAAAAAACCCAACCCCAGTTGCTTTCCAGTTATTTTTGGGCAAGGATAGCTGGATGCTTAAGTACTTCTAAAGCTCTGCCAATTGCACAACAAATTAAATGCATAACCCTGGAGCACTCAGAGGATGAATATATTAAGGACAAAAGAAACATGTCATCACACCCACACTAAAGCTTTGTTTACTCTGCATTCATACATGACTCTGTTGTCACCTCCATCCCTGACTCCTAATGATAAAAGACAAAAGGCAGAGAATTCCTGCTCAAACCCCCAAAGTCTCCATCTGATAGGCACAAATGCAATTTGTCTCCCAGCCTCCCGAGGCTCCTGGTCGAAGGGAGATGAATACAGAAAGAGCTGTGGGTAGGACCCAGCCCAAGTCCTGCCACAGAGCCAGAGTACAAGCCAAGCTCAGCCATTGCTGCCCTATCCAAAAATTTGGGACCAGGCCTCATGGACAAGCTCAGACATTTACATATCTGGAAGCAAACGATTTCCCATGGACATTCACGAGCTGCTATTGTTCCTATAGGAGCCCTCCCTGTTTATTATGCTGTGTGTTTTGTATTCACGCTTCTGGCTTTCAGCTGTGCTCTCCAAATCAGCCCTCCTGTTTTTATGCTGAACCTGGGCTTGATGTAAAAAGCAGAACTGATACTACACCATCAAAGCAGTGTCACCTTTGTTAGATCCACCACTTGGAGCCTCCTCTTCGCTCATCCTCGTCTCCTCTGAAATGAGTTACCTCATTTAGAGTACACATTTTGATGCCTCACCCCAAGTTTCCTCTATACATCCCCAATTTGAGAACAAACTTGAAGTGTCTTTCAACCAAAGCATTTAAAAACCAAAGCATCCCCAGCACCTGGCAGGGCACAGAGCAGCTGGGCCTGCAGGTCTGCTCCATCTGCTGCTGGCAGCGGCTTTCCAGGTCAAAGCACGTTTGCACTGCACAGAGCAGAGACAACTTGTGCTGTAAGGAGGCCAGAGGAGCTCTGCATTAATGCTCCCGAGCATAAAACCACAGGACCCATGGCTGAAAGGAAACAGGGGTGTGTGGGAGACCGGCAGCTCTTGAAATGGGCAAAAATACCCATTTTGCACTCAAATGTGGTCTTCCACCTCAGGGATCCTCAAGGAATAGCTGGGGAGATCCAACAAGGAGATTATACTGTGGGAGGACCAAGCCTGACACAGTCCCTGGGACAGGATATTTATCCTTGACTGTCTCAGATCCTCATACCAAAAAATGGACTTTGAACCCTTCCCTAAGGGAAAGGTCACAGGAATCCCTGCTTGCCACATTTTTGTTTTAGTTCTGGAGATTGATTTACCAAGAAATTCACTGAGGAAAAAAGCATCCCTCAACTAAGAGCTTTTACTACCTGAAAGTCCATTTACAGCATTCCTTGCCACACATTTTGCATTTTTTCCCCTCACCACTACAAGGTAGCACTCAACACACAAAGACAAACCCATCTGTGCAGTTTTCAGCCTGGTGTTTTCCTACAGCTGAGCACAACTTGGTGTCAGCTCCTGTCAATGGTTTTAAGCAATAAATATCAGCAACAGCACAGGAAAGGGAGCTGAGCTGGAATACACTGGGGGAAAATAATCTGGAATGGGGATGTTCTTCCTTCTACAGTCTGGGAAAGGGAACCAAACCTCCAAATCCAAGCCTTGTGTTATTGCACAACCTGCTCTTCCTCAGATCATCATCCAGGCATCTTCACCCCAAAGGACTTCTCAGAGCCTGGGATCCTCCCAACAGACACTGTCGTCTTCCTTCCTGCCTGCACCTTTCTGTCTCACCAGTGCTTGGTATTTGAGTCTAAAGGTTAATTAAGTGTGGCTGCAAGAATGAAAGGCCACAATCAATTACCGGGCCTGCTTGTCCATTTGAGTCAATTTTTAATCATGGTGATTTGGTATTTTGGGAGGCGTGGGGTGAGGAGAAGGGCGAAATTCTCTTTCTTTCCTCTCTTTTTGAAAGGTATTTATCGAAGCTGGATAATTCCCCTGTCTCCAGGCAGACAGCACGCCTTCCCCTGGCACCCGCCAACTTCTCTCGCCTTCCCTTTGTTTCTGCAGAGCTCCAGAAGAAGGGAGCAGAGGTGGGGGAATGCAAGAAAAACAGGATTCAATGCATTCCCATCACAACTTTCCAGACCTGTTTCCCCAGGTTTTTCCTGTCCTGAGGCTGGAGAGACTGGGAATGGCCCCTGTACACTCAGCTGGGGCAGCACACACACACGTGTCCTCAGACTTTCATCTCCACAGCTCTTTGAACTCTGCCCAAAACTTGTTTGCTCCAAGACATGCGCTTCCAGGTGTCATGGGGCCACCCATCTACCTTCTCACCTGGATAGAAGCCCCCCGCAGCACTCCCCAGGCAGCATTCCAGGTGTACCCTGCTCACACTCACACCATATGCACACAAACCTTCCAAATCTGAGCCACCTACACCCCCAAAACACTCACGGCCACCACACCAACACTCACCCCTTCACACACAGCCACCACCCCAAACACAACACACTCTCCCACCCCCAAACAGCTCCTTTTGCCTGTTGAAATAATTAACTATTTAAAATTCAACCAGTGCTAATCACAGCAGCCCCGGCTGTGTTCTCATTACCCGGGATCAATTCCTGTTTAATATTCACCTCCAGGGGCAGATGTGGCTGGAACAAGTTGCCGATTTCTCTGTGCTACGCCAAAGCTAATGAGTGGCTCCTGCTATTGTAGTACAGTCACTCTCCTGTAATCAGTCAAAATAACAAGCAGCAGCACCTTCCAGGGACGCAAAGTCTTCTACATAAATATACACAGACAGTCAGCCACGCCAATGGACTTCAAATCTCCATGAGCTATGGCCAAGGCACAGCCCTTTCCCCAGCTCCTGGCTCGGGAAGCAGCTCCTGCCTTAACAAGGCATCACAGCCATTTACAAGAGCTTGTGCACATCTGGAGGCTCCTCTGGCCTCAGAGTGTGCACAGCTGTCCCTGCATCCCTGCACACACACCTAGCACAGACGTGCTCCTTGTCTCTTTCTATCTCCGACAAATGAATTTGCCCACCAGGAGAATGATCTGCAAAGTCATTCCTGAGGAATTC
Source organism: Molothrus ater (assembly GCF_012460135.2). Classification (NCBI taxonomy): domain Eukaryota; kingdom Metazoa; phylum Chordata; class Aves; order Passeriformes; family Icteridae; genus Molothrus; species Molothrus ater. The sequence continues at coordinate 3,416,995 of NC_050499.2, forward strand.
CATGTGCTGTACATCACACGCAGTAACTCTCAGTCCTGAGAGTCACCCTGCCCTTCAAACCCTTCTCCATGGAAGAAAACAGGGCTCCAACAAGGTAATAGCAGGGAGAAGCCACCCTACCTGCTCCCTCCGAGGCAAGGTATTCACGAACAGACCTTGCATGGGATGTGACTCATTTCCATCTCCCTCCTCTCCCACATGAGTGAAAAATTGAGATATCTGATGGAAATATCTGCTATTCCCAAGGCTTTTGTAAGCACTGGGGGAAAGTGCTTTCCCATTCCTCTGGGAAAAGCAGCCTAACACATGATGGTGGGACCATCATCAAATCCCAGCATGAGCAGAATGACTGACCTTACTCCCGGGGATGGGAATTACACTGATAGAAGTCCTCCTAGAGGGTGGCTCTGATTAAAAGGATTCAATGGTGAGGCACAAAGAGCACAGAGGAAGAGAGAGTGGATCTTAGCAGGGCTGTAAACATGTCACCCCCACATCAGCTGGCTCTCCCATGTAGAGGTGCCAGGGGCACATCACCCCGGGATGCTCCAGGAGAAGCGAGTGTCGATTCTCATCAGCCTTTGAGTGGACAGGTCACAGGACAGCAGGAAAATGGGAGCTGGCAGGAAGCTTCATCAAATGTCCAAACAAGCCAATTTTTTTTTTTTCCTTAGCAGCAATTAAGGGCAGAAGATTAAACCAGAACATTCACAGCAAGCAGTTGTCACCCTGGCGGGTGGCAGGGACCTTTCTCCAGCCAGCACTGCTGGATGGGAGTGACCTTGACCTTGGGAAAACCTCCAAAGGGAGAGGGAGAAATGCCCATCAGCCTCTGCCCATCCCCAGCCATGGCACTACTGATGGAGCAAAGAAATCATCTCCCTGGTGCATGTCCATCCCAACAGCCCACAGAGAGGAGGAGGAAAACCACAGACGTCTCCAGGCACTTTGCTTGCCGAAAATCAATAACTGGTATTAAAAAATGGATCCTGTTCCCATTGGAACAGACTGCTCAGGGCTCCGCCATAATTCTGCAGAACAGTCAATATTTACTGTAAGTGTCTCAAATAAAGCCTGAGCTTCGATTTAGTGAGATCGTTATTGTGCGTTAATAACATGCCAATTGATCATTAAACATATTTACCCAGGGTATGAAAAATAGGTTACGAGGGAAAGGGCATCTGATGCAGGAACATGATGTTAACTGAGGAACCTAATTGTGCAGAGCTGCATTAGCCAAATTATCTTTCTGTCGTTAGGAAACGTTTTATAAAGGCATTAAAATGCTACAGATAGAAGAATGATACATGAACATTCCAAGGAGTTGGGCAAAAGGACAAATTGCATCCCATCAATGCGTCCACTTCTCCCTCTGCATGATGATCCTCCCCAAAAAATGGAGGCAAAAGGCTGGGAGAAAACCACAAACTTTATGGATAACCCCAATGCCATCTATTCCAAGCTCCTGCATCTCATGTCCCTGCTGTCAGAGCGCCCGCGAGAGCATCACAGGGTTCAAAGTGACACATGGCTGCCGCTGAACAAGGCTTTGTGCTGTCTGAGGATTTTCACAGCGCGCCCACAAATGTCACTTCAAGTAACACTTGTGGCTCGGCAGTCAATTCTCACTTTGAAAATACAGGGAAAAGTCAGTTTCTGTGTGTTTTGCTCCTGAATCCTACTCCTTCTGCTGAAAACCTCACATAACCGACGGGGCTTGCTTTTTTTCCTTGTCCTTCTTCCACAAGTTCTTGATGAAATGTAAATTATTCTCAACTTTGATCTTTATGTTTCCTGGCTCTTTCTGATTATATTTCTTCCTTAACAACTTGACTCGAGCTTTCTCCAGCAGTAAAGACTCTGCACTCCCATCTGCACTGCACAAATTACTGAGCAGCCCAGTGCAATAGCTCAGAACAGGCCACTCTCTTCCCTAGCAATAGAAATTATTTCCAGTTGGAGCAATATATCCTCCTGCACGATGGACTGCTGCTCACCAGGCATTCAGATTTTGTTCATCTTATGCCGCAGGGCAATTTTGAATGCACCAAGCCCAGGTTGTTCAGCCACGGGATGCTGATCAAATTGGTGTTAGAAACAGGGTTCTCCCGAGCAAAAGGAGGATTGGGATGCGCAGTCTCCCACCTGTCCTGAAGCCTGTGGAGGTTTCAGTGGTAGGATTTTGTTTGGAGCTACCCAAGGAGGAGGTGAAGCACTGGGAACCTGCAGAGCTCCCTGCACATAACACTCCTCTGGCTCCACACTGAGTGCACTCATTATGTTTGGGCTACTGGGCACATTTTACATACAGCTGATAATAAAAAAAAGACAAGTGCAGAGATCTAAACCCTGACTATTTTACAATATTAAAAAAAAATAAGAAAAGGAGGAATTAAAATTCAATTCAGAGCCAAAATACACTATGCTCTCCAAGAGGGAGCACTGCAGGCCCCACACCTTGCCTGCTGCACCCCCGTCTGCCCAGCCTCAGCACAAACACCAGCACTCTGCATACCTGGGTTTGATCCTGGTCTCCAGGCAGCAAAGGAAGGCTGGATAATTCATGTGTTCTCAGAGGCAGCGAGAGAAGAAAGGTATAACTTGCCTTTAGGCTTCCCACTCCTGGCTGGTGCAGCTGCCAAGACTTTCTACTTTCAGCTCAAAAAATGTGATTCTCAGTGTCCTTTGGAGGGGGCATCTCCCAGGGATCCCACTGCCAGCTCTCCCCCAGTACTCCAAGCCCCACCACGCTGACAGAACCACCTCCTCAGCCCCTTGTGCTTTCCACCGCTCCATTAAGCTAAAACCGTGAATCCTGGAAGTCCTCAGTGCTCTGTCAGCACCTTTCATCAGAGGATTTCAGAGCATTTTCCAGACATGAACAGAACAAGCCTCCCTGCTCCCCTAGGAGGAGGGTAAGTAAGATTAAGATTAATCCCAGTTGAGGAAAGGAAGGCCTGAGAGGTGAGGAGAGGGAAAATTAAAATAAAATAAAATAAAATAAATAATAAAATATAAAAATAATAAAAATAATAAAAAATAATAAAATTAAAATAAAATAAAACAAAATAAAATAAAATAAAATAAATAAAATAATAATAAATAAAATAAAATAATAAAAAATAAAAAATAAAAAAATAAAATAAAATAAATAATAAATAATAAAATAATAAAAAATAAAATAAAATAAAATAATAAACAAAATAAAATAATAAAATAAAAACAATGCAAGAAATCACAGTAGGTCCCCAGCACCTTCGATTTCCTTTCCACTGGTTGAACTGAGATGCCCAGACCTTGAAACACAGCCATGAATCCCAGCACCACCCTGGGCTGAACAGAGACCTCAACCCTCCTGGCTCCCCTGAGCCCATCAGCTCCCCTCCAGCATTATTCCATCCCTGCTTCCCTGTCCTCCAGAGAGGCTTGGGAGACACACAGCCATGACAAGCTCCCCAGAGACACATGGACCTGTTTGCAGAATATGACTTTTTGCTGCGGTGTTTGATGGAGAGGGCAGGTTTCCCCTGGAAGCGGCGGCTCTGCGGCAGCCACCGCCAGTGCCGGAGGGAAGGTGACGGATAGGGTGGTGGATGGCTCTCTGTTACCTCTGCTGTCTGCCTGAGTGCTGCTGGAATGAAGATAATCTATGAGCAGCAGCGAGCATCAGCACCGCTCGCTCCCCTGTATAAATCAGGAGGGCGAAGCCGTATTGAAGGCAGCGCTCCCGAGCCTTCCTCCTGCCTGCCCGCAGCATTATCCATCTGCTGCTGAAGGTCAAAGAAGCCTCCAAGAACAGGATAATCACTACAGAGGAGAGGGTTACACTCCATCACTGGCAGGGTGGAGACAGGATGAGCATGGGAAGGGTGCAGGTATCCCGCCTTGCTGCTCTCCCTTCTTCCCACCCATCTTGGAATTATTACCAATATCACCAGATGGGACGTGCCTGGGCTTGTCTGGCCCTTGCTGCTTGACCAAAGGTGGCAGCTGTGGTGGTTTCACCCCAGAGACATCTTTGGCTGGCTGGATGCTGCAGCTGGGTGCTTGGGAAAAGTCCAGGTATGCAGGAGCTCAGGTTTCCCTATGGTAGAGAAGCTTTAAGGTGATGGTGAAGAAAAAGGAGTCGGTTCTGATGGAGGGTTTGGATCCAGAGCTTTATTCTGGCCCACAGGCCTCTGAATCCAGCAACTCCTCCAACAGAACTCCCCAAACTGCATGGTTGCTGCTCCTTTGAACCCCAGGGAGAGGGGCAGGGAAGGGGTAGGGAGCCACCAACCAGGTAGGGGGGGGAAGTCTCAGGGGACAAATGACACTTGGATGGCCCAATGTCCCCAGGGCTGAGAGGCATCTTTTGAACTCTGCCAATCACTCGCTGCCCTTCTGGAATGCCAGGATTGACGGACAGTGCTCAGCAGGGGTCAGGGTGGGGGAAAGGAGAGGTGATTGGCACCTGGGGAAGGACCAGGAAAACTGAGGCAAGCTGTGACATCACAACACAACACACCCACACGTGAATCCATCCCTGCTTCCACCTGGGCTGAACCTGGCTGTCAGCCCTGTGGGAGCACCAAGAGGTTCTTGGCAGTGCTGCCTGCAAGGGCTGGGTGGGCTTATCAGCTTTTCACTACACCCCTGTGTTGATGTGAAGCCCTTGGCCTGGAGGAGCAGAAATGGTTTCACACCTCTTCTCCAGAGAAAGGAGCCTCAGGAGTGAGACAACTCAGGGAATAGAGCCAGTTTGCACCTGGGAAACACAGCTAGTGAGGCAAGAGGAAAAGATGAGTTAGGCATTAGAGAACACTCTAATTCTGAGATCCTAAGGAAGAGCTCTGGCAGCAGCAAGCATCACCACTGATGTCTCTTTAGGAGCACCATCCCCACATGCATGGAGGGACACTCCCAGCTGGGCAGAGGATGAAGCCTAAGCCAAGCTTAGGCTTAGACCAAGGTATCTTAGACCAAGGGTAGCTTAGACCAAGGGTATCCTGCACTGCCAGCTTGGAGGCTGTGATTTATCAGCCCTGTTGACACGGTCAATAACCTCATCCCTCTTTTTGACACAGCTGTGATGGAAGAGGAGGTCGGAGGGTGTTCAACAGGCCCTGAGGTGTGACTGATGGTTGGGAAGAACCCACCCCCCCCGAGGAGAGCCTGGCCCTCATCCACCATGAAGGTCCTTCCCTCCTAGAGCTTGGCAATGGCCTTAATTTATCTGCTGAACAACTTAATTATAGCCAGTGCCCAAAATGAGCTGAGCAAATCATTGAATCTGCCCCAGATCCTTCTGTCCTCCCTCCATCTCAACCACTGCCCAAAGCATCCCATTACTTTTTCAGCCTGCACTCAGCATTTCCTACACAGGAGCCACCAATTCCTTACTTGCTTCCTCCTGTGCCATTTTGCAGAGCTGTTCCTGCCCACCTGGCAGAGGAGTGTGTGCAAAAACCATCCCCATCCCCAGTTTTGGGACATAGATCTCTCTCCCAGACAGTTCAAGGGTGCTCTTTTTAGCACTCTGGGATTTTACAACCCCACCATAAGAAGAAGCAGGATGGCCTTAGGAAATCCAGGCTTGGTACTTGTGGCATTTGTCTCTGCCAGTCAACAGCTATAATTGGTCCCCGCTTTAGGGAGGGAAAAGAAATAACCTACCTCCAAAAACACCTCTCCAATCAATAAGAATTTGTCCTTTGCATCTGTGGCACGGTGGCTGGGGGCTCCCTGGGGCTGCTGCCAGCCTATTTTTCTTTTCTTTCTCTGGCCCATCGTTTAAGCCTGGTGCTGAGCTTCACCTCTGGACCCTCTCTCTCCCCTAAGCCGATCAATAGCTAACCCTCTGCTAATGACCTTTCCATCCCTCTGGAGGAGCAGATCCGTCAGAGAGCAGGGACGAGCCAGGAGCTTGCTCATCCCTTCTTGGACAGTGACTAATTGCTGCCATTAGATGCAGAATTACAGACAAAGAATGAAGGCAGGGAAATGACTGACCCTATGTTTAATGCAACCAGTGTCCGAGTGTCCATCGCTGCCGCAGTGCTGGGGGAATTGAAATGCAGCAGGGAGGCCAAAGTCCTCTCGTGGCCATCCCTGGGCCAGCTGGGCTGCCTGATTGCACTCCCAAGCCAGAGCAGTTATTCCTTACCAGAGGAAAAGATGTTGCTGGAATCAGCAAAGCTTCCCCTCCCAAAAACATGACTGCTCTCACTCAGACTGAGTATCTCAGACTGGTTAAAAATCTCCTGCAGAGCACCAGGAGGCATTTCTCTCCTCCTCAGACTCATTTTGAAGAAGTCCAGAACAGCTCAGAGCATGGGCAATATTTTTCCCCTCTAGGTGAGCTGCTTGTTTAATCACCAAGAGGCACTTTGAAGGGAATGAGGAAAAATTCCTCCCTGTGAGGGTGGGGAGGCCCTGGCACAGATTCCCCAGAGTGCTGCCCTGGAAGTGTTCAAGGCCAGGTGGATGGAGCTTGGAGCAACCTGGGATAGTGAAAAGTGACCCTGCCCATGGCAGGGGCTGGAATGAGATGAGCTTTAAGGTTCCCTCCAATCTAAACCAATCTGGAATTCTACTAAAATGCAAAAAAACACCATTCACATTAAAAAAAAAAAAAAAAACAACAGTAAAAGAATACCCATAACTCCTTCAACCAGCCCCTCTCCACAACACAGCTGCTCTCCAGCCTCTGTGAGCCCAGACACAGCCCAGCCCAGCCCTGACAGCAGCAACCACAGTCACTGTGACCAGTGACACTGGTGCAGGGCTGCTGGAGCCTGGGACACACCAAGGGCAAACAGGCAGATGCTTTTGATTCGTACACAGAGAAAACTGGCTTGGAAAGTCACTGGAAGAGCACAGACAAGCAATTCCCAGCAGTGTGGAAAGCAGGGAGAGCTTTTTATTGCTGCTGTCGTCACCACTGCTGTTTTCCTCCCTGCAAACCCCAGGCCAGACCATCCCTTTTTGTAAAGCAAGCCTCTGATATGGAAAATTTCAGCAGCTTTCAGCGCACAGCTGAAGCAACATATTCCCATCTCAGCTTGGCCTGCCTGTCTTTATGCATCTGATTGAGCCTAAAGATCTGCACCTCTGCCAGTTGCAGCTTTGCTTTAGACTCCAAGTCAAGTTTCTGTGTGCTGGGCTCTTTTGTGGGGGATTTCTAAGCCCTGAACTGCCAAGCACGGAATGAAACAGTCAATGCAATTATTGTGCGCTGGATCAAGCCCAGGCAAAAAGCAGCAGGCACCTTTCTGCCTGCTCCTCGTGAGTTCAGACCATGAATTTACAGAGGAATCAGTGCAAATTGTACAGCTGAGCAACAGGATTCTATTGAGCTCAAAGAGGGTTGGTAAAACACTGATGGCAGCAGCTCTGCCTGGTTTTCTGTACCTCAGCTGAGCAGGTGTGGAGGTGCTGGATCCATGCCTGGCACGAGCCCTTGTTCCAAAAAAATCCCTCTGGGCTCGTTGGGCTCAGCCTCCTGTGGGACCATGACCACCACAATGTCCCAACACAGCTGCACCTTGGGGCTGGCAGTCACAAAGAGGTTTGGGTCCCTGGCAGACCACAAGAGAAGCTTCGCTCAGGATGCGCTTTTGTGGTCCGGAGAGGATGGCTCTCATGTCTTTGTTAGGATAAGAAATGAGTGGTCATCGGAGTCAAAGCAATTAAGAAGAGCGATTACCATAACACAGAGCATCCTTCTTCCCTGCCTGCTGTCTTGCCTAATTTCACAACTCGGTGCCTTTCCTGGGAAAGCTCACGTGGAGGTTTTTCCCCCATCTCCTCTGCAGCTGCCACCCCTCACTTCTCTCCCTGCCTCCCTCACCCCTCTGCCAGCCGCACTTGAACCACAGCGCAGGATGATTTACCAAATAAAAAGGAAAATAAGTGTTTAGCATCAAATCTTTTCTCTGGTGCAGTAAATATTCCTCAGTGCATCCCCTGCTGTGCTGCCAGCCCTGTTCCACGTGTGGCTCTGTGGCACCTCTCCTGCCTCGGGCCCTGTTCTAACAAGGCAGAAAGAAGCAAGACAGTAAAGGACTATATTTTGGCCTTTTCTTTTTTTCCCCCCTAAAGCCATTTCAAGTATCCCTTGTGAGAGGACAATGCAGGAGACATTTTCTAAATATACACACCCGTATCTTTCTCAGGAGCGATACCATCGGCTGCAGACAGAGACAGGAGCTACAATTGCTGAGACAAAGAGAGATTAGACAGAGCAAGAGCAGAGAAAAATGTGCATTTAAAGTGTGATTTATCTAGAAAGACTTCCGAGTGCCTTGTGAGTAGAGTAAAACTTTGCAGCGTCATGCTCTGAAGTGCACCCACTCCATGCTCACGTTTTTCAGCGGAATATTAAACTGCCAAAAATCCAAGTTAAAATTCCCATGGGCAGAGGGAAGCAAAGTGCCAGACTTCCTTGTGGCCACTCACCTTTCACCAGCAGCTCACAAAAGCAGGATCCATTCCCTGCACCCAGCAATAGAAACCATCAGCACCAGGATGAGCATCCCCATTGTGCACCCTCTGTACCAGCCAGCCCAGGAGCTGTTTTCCCTGGGACAGAGCAAATATGCCCAGCAAACACAGCTCCTGGGGACTCCAGGAGCTCCACAGACTCACAGCTACCTATCTATAAACCAGCAATTTAATCTCAAACAGCCTTGTTTGGGAGCTCTTTGGCACAGATCAGAGGACAGTGTGGCACAAGGCACAGGAATGTTCCCATCAGGAGCATTGGTCTCTGCCCTCCTTCTTCTCCCAGGAGCTGATCCTGGTGATGGCTGATCCAAAGTGAAGGATGCTGAAGTGAAACCACGTCTCTCTATCCCGGGAAGCCTGAACTGCTTCCCTCCCACTGCTCCATTGCTATTCACTCGCACACAGCGAGGTTTATGCTCTGCTTGATTGGCACACACTTAATTAACATTAATGGAGCACTCACATCACGATCCAGGAGAGATTCGGAACCCCAAAGTATACTAAATCTAAAGAATTACAGAAGAATTCATGGCCTAATTACAGTGTATTGTTGAAATACTACTTAAATACAGTGATTATTAAAAGCATATTATTGATTGGGGTTTAACTGCTATGTAAATAAATCTTGTCGAGGCAAACCGAGCTACAAATTCATTACTCAGCCGTAAATCCTCAATAAATATTTTTTCATAGAATCAGTTGTTGTTTATTATACAATAAATGTCTTATTAAGTCAAAATTAATTGCGTATTTGGGGAAACTTCATTGAAGGCTCCCTCCCCTCCTGTGCCACACGGGCTCTTTGCCAGATGTCCTTTTAATATCCCCCTTCCTGGCTACCTGTGCCCCCAGGGCTGGTGGGGAGCAGGTGCTGTGCGTGCCTGGTGCCAGAGCAAATCCAGCAGAAACAGCGTGGGGAGAGACCTGGTCCAGCCATCTGCAAGCCTTGGCAATTAGCAAAGCTCATCAGTTGCCTCCTCCTTTCCCAACCCAGCTCCCACAGGATCCCCCCTTTTCCCACGCTCCGTCCTGCAACGTGCCAAGAGCACGACCAAAGTAGCCCATCCTGGCCAAGCAAAGCCCACCAGGTCCTGCAGAGCCAGACCCAGCAGAGCTGGTCAAAAAAGTGAACAACTTAAGCCAGAAATGATGAAATTTTAATGAATTTCCCACGTATGCCACAAGTGCAGGCAGCCAGGTTCCTTAGCTGGGCAATTTTCACGGGACCCAGCAGCTAAGAAAGAAAGAATATTAATTCCTCTTTGGGCATGAACTATCATGATGAATAATAAATAAAATAAAAAGCAGCAATATTTTGCATCTACCAAGAGCTTTTCATCTGTAGAGCTCAAAATGATTTACAACAAAAAGTAAGTGTTAGAGGTGTTAGGAAAGCAGAATTTCCTTCCTCTGGGAAATCTCTGTAGTTCAACATTTGTTTTCATCTTGAGATAGGGTTAGAAGTTGAAAGGTTTTTCTGGAATCATCAGTTCCACAACGCTGAAATTCAGAAATGGGGACTTTTTTTCTTTGTTTCATCAAACCAGGGCGTTGTACCAAACTGAATTTGCAATGTTTTGATGTACCAGTTTCAAACAAAAAATGTCTTTGGATTTTCTCCAGGAAATATAAAAACCTGCGGCATAATAGATGCTCCTGTTTCCAGCCCATTTCTATCACCACAGATGTGGATCTCAGCAAAACTAAGTTTCTTTATAGAAAATATTTTTTTTTTTAATTAAGATTCACCCAGCTCCAGGATTCCTGAAGTTCTTTTTCCAGATGAGGAAACTGGAAGGTTGCAGAGATGGGACTGAGCTCCCACAGAGCAGGAGTACATTAAATATCATAGAATCATAACATACACTGAGCTTGAAGGGTCCCACAAGGATCATTTAATTCCAGCTCTTGGCCCTGCACAGACACCCCAACAATCCCATTTGTGCTGCGTTTCCCAAATGCTCCTGGAGCTCTGGCAGCCTTGGGGCTGTGCCCATTCCCTGGGGAGCCTGGTCAAGAGCCTTCTCCTAAAATCCAGCCTAATCCTCCCCTGGCACAGCTCCATCCATTCCCTCAGGTCACCAGAGAGGAGAGATCAGTGCTGTCCCTCTGCTCCCCACCAAGAGGAAGCTGCAGATGGCCATGAAACCTCCCCCAGTTCCCATTCTCATACACCAGTCCCAATCCTCATCTGGCCTGTCCATCCCAGCAGGCACGAGGAGCAATCTCTGCCTGTGCAGTGTTTTGTCCTCGGCAGGTGAAAAAATGAGCTGGGCTTGTACACAACACCACCAGGATGGGAAAGGCTGAATCCATCTACTGGAGAAAAACAAATGCTCTCATTAGAAAGCTTAATTATTAACATCAGCCTCCAGTTATTCTCCCTGACACTTGTTTCATTTCTGCCTCCAGAGCAATTGCTCTTTGCAGACCCACGGCACACGCTCCCTGTCTGAGCCTCACCAGTGACTGCTGTACGAATTTCCCTGTCCACCAATCCCCCTATCCCCGGGGAATCGATATCCCCTCGTTCCTAATGCCTCAAACAAACAACGAGCCCCCTTCTTCTGCCTCCTGGAAATGTTTGTAAAGGCTGCATGCGAAGCAGAAGGAAACAAGACAGGGACAGGACAGGATCATATATATTTTCCTTGACGTGCCATTTATTGGAAACACATCAGTAGCTTTTCCAGAGCTCCTGATGGAGAATTGATCGCTGGGTCATAAAACTAAATTGTGGTGCTCATAAGAAGAGTAAACACAGGAGTTGGTGGAGGGAGACCGCAGGGAGGGCAGAGCTTCAGGAGCAGCTGCCTCCATATCTGCTTAAGGGCTCCAGGGATTTGGGAGTCCACGGGATAAATTGGATCAATGCTGAGCTTCCCCTGAGAACCCATAAATCCCTAAATAACCAAGTGCACAGCCCTTTTTGGACACCACCAAAACGGGAATGAGTGAGGTGCCTACCAAAGGTGCCCAAAGAATGAGTGCAGGAGCCATCCTGGTGCCCCTACACCTTCCCCAGCACTGGCAGCGTGTCCAAGGCAGCACACGTGGATCTGGGAACATGAAAGCCAAGGAGGAAAAGTGCTTTTTGCTTCCACTTTCCTGGCTGCCCGAGGGGTTGAGCACATTTTGCCCTATACTCCGTGAGCCGCGTGGCCCAATTACACAGCAATCAATTTTGGGAGCACTGAGGAGATAATGGAGTGATAAGGAACAGCCACTGCGGATTTGTCAATAGCAAATCATGTCAAACCAACTTAATTTCCTTTTTTGACGGTGTAATTGGTCTCCTGGATCGGAGGGGAGGAGGCAGCAGATGTGATATACCTTGACTTCATTAAAGTGCTTGACATCGTCCCTCATGACATCCCCTATGAGGGAAGTTGGGAAGAAAGCTCAGGCAGCACCAGGGGTGGAAATGTCATCAGCTGAGCTGACACAGGGAGCAGCTGCCAAGCACTTCCCATCACTGAGGAAGGCATTTCAAATGGCTTCTCCTCCTCTGCCACGGGCCAGAGTCTCTTTGTTTTGTATCTCAGAGGTGCTGGGAATAATAAAGAAGAAAGAGCCTGAGACCTTGCAGAGAGGAGCCTAGAATGCTTCAAAAATGAGGATCAGAATTCAAAATATTGGTGATAAATTAGACAAACAGGGAAAAAAAAAATCAGTGAGATGAAATTCAATAAAGACAACTGCAGAGTAATACAGGGAGGATGAAGAAATCAAAGGCCAGGCAGACGGCGGTGCTGTGGCTCAGGGTGTGCAAACAGACACTCCATCACCAGGTAAACACGAGCAGGGCTGAGAGGAGCAGCAGGGCACAGTTTGGGACACCAGCTCCCAGGGAAAACCACATCCCTAGCAGGAATGGGTTCAATTGGGAGAATGTAAGTTATCCACTTCTTGGAAATTCTGATAATGAATTAAAGACCTGCCTGAATTATTCTTGACCGTTTATTAACGAGATGCTGGCTGATCTCTTGATCATCACAACAAACAAGAAGTTTTCTCTCTGCTGCCTTTAGCAGGTCTGAACCATGAAAAAGCTGAGTCCTGTCTCTAACAAGGTCTCTATAAATTCATCCTAGCAGCTGGTTAGAAAGTGCCTACGTGTTTAAGAGCTGCTTTTGCTGCTAAATGCCACCAAAGCATTGTTACAAGAGAGCAACAGGTGGAGAAATAACTAAGGGTTAGACAAAGTTTGGGCTGATATTTTCAAAGTCAGCTAGGAGACAGATGTCCTCTTCTTATTAAAATTAATGGGAACTGAGCATCCCAATCTCCCAAGTGACTTTGCAAATCTCATCCTCACTCCCCGTTTGCTGCCCAGTGCCTACACGGCCGCCTCCTTCCTTCTACCTCAGCACTGCCAAGAGATCCAGGGGCACAAAAAACAACATTTGCACCAGAATAAATTATTGGGCTGGGCTTCTTTTTTTTTCTCTCTCTCTTCACTCATCTCCCTTTGATTCTGCTCGCTCTGTAATTTACATACATATAACTAATTGCACATTAGGAAACAAAGGAGGGGAGGAGAGATGAGGGCTCAGATCTCCTGCAATCCAAGTGCATCCAGGTTGGATGGGCACCTATCCCAGGGACAGCCCCTCCTACTCAGCATCCACAGGGCCAGTAACTCTGCTAAGGGCATCCATCCTCTGCCTGCAAAGCAAATCACACCTGCAAGCCCCCACAGCCCCAGCCCTGGGGAATCACATCAACCAAAGCCAGGTAATGTGCACGGATTACAGCCAATATTATTCAAGAGTAAATGAGATCCCAAACACTGCCTGGCCAGTGAATAGACCAGTAAAAAATGTACTTGGCAGGAGGGAGTTCTGACACAGCTCTTCATAACCAGGAGGAAAATTCACCAAGAAAAAGAAGAGTAATCAAACTGATAAACTTCTCTGCACCACCTGCCCTGAGGGTACTAAAATATTCTCCATTCATTATTCTGAATAAGCTGGACAGAGACTCCTGGCCCAGCTGTGCTGCTCGGGATGCTCAGGGCTTCCCATACAGCTGTGGGGTGATGTGAGGCATCCTACACAGCCAGGGTGTCCCTTGTCACCTCAGCTGCCTGGTGTGAAGGAAATATTCAGGTAAACTCTTTGGGATCATCTGCCCAAAGATACCCTTCACTGGGTACGGGTCATGGAGCCATTAAGAGCCCTACTGTGCACCCAGTGCTAATAAATTCACATTAAATACACCTGGAAGGACTGCAGGCCTTCACATCTGCTGCAGCTGGAGCAGAAGGGGCAGGCTTCCCTGGGTCAGCTCCCCATCCCCATCACATCAGGGCTCTGGAAGGATGCCAAGCCCTTCACACCTCTCTTCTCCCAACCCTCAAATGGTGCAGTACCAAGGTACCTGGAGACTGGCAAACACAATTCATTGGTGACGTGCTCCAGGCTCAGCAAAGAGGTGTGAAGCTCCTAAAAGTGCTGGGAGCAGGAGTGAACCTCTCCCATGCATTAATCATGGCTGGATTTTGAACACTTCAGGACAGAGAGGAGGGACTAATGACCTGAACACCCTCTGTCCACATCACCACAGGTTCCTTCCCTCTGCATCCCCTCATCTCCCAGCACATCTCTCCCAGGATGGGGTCAAGACAAGCTATCAGCAGCCCAGAAAGAAACAGCAAATTGGCCAAAAGCTGATTAATTCCTCCCTTTGCTTTTCCAACCCTCCTGAGATGGCAGCGAGAGGCAGAGGATGAATCACCCAGGGGGGACAGCAGTGCCCAGGTACAGTGAGGAGGAGGAGACACAGAGTGAGCCTGAGTGTCACCCGCACAAGAAACATCCTGGCGGGACTAAATTGGATTCAATATAATAAACTATCATCTTGAAACGAGTGCTCCAATTGAGTTTTGATGTAAACACTAATATTTTCTCCACTCCGCTATTCTCTTCCACGGAGATCTCATGTTTATTTCACTATGTGTCCTACCTACTATTGCTCTCATACATCAAAGGGTTCGAGGACAAGAAGCCTGATTTTGAAAACATTATTCTTTTAAAGATTTATTCGCTCGTCTTGACCACCTCCTCTGCTGAAAGGGAGAAGCTCTCCATAAATTATTTCAGCGCCCTGTGTAAAACATGCACGTGCACGCCGCCCTCAGCTCAGCAAACTTTGTGAGGAGACCTCCAGCCCTTCTTCCTCCTGGTCCTCGCTCTTCCTAGAGCCTTCCTTGCCCTCTCCATCTGAACTACTGCAGTTACCACCCTGATCTCATCCTATCATGATCCCAAACACGGAGAAGCTGAGAGACAGCTGACATACCCAAGGTCATATGGGGACAGTGTGGCAGAGAAGGGCTCTCCAGGCACCTTGATGTCCTAACTTGCACTTCTGCCCAGGTAAAACCTGGCCTAGGGCTCAGCCTAACACCTCTAAACCCTGCTGAGAGCTCTGTGTGACAGCGGCATCCACCAGAACCCCCACGGCCTTGCTGAGAAGTGTTGGCTCTAAGCAGTGCAGACAGACACATGTTGGAGAGATGAAGAATTCATCTCCTCCTTTTGTACCCACAGAGCCTGACTCGCTCAGGGTCACCAAGGACAGCTGCAAGATACATTAAAAACTTCCTAAAGGCCGAGTAACAGGCAGGTCTTTGAGGAGCAGCACATGCAAAATTAACCGCCCGCTCCCTCTGCCCCTGCACGGCAGATGCTGGGAGCACTCAAAGGACTCTACGTTTATTTAAAATTAAATAAAAGAAGCTAATTTTGGCATGCAAGAGCAAGTGTTCCTTGCTTCAGGGCACTGCCAACAGAAGAGGAGTAACGAAGTTAAGAAAGCAATTAAGAAACGGCTGCAGACACTCGGTGGGAGGTTGGCTGCTCCTGAGTGCAGCACAGCACACACAGTAATGAGGGGAGATTGCAGCCCTGCTTCTGCCACCCCACCAAGCCAGGAACTGGCTGTCTCTGAGCCCACCCAAAGCCTGCAGCACAAAAGGAGTGCTCAGGCTTTGTCCTGCTCCTTCAAGCATGGATGAGCCCTTTCAGTCTCACCTGCTGGCCTGAAAGCAGGAGGAAGCACAGCTTGCCCACCCTGACCCCACAGCTTGGAGAGCAGCTGGAGCAAGAGCAGCAGGGCATCATCCGGGGTCTCCAGAGCTGAGAGATACATCCTAAACATCGCACTGAGCGTCTCCTTCTCTTCTCTGCATCCCTGGAGTCGAGCTAATTGGGCTCCAGGGCTCACAGGGTGGGCACTGCCAGCCTTTCACCCCTTGTTGGATGGGGAAAGCTACGAGCACTACGGAGGGTGCTGGGACAAGGTGGCTGTGGAGTGAGGATCCAGAGCCTTCTGTGTCTTGTGTGGAGCTTTGTCAGCACCGTGTGGAAGAGCTGCAGCACTGCACGCTGCTCCCAGCTCCTCACAGCACCGCCACCCGCACGGATCTCAACACCCGCACCTCCGTGGGGCTGGGGTACTGTTGCAGTGTGATGCAATACCCTGTCTCAGCTATCCCGGTTCTTTCCCCAGGCATGCCAATAACCTCTCCTTTCCCCTCCCTTGCACCCTGCTGAGTGCTGTCCATCAATCCTGGCATTCCAGAAGGGCATCGAGTGATTGGCGAAGTTCAAAAGATGCTTTTCAGCCCTGGGGGCATTGGGCCATCCAGGTGTCATTTGTGCCCTGAGACTTCCCCCCCTTACCTGCTTGGTGGCTCCCTGCCCCTTCCCTGCCCCTCTCCCCGGGGTTCAAAGGAACAGCAACCACATTCCTGCGTTCTGTTGGAGCTGTTGCTGGATTCAGAGGCCTGTGTGCCAGGAATAAAGCTCTGGATCCAAACCCTCCATCAGAACCGACTCCTTTTTCTTCACCATTGCCTTAAAGCTTCTCCACCAGAGCTAAACCTGAGCTCCTGCATGCCTGGACTTGTCTCTAGCACCCAGCTGCAGCACCCAGCCAGCCAAAGGTGTCTCTGGGGTGAAACCACCACAGCTGCCACCTTTGGTCAAGCAGCAAGGGCCAGACGAGCCCAGGCACGTTCCATCCGGGAATATTGGTATTTAATTCCAACAGGGTACCCCTGCCCTGTGCAGCACAAGGCTTGGCATCCCTCAGGATGCCTCACACACACCAGTGGGCAGGGAGGATGCCCCAGGACCCATGAGGATGCAGAGCTGCCTGCAAAGCATAGGAGAGAGGCCAAGGATCATCAGAGGGGGACACACAAGAGAGAGAGGCTGGCAATGCTGAACAGCCCTCAAGGCTACTCTCGGTCTAAAATTCCCCACCACAGGCTGCACGCTTGTCACAGACATCTTTCATGAAAAATCCTTTCCTTAGGATTTTTCCTCCTGAGAAGCTGAGAGGCCTCAGGAACAAAATGCAAACAATGGTTATCTGCTGCTGTGGAATGCAACAGGTGCATCTGGGATTGGGCTCATGTGGTTGTTTCTAATCAATGGCCAATCACAGCCCAGCTGGCTCAGACTCTCTGTCCAAGCCACAAGCCTTTGTTATCATTCCTTCTTATACTATTCTTGGCCAGCCTTCTGATGAAATCCTTTCTTCTATTCTTTTAGTATAGTTTTAATGTAATATATATCATAAAATAATAAATCTATAATAAAATAATAAATCAAGCCTTCTGAAACATGGAGTCAGATCCTCGTCTCTTCCCTCATCCTAAGACCCCTGTGAACACCATCACAGACTCTGTGTTCTGGCTCTGTAGCCCTTTGCTCCTCAGTGACTCATCGATATTTTGAGGCTGGAAGAGATGGTTCTGACAATTTTTAGCCTGGCCTTGGAATAAACGGCAAACAGTGATTCAGAGCAAACTCCAGGTGTCCGGTGCCTGGTGCATGCAGGGGGCCCATGGAGATGAGGAGAAGCAGGGCTGCAGAGCATTCCCCAGTCCCTTTCAAAGTCTCTCCTCTCAGCCCAGGTGGTTTCTCTCTGTGCAGAAGCCTGAATGCAAATGGAAGCAAAGCAAAAATGTTCAAAGGCTTCAAAGACCTCTGTGCTAGATTTGGGCAGGCCCAGAGGTGCTCCTGCTTCTCTCTCCACTCACACACTTGCTCCAGGCCTCAGGCAGAGCAGCCTGCCCAGTCCCTTGTGCTGTTTGAACATGGGCACCTGCTCTGACTGCAGGGAAGGAAATCCTCCAGGGAGGCACAACCTTGTGCACACACAGCTTGTCTGCAATGGCTCAGTGAGCTCAAGCTCAGATCACTGAGCCTTCCCCAAATCATCACCGCCAGAGCCAGGAGCAGACAATATTCCCCCAAAAGCCAATTTTTAATCCATCAATTTGTCCATACTGACGCAAAGGATTTGGAGAGCCACAGATACTCCCAAGCTTTGGGGCTCTCTCTCCCATAGGAAGGGAAAAAAAATGAAAAAAATGCCTCAGAGCAAGCAGAAAGACAAGACCAGTAAGATCAAAGCCCACACCAGGCTTAAACCCACCAGGACACAACTCTGTCCTTTCCCATTCCCTCAGCCCAGCCAGCATTACCCTGAAACACTCCCTGGGCTGCTCCTCTGGCAGCCCAGGGGCAATGTGGGAATGGGTTTGCTTTTCCTTTCCTGTCAGATGGTCTCAAGTCAGGACTTTCTGAGCATGGGTTCACAACTGCAGAAAGAAAACTGCTTTATATTTGTGTGCCATGGGACACTGAGTAACAGAAGGGCATTTCTGGCTCAGCAGTGGCTCAACAGCAGCTGAAATGTCAAGCACAGCTGACTTGCATGATTTTCCATTGATTAAGATGACAAAGTGGGGCCAAAATCTTACAGAGGCTGATTACAGAGGCCTGATGCCATCTAATCTAAGCCTTGGTTCAGTAGCTTTAGGCCTAAATCCTAGCTTAGTCTGCAAATGATCTGTGCTTCCCTGGTTATCTCCACCAACTCGGAGAATAAGCAGTCATGCAAAACCACACATGCAAAGATGCTAAGGAATTAATGAATAAAAAAAATAAACATGTTTTCCCCACTCTCAGGCTGTTCCTTGGAAGAGAAAAAAAAAAGGAGATGGAAGAGAGGGAAGGAGCTCCTCCAAGCACCATGACAGGTAAAACCACACCTTGAGCCCCTGGCGGCATGGCAGTGCCAGCAGGAGCTGTTTAGCTGAGGGTCTCACCCCTGTATCAACAATAAATACATCTGCAATAAATATGCAAAGTTGTAACTGATTTGCATTGACATTTGGACTGGGGGGAGAGCCGAGGGGAGAAAGAAATAAAGTCCATTACAGAGTGGAGTAATTTAGGATATTACCACCAGCATCTGAATTACAAATCTACCTCTCATTACTGGTATGTTAACCGGGAAAGGCAGCTTCTCCACAACATGCAAGGCAGAGTTTATTAGCATGAATTTGCATAATAATTAGCTCTGCAGCAAGCAAAGGCTGTTGTGCCTTTCAAAAAGCCAACTTTCAATGTCAATATCCAGCCCCAATTTGGCTCCTGCCCTTGGGCCCTCCGGCAGTGAAACCCTCATCAGTCGCTGCCATATCCCTGGTACTGGTGCCTGCTGGGGTCCAGGGAGGTCCTGTCTCATCCCATAGATGTTGGGAGGCCCAGGAGAGCTCCTAGGGAGGGACTTTAGCCAGAAGAACTCATTGCACAAAGAGTTTCTGCATTGTAGAAAGGGTCCCTGCATCCCATGAAGAGTCTCTGCATCCCATGAAGAGTCCCTGCATCCCATGAAGAGTCTCTGCATCCCATGGAGAGTTCCTTTCCCTGCTGCTGGATAGTCACAAAGAGCTCCCAAAATCCCCCTTTAAAGGACCCCCATCCCATTGCTCTCCAACAATGCCACGATGAAGAAAAGAGGGTGATCACAGAGGGAGTTGTATTTATTTTCCATCGACCCAAGCTGGCTGCCAGAAGGATGATGCTGATCCAGCCTGGCATTTTGCAAGTAGCCTTATGCCAATCACAGACTCTTTACTAACCAGAATGGAAAAATAAAGGCAAAAACATGAGGCTATTTTAGTCTTTTTGCTGAAACTACAAGTTTCACCTTCTAGGGCTCTATCTATAAATACATATATATATGTAGGTGTGTTTCAAATGCAAATATCTCAATTTGAACAAGCCAAAGAAAACTTGCTTGCTGGGGGAAGGAGGCTGCACTATTTTGTTTCTCCAAATGTTTTCTTTGATTTATTTTTTGTTTCACAGCTTTTCAGCAGAAAGGCTTGCCTGGAAAAACTCACTCTCGCCAGTCCCCAGTGCTGCAGGCAGCCTCCCTTACCTTGCATGATCCAAGCTTTCTCCTTCAAGAACTTCTGGGGACACACCAAACACACTTTGCTTTACAAAGGATAGAGCTGCTGTTCCTGCTGTTTTAAAGTCAATGCACCTCATTTTCCTCTAAAATGAAATTATTCCCAAGCAGGAACCGAGCTGATAATTTCTAGACAGCAGCATCTCAGTGTCGGATTGAACTCTGTTTCCAACACAGGAAAATCCTTATGCCAGCTCTAAAAAGAAAGGAATTACCCAGCTAAGTCTCAGATCTGCCATCTCCAGGCCTTGGGCTGCTAGTCCTGCTCTCTGCAGCCTCTCCCCGCCTCGACACACACAACTCCTGACCAGCAGGAGCCGTGACGCACCAGCTTTGCCTTTCAGCATCTCTCGCTGCTAGAAATAGACCTCTCAGAAAGAGCTTTTTTTGGCCCGACGCTGTCCCCAGTCCTGTTTTCATCAGCAACCCTTTTAACTCACCATCTCTGGGTGTCAGCAGCCTTAGAGAGGATAAAACTACTTTAGAAGATGCAGCAACTCCTTGCTCCAAAGTCTGGGTCCTACATCCCCTTGAAAACCACCCCTCAAGGGAACAACACTTCTAAATACATTCTATTCTGCAGTTATTTCAGACAGGCATAAATAGGATGGTATAAAGGGAGTCTGAGCAGCAGCAAATAAACCTTGGCACTTCCGCATGTCCTGAAAGATTAGGAAAAAGAAATGATACACGTTTGAACCACTCAACATCCCCTCAGTTAGCAGAAGGCTTCAGAATTCCCTGTCCTTGAGAAACAGGAGGGGAATAAAAGGAGGAAAGTTGGATCCACGTTCTGAGAGGGCGGGATAAGGCAGCTGGGACGAGCTGGTGCTGGGGAGTGTCGGCATTTCCCCGGGTTCTCCAGGAGGTGCGGTCGGGCAGGGAGCGGCTGTGCCGGCTCCAGACCGACGCGAGATGGTGCTGCTTCCCCAGGCACGGGCAGGGACGCGGGGCCGGGATGCGGGGCCGGGATGCAGAGCCGGGATGCAGAGCTGGATGCGGGGCCGGGATGCAGAGCCGGGATGCAGAGCCGGGATGCGGGGCCGGGATGCGGGGCCGGGATGCGGGGCCGGGATGCGGGGCCGGGATGCGGGCGGTGCACTGGGATGGGGATGTGGCTGCCCGGGCAGGGAAGTGAGACAGGGATGGAGCCTGCAGAGCAGGGATGCAGGTGACCGGGCAGGATGCAGGTAAGCAGTCAGGGATGCAGGACAGGGATGCAGGTGACTGGGCAGGGTTGCAGGTAAGCAGGCAGGGATGCAGGGCAAGGATGCAGGGCAGGGATGCAGGTGACTGAGCAGGGATGCAGGTGACTGGGCAGGGTTGCAGGTGACCGGGCAGGATGCAGGTAAGCAGTCAGGGATGCAGGACAGGGATGCAGGTGACTGGGCAGGGTTGCAGGTAAGCAGGCAGGGATGCAGGGCAGGGATGCTATGGTGTAGCCAAGGATGCAACTGCCCTGGCAGGATGCAGGGCAGGGATGCAGGTGACCAGGCAAGGATTAGATTCTACTATAACAAGATGACCAGTCAGGATGCAGGGCAGAGATGCAGGACAGGGATGCAGGTGACTGGGCAGGGTTGCAGATGACCAGGCAGGGTGGCAGGAGGCTGGGCAAGATGCAGGTAGGGATGCAGGGCAGGGATGGGGTCGCTGGCACAGAGATGCAGAGCAGAGGGGCAGAGATGTGGTTGCAAGGGCAGGAATGCAGGGCAGCAGGAATGCAGGGAAGCTGGGGCAGGGATGGGAGAGGCCAGAGCAGGGATGCAGCTGCTTGGGCAAAGATGCAAGGCAGGGATGTGGCCACTGGCCCAGGATGCAGAGCAGTGGGGCAGGGATTTGACTGCCTGGGCAGGAATGCAGGGCAGCCGGGGCAGGAATGAGGGTGGCCAGGGCAGGGATGTGACTGCCTGGGCAGGGATTCAGTTGCCCAGGCAGGGATGCAGGGTAGGGATGCAGCTCCTGGCACAGGGATGCTGAGCATCCTGGTGCATGGGCAGGAATGCAGGGCAGCAGGAATGCAGGGATGAGAGCAGACAGAGCAGGGATGAGAGTGGATGGTCCAAGACCTCTCTCTCTTTGCAGCACCTCACTTTCTTGCACCAGACCCAGCAAGGAGCAGATGAGGGAATGCAGATGGGAAGAGCTGGCAGGAGCCAGTACAAGTTCCTGCAGCTCCTGGTTTTCAGCTCATTTAAAGTCTGTTCATAGAAAGAGAGAGAGATG
Source organism: Molothrus ater (assembly GCF_012460135.2). Classification (NCBI taxonomy): domain Eukaryota; kingdom Metazoa; phylum Chordata; class Aves; order Passeriformes; family Icteridae; genus Molothrus; species Molothrus ater. Next base: position 3,438,991 of record NC_050499.2, read on the forward strand.
GGTAAATAACTCTATTCCAAAGCACTCTCCACCTCAAGAGATTTGCTGTTGAAGAAGGAATTGCTGAGGTTTAGAGAGAAAAAAAGTCTGCTTGAAAGTTGAACAAGTGAAAAGACATCATAAACCACATAAACACTTTTTTTTTTTCCTGTGCAAGTCAAATATTTGTTCCCAACTTGGGCTTCTAAAAAAGAGTTGGGGAAGCTGTTCCTAATTTTTTATTAAATTCTACTATACCAGTCACATCCCATGCATGTTTTTTCCTTTTGGAAACATGGAGCTGAGGATCCAGCAGAGCTCATCAGCAATCCAACACCCATGTGTGCAACACCAGGATAACAAACTCAGGCAGGGACATGGGGGGGAGAAGTGGGGAATGAGCATTTGGAAGAAGATGATTCTGTAGTGAATTTAAAAGGAGTTATCAGCTGCTCCTGGGTAAATCAGCTTGGCTAAGATAAGAACCAGAACAAATACTTATTCTAAATTTACACTGACCTAAACCTGAACGCTTCAGGGTTGAATAATTTTGGTGAACTATATATTTTTGTGAAATTATTTCCTGGGCTTCTTGCATGGGTTGAAAGAGATTTAGCTGGGAAGGATAAATCCTGGCTGCTCATATACTGTTGTCAAAAGGATGGGATGGAGACAGATACAAACACTGATAGATGGCAATAAAAAAGATCTTTATAGTGGTTCAGTTTGTGCTGTTTCACTGTGGCAAAATTAGACCAAGATTTTTCCAAGCGATTTTTTAATGTCTCCTTGTTTAAAGGCTCACCCAGCAAAAAAAAAAGGGTCTCAAATTTTCAGAAAGCCCTTCATGACTGCTCATACACAGACAGGCCTCCCTGTTAGGAGAAGTCTCAGTTTAACTCCTTGAGATGGGGTCACCCAGGAAGGGTCACCCAAGAAATTCAGCAGAGTTTTCTACCACGCAGGCTCATTTGGAGAGACTTAAAATCAGCTGCCTGCCCTGCCTGAAGAGAGAATCAGAGCTACTGCCTGCACATGTGGCTAGGTGGCGTCCACATCTGTGTGTGCAGCTGCAGGCTGTGCTGACAGCCCCAGGTATGGAGCCAAGGCTGGGGGCTGCATCCAAAGGAAAGCACCTTCCCCACCACCACAGCAACCACCACCCCCAGGACCGGTGTGATGTTGCAGCAGCACCTTCTACCTGCAAGGACCCAGTGCTGACACAGTCCTTGTTACCAGACACAAAACTGTAACAGAAACACCCAGCCCTCAGCTCCTGCCCTACCTGCACTGCTGGGTTCCCTTCAAGCCCACGTAGGCGAGACCCTTTTTCACCAGGAAATGTTCACACAGGAATTTTTCCCTGCTCTATCTCCCCCTCCATCCCCAGAGGAAAAAGAGCACAGGCACGGTGTGACAGGAACAAGCAGAAGCCAAGTTTACATAAACAGTGGAGAGCAGGACGTAAAGGTTATTTGTGCCTGCGGGCTGCTTGGGGAACCTGTGAAATACCGAGGGCTGGCACTAGACAGAAAATTCCTGTAACGCTAAAGACTGCAGCTTTTTGAAGTCCCTGGGCAGTGCAGGGGTAGCTGAAAGCAAGTGCGAGCAGCTAGAGCAGGTGGTTCAATGTTACTGAGCACCTCCCATCCCTTCCTTGTGCTGGATAACAGCCAGATCCCAACCTCAGCTCAGGAAACATCCACTCCCCTGGCTGAGACCTCCTGTCCCAGCACAGCAGTGGGCAAAGACAGGAAAATTTACATTAATGTTGTACTTCACACCTAAAGATCTTCATGAGGACTAATTTGAACGCTGGGAGAGTTATTAACATTTTATGGCTAAGGAAAACAGAGCTGTGGAAATCAGGCACCTTATCCAAAGCCCCAAACAGAGCAAATAGAGCAAATAGAGGATCCAGGATTGGAGTGAACAGAGCAGCAAAGATCTCCTCCTCCTTCCCCACAGATCACAGCAGGAGAGTGGCTGGTCCAAACTCCACAAAGCAAAAATCACCCAGGAACAGGCAAATCTTGCAAAGTCGTGCAGGGTCTGGTTTGTGGGACAGGAGAACAAGTGGAAATCAGGGGATAACCATCCACGAGGAGCATGTTCAACCCTCTGTTCCAACAGGATCTCCTCAGGGTCACCTTAAACCAGTCTCCTTCATCCCTCTGAACTGGGAATGGGGACAAACCTCTCCCTTTGGCTGATTTTCCTTATTCTCTGCTCTCTTACAGGCAGAAACTCTCTCTTATCACTTGCTCATGAACGACCCAGATTAATCAGACAATTCTGGAAGCTCACAGACTATACCACAGCAAAGAGCCAAAAAATACTGCATTTTTTTATATTTTTAACCCACCTTCAGATTTCAAGGAGGAACTAACAATGATTTTTTTCCTACATCTTGCTCAAGGGAAGGCAATTGAGAGGGAAGCAGTGAGTTACAAGTGGGCTCACAAAGCACCAGTGTTTGCATGTGTATAAATATATCTCTCCCAGTGTGTACACATCCACATGGACTTGGGATGAGCAGGGTGGAGGTGGAGCATGTAAACTTGGGCAGAGATAAAAATCAAATAAAACCCAACCAAAATTAACAAGGGGAGAAAGCCTTTAACTCAAACAAAGAAAGTCATTTTGCAGCCACGGATTTTTCCCCCTTCATTTTTTTTTTCAGGTTTTTTGGGTTTTTTTTCTCTCTAAAGCCGGCATTGTGCGGAGCACTGTTCCTTTGCGAGATTTCAGATGTTGCTGTGTTCAAATGAATCCCATTTTGTCACAATCAATGACTTTCCCTGCTCGTTATTACCTGCAGCCCTCCGGAGCCGCTGGCAGAGCTCCAAGCGCCAGGCAGGGAGGAAGAGGAGCCCGCACCTCTCCAAAACCCACAGCGAAGGTAAACCAGAGAATGTCACCTACACCTGGGTAATTTTTAATTTTCTTTCTTTTTTTTTCCCCCCCGTACTGTTAAATTACCTCCAGCTTATTTGTCTGGCTAGAGGTTAATGAAACATTAATGATGTTAATGAGCCTTTCATGCTGCAAGTTTTTTCAAGAAAGAGATAGAATGGCTGTTTTCCTTCCCTCTTAATCTTTTCCATCATTCGGGAGTTACAGGGCCAAAGCAATTAGTGACTCAGGCAGCTCTGTCTCCCCTCCCGGTCACAGCCCAGTGGGGCAAAGAGAAGAAACCTATTAAACCCCCTTCACACGTCCACAGGTGAGGAGCTCACGGGCTGATGCAGCCACGCTGCTTTAGCCAGAAGGCAAAACGCCATTCAGGGGGAAAAACAGGGGGAATTAACAATCTGGAGCTGTCGGGAATGCTGAAGTGTCGCCATTAGCTGTGCACTGTTTGTTAGGGAAGGTGACAAGTGATTTTCAAAAGGTTTGAGGAGGTTTGGGTAGGGCTCCGCAGCCGAGGGGTGGTTTGACAGCTTCCCCCATCAAACCCCATGTCGGTTTTCATCCCGCTGAGCTCTGATTCCGGGTGCATGACATCCCTCTGGATCGTGGCCAGCCAAAAATCAACCCTTCCTTCCCAACTCATTTGGTTTCAATACAAAAAGTGTGTGAGGGGGAAAGACACAGCAAGAGAAAAACTAAAAAAAATTCAGAGGAATGGCTGCTCTCCACCCTGCCCATCTCCACCCTGCTGCCTCAGACACCAGGCAGGATTTCTTTACCGCTCCTTAATCCCCTCAACACAACCACAGAGTGAGAAAACCCACTGGGCTCATGTCGGAGCTCAGTCCATCCTTCTGGGTGTCCAGAGTGGCCAAGGACCAGGGGCCTCGGAGACCCTGGACACAGCCCAGAGCACCTGGGGATTTGATTGTGACCCCTGGAGCAAGTTGCCAGCTTTGTATGAAGACCTGAAAGTCACACAGGTTTGAATGGTGTAATAACAAAATGATCACATGGTGAAAATGTAGATTTTAGGATTTTTGGTATGGGGCTTATGGGGACAAGATGGAGGAACTTGGGTGTGTCCAGCCTTTCTCCTTCTTCTTCTTGTTCTCCATTTTCTGCAGTGATGTTGGCACTTTGGGATTGGTTTAGAGTAGAAGTGCACTAACACAGGTGATGGGTATTGGGAATTAAGTGTAAATATGTTTTATGTAGTTTGTAGTATAAAAGGACAACACCACCTCAGGGGCGGTCACAGTGCCTGTGGCTGCCCTGCTGAGCTGACCTCGGCTGGGCAGAAAGAAAATTTTATAGATAAGAATTAATAAACAACCTCAAGAGCGAAAAGTGAAGAGTCCAGACTCGTTCTTCAGCCGCACGGGCCGAAGCAGAGACACCCTGCACATCTCGGGGCAGCAATTATCAACAGCAGCCCGAGAGGCTCAGCCCATTTTACAGGTGGCTCGTCCCACACTGAGCAAGGAGGGCAGGAGCTGGGGTCCCTTCAGCCCTGAGCCCCTGCTGGCACCGCAGTCCCTGGTGCAGCACCAGGAGGTGACGCTGCCTCTATCCTGTGATGGATGCGCCCATGCCAAAGGGCACACAACTAAATTACCAGCTGGCACTTACAGGGAGTGAGGGCTCTGGCTTGTGCTTCCATTAGAGGGTATCTATCTGCATTTAAAGCTGTGGCGCTCTGATAAGGAGAAGGGAGGAAGCCAGAGAGACCTCAAAAAATTGCCTGGACGAACTCCGAGATAAGACTTTTCAGACAGACAAAAAAGCCTGTCCTGATTTATAGAGCTTCGTCCGTCCTTGACAGTACCTCTGGAGCTCCTGATCTCGGCTGTAAAAAAGAAAGTTCCATCAGAAATGTGTGTTCTGCCCCCAAACTATTTATCCAGACAACCTGTCAACCTACCACAGCCAGATCCTCTCTTGACACGGACAAGGCAGCAACACAATCGGCCACCTTTTATTTTTACCCTCTCCTCTCCCCTGTTCCTGCTAATCACAGATGCTTTGTCCGCTCAATAATAAAGATCCCGGGCGCCTCAGTTTCCATTTTTTTGTTATCATGCCTTTCAGCCGGCATGTTTATTTATGACTGCTACAAAGCACTTCCACGGGAAGATGCCATTAGGCTGGAATGATGCTCCCTTGACATTGAGATCAGAATCGGCACAGGAGCCATGCAACAACTCATCTTTATGTTTGCTTGTCTTAATTCCTTTTCTTTTATTGTTTTTATTATTGCCATTATTATTTTTTTTTTTTATTATTATTTCCAGTGCGAGGGCTGCCAGGGAGGGAGATGCAGAGGGGCATGTGCAGCACAGAGATGAAGCAGCTCTGGCTGAGGGCACAGATGGCATGGGCTGGCTTGGATAATCCTGCCCTCTTTCAGGGCAGCTGCTGGCACATGGGCTGGAGAAGCCCATTAAGAGAACAGGACCCCACACTGACAAGGGCACAGGGATGGATTTACCCTCCCTCATGGCTCTCCCGCATACCAGGGCAGGAGCTCCCCCAGCAGAGACAGAAATCCAGGGAAAGATGGATGTTGGGGAGCTGAGGTGCACTGCTGGCTCCCTGTTGAGCAGCAGGTGATAGTCAGGGGTCAAGGTCTGACATCCAGCCAAACCCTGGTGGTCAGCCTGTGCTGATGGGGTCACCAGGGTGCTCTGCTTACAGAGCCTGGCTTGTCACCAGAAAAGAGGAACAGGCACACAGTGATGGTGACTTTAACACTCTCTCCAGAGCCCCTATAACCCACCCAGCCCTGCTCTACTCTCATCCCCTGGAAACTCCTGGCAGAGCTCACCATGGCCACAGGACAGCTCTCCAAAGCTCTGCAAACACCCCTGGCATCTTCTCAGTCGGCTCAGCAGATGAAAATGGGGGGAAGCCAACCCTGCTGCACAGGAGTCAGCTGTCCCCTCTGCTTCCCAGCCCTCATCCACGCTAGAAGGTGGCCCTGGGACAGGGGACACGCTCCTTTTCCAGAGCTGTCCCCCAAAGGACGGTGTGCCCTGTCTGCCACGCTCAGGAGAGGCATTGGGACAGACAAAGGGAGGGTTTTGTGGGATCTGGCACCACTTCCAGCCGCCAGCCACAGCGTGTCCTTCCCCGGCACGGGCTCCCTAATTAGTTCTATTGGTTTCAACAGTTCGGCGGGCTCGGGGAATGTAATATTTAACACCCTAGAGGGAAGCCTTTCACGCCGATGCCTCTTTCATCATCTCTGCCCATCTGGTGCTCGCTTCAAGCTCGCAAAGCACCGCCTGCTTGGGAAACAATGAACTCCTGTGGCTCCCAGTCTCCTCCCGACTGGCTGGACCCTCCAGGAAAGGCATGTGGGAGCAGTCCTCCCCAGGGCAGCAAGCCTTGACACCCATGGTGCGTGTCATGTTCGCTCAGAAAGGGATTATTAGTGTGTGTTTATAGCACTCTCATCAGGATGCTGATTCCAAGGGAGCAACTTGTCCAAGGGAGCAATCTGTCCCCTCATGGTTTACTCCACAAGAGCTCAGGAAATGCACAACACATCCAAATCCACAACAGACCCCTTGTGCTCCCCCTTTCTCAGCAGTGACAGCCTCACCATCGCTCTATCTCCCCCTCCATCCAGAGGGGGATTCCCAGATTAATCCAGCATGGATAACTGGGTAAGGGCCATTAGCAGGGCAAAGAAGGAAAGGTTGGGTGGTGAAACTCCACAGCAGCAACAGGTACCAGGTGCTGTCTGTGACATGGTGACACCCTTGAGTGGCATGTCAGGACCCCGCTGCAGGGGACAGTGCCACGTGGCCACGGACACTGCACCCTTACGGCCTCTCTCACAACAAGACTGAGCAGAAATGGGAATTGAGCCCATAAAACCATTTGCTTTCTGCAGCCACAGCAGCACGGCTGACGTTTGGAGACACCACAGCATGTGGAAATTATTAGATTCCTTCCAGTGACTGACACCTGCTAATAACCTGGAAGATGGGTAGAGCATACTCACATTGTCATCTCCAGCTATCTACAACTTCATTTTCCATCATCTTTGTCACTTAAGGACAGCGGCAAAGGATATTATTGCTACTGGTATTGTTATTGTTATTATTTAAACCATGCAGCGACAAATCCGCAGGTATTGGGCTGGGTTGGGCAGACCAGCAGATTCTCCTTCAGATCAGAGGGAAAATTATGGGGAGCATTATGTATAATGTATTTTTCTATTAAATTAAAATAAGCTTCTCTTGACAAAGTTCGGTGTGTTAAGCGACAGTGGGAAGGACAGAGGGTTTAACCTCACGCTCAGGGAATGGATGGATGGATGGATGGATGGATGGATGGATGGATGGATGGATGGATGGATGGATGGATGGATGGATGGATGATCAATCCCAGGGAAATAAAACCACGTTCCCTCTGCACAGTGCTGAACTGTATTTGAGGGCCCTCTGCCTCTTCACATAAACCCTACTAGTCACTCATCAGTGCTAAAAAAAATAATAAATAAATATGTCAGTGCACAAGAGTGCCAAGGGCAGTGAAGTTAAAGGACATTATAACTCTTTAATTATATCAGTCTTGGAAAGAAAAGAGCTGTCATTCCCTCCTCCTTCCCTCTGGGGAACACACGGTATCTACCTTGGCCAGAACCCCCTTAGGAAAGTTGTCACAACATATGTCCTCCCTGTGATTCATGCCAGGGATGGGTTTAGTCCTGTATTAATATTCCCTACCCACTATTTACTGTGCTGCATTCCCACACAGATGCACACAAACAAATGCCTTTCATCTCCTGCCTTCATAGGAGGGGAGAAAAAACCTTAGTTAAGCTTTCAAGATAAGGCTGTTGTCTGCAAGTCACTGGGTTTAGCCAGGAGGGAGGATTTTCTTCTGAGAGCACCTTAAGGAGGGTTTAAAAACATGATTGCAAGGAAGCAACCCCTCGAGGGGCTGAGGACCCTGCCCTGGGGACACTAAACACAGTCAGTCATCACCCCCCACCTTCCCACCACACACAGCCCATCGTGTACTGCTCTGCCACGCCGAGAGCCATCAAAGAGCATCCCGAGAGCTCTGAGAGTTTCTTCAAATAAGAATGTTTTTAAATATATTTCTCCCTGACAAAAATGCTCTTTGTAGAAGCGAAAACGGTTGTCACGAACCCATCGCCCACCTCCTAAAAGATCCCATTACATTTCTGCATTGAACTTCTTTTTCATCACTGAAGTTATCGGAACAGTGATGGCAACAGCCAATAGTGCTTTCGATTAAAAATGTATCACAGCGTTTTGTGATTTAAAAGCAAACAAACAAGAAAGGCGCCATGAAATGTTAATGCGCACGTGAGCGGGTTTGATTCCTGTTTGCTGTTTGTTTGTCAAACATTTTCAACTATCAATTAATTATCAAAAATGGGCCAGAAAGTGGAGCCTGATCCGCAAGCCCCGTGACACCAACTGTAGGAGCGTCAGGGGGTAGGAGGGTTGGGATGGATGGAGATGAGAGATCTCTGCAGCCAGGGCTTGGAATTTGGGGTTTATTGCAAAGGGCCTGGGTGCAGGGCCCTGCTGGGAGCTGCCAGGCACAGCTCAGAGCAGGACTGAGAGAAGAGAGGGGGAGAGAGGATGAGAGGGTGAGAGAGTAAGGGAGTAAAAAAGGGTAAGAGAGTAAAAGCGTAAGAGAGCAAAAGGGTAAGAGAGGCAAGGTTCCTGTTACAACACCATAAATCATCTTCTGTGTTGAATATTCTGATTCTCACTAACCAATCCAGTACAAGATACAAATCCTACAGCATTTCATACAGCCTATAAGAATCATTACATTACCATACTGTGTTACATTTTAAACCCTACAAACTCCTCTTTGGGCCCTTTCTGCCAAGCTGTAGGGTCTGCTCTGCCCCTTGGGCCTGTCTGCAAGCAGAGGGTGTTGTTCCATCAAAAGGGGATCACCTTCAGCCAGCCACACCATTGTTTTCCAGTTGTTCAGTAACTGAGGGATCTCAAAGCTTGCTTTCATTTCAATCTCGCTTATAGTTTCTATATTCTCAAAATCTTCTGCCAGACAATCATATTGATAAGGCTTTCCTGTTTCATCTTCCCCAGCAACCAGCCAGGAGGCTCCAGTGGCAGCACTGCTCCCGTGAGGATGCACAATTCTGGCTGCAGAGCACGGCCATGGGATGACTTCAGGAAGGTGAGCAGTGAGTGATCATCCTTTCACCCCTTCAACCGACACAAGAGACTGATGGGGCTGCAGCCCATCAGCAGCTCTCTGGTCACCTTGGAGCCAAGGCCATCATTCTGTGTTGTCAGAGCCACATCACGAAGCCCAGGACATCTTTTGTGGTGATCTCTGATGCTGAAGGACACATCATGAGGGATGGCAAAGGACTGGCAGGTGCCTTGGTCAGCCCCACATCCTCCCTTCCTGCTGCATTTTTAAAAGCCCTTGCAACATCAAAAGAGAGCAGGAAAAAGGCAAAAAAAAAAAAAAAAGGCAAAATAAAAAATACACCATCGGAGCCGAGGCAGGTAAATAAGGAGATATGGCAGAGTCAGGAGGCAATGGCCCAAGGGACCCATTAACAAGATTCCTCCCACACAACATCCAGGAGCCCAGGCCATCAATAAAACCTGCTCTCCTCCCCAGCCAGCCTTGCGTGGCTCTGAACTTTCCAGCTACAGGCTGCAGATTGGACTCTTCTGTCATCACCATAAAACCAGATGAATTGTCCACGGCTCAGGGACCTGTGAGAAGGCAGGACCCTCTAGGCAGGAAGGCAGCACACCTCATAAAACCAGTGCTGCCTTTCAGCAGGGTGGCCCTGTGCTGCCAGGGTGGGTGTCTGGTCCCACATGCTGCAGCAAGCTCCTTTCCATGCTTATCATACTCAAAAAAGAGGGGTGGAGATCCCCTGCCCACTTGCAACCCAACAGCTCAGCGTGGTGATCTCTGCCACAGCACATCCCACGGTGACACGTGCATTTCCTATTTCCTTATCCCTCCCTTGTCAGGATGTGCAAGGAGCCCTCTCATCCCAAATTTCTTAGGATAACTATAGCCCTTGCTCTGCTTTTTTGCTGTAGGAGCCCAAAAAGCCATTTCATTGCTGGCTCTTCCACTTCAGCAGCAGGGAACTACTCCTGCATGGGCTGGGATGGGCATGCAACCCATCCTGGTGATGGATAATGTGTCTCCTGCTGTAAGATCCTGTCCCAGGAGGTGCTGGGAAGCATCACCCTGTTCACACCCCTCTGTGGTAGTGGGACACCCTGGCTGAGGCAATGTTAGTGCCATTGAGGCCTTGAACAGGACACTCACCCTCTCTTCCCACAGCCCTGGGGGTGAAGCAGTGACTCCAGCACTGTGGAAAGCACCATCCCAGCCACGAATAAAGTCTTTGAGAAGCAGCAAGAAGCTGAAGCAGACAGAGCCTGGAGTCTGCAACAACAGCATTTCTTCCTGTTTTGTTTTGCTTTGCATTCTCATTGCCAGCTTCATTATCTGGGCCCTTATTCCTGCACACGCTTCCCATTTTTCTCCCTCCTATCTCCCCGCGTCCAACGCAGCAGCCTGTATTAGTTTATGTTAACAAGCTGTGGCAGCAGTAATCCTGGCCTCTCCAGCTCCACTGCCTGTTCTGCTGACCAGACACATTGTCTGTCTCCACTGCCTGGTCCCCTGAGCCTTTCTCCACCTCGAATCCCAGCCTCCTGCAGGAATTACGCTGGGATATATCCCGTGCCAAACGTTGTGACCACGCTGTCACCGGAATGCAAGCTGGAAAACATTTTGCTGCCCTGCCGCCACCTCTGCAGAGCGCCAAAAGGACGGAAAAGCTTTTTTTTTTTCCTCCTCAAAATAGAGGCTTTCCTTCTGAGCTGCAGAAACAAGCATCACCCCCGTGGCCCCAGCGTGCCGGGGGCTCCCATGTGCCGGGCAGTCCCTCCTCCTGCTGGCCACGGGGCAGGAGGCCGGGCTGCCCTCTCTGTCCCACCCCACCCCTGCGATGTGACAGCCCACATTTGTCTCTTCAGCTTTGACTCCCTCCTCGGCCCAGGTTGACAGCCGACAACACTTGGAAAAAGAAGAGAAGAGGAGAAAAAAACTAAAGGGCAGCTGCTGTGGCAGAGGGAGTGAGGAACAAAGAGAGATTTCAATCACTGCTCTGCTCCAAGGGCACGGCAGCGCCTTTGAGTGTCCAGGAGGGAAAGGGAGGGTGAAAAGCCTCGCTGGGTGCCTGGGCTCAGCCCTTCTGCCCTGGCACCTCTCTGTTCAGCACATCAAAGCCTGTTATCCCACGCAAGCTGAGCCAGCAGGGGTGGGTGCTGGCCCTCTTCACCCACCTGGCAGCCCAAGCATGAGCAATCCACCAGCCCAAGGCAGTAAAATAAATCTCTGTGCACTGAACCTCATGCCACTGCACCAAGACACTGCTCAGAGCCCTGCTGGGCTAATGGTGGGGCTGGTTTCAGTGGAAGCGTTTAACGAGTGCCCTGTGTGCTGCTGATTAACAGTGTGGCTCTCCAAGGCCAAAGAAGAAAAGAAATTCAGTGTAAGACTGCAAACAATTACTCCTTTTAGATAATCACTGTTTTACAGTCCAGACACATGCATAAATATTGCATAATGCTGGGGCTCAGCACGTAATTGTCAGATATTATTCAAACCGAGTCGCTGCTTTATTGGCAAGAGCTGTGAGCTTGTCACATCTCAGGGTCAGCGGCTGGATGGCTGAAGGATTTTCAAGGAAAGCTCAGGTAATGCGAGCAGCAGATCAGCCATTCCCTAAACTGCTCAGCACCGACCTCTGCAAAGCGATCCCACGTTCAGGAGCGCGTGCGTTTGTGCGTGAGGACGGGGATGCGAGGCAGAGGGAACGAGCAGCTCCCAGCCAGCTCTGCAGGGCAGGATTTGGGATCAAAGCCCTCACAGTGCAGCCACCAGGCTGTTTGCAGGGGCACCAACACCCCCAAGAGCCGCAGATCCTGCCTGCCCACAGCCACGCACCTGCCCGTCCCGGGGCAATGCCGCTGCCAGCGCCCCGCTCGCGGTGCTGGGGCTGAGCTCCAGCCTCTCTGGACAGGTCTCCTTCCCCTCCTGAGCCAAAGCTGTTTTGTTTGCAAACCATCTGCTCGGCGCCCCGCCGCGCCGGCAGCAGCGAGGGGGCCCAGATGGACGGGCTCTTTGAAAATTCTTTAAAACGAAGCACCCAAGCACAACGGCTCCATATGCCAAAGGGCCAGCCGGCCCCGAGAGCTGTCACACGACCCTCCCTCCCTCCTCCCTCCCTCCTTGGCTCAGCCCTGCCCAGACCCCCGTGTGCTCTCTCACCTGCTGGAAGCTTGCAAGCCTTTCCAGGGCCCACCTTGGCTCTGCCCAAGGCAAAGTGGCCAGAAGGAGGTTGGGGCTCCTGGGCAGCCTCCAGCCTGCACCCTTTGCACACCAGGTCCTGCCTCCTGTGGGCTGAAGGATCAGGTACTGCACTCCCTCAAGCTTCCCAAGGCAGATTATGGGGTAAGGAGAGGCAGGTGGAGAAGATGAGGCTGATTCTTTGGAGAGTTATTTCTTGGCCTCAGTTCACTCCTAGTTTAAATGAGACACTTCTATGATTACTCTGCACAATAACCAGGGCTGGATTTGGCTCAGAGCAGCTCACGGACAAGCTCAGTGGCACAGGAGAAAGCCAGCTGCTTATGGGCAATAAACCCCTGCCTGGAAGCACAGCTTTCCTTCCCTAGGAAAGCTCTGCTTCACCTCCAAATACTCAGACAAACTTTCTCATTAGAAGGAGAAGGCAGACAGAGATTCCTGCACTGTCACAGGAACTAGGACTTTAAATAAAAAAGACACCTTGCAAAACCCACACCACAATCAGATGAATTTAATCCAAGCTGCAGTGAAGGACAGCTCTGTGGGATTTCAGATAAATAAAGGCACAAAGGCCAGTGAGATTGCACTGACACCTTTCAGGCTGTGCTTTCCTGCCCCTGTGCCTTGAATAGCAAATCCTCTCTCTTGCCAGCAGCCCTGAACCCCAAAGCTCTGGTGAGTGGGGTGGAAAGGACAGATCCCCCTAACAGAAGCTGACCAAAGCCTCTGCTGTTTATAGATTTGGAATGCCAGAGCATGGGAAACCCTTCCTGAGTAATTTGTATTACCAAAGACCCCCACTGTGGTCCCAGGACACTGCTGTCACCTGAGGAGGCAGGAATTGCAATCCCAAATAATAGGGTTTCAGTGACCTGTTGGCCCAGCTCCTGGGCTGCAGCATCACCCCCAGACTGCATTCTCCATACAGATCTGCCACGAGTGTCAATAAGGAAAGAGATTACATCGTCTTCCCAAGAGAGAGAGAGAGTGCGGAAAAATCAGTCAGAGCAAAGAAAAGCTGCTTTAGAGTAGGAGCTAAGCAGGGTCTGCAGGAGCACACTGCTTCCCGTGGGATCGCTGAGCTGGAGGCCAGCATGGAATGAATGAGAGGTTTGGGGGGCTCAGGCTGTCACTCCCCTGCCTGGCTGGCCTGGAATGGGCCAGAGATGGAGCAGGAAGTGATGGAGAGAGGAACTCCCACGCCAGCACCTCCTAAGCTGCTCTTCTCCAGACATCAACCTCACCTCTCATCATTTTGTGGTAGATGAGCACTTTTTTTAACAAAAAATCACACCCATTGCCTCCAAAAACATCTGATCTGGGGGCACAACTGCAGCAATGTGAATGCTGATAACTTTATCATCCAACAAGACTCAGGCAAAATGCTCCTCTTGCGCTGATGATACGCTGGAGACACTCGGAGCTGAGGCGGGACAAAGCTCCTGTCAGCTGCTAATGAAAGACCATAAATAGTGCACCAAATCAGCCCTGAGTTCCTCTCTGCAGCCCTTGATCAAGCAGCACCCCACCAAATAATGAAAATCTCGCTCTTTTGTATCCATGCAAATCACAGGCGCCGCTGGAAATCGCCTGCATTAATGACTTATCTGGTGGGCCAATAAGGAAAAAAAGTATCCCATTATCTTGTCCACTTAAGCATTAGAGCAGCTCAAAGTGTTTTCATCCACCTCCTGCGAGCCTCGTGGCTTCCAGCTCTGTTCCCATGGACCATATTTCCCACCATCCCTGCTGGCTGCTCTCCTGGACAGACAGATGCCAGCCCCATCCCAGAGTGATCAAGCAAGGCACCAGCTCTCAAGCCTTTAGGGATAACCAGCACCACACCCCTGCTGCTGCCCTGGGCAGCTCTGAGCATCATAAACCCATGTTTACACCCAAAGGCAGAGGGGTCTGGCTGCCTGTGAGTCTTTAAGGCTCACCAGAGAAGGATACTGTTATCCAGCTGGAATTCCACGGGGGAATTCAGGTAAGCAGACTGTAATTAACCGAGCTGGCACGCTGCTGCATCCAACAGATGTAGAAATGCACCTTGAAAGGAGGAAAAGGAGGAGGGAGGGAAAAGCAGGAGAGCAGTGATGCCTACCCAGGGTCCCTCCCATGCGCTCGGGGGGGATTTGGGGAGATGCAGTGGCTGAAAAGGAACAGTCAGATGTGGGGTAATGCTTTCCTCCTCCTCCTAGCTGCTGGGCAGGAGCAAAATCCACATGAAATGCAGGCAGAGTCTCAAAAGCAAGTTATAGAGAGAGTCTGATAGCAAGTTGGAGCTGGAGTTAGGCTGTCCAGCACCCTCAGGCAGAGACGGCCGACACTTGGAGTGGGAAAGGGGAAATTCATGTTCCTCAGCTTAGGAGACTCAAGCCACAGCTCTGCTGTCAGGCACGTCACGCTGGGCTATCAGAAAGCAACCAGAAAGCAGGATTTGTCTGCCTGACCCCGAGCCAAGCAGCAGTAATCTCCACCCAGCCCAGCTAACTCCCATGTCAACCCCACTCCTTCAGAACCCACTCAGAAGAAATTTGCCCAAGCAAATGCCTGTGAGCAAACATCCTGGATTTGTTCTGCTCTGGCCTGGCTCATACCAGCACCCACACCTCCAAATCCTGCAGAGGTGAACCTCCTCATCCCACCATGCCCAAGGCAAGACCATCAGACTGGAGCTTGGACAACATTGCCTGGGCATGGCAAGGGCAGAAGAGCAGCTGGGCCTCCTGTCCTGCCCCACACCACCCTGACCTCCATCAGTGAGGCACGGCTTTATCGCTTTCCCCTTTTGCTTTTTTGGGTAATTTGACTTTTCCCTGCTCTGCCCCGCAATCAGAGTGGCAGTGAATTACAGCAAGGGTGGCTCTGCTCCTTTCAGATGTCAGAGCCTGCAGTAATTGTGGCACGCATGGACATTGATGTCAATGGGGGAAGCCTTTGTGCGGCAGAGAGCTCGCCCTGCCAGCTCCAAGCCTGGGACAGCCTCTGCTCGTCCTCTCTGGGCTCTTGCTCCTGCCTTCCTGCTGGGAATGTGGGCAGCCCATCACCAGGCAAAGCTCCCTGTCAGAGGGGAACATGTTCCCCAGCTCGGTCCTGCTCCAGGAGCCCCTCCAAAAGGCACAGCCCCCCTGCCCTGCTGCCTGCAGAGCTTCTCCAGACCCTCCACGATTGTTTCTGTGACAGAGACTCCCAAAATCCCCCCAGGTGACTTCAGCACACACTTCTTGCTCTCTCCTCCCAGACCCTCAGCTCAGCATTTCAAGACATGTGAAGAGGGTTTTCCTTTGCAGGGATGTCCCAGGAGAGGGGAAAAAAGCCATCAGGAGAGCAGAAGTTGTCCCAGCTGCAGGAAATTTGCTCTCCAGGTGGGAGCTTTGCCCATCTGCAGCAGGAATGGGACCAAGCAGAGGACCAGGGTGGGAAGAAGGGGCCTGAGGCAAGATGGTCCAAGAGTTTTCCAGGAGGTCACCTCCCTGCTGCCACCCCCAGCTTCAAGCAGAGTGACCTGGGGAGCTGGAGGAGGATGAAAAGTCCTATTTGCATCCTTTGCCTGTTCTTGCACACAGGAATAATAAAACCCCTAACTCCAGCTGGAAAGGTGGATGAGGAGAAGCAGCAGCAATCTCCCAGGTCAGGCAGAGTTTCCAGGCCCCCAGGTGTCACATTTGCTGTCACACTGCCTGCCCCTCCCCTGGCTCCTGCAGAGCTCCCATGCCCATGGCATGGGCAGCTGGTACTGAGGAGCAGCAGAGTTTAAAAAAATAAAAAAACAAGTCAAAACCCACAACACCAAAAACAAACATTGCAAAAGACAGAACACATCAAATATTAAAGGAATCAAACTCCTCCTGTCAGCAAGGAGGACACAGAAACTGTTCCCAGATGTGGCAGGGCTGTCACCTTCTCTGATCAGCTTGGCTTCAAACAGCTTGTCACAGGGATGTTTGTGCTTTCGGGGTCCCTAACCCCAGTGTCTCTCCCACCCTCAGCTCCTGACGAGGGCTGGATCCTTCCCTGGTGTAAATCCACCTGCAGCTGCTGCAGAGAGCTCTCCTGGCAGCTCAGGGCTGGCTTCACTGGCAGCAGCAAGGGCTGGTCACCAATGTGGGGACAGCCCCACAGAGGGGACAACCCCAGAAACACCTGGGATGGCCAAGACAGCCCATGGTGAGGGCACAGCACCCTCCATCCTTGTATCCATCTCAAGCCTGCCCAGCCTGCATGGCCTCAGGCACAGCAGCAGCTCTGAGGCTGGATCCTGCTCTCCCTGGCACGGGCACACAGGGAATGAGAGCACAGCCCTGGGCTCTCCCTCCTTCCCACGGGGGCCCTGGCACCTCGTGCCACAGCTGCAGTGTCCTTGATAAGAGGTGGCACACCCCAGCCATAAACCAGCCCTGTTCTGCAAGGGATTGACAAATGAGGAGTCTGGGACTGGTCCCAGTAGCTGGACCATTGCTCCAAGCACCCAATTGTCAGGATCTCTGCTGCTCAGAGTGACCCCGAGAAAAGTTCAAAAGTCTCTTTTCCCAGCCCAGTGCTTGAAGAGTCAGGGCTCTTCATTTCTCAGTCTCAAGGTTGTTTATTTTATCTTATCTGTAAAAAATTTTCTCCTGCCCTGCCGAGGTCCTCTCAGCAGGACAGTTCCAGGCACTCTGCCTGCCCCCAGGGCAGGGTTATATCTTTATACTAAAAACTACCTGTGCAATGTTTACAATTACTTCCCAATCCCTATCACCTGTGTTAGACAGTGAGCTTCTACTCTAAACCCATCTAAAAGTGCCACCATCACAGCAGAAGATGGAGGCCAAGAAGAAGAAGGAGAAAGGCTGGGCACACCCAGTCCCCTCCATCTTGCCCTCTGAACCCCTATCCCAAAAACCCCAAAATCTACTTTTCCACCCCGTGATAACTTCACTATTATTCTACCTAAACTGTCATGGCTTGCTGATTTTCATACAAGGTTGGTAATTTGCTCCAGGGGTCATTATCAAACCCACAGGGGCATCCTGGGCTCTGTGCCAGGGTCTCTGAGCCCCCTGGCAGGGGTCTGGGCTGCTCAGGACAGCCAGAGGGATGTGCTGGGTTCTGACACCCGATCTCACCTTCCCAGGGCAAATACTGAATATCCCTGTCCCAGCTGCCTGAAAAGAGGCACTCCCACCAAGGACAAAGCCCTGCAGGCACACTGCTCCCAGCTCCCAGGGATGCTCTCTCTGTCCCAGGGTGATTTCCAGTAGCACAATTCCATTCCCACTCTGGATTTGACACATCACTGCCTGAGTTTTGACCCCAGAATCTGGGCTTTCTGAGCCTACAAATTTCATCTCTGCTGGTGGGTAATGCCAGGAATATTAAAAAACCACAACCCACAACAGGCTTTGGAAAGTGGCCGCATGCCAGGTTCATCTGTTCCCAAACTCCTCAAAGTTTTGTGAAATCCCTCCCTCTCTCTGCAGCACACAATCTGCCTCCCCTCCTCCATGGACCCCATCAAAGCCTCCTCTGACCTTCTCCTTGCACAGCTGCTGCCTCCATGGCACAAAAAAGTGGGATTGGAGGGAATTCCTGTGCCTCACCTCACCCTGTGGCTTCTCCCTGTGCCACAGCCTTTTACTGCAGCAGCAAATTGTTAATGGCCTGGGTGTTTGGAGCAGGAATGAGATTGGCTTTCCCATGGAAAAGCAGCTTTGCAGCCATTCCCCCAGGTCCCATTTCTCCAGGTTTCTCCATTTAGCAGCCACACAAGGGACATTGGGGAGCCACACAGGGGGCTCCTTCCAGCACTAATTTAGGCCCATGAAATATTCACTAACCCCCAGAATAACCCCACAGAAGATCTGATGGACTCTCTGGGACTCCCTGGCAATGGGATCAAGCAGGGATCTCATCAGCCCAAGGATGCAGCACCAGGATGGGGTGAGATGTGCTGACAAGGACAAGGAGGATCAGCTTTTCCCTGCCCTAGCATTGGAGATCACCCAGCCCCAGACCAAGTGCTCTGTCAAGGTCAAACAAGCAATTTTTAGAGTGTCCAATGCACTCACAGTCCAAAACAATTTTTTTGAGGAGATACCAAGTCCAAGTATCTGCTCTTGGAGGTTCTGCCCAACCAGGACCCCCTCCCTCCAAACTCCTTAATTTAACTTTTTCCAGAGCACAGAGCAAGTTGCTCTCCAATCAAGGGAGCTCTAATGTGGTAATGCCAGTAAATCGTAATTAATTTTCCCCCTAATTGATGCGTGGGAATATCCGGGACCCTCATTCTCCTGCCTTCAATTCCCTTATAAATATATGATTTGACAGGTTAATTTGAAAGTAAAAGTTTGGTTCTTTCCAGCAATCCAAGCAGAAGCCCCAGAACAGAGCCGGCTGCCTCGCTATGTGAGGCGGAATGAAAAGGGTTGAAGTCAGGTTACAGTCGTCATCATCATCATCTTTTTAATTTCACTAATTTAATTTCTGCTCCCCCCCCCCCCCCCCCCCTTCTCGGAAGATAATAAAAGCTTCATTTCACAGTCCAGAAAATTTGGCAGCAAAAGGTGACAGACAGCCAAGGAAAGATGGGGAAGATGCGTAAGAAGGGTGACAATTCCTTCAAAGTTAAAAGATGGTGCTCAGCAGCCCGGGGAAGGGCACGGGAGGGCACACAGGACACCGAGGCATTAAAAACCAGCTTTCCCAAGGTGGCAGAGGGAAATCAGGCAACACTAATGATGCAGCTCGGTGCCAGAGGGTGCAAAACTCCCAGTGCCTGCAGGTAAACACACCTGCAGCTCCTCTCCCTGCTGGCTGCAGGAGAGCCAGGTCACCTTCCCTGAGCTTTAATGAGTCTGGAGGTGCTGTCTGAAGCTTTTTTGGCTTGAAACTTATCAAGTCTAAGGCAGTTTTTTCCTGTTGGCCTCCCCAGGACAGGACATGGCACTGCTCCCACCCAGAGCCCCAGGGCCCTTCCACACAAACGCCAACTGCTCCCAAGTCTGTGGGGAAACAGCTCAAACACAATCACACAAAAGGTTTCAAAATCTTTCTTGACTTGTTCCTAATTACATAGGAAGCATCAAACCCAACCCTTTTAATAAGAAGAAACATCCTGGGTTGATATATTTAACCTTTTCTAATGAGAAGTTGCATTGAAACATCCCCTTTCCCCTTTCTTCCAGGAGCTCCAGCGCTGTTCCCTATCTGCCAGCCCTCTCCCTGTCATCTCCACAGGCTCCAGCCTGCAGGTCTGGCATCGAGTCACTCTGGAAATGCCATCCCCATCCCCTGCATCCCTCAGGATGAGGGAACACAGGCTCCTCATCTCACCATTCCCATGGCAGTTACGATAAAAGCTCGAGGAGCTGGGGAAAGAAAGGGCTGAAGTCACGCCAGACACTGGCCAAGGGAGTGATAAAGGATAAATAAATGCAAGTCTTAGATGAGGATGACTGGCAGAGAATCGAACTTCAGTCCTGGCTGCTGAGGATATTTACTGGAAGCAGATCTGGACTAAGCAAAGCATATGGGAATGCTGTTCCTCCAGAATCAACACCAGCGCTGTCTCCTGCCAAGCTGCGTTTTGGGGCTTAAGGGACATTTTTGGTGGAAATCTGAAGGAAAACGTGATGAGGAATGTGAAAAATGGGCCTGGATTTATGTCTCTATGCTGACAAAAGGATGTTCAAGCAGTACATTTTGTAAAATCCCTCCTTCTGTTTGCTGTTTTCTAACCATGTCTCTGCTTCTTGGTCACAAAACTGCCCTTTTCATCCACGTAGCCAATTGCAGTGGCAAAACACCAACAAAATCAAGCAACAACAAAGGCAGGCAGAGGGAAAGACAGGCCTTTCTTGTGCTTTTTGGAGTAATCCAGCGATTTGGTGCAGTTCCAGGAAACGAGACAAAACTACCAATTTGCAGTTCCAAGGGCAGCCGGTCTGATCCCTGCCCATGCCTCCCCCAAAAATCACTTTGCCTAAATTCGGGGTGGGGGAACTTCTGAGCCCCTCTGCACCAGCGAGGAGCTGGAAGTTTTCTGAGCCCTGCAGAGATGCAGCAAGGATCAGGTTTTCCCCTCACATGCATCTCCCTCTCCCTCCTGCCGCCTCTCATAAAGGGGAGAGATGTCATCTGACAATTTCTCAGCGGGGAAAAAAATGGAAAAGAGAAGAAAAAGAGGGGTTTTATCTACTTTAGGTTATATTTTTATTGCCAGCCGTGACTGTAACATTTGCTGTGATTACCAGATTAATCACCAGATTGCAAAGCCCATTAAATAAAATCAAGTCAGACAGTTGAGGTGTTCTTAGAGCGATGTCCCTCAGAGCGTGTCCCAGCCTGCTTATCCCTCATCCTTTCTCTCCCTGACACTCAGCTTGAGAGAAAGGCCATTCCCCAGCTAGGACAGAAGGGAAAACAACATTCCCTCCCTCCTGATCCACCGGGAAAGGCCAGCACAGCTGTATTCCAACACCACCAGCATCACCTCTCCCCTGTCCAAGCTCTATTTGCCAACCCTGCACATCATCAATTAGGGTGATGGACAGCACAAACAGGTGAAGATGTGTTTCACAACCCTCGGCTCAGGTCTCTGCAAATGAGCGCTGTAGATCTCCCCTTCTCCTAATGCCACCTGTCAAAGCCTCCCCTCTTCCCAGGAACAGGATCCCGCATCAAAGCACAGTTAAATGG
Source organism: Molothrus ater (assembly GCF_012460135.2). Taxonomy (NCBI): domain Eukaryota; kingdom Metazoa; phylum Chordata; class Aves; order Passeriformes; family Icteridae; genus Molothrus; species Molothrus ater. The sequence goes on from NC_050499.2 coordinate 3,459,943, forward strand.
GGTGTAAATGCCTCTTTCATGCACAGAAAATGGGCTGGTTGGCAGTAATAGGGGGAACTGTAAATGCTGTCAGCGGCTACATTTTGTTTATTGATTTACACCGTGTAATGGGATGACTCGATTTGAATCATATACACAGGTGTCATGTCCCATTCATCGCCATCGGATTTAATAACCACAACAGTGCACCGCCGAGCTCGGCTCTGCAGTGGGCACAGAAACTGCCCAGGAGCACGGGGATCCCAAACCCCTGGGCTTTGTGAGCTCACAGCAAAGCCAGAGGCAGGAGATGGGCACCAGGGCTCACCCAGCCATCCCCTACAGGCACAGAGTCACGGGATGGGTTGGAAGAGACCTTAAAGATCATGGCAGAGGGGCTGGAATTCGATGGTCTTTAAGGTCCCATCCAACCCAAGCCATTCTGGGGTTCCACGCTCTAGTTCCAACCCTACAGCCTTCGTGATGTTCATTGTGGTACTGGGGAAGTTTTTATGCTTGCCCTGGGTTTTGGGCTGTGTAATTCCCCGGAGGCACACACAGATTAAGCCATTCACAACCCTGGAACACCTTCCAGAACTATCCATCTCTGCTGGTACAACCCAAGCGTGCAAATTGCTCCTCCACCTTTGCAGAACCTTCCCATAGCCCAGGGGCCCACAGCACCCAGGGATGAACTCCCTTTGCTTAAACTCTACCTGTACCATGCAAATCCCAGGCTGAGTTCACCCTAACACGGCAAACCCAAGGGATTTCTCCCTTCTGCATCGCGTGTCTCTCGAACAACACAGAGGAATTAAACCCTATTGCTTAATTTCTGCAGCATCTGCCAGGCTTCCCCCCCTCCAAAAAAAAATAAGGAATCCAATCAAGAGCCTCTGAGCGTGTCACCCCAGCGGTTACGATGCCAATTAGGAGAGAGTCAAGCATTCAAATGGCCAAGCAAAACAAGGCAAATGACAAGTAATTTAAACCCTGCTGGGCACTCTCCGACGAAGCCGAGCCTGCCGTGTCGCAGTGAGCTGCGGCACTTGCTAATTAGTAACCACTCAAAAGCCTGTAAATAGCCCTAAAACATGCTCCCAGTACCGACAGCGATGGGCTGTTAGGTTTATCCCTGCTCCCAGGTTTATCCCTGCTCCCATCACCTCAGGGTCCCACAGCCACCTTCCTGCTCAGATGGGTACAGCGGGATGATGTGTCCCGTGTGAACGTGTGGCAGAGACAAAAATGGCACATTCCATGTTGTGGTGTGATGCAATACCCTGTCTCAGTCATGCCAGTTCTTTCCCCAGGTGTGCCAATAACCTCTCCCTTCCCCTCCCTTGACCCTTGCTGAGTGCTGTCCATCAATCCTGGCATTCCAGAAAGGGCGTGGAGTGATTGGTGAAGTTCAAAAGATGCCTCTCAGCCCTGGGGACATTGGGCCATCCAGATGTCATTTGTCCCCTGAGACTTCCCCCCCCCCTTACCTGCTTGGTGGCTCCCTGCCCCTTCCCTGCCCCTCTCCCCGGGGTTCAAAGGAGCAGCAGCCACGGGCTCAGGGAGTTCTGTTGGAGCTGGTGCTGCATTCAGAGGCCTGAGGGCCAGAATAAAGCTCTGGATCCAAACCCTCCAGCAGAACCCAACTCCTTTCCTTCACCTCACCTTGAAGCCTCTCTGCCAGAGGTAAATCTGAGCTCCTGCATACCTGGACTTGCCTCTAGCACCCAGCTGCAGCACCCAGCCAGCCAAAGGTGTCTCTGGGGTGAAACCACCACAGCTGCCACCTTTGGTCAAGCAGCAAGGGCCAGACGAGCCCAGGCACGTTCCATCCAGCTATATTGGTATTTAATTCCAATAATTCCATGTCCTGGGACTGCAGGCATCCCTTCCCATTCCCAAACCTCCACAGCAAGCTAGAGGTGCCTCTGCAGAAGGGGCAGGGTCACTCCCAAGCCTGGCAATGACAAAGCTGCACACCCAAGCCCCAAATCCTTCCTTTCCTCCTCTCTCTTCCTCACCACGTGAGTAGAAGGAGGCTGGGATGGCATTGCCTCCATTTTTTCAGGTCACGAGTCCCCTCGAAATACCATCACTCGGAGCAATGAAGCTGTCACATTTTGTATTTTTAGTTTTTCAAACCTTATATTTCACTTCACCGCCAGCTGCTGAAAAGGATAAGCAAAAGGCCAGAGCAGGGAGCAAAAAATCAATACGCTGCAGGAAGACAGAAGATCTGTTTCTATTCTTCATCTCTGATGCCAGGTACCCAGGGAACATCACTGCAAACAAGGCTGGGGGCTACTGCCCTCCTGCTCAAGCCAAGTCCTCCAATTCCCCACCCCAGTCATCCCAGAGAGAGGCACACTCACTGCCAGAGAAGGGGTTGGCTCTTTGGAAAATGCTTTCCCTACATGGATGAAGCTGAATGAATCCTGTACGGGTGGTAGGCAAAAAAAACCCAGCCCTAAGGAAGGGAGGACTATGTTGATTTCTCTCCAAATCCTCCGAATTTCTCTCCTCAGACTCCTCCTCCAACTCATCCCACACAACCTACACATTCCTATTTTCCACGCTGTCCATGGGATTCCCCTTGCCTGCTCATCAGCAATCTCACCCCAACTTTCTGCTCAGAGCTGCTCATTGTTAACACCCTCAAGTTTCACCTGCTCCCTTTATCTTCTCTTTCTTCCCCCCGCCCCCCCCTCAGGGTGAGGTCCCCAGAAGTCTCTTTGAAGCAACCTTGGCACCAGGCTCCCTCAGAGCTACTCTGGCTCCTCTGCACAGGCTGAGGAGTCACTTGTGCTCAGCCACTTCATGCTCTGCCAACCTGCTGCTGGTGCAGTGTGGGAACGTATTGGACACGTCCAGACAAATCAGGCTCCCCTCGACAGGCTCGACAAGGGAGCCAGGAGCTACAGGAGCTCTCCGAGTGGAACAGAAATGAAGGGATTGGCATCCCAGGCAGTAGAAGCATCTCTCAGAAGATAAACCAGCCTCACTCACAAGCCAACCCAACCTGAAGGGGTTGGAAAGACCTTTCAGGTCACAGGAAGAAGCAGGTAGCGGTTTTCATGGTGTGCTGAGGAGGTGGAGGATGAGCAAGATGCAGGATCAAAGGCTCCCTCCTGTTCCAGGCATCATCCTTTCAACAGCTACATGATGCATCCAAAACACCTCGAAAATGAGCTGATACAGCAATTGAATAGGTGAAGTCCTGACGAGAAGCAGGATGTGATGGCTGGTATTAGCTCAGATGGTAACACCATCCATCCATCCATCCATCCATCCATCCATCCATCCATCCATCCATCCATCCATCCATCCATCCATCCATCCATCCATCCCTTCCCCAGGGGCCCCCTTCCAGCAGGAGCCTCCCTATAAATCAGGGGGTGAGGAGTAAGCATGGAGCATCAGAACTGCAGAAGCAGCAGCACTGCAGTCATAAATCAGGATCTAATTCAATCTTGTGAGATGCCTCGTTTGATTAATTTATGTCAGCATTTTCTCTTCCACCGGCGGTTGCTGTCCCTCCCTGCATCGCCTCTGCCTCCGCGCTCCTCTGGACAATCCAGCAGGCTCCAGGCGGGAGGGATGGCCAGGAGGGGACCCAGCCAGGCCTCACCCAAAGAGATCTCCATGGGACTTAACCAAGCCTGCCCTCCTGTCCTCTGCCAGAACCCCTGGATGTGGTGGTTACACCCATCTGCCACCCCAGGGCAGGGCCACCGATGTTCTTCAGTCATGATGGAAGACACTTTTGAACACTTTCCCAAAATGACAAAGACTCCCTCTAATCCTGGTCTTTCCCCACATATTGCTCTCAGCAACAGAATCCAGCATCACTGTATAGAAAATCCCTGTCCTTTAAAATGGGAGGTGATGGGGTTGTTTTTCACAGGAAAACCAAATGCCGGTTGCCACCTAAAATAAAGATGGACCTTATTGAAAATCCAGATGCTTCATCTGAGCCACACTTTCCTGGGGGAAAGAAATTACTGAACTAAATGAACATGGAGCAAGGAAATAAAATAATACCCTTGCTAGCTGTCCCTGCTGAATCTCCAGTAATGAGAGTCTGATCAAGTGCTGCATAAATTAACTGGTGTCTCAAGACAAGAGGGTGTAAGAGCAACATCCACACTGACCCCAGCAGCCTCAGCCTCAGCCTTCCTGGAAAGTGTCCTCCCTAAAAGCACATTACACCCTCCAAACTTCTCTGTGAAGCACTCATTTATTTAGGAAGGAGGTAGGAGACAGTGAGAGTGATACTTGGGCCATCTGTTTGAGCTCTCCCTCCTCCCTCCCTGTACAAAAATTAGCAAGAGCCTGCAAGAAGCAATGGCACATGTTTAATTCAGTCCTGCAGAGGGCTGGAGCCATATTTTGGGCTTGGCCTCCTCTGTTACAAGGGTTTAAATAAATCACTGGGTCAGAGGTGCAGAGGCACCAAACATTGATGCACATGGCCATTGGTCTTGCCCTCCATGAGCATTCCCTCTGCCAGATCCCAGAGCCAGGAGTTGACACAGGCAGTTCAATAGCTTAACCTGGTGCAGCCTGGTTAGCATCAAAGGGAGCTCAGATAAAGCTTCCTGTGAGATGCAGGGCTTTGTTCAGAGAGCCAAATCCTGGTGGTGATCAGTGCCAGGGTTGGAGGACTTGGGCTCTTTGCTCCCCAGGGGCTGGCAGGAGCCTGCTGGAGCACTGGAAGAGCAAGCTGCTCTGGCACTGCAGAGGCAGAAAACAGACTGTTAAAAATCTGCTGAACCCGAGGAGCTCCAGGCAGCCCCATCCAAGCCAGAAGGTTGCAAACCACAGGGGCTGCAGGTTGACACTCTGCCCGAGAAGCCCCTTGCTGAAACCTCACAGCCTGGGTGATGGAGTAGGTGGGAAGATGGCTTGGTGGCCCAGGGACAGCTGTGCCTGCTGGGTCTCTGTGGCACGGACAAAACCCTGTGGTTTCACTCACATGCTCCATCCCTCAGCACAGCGCTGGAGAGGCCCAGCTAAGGACACTGTGCCAGGCTGCTGTCAGCCCAAAAGCCAAAACTGCTCATGGGCCCTCACTGAAGAGAGACAATGTGATGGAAATGTTCCTACACCTCTTCTCTTCCCAGAGAGCTTTCACCATGCAATGCCCCAGCTAAATTCTGCCTCCACACTGGACCACCAGCCTGGGGCAAAGCTGTCTGAGCACCTGCACTGTGACCGTGTTCACAGGGGTCTCCGGTTGAGGGAAGAGACGAGGATTTGACTCCATGTTTCAGAAGGTTTGATTTATTATTTTATGGCATATATTACATTAAAACTATACTAAAAGAATAGAAGAAAGGATTTCATCAGAAGGCTGGCTAAGAATAGAAAAAGAAGGAATGATAACAAAGGTTTGTGGCTCGGACTCTCTGTCCGAGCCAGCTGGGCTGTGATTGGCCATTAATTAGAAACAACCAACATGGGCCAATCAAAGATCCGCCTGTTGCATTCCACAGCAGCAGATAACCATTGTTTACACTTTGTTCCTGAGGCCTCTCAGCTTCTCAAGAGGAAAAATCCTAAGGAAAGGATTTTCCATAAAAGATGTCTGCGACACTGCACCATCCCATTGTTCTTCCTTGTCCTTCACCCCTCTCTGGAAATTAGGGCTGTAAGGAAGGAGACAATCCTAGGTGAGAGCTGCCCTTCTCTTTTCACCCCCAGCTCAAGGCAAAGAGCAGCCTTGCTCTTCCTGCTCCAGTCCCACAAACTCCTGCTTCAACCTCTTTCCTCTTCACCTCTGCCCTCACCAGCTTTACCCCTCTCATGCATCATCCTGGGAGTCTCTTCCCACTGGCCTCCCACGGGGATCTGGCTCTGCCGCCCTTCCCCAGACTCCCTGCCAGCTCCTCTTCAGAGGAGACTCCGCTCTCCTGCTATGTATCCGAGCAGCAGCAACTTGCAACGTTTGGAGCAGTTTCAGAACATCTTCACTGACAATTTCCTCAAAGGCCACTCTTCAAACGGCGACAAACCCGCCTTGATCTCCTCCGCGGAACAGCGGGAGATGGACTGAGCCTGTCCTCTTAATTGGTGTTACTCTCCCATTATTTCCAGGCTGGTAGAAATCCTGCAGACTCCTTTTCTGGCTGGTGAGCAGAATGGGATTTCCTGGGGACTTAGCAGGGAGCAGCACTCTGAGGCACTGATAACTCAGAGCACAACTCCCTGGGGAAGAGATGTGGAGCCAAGGGCTTACAGGCACTGTCATTTCACGCCTGCCTCGGAGCACAGAGATGGCTCTGAACGGATTGGGAATGCCATCCACTCTTCAAGCCACAGACAGGCCTGCTGCACCCAAACTGGGTCAGGGCATGCTTTCAGACTAAGGTAATTCCTCACAAACTCAGCTGGTTTTCATATGTATTATTCACATGTCAGTCTTGGCTAAAAGCTGTCTGAGTTTCCAAGGTGGATAACTCCAGGCATTCCGGGAATCAAAGCTGTGATGTCCCAACACTTCCAGGCTTTTACAGGACAAAATCAGTATCCAACATTTGCCATCAACAGCTGTGAACATGCCCCAGCACAACTGACCACGAATCTCTAGCACTGCTTTTTCCAGAGCTGAGGGAATAAGACAGCATCTGTAAGCTGGGTGCACCAAGGCATGGGTCTGCTGGCCTCTCAGTCCAGCCCACTGGAAAGAAATTCCTCCAAATTTGAGCAAAATTGGAGGCAAGGAAAACCCCTTCTGTTACCAAAGTGTTAAGACAGAGTTATGTCCTCACAGGCAGCAAGGACAACATGGAAGTGGACTTCCAAAAGTTGCATTATTTACACTGAAGGCTCAGCCAAGTTTGAGATAGATCTATTCATTTTAAATCAACGTAATATTTATGATAGAGCACAAAAGATTATGGGCCAGAACCTCAGCCAGCATAAATCAGCACAGCACTTGACCCAGCTGAGGACCCAGTTCTGGCTGTTGGCTTTTAAAACTCTATTTTTCTTCAGCTCTCTTTCTCCTGCCAGCCACATCTGGGCAAAAAAAAAAGAAGCCTAAAATATGGGAGCAACCTGTTCCCATGGTCAGGGATGCAAGAATAGTGACCAAAGGTGACGAGGAGATTTGAGAGGTGAAACAGCTAAAAAGGAGGAGAATTTAAAGAGTAGTTGATACTGAGGTCAGGAAATCTTCCTTTTGTGAACTCTGCCATCCCCACAGAGTTCAGGGATGGGGAGTGGGAGTGCAGCTCCACAGGACTCCCCATTTCTGCTGGAGCCCAGGTGCTCCATGTAAAGCAGCCCTGATTCCATAACCACATGCCAGGGATGCAGAAGTACTGCCTATAGGCAATGGGAAACCATACCACTTGAATAATTTATTTAAATATTTTATAGATTTGGCAAGATTTACCAGAATTTGCAGCCCTCTGCCCATCCCTCCATCTGCCCTGAGCTGCCTCTCCCCCAACTTTGGGGGCTGCCTGCAAGTTCGAGTGGAGTTCCTGTATCTTAGTCTCAACAATCTTGCTGATGTGGCTCCCGTGTCTCCTGTTGCTTCTGTGCCCTTGAGACGAGGACTTCAGATGAGGTCCACCCAATCACCCTCACGTAACCCTAAGTGCTGCTAATCAAACGAGCAATTAGAGCAGGATGCTTCACTTCCACAGCCCTGCTACTGTGCATTCCCCAGCAGCTCCCTCTGAAAAGACACGGTGATGGATAACAACTCCATATTACTTATTAAACACCTAATACAGCTCTAACGCTTCTGTTTACTGAAGAGTGTTAATCTTAATGAAAACAATATTTGAGGCAGACTGGCAAGGATAATTCTCTACCCTTTTATCCAGGGATCTCAGAATACAGAAACAGTAATTGATCCTCACGGCATCTCTGTGGGTATTACACCTTTTTAAAAGGGTAAACAGAGGCACGGAGAGGTTAAATGGTTTGTACAAAGTGCATTTGCTTCTCACAGAGTGTTGGTAATGCAGTCCCCGAGCCCTCAGGAAAGCCAGGGAAGCATGTCTCTAACAAGAGAGGTCTGTGGCTTTTTATCCCCCTTGCCTCTGACAAGGCTGGTTTGAGCTCTGCGGTGACAGAGGAGCTGAAATGGGCTTCACAGAAATCAGAGATGGAGGAGACCCACAAGGAAGCTCCTCGTTATATTAGGAGAGATCAAAACTCGGCGGGGCTCTAAACGCTCCTGCTTTGGCACACGAGTCAGTCACTGACTGACTGAGATGTGCAGACAAAACCCCTCCCAGGCAAGAGATCATCCCATGTGCTGGGCACCTGTGTCCCAAATATCTGGGACTGGGAACCATCAGGTTCACCTGACTGGAGCAGTACCCCAGTGCCCAGGGCTGCCAGAGCATCATCCCCTCTCCCACTGCCCGGGCCAAGGACACTGACACAGGCAGGGCTGGTGGGAAGGGAGGAAAGAGAGCTGGAACTCCCTTAACCCAGAAAATTCATTTTCCTCTCCTTCACAGTCTTTTCTGCCCTGTCAAGCCAGGAGAGGGTGTAAGACAGGAAGAGGCACGACAGAGTATAGAAAACACTGCCCTGTGGCACATTCTCCATGTAATTTTCCAGCTCTAAGAGTTCACAGGCTGCCTCTGGAGTGAAAGAGATGTCAAGGTTCATAATATTTTCCTATTTTTCAAGATAAATACTCTTTTACCATCCCAAAGCCTTCACTATCTACTACTTAAGTCCATCTCATAAAATTCATAAATCTTTCCCAAAATATCCCCCAGCCAGAAAAGCCTAGGTTAGTCTCAATTCTAAGCAATGCACAAACCCTTAATGACAAGTTCCTGATAACAAAGGCACTCAGGCATCAATCTATCAATCCACAGGCTGGCAAAATCACCTTAAGAGGAGGAAAGGGGACACACAGAGCCAGAGCTGAATCACCAATTTCATTAGGACAATCACCACCCAAATGCCTTCACATTTGCGTAGGATTATTTGATTTCCCCCAGCACTGAAAGGTCTTTTATTACACACCAACAGCACCATAACAACAGGCCTGGAATGGGAAGGAGAGCCATCTAAATTAATACTGCTCCTGGGTTCCTCTGCCTGTGTCAGTGGGGACTCTCAGTGAGCCCCTCTGCATATGAAGGGCAGGTTTGAACACTTGCACCATGTCACCAAAATGACACCTATATATCTATATGTCACCAAATGACCCTATATGCTCTCATATATGCACTCATGCACCCAACTCTTTAGCAGGAGTTTAATTTCATCCAGGTATTCTCCTGACACCTTGGCAGGTGTTTATTATTTAAAGTCCTTTATCTGCTTTAGTGGAACTCCTGTCCCTGAGGCCACAAGCACACCCAAGCAAAAACAACAGAAAAGCACCCAAACCCAGCATTCAAAATGGGTGCACAGACAGAAGGTCTGGCAAATCTGGACATGTCCAACATCAGTATCTTGGGAGATGGAGACTGAAACAAATTGTTCTTAGCCCAGAGTAATTTCACAAGATTTTATCCATACTGCAAAGTCACTTTCCACCACCGAAAACGATTTTCTGCCATGCCTGCAGATATCACCAGAGCACTCTCAGCTCCTGCAAGTCCTGCAGCTCAAGAGGGGAACTGTGGACATGCAAGTCACGTCCACCCGGATTTAGCTCCCACAGCCTGGGAAACACATCCCCTTAGAGCCCCAGAGCTGACAACCTGTTAGCACCACGAATTAGCCTGATCCCGGGTGGGATCCAACCCTCTGCAGCTCGGGGCTCTGCTGCCTGGGAGAGACAGGGAAAGGCAGACACAGCAGCTCAGGGATGGATGCTCAGCAGGAGCGAGGCAAAGCAGCAGCAGAGCATTTACATGGGCACAGCAGCATTAATGACCTTGCAGTTTGCACTCATCCCAGGTCCTGACTATAGACCCCCATCCCTGCTGGATCAGCCAGCCCCACTGAGAAATGAACTCCCATCCCTTCTCTCATGCAGCAGGAAGTCTAAATAAGTGCTTTCCACACATTCTGGGCTTGTGTACACACAGTTCCTGTACGAGCTGTACTGGCTCAGCAAGAAACAGCACAGCCCAGCACAAGGGATGGAGTTATTCTGCCATAAAGGCGCTGTGTCAGGGATAGCTTGTTTGCACATGCATAGAGAAATATGCCAGGCAGCCCTGGCTGCAGGCAGCAGTGAGGGCTCTCCATCATTAGGGAGTCTGGGAATGAGCCTTCCTCCAGTGGGAAAAGAGGGAAAACAGCAGGGACCTCTGGCTGAGGTTTGCAGCCCCACGGGATGCCCAAAAGATGGTGCAATCCCAGGGAGGAGCCCCACTTTTTCTCACCCCTCCCTGCAATGCAAAGCTCTCAGTTCTTCCTAAAGCCTACAAGCCTCTTCCAAATCTCCCAGTCCTTTCCTGATATGATGCTGGCACTCACATCCCTCTCTCCCTGTCCCTCTCATCCCTCTCTCCCAGCCCATCTCATCCCTCTCTCCCTGTCCCTCTCATCCCTCTCTCCCAGCCCATCTCATCCCTCTCTCCCTGCCCATCACATCCCTCTCTCCCAGCCCATCTCATCCCTCTCTCCCAGCCCATCACATCCCTCTCTCCCAGCCCATCTCATCCCTCTCTCCCTGCCCATCACATCCCTCTCTCCCAGCCCATCACATCCCTCTCTCCCTGCCCATCACATCCCTCTCTCCCTGCCCATTTCAATCCTCTCTCCCAGCCCATCACATCCCTCTCTCCCAGCCCATCTCATCCCTCTCTCCCTGCCCATCACATCCCTCTCTCCCTGCCCATCACATCCCTCTCCCTGCCCATCACATCCCTCTCCCTGTCCATCTCAATCCTCTCTCTCTGCCCATCACTTTCTCTCCCTGCCCAGCACATTCCTCCCCTCCTCTCCATCACTCTGCTGCAGCAGCATCCCTCCCTTGTATGTATTTTGCTGGGGAACTTGTAGGGCATGTCTGGCTAATGAAAAGCTACTTTGGATCCCCCTTTGGGCTTTTCAGGAAGGATTAGCAAGGTTTCTCCACAGCAGACACAACAAGACAGTGTGTTTCTCTAAATACATCAGGGACTTCTCCGGTGCTTGGCTTTGGCAGGGGCTAAGTGCAGTTGTCTCACAAGTTGTCTCCTTGCTCAGGTGTACAAGCAGGAAGGTGCTGTCAGGCTTTGATACAGGGCTGCTTGGGCTCTGCCTCTCTGGGGTGCTGCACAAAATAGCGAGTGAAAGCTGCTACCTGCTGACAGCTCTGCCCAGGCTCCCTCAGAACAATGTGGGCTGTGGAGAAGCTTCCCTGCTGAAGATGCTGACACTGGTACCAACTGTGCAGCCCTGGCAGGGAGGGCAGCATAGCCCAAATAATCCTCTGCACTCCACAGAGCCACCATCTCACCCTTCTATGCTGTCCCCAGAGCAAGAGCCGGGGATGGCAACCCACTGCTTGCTTAGGGAGCACAAACTCCAGCTTAACTTGGAATCTCCTGATCATCCATGACCTTTCTCTTAAACCCTGCCACAAATTGAAGTGAATTTCTGTGGGAATCCACAAAATCAGAGGGTTTTGGGAAAGCTGCAAAAGGCAGGCCTCAGAGGCAGCAGAACTGTGATTGGAGCTAAGCAGCAGCCATGAGATAGGTCAGCAGAAAAATTATTTAAAAAGTAGAAAAGCAAGGACAAATAGAACAATAGTCTGTGTATTAATGCTTGTCTAGAATAACTCTCTAAGCTACAGAAAAGTTTATCTAGCAAGATATTAAGAAGTTTAAAGCTTAATAACGGAGCTCTGTGCGTTGTGTTTTAAGGCTCACAAGCAGGTATTGTATCCAAAATAAGCAAGCATTGTTTAACCAAAGGTACATGTGCTTATAGTGGTTGGATAGAACTACTGTCAATGTGCTCTTGCTTTGTGTGATTGGTCAAAAAACTTATAAAGTAAGTTGTAACATTAAATTCTTAGTCTGCTGCCTGGGATGTGAGCTGCTGGCATCTTCCCATTGTCATAACCATGTAATGAGACTGATGCTGGAAAATAAAACAGCTCAAGGCACGTTCCACAGCAGCCCCATCCTGTTTGTGATTTGTACAGAGACCCCAGCCAGTGATAAATTTCCTCTGGTCAAGCAGCCAAGCCATGGCAGAGTTGGGCTCAAGGCTGACCTGCAGCTCCACAACCTCCTCAGCACACCAGGTCTTTAGGGGACCTGTGCAGTCCTAAAACTGGTGCCATTCCCAGTGATCCTCTTGGCCCCACACAGCCTCAGAGATGCCTTGTATTTCTCATTTGGAGTAAGTGGGGCAAGCAATTAGCTCTCTCAACAACCCTTACAGGAAGCTGCTGTTGGCAGGGGTAATTGAATGTTATCCCAGTAAAACAAGGGGAACAAGATGTGATAGCCATATCATCTCAAAATAGGCTACACACGGGCCATTCATCCCTCTCTCTGGGGGCCTGGCTTTGTTTGAGCAAGATTATGAACTCCCCTTCAGAAGAGCTTCATCAGTTCCACATATTTCCCATTGGCCATGGGCAGGCAGGATCAATAAAGATATAATCCGAGAGACAGCTGCAGACACAAAAGTTCCTAATGAATTCCCAACCACCCAGGCAGCCCAAACACATGTCCCTGTCAGCTGGGAATTTGTGCAAAGCCATCACTCTGACACACTTAAAATTTCCCCATGGAGGGCAGGACCAGGGGCAAGACAGTGTCAGGTGGCTCCCAGTCCATCTCAGAGTCCAGCTTTACCCCCACAGTAATTACTCCTCCAGACATCAGCACCTCCAGCCAGGGGAGAGATTGGAGGCACAGGAAGGTATATTTGAAGAAAACACTATGGAAATGGCCTGGCAGTGTGGCCTTGGGGACAGAAAGTTGATGTGTGGGTAATAAGGATGAGTCAGTCGCACAGATTGTCCCTTCCAGCCCAGCTAATTCACAGGCTCTATCTCTGCTACCACCTTTTCCCTTCTTCCTTTCCCTAACTCCTCCCTCTAAAGGCAATTTAGCATCTCTAAAAGTACATATTGTCCCACCATCTAAAGAGTTTTACTACAAATGTAGCAAGGAAAAAAATGCACATGGATTTATGTGTTCTTAAATTGAACTGGACAATTTGACATCTCTTTAGAAGGTAAAAGTTGCACTGAAGGGGATAACTGGAGCTTTATTTCCTCTGTTGGGCCACAACATCCCATAGCTGCTAATAAGTTAAAAGCCAGCCATCCAAAATTCACTGGGTTTTTTGTGGCAAAACACATTTTACTGGTGGTTTTCCACGTTTTTGTAAAACCTCCTTTTGGAAAATACACAGCAAAACTCTCTAAGCCATCTGGGGAACACGGGATATTAAATTCCCATTCAAATGAAGCACAAACCCAAAATCCCAGGTGGGTTTGTAAATTCCAGTTAAACTGTCCTGACTTTGCAGTAAGTCCATTGCTCCCCCAGAGGACCCTGTGGATCTACTGCCACTATTTAGGTGAAAAACTCCTCTGAGTGATAGAGATCTGTCATTTTGAAAAGCTGAAGGAACAAGATGCTTATCCTAGCTTCCCAGAAGTCATTTTGTGTGCATGCAGAACCACAGATATTTCCATCCCAGCTCACTCACATCCCTTATCCACACCCACAACAGCTGAAAAGGGGGAACTCTTCCCTTTTGGGGCCACATCTGGTCAACAAAACATCCTTAATGGACTCCCAAACAGCAGGTTTAGTCAAGAAATTGATGCACTTGGTAGGAGATTGATGTATAATATATCTGCATAAATACAGAGAGACACAGTGCAATTACAGGGGTCTGCCAGGAGCAAGAATAAGTACAGGGGAATTTGAGCAAAGCCCTGCAGCTAAAGGTCCAAAGATCTTTCATTTTACTTACTGTGAGCACAAGAAAGCCTCTCCAGGCAGCGTTACTTCAAGGCAGGGCAGATAAAAAACACAAGAGGTCTCTCATTTTGCCGTGTAACACAGAGGTCAAGCAGCATGCACGTGGCCTCCAACCCCTGGGCAAAGCCACGTGTCTTGGGTCGAGGGCAAAGACTGAGTCTGCAGCCCTTTGTACTCACTCACTGCCTTCCAAGCCCTTCCTGACCCACCAGCCAAGCCTTGAGTGTTAGGCAGCAAATTCTTCACTCAGTAAAGGTAATTTGAATGCCCCAGTGACTGGGATCATGCAGCAGCCTTTGCTACCACTCCCGCTTCCCCAAAAGTTTACAAATGATGTTACTGAGGGCAGTGGATCACAGGAATCAATAAGTGCTCTGCTGCAGTTTGTACTGAGCTAATAAAAACACTCAGCACCAGGCACGGGCCCTGCTTGCAAACACTTGGCTCTGATTGACTCCAGCAGCTCCTCAGTTAAACAGGCTCGGACCAGGAGAGCAGGAGGTCACCTCAGCATGGGCTCCAGGGTCATGGGGCTGCTGTGCCAGCCTCAAACCTCAAGCAGGTCATGGAGGAGATCAATACTAAAATGGCAGGAATCATCTGCTGTTTCCTACTACCATCCCTCACAGACTCCCTGTGAACTTCATTAACACTTATTTGCTGAGGTAGGTGATGGATTTCCCAGCTCTGGCCCGTGGGTATCACTCCTTCCTGCAGTAAGGAAGTGGAGCCTTTCAGAGATCTGCCACAGGCCCTTTTTAGGTACATGATGAGAAGGATTCAAGTGGCAGCCCAGGACGCTTTGAAATCAAACACCTTCTCTTCTATTCTAGGTGTTGCTGTGATTTTTTTGAATGGCCACAGTGTGCCTGCAGCGAGAGCTCACGTACCTAGCAGTACTCAATTTAGCTGTATGAATAGCATTAATTACTGAGCGATTAAATGACTTGCTCAAAGTCAAAATGAATCAGTGGCAGTGCCAGAGAAACAGCCCAACAGTCCTGGCTCCAGGTCCTTCACACCTGACATCAGATCTCAGAGCTCCAGCCGCCTGCCTGGGTGATATTTAGTGACTTTAATTGCACACCACCATCATTCTCCTTGCTCTGGGTTTCGAGGCTCAGGCAAAGCTGATCCCCAAGTATCCAGAGGAAAAGGAGATTCCTGTGGTTGAAAGGCTGCTTTGTCACCAGCTCCTCTCCAAAGTTAGCTGTCAAGAGCATCTGGGCTTTTGGCTGGATCGCTCCCTGATATATGAGGAGCATGTTGAACATGTGCTGCCTGCAGTTGGTACAAGGTTCTTTGTCAACCCAAGCACTGCTTAAGTGCCCATAATAGGGAACAGGTTGCCCAGCCGTTCCTCCTCCCCAATATTGATTATGGGGGTATAATACTGCACAGAGCAGCAGCAGCTGTCTTTCACTGCCTGGATATTCCGCATAATAAAGCACTGCAAGTTCCTTCTCCCGAGCAGTCATTACCTGCTGCACCACAACAGCTCCTGAGAACAAGCTGTGCTGGCTCAGCCTCGCCACAGGCAGCCCCAAATAAACTATCCCTAGTGATAGCCCCTTCAGTCCAGTATCCTGGGTGATCCCACAGGAACACTCAGGAAGCTGTATGAAGGAGTCTGTGCATACACAGAGGCAAAGGGAACAGGCAAAATTTGCTTATCCTCATCTATGGTTACAACAACAAGACACCATCAACTCTGCATCAGTAGTGTGACAGCACCTGCACTGATCCCTGTGTTACACGAGACTGGCACCCCATCCACTGCCCTACAAAATCTTAGTGCCAGCACACACTCTCACCTCTGCTTGACTTAAGCTCTTGGGTTTAGTCCTAGAAGCACAGAAGAAAAACCAAGCAGAGGCTGCAGCCCAGGCTCCCTCCTGCCCTACTCCAGCACTCCTCAAAAAGCTCCCCACACGTATTACAGCAACAGCTGGAATGAGCAGCTTTTGTGCCAAGTTCAATACACACACAGAGGAACAAAATCTTTTACCAAAGCTGCCTGCAATCAGAGGAGAGGAGTGAACAAAATGATGTGCTGCTGGGGGAGAGAGAGCAGACTGCAAAGCCATTTGCTGAAGGTCATGCAGTCAGGGCTGCGACAGAGCAGGGCTGAGTCCTGAGTCCCAGGTTAATTCCTCAGCCTCACCACTTCACAGATCCCACATACATTTGGGTTTACCTCTTTTTGAACTCCTTCCAGAGGCTGCAAATGTCTGCTGTGGTCCTGAACTTCTCTCCTGGCAGGGGATGGCTCTGCCTGCACAACACTGAGACTTTCAAGCAAATGAAACTGGGAGACACTGAAAGGAAACACTGGGGCACCTTCAACCAGCTCTGCTGCTCCCAATTTTAGCAACAAATGGTTTCCACAAAGGTGATGTCTCTCAGGAAGCCAGACAGAGGAGTTGGAGTCTCCCCACATCTCCACCTCCACGGACAGAACCATCCCTAACTACTCCATCTCCTCCCATTTGCCCCTGGATGAAACCATGGCTCATTTTGCCAGGCTGTCACTCAGCACATTGTTCATTACAGGGAAATGAACTCTGTTCCCGAGCGTCTGGGGGACAGAGAGTAATTGGCTTCTGTGCAGCCTTTTCATTTAATTTACTCAAGTTGTATTTATTTCTTACAGAATTAGGTTTTAGCGGCTGACGGACAAGACATCGGTGAAAGACAGAGGCAAACAGATGGGATAATAAACCTGGAGAGGGAAAAATTATGTCTCTCCGTCTCTCCTTTTTTCTTTGCCTCACTGTCTCAGTCATCTCTGCCACTCTTTCATCCTTTTATAAGGAACATGGAGGGCTGCTGCTAAAAAGCTCTACTTCATCACCATGTGGCTTTTAAAGGTAACCTTATTATCTAAGTTCATCCCAATATGGAAAAAAGGATATTTAGTGTGGGTTAAAACATGCCAGCAGAACAATCTGCTGAGTTTAATAAAATGAAAACATTTGCAAGAACCTATTGATTGTGTTGACATTTTCAGCGAAAAATTATCAAAATGTTATTTTTGATAAGGTTGAAGTACTTCATTTCAACATATTATAATTATATCTGATATCCTTATGGAGAGAAATTCTGAATATAATATAAAAGTCAGAAGAAATTGCCTCAGCCTGCCAGAATGAATCACTCTAACCAACACCAGACTTTCTCACATACTTACACTTGGGGCAAAGCAAAACCCCAAAAGGAAGATACCCACCCTTTCCCTTTTAAAACCTTTTCCAGCAGCACCATCCTGCTGCAGAAAGGCAGGAGAGGAACGTCATGGGGTAACTAATTAAACCCATTATCTCTGCCCCAGCAGGCACGGACGACCTTTGATGGGCTGAACGTCAGCACCTCTCATCTCCCGTGGTCACAACACCCCTGGGTGCATAATCCTGCAATATTAAATCCCTTCTCTGCCTGAAAGTGGTACCTGAAGAGCAGCCACCAGCAAACCTGGTGCCACCACCTCCTCAGTTTGCTCAGGGAAAGGGCATGGGATGGCACAGGGGGCAAGAAGCAGAGGAAGAGCACACAGGGCTTTGCCTCACCCTGTGGCACCATAAATTATGCAGCTGCCTTCATCCATTATTCAGCATAATTTATTTTGAACATTTAGATCAGCAGTTTGTGTGAGGAAAAAAACAGAAGTGGAGGGGAAAGGAGGGAAAAAATAGGGAATTAAGTGAAGGAGAGAGGGAAGCACTGGAATGGATGGTCCAGTCATTAATCAAAGACAGGCAAGGAGACGACAGGAAGAGAAGGAGCAGCTGGAGAGACACTTAAATAATAACAGGAGCTCCAATTCCCCCAGCCCTGGAGGAGCAGAGGGTGAATGAAAAGCCCTGTGCACACTTTAAGGCTATTAACAGCTTCAGCCCCTCTTCCAAACCCAAACCCCCTCACACCCAAAAGAGTGGGGCTGCAAGAGCAGGGTGGATCAGCAGAGAGTTTTCTGAAGGATGCTTTCCCCAAAAACCTCAGAGCAGCCTCCCAGGGGAAGACCTCATCCCCCATCTGCCTCTCTGAGCTCACCAGCCAGCCCTGATTTCTGAATTACAAATGTTTTGTGACACAGAAGCCTCAATGTATATTGGCATATTACTCCACGACTAATAAATTGAAGGAAATAACAACTTGCCCAGCAGACATACCCCAAGCCTGAGACTGCTGAATTCAATGAATAAATTACTTCCATGAATTTTTCACTCAAATCTAACACGCTCAGAGCAGCTGTCCCAAAGCCACGGCATTATCAGCAGCTCTGAGGTACTTGGGAAAAAGAGGAAAAATGGTGACCATGATAAGCTGGGCCAAGCTATCACCATGAAATATCCCTTACTGCAAACAGGAGGTGCCCTGGGTTTGCAAAAGTCTCACTCTGCCCAAGAAGCAGCAGGTTCCTTTGCAAGCATCTTCTTCTGCATCTCAAGGGGCTTTTCAGACACTCATTCCAATCCTTTGGAGAGCAAGGAGTTGCCATCCCATGGTGCTGTGAAATCCTTGGGCAGCAGCAGCAAGAGATGGATTCAGGTTAGGGGTGTTCGAAAAAAATCACAAGGGGTTGCAGGAGTGTTTAAAGAGCAAATGCAAGTTATTCTCTGGAGGAAATCAAGAAAAGTGGTGGCTTGTGCCTTTCAGATGTGTAGGGAACCACTGGCTTCATCTAATGAGAGCCGGTTGTGTTTGCAGCTGAAAGGAAAAGGTTTCTATTCCCAAACTGCTGTGACACACGAGGTGCTCCTGAAAACCAGAACACCCACAAACTCCTTTCCCATCTCCAGACAGGTTGGGAGCACACTGAACAGCAGACAATTTGCATGGTAACCACTCACATCCCAAACGGGCACAGCCGAACTCTGTCCCAGCCAAACCCTCCAGGGTTTGCCACTGAGGCTCGGTGTGAGCTGGGAGAGCCACCAGTGCTGTGGAACAGAAGGCAAATGATTCAGTGCACGCCCCTCTGCTCCCATTTTTCCAGGCCATAACCCTGGAAAGGGAACATGCAGGATGGGGAAGGGACAGGGAGGCTCCAAGTGAGCAAACACCAAAACGAGGAGGGGAAACCTCCAAGTCTGGATGGCTCAGCAGCTGCTGTGCTGTCAGGATTGGCACTGCTGGAGCACAGGAGTGATGGTCTGGGCATGGAGCAGCCCCTGCCAGGGCTGCAGCTCCTCTCCTGAGGGCTGTTCACTCCCACCTTTGCAAAGCTGTTGAGAGAGGGGTGGTGTGACCGTGTTCACAGGGGTCTCAGGTTGAGGGAAGAGACGAGGATCTGACTCCATGTTTCAGAAGGCTGATTTATTATTTTATGATATATATTATATTAAAACTATACTAAAAGAGTAGAAGAAAGGATTTCATCAGAAGGCTAGCTAAGAATAGAAAAAGAAAGAATGATAACAAAGGCTTGTGTCTCTGACAGAGAGTCTGAGCCAGCTGGGCTGTGATTGGCCATTCATTAGAAACAACCACATGAGACCAATCACAGATGCACCTGTTGCATTCCACAGCAGCAGATAATCATTGTTTGCATTTTGTTCCTGAGGCCTCTCAGCTTCTCAGGAGAAAAAGATCCTAAGGAAAGGATTTTTCATAAAATATCGTGGCTACAGGGTGGAAATGTGGGAATGAGGTGCTGGACCACTTTGTGCACAGCACCAGGCTGGGGAGCTGATGGACCCAGCTGGAGACTTTAATGTCCTGGAGCAACTCTCCACAGCTCCTGCCCAAGAAGGGCACTTGCTGCTGGCAAAGCCATTTTTCAAGTTGTCACCACTGCTTTCACAAAGAGTTACAAGGTCTCCTTCTCTCCAGAGGAAAAGATGCTGATGGTGTTTCACTGGACAGGAAGGTTCCAGCTGGAAAACCAGACACCTCCAGGGCAGGCACAGCAAGGAGTCCCATCACCACTCAGGGTTTAAATGCCAAATTTAATTTGCTTTCATCCCTCTCCCCCTGGCCGTCTGTTTGTCAGTGCTTGCTTTGCAATGAGACCTCCCCCATCCCCACACCTCACCTACTCTTACTCCTCCTCTCCTCAGTTCCCGGGAAACTCAATTCAATCTAAGCTGACTTTGAAAGCTTTAATGGGACCAGATGGTTCCATAAAATATAAATGCAGGGATAAAAATACCATCAGACCTCTGAGCGATTAACTTTGGATCTACCCTGGCTGGGAAGGATTCAACTGAGCTCGCTGAACTGGCAAGTTTGCTGCCTTCCTCCTGCAGATGGGTTCATAAACTCTCTCTGTGCCTTTCATCTGCCTCGGGAGCAATGCCAGAGGTCTCTCCACCTCTTTACGGTCCTCCAGCCCCTTCTGAAGGTCTGGTCTGCCAGCCTGTTAATGTGGCATCCAGTTCTTCCTCAAAGAGGAGAAAAGCCACACAAGGTTCTCATAAAGGCCAAGTTACCAAATGCTTTAATTTGCTGCAGTAGACTATTTTGGGCAACACTGAATAGAGGAGATCCTTTCACATAATTTAAAAATATCGAGAAACTTTCATAGATTGAAAACCAAATTAAGACTAAAATTATCACCCAATTTCACTCAGTAATTTTTTGCTGGCATGGAAATGATCATTCCATGCTTTCGAAGTGAACAGATAATTCCAGACTTGAAAGGCTCACTTCAGCAGTAAGTAAACTTGTTAAACTGGGGGTTTGAAAGTTATAATAAACTATCTGGATGAACGTGATGTGGCACAGTGTGGTTTTTAGAAAAATAAAGTGTCCCCTCTCTAATCTATCAGAGTCCTTTGAGGAAGGCAGCAATACTTTCAAGAAAAGCTGTTATTATTTATTAGTCCTTCAAAAATGTCTTAATTAATGATAACCAGTACCCCTGAAGAAGCAGCAGGCTCCGAAGATGAAAACCATCTTCCTGCAGATGCCTTGTGAAGGGATGTCATTTGAACAAGGGAAGCACACAAACTGAACGGCAGCTGGGGAAGAACAGCAGCTTGTCAAGATCCACACAAAGCAGGGATGAGGGAGAGTGGAAAATAAAAGCCAGATCTCCTGAACCACGGCTCTCCCACTCCTGTATCAAGCAGATCCCAAAAATGACATTGCTAGGGCCAGGAGGACACAGACCACACACAGATGAGCTGGATTTGAGTCACCACGGCTGAGAAAATCCTGCTTTAACAACCCAAACCCATATCCCAGAGCTCCTGAAGGATTTATACTATACACCTGTGCTACATCTTTGCCCTTTCACCTTTAGGGAAATGGAGCTTTCCCTCCCCTTCATGGCTAAATCCAAGGTGTGCCCTTCCTGCCATGGAGGGAACCCCCTCAAAGCTGACAGAGTAGGAGAGAGACAGAAAGAGGGAAAGGAAAGAAAGGAATGCCTCAAAATATGAGAAATTGATAGCAAATTAAATCAGCCAAGCCAAGGTGAAGTTTTAAATGGCATGGAGAAAAAAAAAGGTGTCAAGTTTGAAGCATTTGTGATACAAATGCTATTCATTTTAGTCAGGAGGAGAGGACTGTGGGAAATTCAACATTATCTAACACAGGCAATTAAGAAAACAATGACAGCTGAAATTTAATACAGACAAGTACAAGGTAATGCCTATCAAAAGCAACATTGCCAACAACTCATACACATTGATGGATTCTAACTTAATTGTAACCACTCAGGGGAAGGGAAAAAACCACACATCACTCTGGACAACTTAACAAAAACATCTGATCAACAGCCAGTGGTGGCCAAGAAAGCAAGACATGGAGAGAAAGGGAGAGGGAACAGTAAATGAAAATATTGTGGTGGTTTCATGGAAGAAAACAACATTCTCAGCTTGCAATATCACCTTCAGCATTGGAGAGACAGAGGTGTGTAAGGATAATAGGAAAATAACAATGAAAAAACGTGGTCTTAAACACATTTCCATACCTAATGAAAAAGTTGTGGGTGGATCATTCAAGAACAGGATGAGAAAGGAGAAAAACATTTCAAAACAAAAAGCCCCAAGTTTATGTGGTGCCTCTTATTCATTCTCCCATAAGGAAAAGCACAAATTCACTGACAGTGAAATCTGGAAGAGACAGACAGTGAGTGCCTCAGCAGAAATGCCCAAACTGCCCTGGCAGCCTCATCCACGAGCTCCCAGTGATGCAGGGTGCAATTCCACAGCTCACAGGGATTATCAGGAGTGCTGCAATAGCATCAGATGTGAACACAAATGTCAAATCCCAAAGACCTCTTTGTAGGATAAAAATCCATTAGGATCTGAATAGAGGCTAAATAAAACCTCTGGGAGTCTGACCTATTTGTGGCTTTGGCCAGCCTGGTATTTATTTACTGACAGGTCCTTATAGATCTTTGAGGCCAATTACCAATGGCTTGTATTCAGAAAAGAAAATTCTCCCTCCGTTTTCTCTTGGGAGAACTTTTCCCCCAAGCTCCTGAGGAATCCAGGCATCCCTGTATCCCTGCCACAGCTGGAGGTAAATCAGGTGATGCTGACAGCAGGGGTGCTTTGCACAGAGGGTTTACCAGGGAAAGGCTGGAGATCAGAATAAACAGTGAGGCTTTTCTCCGAGCAACCCCAGAGGAAAAGATGCTGATGATGTTTCACTGGACAGGAAAGTTCCAGCTGGAAAAGCAGGCACCTCCAGGGCAGGCACAGCAAGGAGCCCTGTCACCACTCAGGGTTTAAATGCCAAATTGCTCTCATCCCTCTCCCCCTGGCCGTCTGTTTGTCAGTGCTTTCTGCTTTGCTCGTGCAGGGAAGCAGGGTCCTTGCAGCACGCAGAGGATTGCACGCCTTGCTGCAGCAATAGCCCGGCTCAGCAGAGTGAGGCACTATTGATTCAGCTTTCACCAGCGCAGAAAGCAGCGGCGCTGCTGGCCTGATGTGACCCGGGGGGAGACATGACACAGCTGAACAGGGACTGGGTCCCTCCGTGCCACTCACAGGAACATTCCTGAGGTCAGCAGCTCAGTGCGGAGCCCTGAGAGCCGTGCAGGAGGAGAACCACAGGAAGGAGGCATTTCATCCCTGCCAGGATCCCTTCATCCCCTTCCTTTTCTCACAGGACAATTCATTAATTCCCAAAGTGTTGACAATTTCGGTGGGGAGGCGGGAACGAAGTGGGTGTTTGTGGGGACCTGGGATCTGCAGCCACAGGCTGCCACCGCTCATAACCAGGGGTGGATGTGAAGGGCAATCTGAGCACATTTGCAAACAGATTTAATAATAAGGGGCTGTCTGCCTCGATGTGTCAAGCTATCTGCAAGTACTGCAAAAGAATATCATCGAGTGTGACATAATGCAAAGCAGGATAAGGTCATTTGCTTTGCTTTCCTCTGTTTTAAAGCATCAGAAAAATTCTTTTCAAAATACAGCTTTCACAGAAACATGACCGGCTGCCTGAGGAACGGCTCGAGATCAAGCGTTTGATATTCAAAATTAATCCCAGGAGGACGAAGTGAGATACGTTCCCTTTCCCTTCATCCATTTCCAGGCTGGAGATATCTCTCTTCCATTAACTCAGCTCTCCCCCTCCTCCCTCCTCCCCCAGCCAGGTTTTCTTCACAGGCTGCAAGTTCATCTCTTTTTTTTTTCTCCTTCCTGAACCATTGATCTAAATGAGGGGTCTGATCCCACACTCCTCATTCAACAGGGATTTTCAGCAGAGTGAAGCCTTCACAAGTGAAATCTTAGATTTTATCATTCCTACGAAGCCAAACACCACAAGTTTGCAGCCAAAAACACTCAAGGTGAAATTAAGATAACTGGGGACTCCTGCAGTTTTCACCTTCAGGGAGAAAACAGAAACAAACCTGAGAAGGAGCCTTTAATGACAACTCCAAAAAGTTATTTAACTCACATCTATTTAGGGCTTAAATTGAGATTACTGCGACACAGGCAAGCAAAAGCCTTGCATGTGGGGAGTGTTTTAAAACACATGTTGCTTTTTTTCTTTGGCACCAGAGTGGATTTCCAGGCTGTTCTTTCTTTCCCTGCAAACAGGTCACCTCTGCCCACCCGGACACTGCCCGTTGTGCCCAGTGCTGTCACCACAGACTGCTCCCTATGGAGCTTAGCTGGGGCCAAAGTCACTGCAGCCTGTCCCTCTGACAGGCCCCACTAAACCACCACTCAGACACCCAAAACAGAGCCAATGAGCACAGCTGGATGCTCCCAGCACAGCTGGATGCTCCCAGTGCATGTCCCAGTGCCCCACCGCAGGGAGCGGCTGCTGGAACATGCGAGGGCACGGCACAGTGAGATAACAGAGCTTCAGGGAGGGGAGTGAACTTTGCAAAATACGACTGCTCCTTACGAAATGAGGCATGAGGGATGGAGCCCTGGCGATGGCGCCTCCAGACGTGTAAACATCTGGTAACGGTTTTGGCTGGGGACACTCCGGAACTCGCGCGGCGCTGGAGGCGCTCAGGGAGGTGTCGGGGACGGGGTCACTCATAGCCAGGAGGCAAGAACCAGTTGAAGAAGAGGTCAGGGGAAGTCACAACACATAAATCCAGGCTTTGTCACCGTCACAGCACAGCTGTGGGAGTCCTGCTGGCAGCACAACGGGGTCTCGGGGCTGCGGTGCAGAAGCACAGCTGCACACAGCTGTACACAACTGCAGCAGCAGAACCACGAGGGGAAAGGCAGACTGGTCCCAGGTGAAGCCTCACCACAGTTCTCATTCCTACCTGATCCCTGGGTAGCTCCTAACGCTGTCAATAACTGCTGTGGAAAGCTGAACTAAAAAGAAAGGAAAAATAAAACCCAAGCAAGCTGATACTTAAGGGAAAAAACAGCCCCTTCCTCTGCTCAAACATTAGCAATGTGCTGAGATTTCAGCTGCAATTTAGCCTGGAGAAAAGGAGGATCAGGGGAGACCTTATTGCTCTCCACAACCTCCTGAAAGGAGTGTGGAGCCAGGTGGGTGTTGGGCTCTGCTCCCAGGTAACAAAGTGACAGACAAGGAAATGCCTCAAGTTGCATCAAGGGAGGTTTACATTGGATGTTAGGAAAATTTCTTCATAGAAAGAGTTGTAAAATTGGAACAGGTTGCCCAGGGAGGTGGTGGAGTCAATGTCCCTGGAAGTGTTAATAAAACCCATGTGGATGTGGCACTTGAGGACATGGTTTAATGGTGAACTTGGTGGTGGTTGGACTTGATCATCTTAAAGGTCTTTTTCAACCTGAACAACTCTGTGATTCCACATCTGCCTTTGGTGACTGACTCTACAAGTTTCCAGCTAAAGGAAGGCTCCAGCCACCACCACAGTGCCTTGCCCAGCACCCTCCTGGCCAAGCTCCAAAACTTCACAGCTCAGGAGCCCCAGAGAGCTCACAACAAGCACCTGTATGGGCTCAATCCCCAGCCAGAAACTTTTCAGGAGGCTTTGGGAAGCAAAAGCCATCAGTGTGGTGCTGCGGCCATGCCCACAGCCACCAAACTGACCAGCTAAACTCCTTCAGGTAGAGGAACACAGAGCCACATCCAGGCTGCAGAATGATTTCAATGGTTTTTAAGGGAAGGTTTGCTGTGCATGGGGCCCAGTGCTCCAGGATTACCAGGAATGGAGAGCCAGGATATTTAGCATCCACCAGGTCTCCCCAAATTCAGTGCCAACCATGAAGGCGAGCCACCCTGCTGGATGGCATGGGGTAAAGCCAACCCACATGCTGGATGTGGCCTCCTGAGCTCACTCATCAAACCCAAAGTGAGGGATCCTGACCTCCTCACCTCCTTTTCCACCAGCAGTCACTCCTGCACACACGAATCCATCTCACATTTGTGCTTCCCAAAGGTCCTCCAACATTACAGCTGTCTCAGCTGGTACCTGGGTCCATTCAGCTCCACTGAGGAGACCTCTCCTATTTAACAAGCATGTTAACATAACACACAAACCCCTCCAGCTCTCAAATTTCTCACGAGCCCCAGAGGAGTACAGGAAATTCTTCTTAATTACAATGTGCGTGTTAAATAAGGACACCAGAAAGCAGCAGTTGAAACTACCTGGGAAAGGCTGTGAAGACATCACCACCACTCCTGCCTGGGTTTAAGGGTGGCCACCACCTCTCAGATCTGTGTCAGCCCCAGGGGTTGGGGGTGAGGCCACCAAGGTTGATCTAAGGAGGCTTCAGAGTGGGAAGGTGATGCTGGAGAGAGACACGTGATGATGCTGCAGAAGCAGCAGCCCCTGACTCAAAGTTTTAACTAAATAATTACAAGTCACTATTTCTTTAACAAAAGACCGAGCCCTTGAAAAACTACTTGCAATGCCACGGCAGCCCTGGGCTCGTTTGTCATCTGGCGAGTAATCACTCACCGTCACAGGAGTTTAACCCTGTCACGGGAGACAGCGGCTCCGTCCCTGCCGGCAGGGCGGGGGATGCGTTGCTGCAGGTCACACCTCATTCCTCCCAAAGTGGCTTTTTCCAGAGGCCACGGTGTGTGCTCCTGATCCCCACCTCACCCCCCAGCCGGCTGATGGGATGCTCACCGTGACTGGATTGGACCGGCCCCGCTTCTCAGCCCAGCGCTGCCACTTAGAATTTGCTAATTAGGTCCTGTTAATGAATTCCCGCTGATGCCTATTCACAGCACATTTGTGCTCCCTCTCTGCCAGCGCTCTCACCAACCCGTGCTGTTGGGAACTTGTTTGAAATCGGGAGGATGGTGCCAAGGAAGGCCCATTTCAGCTTCATGGTCATGAACGCTCACGCCAGGAGCACAGCTTAACGCTGCATTCATCCAAGGAGGGAGCAATCACAGCCTGCCCGGGATTCTGGCTCTGGCAGGAGAACAAGGATATCACACATCATCCATTTTTTATCAGGGCATTTTACAGCTACAAAAGTCTCTACTCCCTAGCAGGTACCTACAAACAAGCTACAGACAAGTCCCACTAGCAGGAATTACAGCAACAGGCTCTGAAGGGACCACAGTCTGTCCACCAGTGGATGAAAAACAAGCAGGGAAGGTGAATTATTTGTCCAGACAACCACCCAGCCGTTCTGCTCCCCAGCACAGATACCCCTGTACAGCTGACACGCACGCAAATAAGGGGAATTCAGGTAGACGCTCAGTCGACACTAAATATTCTTGTTCCTTAGACACTTCTTTTCATCCCCAGGATGTCTCAACATCTGAGCACGGTAATTCCCTAGTGATTAACTTCTTTATTTATTTAAAACAAGCAGAGAGGTTTCCACCAGCGCAACTGTCACTCCGCGTGTCTCTGCGACAGCGCGACGGGGATGATGTGTGACAAACGCTCTGCGCCAGGGCCGTGTGTCTGCTCCAAAGGGAGATACATCCCCTGACCAGGGCACTCCCTGGAGGGCTCCTGCCACCACTGGTGCAGCAACAGCTCCCAGTTAAACAATAGTCAGCGCCTCAGCTCTTCTCCTCCCTCCAAATATGCCCCCAAAAACATGGGAGCACCCAAGTGCATCAGGCACAGCACAGGGACAGGGTGGGACACGAGCTGATGGTGGTGACAGGCAGCAAATCCATCCTCCAAAACAGCCCTCCAAGGGCTCCAGGGAAAGCACCCGCTGGCAGCCCGTGGCAGAAGCAGCTCAGCACAGAGGAGAAAAATCGTTAAACACAGAAAGAAACGCGACAGAGGCAAGGGTAAAGCTTTGCAGCTTTTCCCCAGCCTTCCCAGAGGCTGGTAAGGGCTCCTCCTAGGCAGAAAGAGGAGAAATGAGAAACAGTCCTGCTTAAAATGAATAAAATATGTCACTCCTGATCTTGTAGCTATTAAATCACTGGCTATACAATTACTTAATTATGTAGCAGTAAAAAAAAAAGGAGGGGTGGTGAGATGGTATTTTTCCTCCTGAAAACTTCAATTTGCTACCTCAAGAAAATAATTGCTCGATTCAAACATTAAATAATTGAGACATTCATTAGTAGTCCTATTGTATGATTAGCACAAGGAAGGTACCATTTAAAGACTTAGAAATTGATTCAGCAGGGTAAACGAGAGCCAGTTTTAATGGGCTAAACGGGAGCATGGCCTCGAGGGCTGGTGGCTCAGCAGAGGACAGAGGCAGGTTGTCACTTCACCCACCAAGGGAAGCATTCCCAAAGCTGGCAGTGCTGGATTCAGAGAGGGTGCTGTGGGTTTTTACAGCCCAGTCCAAAGCCCACATGGCTTGTCCTGGTGTAGGTTCATAAATACTGTCATAAATACTCCTCTGGCACAACCGCAGTGAGGATCTGTGTGCTCACCCACAACACCAGGACACCCAGCACTCCTCCCTATCCGTGGTGCTCCAGAAAGCCCTGACCCCCTCAGACACATCACCTGGCACCTTCAGTCTCTGCCTGGAGAACACAAGCTGCTGGTTCCCTCAACTCAGACCTCAGCTACACCTCAACATGAACCTCGTGTGAATTCACTGCTGCTGCAGTAACCAGCTGCCAAATAACCAAGGATTCAGGAAAAGCAGGAACCCTTTATCCCTGCAGATGCAATCGAGCCATTTACAGTGTCTGAAAAAAACTTGCAAACATGCTCCAGCCCAGAAGAAGGTGGGAGAAAGCTACATGGGGTGGACAGGGGACAGCAGCTCCTGTAAAAGAGAAAGGGCAAAGGCAGCACCGGAGGGAAAGCAATTACAAGCAATAATTGGCAGAGGCTGCCATGTGGAAACACTGTCATTGTTTAAAATTTGACCCACCGCGAATATCTTTCTTAAAATGGTTATTGCCTTATCCTCTCAGATCTAAATAGCCCTCTCCACACCTGGCTGCTTCAGGGAAGACTGAAGAGCGGCTGGTGAATGCAGACGAGTTTTGGTCGGTCAGTGTTTCCCTCCTGACCCATCTCATGGAGTCCCAAGGCTAATGAGAGGCACATCACTGTCTGGAACAGGCAAAACATTCCTGCTCCATCCCACCCACGCCCTGAGTGGGTTCGTGCTCACACCACTAGCACAGTTTTGCTCAAGGCAGCACTTTTGTGGAAAAGGGCACGGGCAGGATGAGCATCCCCCTCTCTGTGCCACAGATGTGTGGAGAGGGAAGAGCACAGAGCAGGAGGAGCTGCTGCAGCACCCCTGACTACAGGCCAGGCAGCTGCCATCCCTCAGCCCTGTTTATTCCTCTTTAACAAGCAGGAAAGCCGGGGAGTTTGAAGTCCTAGACAAATTATTCATCCCCAATTTAAGTCTAGAGTTGAAAACTGAAGAGACAGCTTAGAGCTGAGTGTCTTTGTAACTTAGATCATGAGATGGCTTCTTTTATGAGCCGACACCTTGCAAATACATTTTCTTCCATCAGAAAATACTTTTACATATACAAAAGATGGGCTTTCCTAGTGAGGGGGAGGGTTATCTTCATTTCACTTTGAGCAATTCTAAACCCCACCTTTCAGCACGGATTCGGGTTCTTCCCGACAGTGGATCAGACAGCTCAGAGAGTCTTTAAGGTGGAGCACGAGCTCCTGCAGCTGCCTCAGCAGCTCCCTCAAAGCTGCATCAATGTCACTGCCCTCCCCAAAGCAGCATCAATGTCACCACCAAGCAATGCCACCGGCACGAGGGCGGCGAGATCCCAGCGCAATCCGGGGCCGTATTGAACCGGAACGATCGAGGAACAAAAGTGGCCATGTTAATCTCATCTCCATTGAAAAATAATAATGGATCAAAGTTTGCCAAATAGAAAAGGACAAAATCAGCAGAGAATTACTTTAATTATTACCTTCAAGCTTATAAAAAAAAAAAAAAATTGGTATTACAACCGAGAGCACGCGCGAAAGGAAAACTATAAAGGAAGTACTTGACAGTGTCCCTTTAATTAAAGTGCTCTGAATATCATTAGCAATGGACCT
This sequence comes from Molothrus ater, assembly GCF_012460135.2. Taxonomy (NCBI): domain Eukaryota; kingdom Metazoa; phylum Chordata; class Aves; order Passeriformes; family Icteridae; genus Molothrus; species Molothrus ater. The sequence continues at coordinate 3,489,634 of NC_050499.2, forward strand.
TTGGAATTTAAAGCCAATTACAGTCTAAATGCAAAAGTTACTTGCTCGCCAAGTCGCTTACACAACATCTTTCAGAAGTGGCCTTGGTGCACAGGGAACAGCTTTTTCCCTGCTAAATTTTTATGCAGGCTGGGGATGTCAGCACAGAGAGATCCCAGATAAAGGAGGAGTGAGAGGATCCCACCAGAGGCTGCAGTTATGGGTCTGAATATGCCCACTGCATCCTGTGATGCATGCAGGGCTCATCAGCCAACAGATGATGGACCTTAAACCATGGCTAAAGGAGTTTTTGACTAGCAGGAAAGGGCTATAGGGCTGCTGAAAAGTTAAATATTTGGGATCTAGAGGCCAGCAGCCTGGTGAGTGTCACACAGACTCGTGCTCCTGCTTCTGGGACCCAAGTGTTTCACAGCAGCCCAGGAGAAACTCAATCCTCTGGAACAAGCTTCCCATCACAGTGTTTCCAAATGAGGCTCTCCACTGCTCACCAGCCCAAAAAGGGACAGAAAATCCATTTCCTTTGGATTTGCAACACAAGATTACCAGAGATGTGGCTCCACCCGCAGTGAGACGCGGGATAGTGCGAATTTGTGGGATATGCCCTGGCTCCCAGGTGTCCCTCCCATTCCCTCTCCAAGGCACTGCCTCTGCAAGACCCCTTGGTGTCCCCAGGGCTTGGGTCAGACTCTGGCTATGATGCAGCAAAACCCTGCAGTTTAACTCCTGGACAAAAGACCACAGCAGCAATGCCAGGAGACAGAGGCTGTTTGCATGGAAAGAGCTCTTCTTGTGCCACCACAACAGGGAAAATCCTGCTGTGCTGGGGCTTCTGCTCTGCACTGGGGTCTGAGGGAAAGGGAAGAACAAATGGCGCAGAGAATGGTTCACCCCAAAAGTTACACCACAACAGGGCCAAACCCATGCTGGTTTGGGTTATCCCTGGGTTTGGGATAATCTGTGGGGTTCATGGGAGCTCTGAAAATGACAGAGGACCCTGAATTCTTGTATGAGAGGGTAGAGAGGGAGGAGAAGGCTTCTTCTCTTCAAAAACTTTGTTCTTTGGTCTTCTGTCATTAAAACCAAGCAATAATTAAGCATCAATGATAATTTTTCTTTTCCTTCACACCTTTCATCTTTATGGAAAAATCGTGCAGACATTACAGACTGCACAAGTGTTTGACTTTCAAAGCAAACCGGGGAAGCATTCCCCCAGCACAGCTTTCGGTGGGACAGCAAGACAAACCCAACAGAAATATTCATTGCCATATGTTTCGGGAACAACTTCCACAGACGTTCATTAATATCATTGCCATGAAACTCTCCAGGACTTTCCTGCAAGGGAAGTGGCAGTTGCTAATTAAAGTGCAGACGTCACCCCAAGCGAGGAAGGGGAGGCTCAACACCTCCAGTTGAAAGAGCAAGAAAAGGTGATGGAGAATGCTGCAGATCCCCAGCTCTGTCCTGGCTGGAACCCCAGCTATTCCCAACCATTAAAAAACAGGATTTCAAAGGGAGAATAATGATTCCTACAATCTCCACATATTCAGGATTTTTGGCAAATAAACCACAGCACAGAGAAACTCTCTTGCCCAAATTTGCTCATGCAAAGTTGCCCAAGTAACACACAAACCAAAGTACTCAACCTAAACTTAAAGTACTCAGTGGTTTGTGAAACCAAGGCTGCTACTTTCCTCACCATATTTAATATTAACACTTCCAGTTGATCTGTTACACATTTGGGGCAGGTGAATATCTTGAGGGACTTGTGTGGAGCAGAGATGAGGAGCCCTGGTCCTTTTTGAGCTTTCACCTCAGCAAAGCTGCTGCCCACCAGGAGCTGCTGCTCCTGAGAAGTGCCAGGAAAGCAAAGCCTGGCAGGAGAGGACAACCCCGCGTCTTAACACCTAGAAAAGTTTCTCCAGACAACTAGAGCAGGAAACCAAGCTGAAATCTGGGATTTGTTCCTAGGTGTGCCACAAGAGCCTTCTGAGCTGGGAGAACCAACTCCGGATGGAAAACAAAATTGTTATTCAAAAGTTGCAGGCTTAATACAAACTCTCAGAGCCTGAAACATGAATTCAGGAGGGAATTAGACGTGGGCTGATGGCTTTTCCAGGCAATTTCTTCCATCCTTAGCTGGACTCCCAGAGGGGCAGGACAAATGAGAGAAATGCAGCAAGAGGAGGAGGATGGAGCCAGAATCAGTGCTTAGACATGATGACTGATTCAGTCATCTTGCAGCTTCCAGCCTCCCCCCAGGGCCCACCACACGCCTCTTTACTGAACTCTGAAGCACATTTTGCTCTTCTGAGCCCTAGGAAGGAGCACAACCCTGGACAGCAGAATGCTTGGGTTCCATTTCCAAATTGCTCCTGACTCACTGCACAATTTTGGGCTTTGCCTCACTTTTCCCATGTGTAAAAGCGACCTCAGCAAATTGCTCTGAGACGCTCAGGAGGAAAAAGCATCACAAACGCCTCTTTTAATAACTTAATCCGTGCAGTCCTGCAGTTATCCCACTCCAGGATCTCCCCACGGAGCAGCACAACACGTGTGCATGGAACTGCACAACACAGTTATTCTGAGGAGATGGATAGACAGGGGAAGAGACAGGCTTGACAGCCAGCAGAATATTTCAAAGAATCTCAGCTGTCCAGGAGTCATCCATCATCCCCAGGAACACCAGCGAGCCAGGGCTGTGGGATCACAGGAAGTATTTAACACCTGTGTTCATCTACACGGGGTCCCAAAGGGCACCTCGTGGGCTGGGACCCCAAACCTGGCTCACAGCCATGGTAAAGTCCCCAGGGACATCACCTTGAGTTGAAGATGCAGAGAGTGCAAAGCTGTTGTTCTCTAATTCACATCCATCTGCCTATTATGCATTTCAGGTCCATTTTATAAGCAGGTTCATCCCCAGGTACAAAGCACAAGGTTAAGTGCTGGGATGAGCATGCCAAGGTTTGCTGAGGGGGAAACTGAGGCAGGCCAAGATCAAAGAGACTTGCCCAGTGCTCCAGGACTGAAAACCAGATCTTACATTACCAGACTGGCCACAGGCATTTCCTTTTTGACCCCTCTGATCTCAGCCAGGAAAGTAATTTCATTTTTCTATAACACAGAGCAGTCGCTCTTTGGTCCATTTTGGTGGGTCCCAGTGGCAGCAGTGATGAAATGCTCTTCCTTCCCAGCACTGCTGGCAGCCAGAGCAAAGCCTCACGATGCTGATGAGCAAACAAAGACCTGGGTTTTGTACTCTCCCTCCACCTAAGGAAGCACAAAATCACTCAAGGATGTTTGTTGGTTTTAATCAATACAGAAAGAAAATGGTTATGTCTGTTCTCTTCCAAGGAAAGAAAACATCCCCTGTGTGCTAAGTCAAAAGAGAGAGCTGGAGAGTGAACTCCTCAAGGGAGGAATCACGCTCTCAGACTCCTGAACCTACCTCCAAAATGAAGGGGGGAAAAAAAAAATCTTTTTTTTTTTCTTTTCCCCTCACTGCCACGTCACCCAGTGTCTCCCAGCCTGTAATTTTCAAAGAGACATCCAGGAGAAATTACTCATGGGGAATAATGAGACTCCCATGTGCCAGGGGTGTCCTGACAGCCTCTGGCAAGAGCAGTTTGCCATCGGGATGGACAAGAGGACACAAAGTTACTTTGGGATAGATTTACCCCTTTATTCCCTTCCTTTTCTACATTTACAGACACCATCCAAAGCCACCTTGTTTCCTAGAGCTCTCCAAAGAGAATGAGGGCATGCAGAAAGCAAGCTCAGGAATGGCTGCAGGCAGAAACATTCCAAGGAGAGCCCTGGAAGGGCCCATCAGGAGGGAGAAACCCTGAGACTGTGCTGGGGGAAGCAGCACAGACATCCCTGCATGGGACACCCCTCCCAAGAAACCTACAAAACCACCCCAGTGGCTCCTGCAAAGCCAAACAAATCCTCCCCCACCAGCAGAGGCCTTGGTGGGACAAACTGGTGTCCTGGAGGTGACCACAGCCCTGACCCACTGGGTGTACAGAGCTGCACCTTCAAACCCCCATGGAAAGAAGGGGTTGCAACATTGGCTGTAAGAAATGAACTGTAAGGGAACAGAAGGACCTGGCAGGCAGGCAGGGTTTGGGCTCTGCAATCTGGATAATCCATCTGAAACTCAGAAAGCAACAAGGAGAATGAAGGGAGAAAAAGTAATGAATAAAATGAAAAGGAGCACAAATCTGTCTGCAGCCATTCCAAGCAGCAGTTTTACCTCCAAGTGCTCCAGCAGACCCAGGAGATTTCCTAGTAACACAATATTGGGAGCCAGGGGATCCTTAGGGTGCTTTGGAAATCACATAACCTGCACACCAGCACCAGAAGGGGTCAGTCTGAGGAGAAATTCACCCAGGATTTTAATCCTACTTTGGAGCTCCATTTTAAGGAGGTTCCAGAGGGCTGACCTTCCCCCAATAATGACTCGTGATCCTCCCATCTCTTGAGCACCCCAAAATCCCTTCTTTCAACAGCAGCCCTCCCTTGCTGGCCAAGGAGGGAAGGGAGGGAATGCACGGAGGGAGGGAAAGGGAGAGGGGATGTCTGGGAGGAGAGCACAGAACAGATCCCGAGTCTCATTTAGAGAGGGGGAATCTGCAGCACAGGCATGGCAGGAAAATAGAGAAAAAGCACATCAGTGCAAGAAAGCTCGAACAGATGGGACTGGGAGCCTGCAGGAAAGGCAGGGATTGAGGCTGGTAAATGCACGGACAGCAAAACCTGGGATTTGCTCCTCTTCCCAGTGCAAGAAACTCAGAGCAAATATCAGACTTGCTGCTTTTCCAAACACCTTTTCCAGGAGTTAAACACAGTGGAGGCTGGAGGAATTCAGAGCAATTTCCCACACACATGTCACTGTCAAGGCTCCAAGCAGTGCTTAAAATGGACACCCCAGCTGGAATTTGCTGTGTGCAGAGACAGCACAATTACCTGCCTTTGTCTTCTCCTGTGCTGCAGAGAGGAGGAGGAAGGAGAAGGTGAAGCAGCCGGATCTGCAGGATGCCTGAGCAACTCTGAGATGGGATGTCAGTGAAGGAAAAGCTGCTTTGGAATCACAGAATATCCTGAGTTGGAAGGCAGCACAAGGACAAAGTCCATCGCATTTCAGTTGACATCACTTAGCTTTAAAAGCAGGGCCACCTGAGCTCTCAGGGTACAAGCCCGACAGCACTGGAGGTCTTCCATCAATCCAAGCCCCATATTTTTTTTTAGGAGCATTATGAAATTAGCAAAAGCCATTGCATCCCTGCAGGCCTTACACTCCCAGAGTCCAGCTGGACCCCAACATCGCAATAAAAAACCCAGTGGTGTTTTGCAGCTCAGAGGAATCTGGCACAGGACTCCAAGATATAAAGTGAAATTAACTCGTCACTCTCTCCCTCTCCCATCAGTGCAGGCACAAAACAAATCCCTAAAAACTGTGTTGAAAGTCGCATTCATCCAAAATCTGGACTGGAAGCAGCACCAGGTAGCCACCCCCAGCAGGTACAACCCATCCAAGGCTGGATTAAACAGAGAAGATGCCTTGAACAAAGCAACAGCAACAACTCAGACCAGGTTTTAAAGCGACTCTGGTGGCAGAGATGGGGCTGGAAAGGCAGAGTTTCTCCTCCCAGCCCCACAAGCCAGCAAGGCACGACTGCTCCTTTTGTGCTGCTCCCTTTGTGCTTTAAAGGGAGAGGTGATAGCAGAGACGAGACTTGAGAGGGGAAAGCCCTGCAGGGCAAGACGGTGTTAAAAATGCGACAATTAAACGAGCACCTTTTGAAGGCACCGGTGAGAGGGGCTTCCCAGCTCACCAAGGTTAGGCAGCTCTCAGAAGTGGTTTTGTTTTCTCGGAGAGATAGGCCTGTTCAGCTTTTGGCTCTTCCTCTGCGGAAAAGATAACTGATATCCTCAGATCACAGCATATTCAGGTTCACTAATAATTTAGATAAGTCCAGACAAGCTGGGTTATTAAAAGTAAAATAAAATTAAGAGAAATCTGGAAATTTAGACCTATAAATCTACAGGCATTAAGGAGAATTGAATTCTTTCTTATACGGATGTAAAATCAAGCCTTTTTTATACGATTCAATTATAGATTGATGGGAAGGCTCAGAAACATGGATTAATGATCTTTTCTTAAAGGAAAAAATTATATAAGAGAAAATAAAAGAGAGCCATATAAAAGAAAGAATTACTACTCCCCAAACCATGATTAAGGTTTAGTAGGTTTCGTTCAGAACAGCGTAAAAGGGAATTTGTGGATTCCCAACCACATTAAGAGAGTATAAATGGAGATAAAGGAAGCAGCATGGTACTGTAAATTATTGTCCCTGCAAAGGTGGGGGAAGCACATCTCCAGTGCATGGGACCAACGAGGACATGGTCATTTCCCATCAGGAATGAGAACATGATTTTTAAGGGACTCTGGAGCTTCTGAAAGGTCTCAGATTTTCACAGACACGGGGCAATTGCATGGATGTCAATGGAGCTGGGCTCTATTGATTTCCACCAGCTGGGGAGGGAATATCAGCTTCTCCTACTGACGGGAAAATGATGGCAGGGGCACAGCACAAAATAGTCCTGATGTTAGTACTCCACAGCACCTTACTCAGCCCAGCCACCTCTGTAATTCATCCCAGCCTAAGTATCCAAAAATCAATGCAATCCTACCAAAAAAGCCACTCCACGCCCTGTGCCCAGAGCTTTCCTTATGCTCCTGATGATTCAGCCCCCAGCCTTTTATAAAAAAGGATAACGCCACGGGGTTAACGGGAAAATAAGCGTCTTCAAAAGCCACAAGGTGCTCAGATCCTATGGTAATAGGGGGCATGGAGTACCTGAGATAATCTGGTTTCGAGAGAATATTTCTCTACTGCTAAATCCAAGCCCCACTCAGTGTGGAGCAGCAGCCGAGCACATTGTCAGGGATTCCATTGTTTATGGCTTTGTCCGGAAAGAAAGCGCTATCTGGGTCACACATTACAGGGGAGCGGGCTAGGAGAATGCAGCCCCGGACGAGCTATGGAAATGAAGGCAATAAATGCAGGAAGAATAGCAGGGAAGGAGGTGAGAGGAGCTGGGAAGGATTGCATTGAAGAGGGAAGGTGGCATAACCAGAACTCCTGCGCTGCGACACCGAAATTTAATTCACACCTCTGCGCTGCCTGCCCGTGCGGCTCCCAAGCACGGGAGAAACGTGGAGAGAGCACCCAGGATTACTTTTCAAGCTCGCCTCCAAGGGTAAAAAACATCCTCAGCCAGAAGGTGGGAAGTTGCAATAATATAAATAAATGTATAGTTACATAAATAAAAGGCTGGTGGCTGATTCTTATGTTTGGCAAGGGGCCGGGGCTTTGCGCAATTAAAAGGAAAATGGATTCCAGCGGAAAAAGAACAACTTCCCCTTCTTCAGGAAGATGTCCTTCTGATGAGATAAAACCTTTACTTCACTCAGTCTGGAGCAGAGTAAAAGGCCAAAGTAGTATTTAAGCTTCCAATTAATTTCCAATATTTTGGAAGGCTGTGATCAGATGGCAGCAGTTGAACACAGCACAGGAGGAGCAGGAAGGGACGGGGGAAGTTAAATCCACACCAGGACTCAAAGCTGTAAAACCCATGGAGCTGGGAAGAACTGTAGTCAGGTTTTTTATCAAGTTCTGAGGTTTAGGCTGGTTTTTTTCCCTTTCTACAGCATTATCCACTGACACTGCAAATGGCAACTCCTTTGTCTTTCATCCCAGAGAGTTTGCTCCAGTATCCCTTTCCAACACCCACACAACCCACTGCTCTCCACCCCTACTTCCATTAATTGATTTGTACGGATCCTCCTGTCAAAGAAAATTCCCTGGGAAGTCCAAACTGTGAGCACAAGTCACAAATTTTAGAACCCAAAGATTTCATGAAATGGTAACAGCTAGTGGGAATCAGAAAACATTATTGAAAATTAAGGGTCTGGGGTTAAATCAAAGTTTCTCTTTCCCTCTAATAAGATGACAGCCCAGACCATTTGACTGACTGCTGAGACACCGACTCCTCGCTGGCTTTAGATTGCTCAAGTGCTCAGAATTTAATCTCAAATGGCTGTTATTGAATTTTCTCTTGGACTAGCTGGCTAACGGGCACAGCAAGAGAAGCCAGCCCCTACTCACCCAGGCAGCATCCCAACCTCTGGAGTGAGATACCTGCTGCTACATGAAGGGTTTGCAGGAGCTTTTGCTCCAGCACCTTCTAGGAGGGAACAGCATGGCTCAGGAGGTACAAAAACACTGGGAATATTTTATAGAAGACAGGGTTGCTTCTCCACACAAAATTCCTCTTGCCACAAAAGGTATTAACTGTAAGCAACAGCAAGGAACCATGCAAGAAGTGATCCCTCCAGATGTGTTTAACGCCCGGCGAGGCGAGGCAATCCTCCAATGTACACATGGCTCTCTGAAGGGTAAATGTTTCCCAGCTTCTACCGGCATATTCCTGTCATTTACACAGCGCCGTCAATCACTGCTCTCCCAAGAAGGGGAACAGTGTAAACTCATGTTTAATGCCAGATTTACACACATTTCTATTCGCCAGTAAATGAGACCATTACATATGTTGTGTCAATTGATTTTTATAGTCTGAGCTGTGAGTGTTGGCACCGGGGAAGTGCAAAGGAACCCAGGCACTGGAAGTTTGGAGCTGGTTCCTGGTTTCTCCTGGCATTGCCCCATCCTGAGGCACATCCTGACCTTTACCCTGTGACATTAAATTTCCCCTGGCCATGGACCTTCTCAGCTCTATCAGCTGATCCCAGCCCTGCTATGCAGACATTCTTCCTGAGCTGTTCCCCACTGCAGGGAGGGAGGCATCTGTGACATGTTTCACCCATGGACCAAAACCTTGGGATCTGCCCCAAAGTTTTGCTAGGTCCATACTGAGCGCAAGCCCTCAGAATGAAACTCAGACCTGCACTAACCCTTAGCCCAGGGCTAGTTGTGCTTTGCTGAGGCCACCACAACCACAGGGCAGGACACTGTCCCCTCTGCAATGCCACCAAGAGAGCTGATGTTCAGCTGAGGAGTTAATTCACCATCCTTTTAAGAAAGTCCTTCTAAGCACGTCTTGCCAAAACAAAGCAACCTTCCTTGAAGACTTATCTTTGTAAATACCCCCCAAGGAGTTAACAATTCCCTTCTCAAGATGACTCATCCTCCTACACAAGGGACGGGCAGAAGAAGAGCAATCACGCTGCTGTGTCAGGCTGCAGAGCATCGCTCACCGCCCTGCATCGCCCCTGAGAGAGGTTATGGGCACAGCCCCACCTGCTCCCCAGAGCATCACCCACCCCCATGTCCCCTCCTCTGAGCAAGCTCCCTCACAGGGTGGCCTCTGCGTGTGTCTCAAGCAGTGATGATCCATCTGCAGGCAGCATTTCGCTGCTGACCTGGGTGCTTTGCCTTCATCAACATGCACAGCAGCACCTTCCAAGGCTGGAGAAAAGGAGGCTGATCCTTTCAAGGGGTGGCTTTTCGCACCCCCCACAGCCAAGCAGAGCTTTCTCTCCATAATTAACTGCTCCAGCCGTGTCTTGGCTGAGCTCCACCAGCAACACGGCAGAGGCAGTGACCTCCAAGAGCAAAGCCCTGGATTTTGGCTGCTCCCCACCACCCAGGCCACACCACGAAAAGCCAGCCTGCTGATGCAGGAGGCAGCAGAGCCATTCAAACCAGCCACGGGCAGTTTCACAGAAACAGAGCTTCAATCCAACATTAATTTGCAGCATCCTGGGCTGAACACTTTAGATAAGGAGCGCCGGAGCCAGGGAGATGACAGGGACAAGCTTGTGACTGTGGCACATCCGTGCATGATCACAACACCCTGCCTGGGTCCGCTGTGGGCTCCAGCGACCTGTGTAACACAATAGCAGGGTGGTCCTCACAGGCAGACCCCTTCTCCAAATCCCTGGCTACATCTCTTTTTTTTTTTTTCCTGTCCCTGCAGGGCTTAAAGCCTCATCCTGCTCCAGTTATTCTGAAAGGGAATTTAGTGCCTCGCCATAAATTATACGAGCATTGGACATAAGCATCGTTTATGCACAAATCACAGTTCCCTAGAACAAAGCAAGTATCAGCCTCCTGACAAAACACTTTTTAGTAGGATTGGCAAATGAATAAAACCTCTCTATGAATACCAACGTGCTGATGAAAAAGTCCTAGTGATTTTAATAGAAAATTATCATTTTCCTATAGGATTTTTGTGAACCATCTCGTTGAATTTAATGGAGATTTTCTATTCTGGTCTGCAATTATGCAAGAGTTAAAATACCTCCAGAGACGAGGAGATTATCTATTACATTCTATAGGATTGCAGAGTAATTTCCATAGAATCCTGTTATGTTTCTATAGAGCCTGACAAATTTAATCCCTATTGAACTTTAAAGGGACTTTTCCATAAGGGACAAATAGACACTGACATCTGTTAGCTGCAAAATGAGTAATACTCAGAAAATAGAGGCCTTACACACCACTGCTGCACTCAAAATGGTCGAAAGATGTCTTGAACAAGCAGCTTAATGGGGAAAATGCATTAAATTGGTGTCACATGGCTGCATTAGTAGGGCTGTGTTGCAACATTTCTTTTATACACAATGTCATTTATCCAACCAACACTTTACAAATTGCATTTGCTACCAATGTGCACTTGATCTCATCATCCCATGCTGGGACTTTCCTGTATCAGCGCAGGAATACTGAGAACAATCTAAATCCAGGGAAAAAATGCCAGTTCCAAGCGTGGAACTGGCAATGTATCCGTGCACATTCCTCTGCCCTAATGGTTCTAATAAATGCATCGACTCCCAATCTCTCTCTCTCATTGAACTCCACTGTGGAGCTTGAAGGGCTGCACTTCTCTTTTATGCTCAGTACTAAAGGAAAAAAAAGCCATTCAGCTGAGCTATCTGGAGAATGAAGTCTTTTAAAGTTAACTGTAAGGTACTTATAATGAGGAACAAAACAAGCAGGGACAGCCTAAGGTTTCCTACACCAACACGACAATTTGTCCTAGACTGGTTCAAGGAACAAATTAAAAGACACAGCAGCCCCATGGGTCTTTTCCCACCTTTCCTTGTGCAAGCTGGCATCAAACAGGATACATCTTTGCATGTGGCTGTATCTCTATCACCCACTTATCCAGTTATTCCTCAAAAGCCCAAACTTACTCCAAGAGGTCTTTCTTTTGGATCTCAATTTTGGATACATCACCTCTGCAGACTTGCTCTCATTCTAGCCTAGCCATTCCCTCACATTTTTGGAGGTTGTGGGTGCTTTAAGATCGCCCTGGATGAAGCAGCTTGAGTGTCCCTAAGCCAGGCTTGTGGCACCTAAAGACATATGAGTTGCTGAGTGATCCTAGCAGCCCGCACAGGAGCCTCGGAGCAGTAGTAATAGAATAGTAATATCCAAATTAACCTTCAAATTATAGAGCTGTCAGGGAAAATTATCCTAAAATAGTGCAAGAGGCATCTTAGAGAAGGAGGGAATTGGCAATATGGACCTAAACCCCCTGACAAGCATCTGGCAGTGGTGGAGCTGAGGGGACCAAGCCAAAACTGGGCACCCAGAGCCGCATGTCTGAAGACACCACAGACATACCCATGGCAACAAGAAGAACAAGCACCTCCATATGTCTTCCCGACTGCATTTCCTTTCCAAAGAAAAGGACAACGTGGTAACTGAGCACAGCAGGAAAATATATGGCTTTAATTTTTTCTCATTTGCCAAATGCTGGCGGGGTGTGGACAGTGGGTGCGGGGAAGGCTGGGAGTTGGGTTGGCTTTTTTCCTCCTTCTGAGCTGTATCTGCAAGTGAATAAAGTCCTTAGTGGTGACAGGACAGCTCTTTTGGATAGTTACTGCCCAGAGACCCCTCCAAAGCAAGCCCAGATCATGAAGGGGATGCATGGCAAAAATCAATGTGTAAGTGTGTGGGTACATCTCCCACCCTCACTGCTTCCCTTCCCTTTTTGGAATCAATTCCTGTGTTTCTAGAAACCAAACCCAACTTCCACATGGGCTAATAATGATGCCTCATGTCCCTTTTAGGATCCCATTACTGGGAATGCCAACATTCAGGCAGAGTCAACCTCATTGACTTTTCATCCTGAGCATTGTAAGACTGGAAAAGTGGGAGAAATGAGGGAGGCTCGTATTTCTAATACCAAAAGGAAGCAACAGGAGAAAGCCTTTGATGCCAGCAGCCAGTTCAGGGTTTTCACACACACATTGCTCACAGGGACAAGGAAAAAGACATCTCTGGAGAAGGAAGAACAGGCCAAACAGACACCAGACCTCAGACTTAAAACAGACTCCAAGGCAACTGTTTAAATGAGCATTTAGGAGTTAAACACCACGGTAGGAGTTTCCCAAGGGCTCCACCTGGGTCTGAGCCAGCTCCTCCCAAGCCCACAGGTACAGCCCTCACTGACACCGTGGTCACATACAGGTGATTGAAGTGACCTTGCACTCCAGACTGCCATCACTCAGTGCATTTCCAAAGATTTAGGAAGGTCCATATAGGAGGGAAGGTGCTGCCAGCGAAATTTTGTTAATAGGAATGTCACATCACATGATTGGCTCTAGGGAGCTTAAGGAAAAGTTTCCCAAAGCGATGGCACCCTCACAGGGCAGGATGAAGGCAGGATGCTCCTGCTGCTGGACCCAACAAACAGCTGACTGTTCCACCATCCATTGCAGGGGCAAAGCATCACTGCAAGGGGAAGCTTGGAGCAGTTTCAGCTGGAGCAAGCTGTGCTTTGCTTCAAACCCTCCCTCCCCACGGTGTGCCCAGGGCTGTGCCGAATGGAGCCCCGGCATTGCCGGGATGGTGATTTGCAGTCTGCTCAGACACAGCCCTACATCACTTGGGAGAATGAACCTACAGTTTTATAAACTATTTATTAGCCCTGTCCTGTAGCGCTACATCAATATGGCCATCGGTGAAGCAAGGCAGGAGCTATAAAAATACCATCTATCCAAAATAAGCTTCATAAAATCAAACAGAGGCCAGTACAGCCTAGGATGGGATTGTGGCTTGACATATAAAGGGCCTCTCAATCTTTGAGATAGACCATTAAAATCCTCAAGCCCTTTTGGTTCACAGAAGTCTAAAACAAAAGGGGAAAAATAATGACACCTTTTCTGGCAGAGCAGGAGAAGGCAGCAAGGCAGTCGTGCAATACCATTTGTTTCCACAGAAGCCAGATTACTCCCTCTTCCCAGCAAGAAAACTACCAGCTCCAAAAAAAAAAAAAAAAAAAAAAAAAAAAAAATAAAAAAAAAAAATAAGTAAAATAAATGTTTGTTTTCCTTTGCCTTCCCTACTCACGAGCTGCCTTTCAACAGGCAAAAAGTTTCTCCTCCGTGTGCCAGCAGTGATGTTCCCTGCTCGGCACGGGAGAGGCAGTGCAGGAGGGGCTGGGGGCGGCACGGCTGGAGCACTCCGATATCCCAGCCCGCACTCCCCCCGGCTCCCGAGGCAGCGGGGTAAGGCAGAAGGCAGGTCAATACATTGTCAGAGATGATGATTAACATTTCCAGCCAGTGCTCCCTCAAACCACCTCTAAAACATGTCTTAATAAACTGCATTGCAAATAGCCTTGTATTTCTACCTCGCTGCATCTGCCAGGGTGAGATAATACAGCGACCTCAGGAAAAGTGACACACAGGGAATGAGCTGCCGGGAGTTATACGACACCATGAGACCTGGCTCAGCACATCCAGCCCTGGGTGGCTCTTGCTGTGGCTCACCCAGGCTTTTTTGGGCTCTGTAGAAAACAAGAGGTACTCTTTTGAGCAAAGAAAATACCAGTTCGCAGAGGGTTTGGGGCTGAAAGGGTTTGAGGGAGAAAATCGCTCTGAATTGCTATTGAGTGTGAAAATCACCTGTACGAGAGAAATATTTCAAAGTCAGGCACGTGACAGTTTTTTTTGCAGAGGCAGGCACCATGCTTTGAAAGGTCAGAGGGAGGTGAGAGCAAGCACAAGCATCATTTTTCTGGAAACACAGCTCTGAAGCTTTCCAAAACTGTGTGATGGCAACAGGCTCCGTGATAGTTCCCAGCATTGCTGAAATACTCGGCTGGATTGAGCACGGCGTGGCTCAGCATCACCTTCACCTTTCCAGGGGATTTTGAACCTCACACCTTGCTGCACTGCGATGCTCAACCCTGAGGGAGACAGTCAGAGCTGCCAATCCAAACTGCAACTCAGCTCCTCAAAGCAGTGAACTGGAAATGAAAAAGCTCACACACCTTCACGCCCTTCCCCTGCTTATCAGCCTGCCTCAGTAACATCAAAAGAGAGAGGAAACAGCTTGGGTTGGACATGGGGTGAAAAAAAGAAGGAAAAGATTTGGGTTTACCTGACAAGTCACCTTCAACTGGGCAAGGATGTTTTACATCCCCGCTCTGGACCTTCAAGTACTTCAACATTAAGTAAATGCCACTTACCTAGGAGGGAAAAGAAGAAAAAGTTAAAGTTCACCAAGTATTTTAACACAACATATTTTAAAAGTGATGGAATTTGTAATTCACTTGTAGACTGCAGGAAACACAAAGGGGAAAACTCCAGGTTTTAATACACTTTTATAAAGGTCAGCTTGAATGGCACAGGGTCACAAGGCCATCCTATGAGCTGTTTGTTTTCTTATTTGCCTCTCACAGTCTCAGCTTTTTCCAACCCCCTTACACAAGCCTGTAGAACAGGCCTGAGTTCCAGAGGCAAGAGCTGCCTCTTCCCATCCCAAAATTTAAATCCCAACAGAGACGTGCTTCCTGCTCTTTCTTACATTGTTTTACTCCCAACAGCAAAATCACCCATCCTTGGTTAAGGTCTGACACCAACCTTTCCATCTCTGCAGTCTCAAGCAGGTAATGCCACCAAATATTTCCAACATCAGCCCAAATTCCATGCTCCATGGGCAAAAACTGCTCAGGATCCATCTTTCCCAAGCTCTAGCTGCAGCAATTCATCCTTCCAGGTGGGGATGTCCTACCTGATCTCCAGCCCACCAGGCAGGACCACAGACATGGGACAAACACAACTATTCATCCTTTCCTTCCAGAAAGACCAGTTTGACTTTCTCTAGGACAAAGAAATTCCATCTTTGCCAACCCCAATCAAAAAATATCTGCCTTGTGGATACGATAAATATTAATTGGAGATAAATGAGAAGGCCTTCCCTTTTTTCCACAGGCATCTGGAAACATGAAAAACCAAGCAAGGAGGCTGTGCCCATCCAGCTGTTGCTCCATAGGCTGTTGTAGGAATTGAGGATGATGGGATGGGGCACGTCTGGATAATGCATGGCTGTGTGTACTCTAAATGACTAAAAGGGTGCCTGGGGCTATGGACAGATGCTGCTAAAACACACAATTGAATAAATAAATGGAAGGTAACGGAGAGGGGAGCGATGCCATGGGAGAGCGAGTGGCAGAGTTGTGTGCCAAGGTGTTAAAAAAACTCCCTCAGAGCTGCCTAAACCTCTTCTGAGACTCCGCTGCTACGTGTTTCAGATGCTGAGAAGATTGAACTAATAAAAAAGAAATGAGAGAACTGTCACTGCAGATTACATGGTATTTATTCCAAAATCTGCTCATTATAGAAATTTGCAAGACAAATGGGTTTTTAGGAGGAAATGGCAGCTTTTCCTTAAGTGTATAAGGATGAACAGATCTGGTTGGGAGCTGAATCTTTCTCTCCCTTTTTTGAGCTACTCCGGCTCCAAGTCTTACCAACCACCCGAGAAATATTCGTGAGGGCTGAAAAAAAACCCAATTTTTTTTTTTTTTTAACATTCTCCACCAGCCTCTTCATAATCCTATAAGAAAGTACGATTAAGAAATATTTGAAGCAAGAAAAGCTCATTTGGCCTAGAGAGTTTCTAGGCGGAGAGAGCTTCTCCTGCTCCTCAACAGCCTGCAATCGGCATTGCTAACACTCCGGATCCTTCCGTCCTTGCAGGGAAAGCCCTTCACCAAGAAGAGTATTTGTGGTCAGGCTTTAATCCCCCAGCCTTGATAAATGTTTAATTCCTGGGCCTGGCTTCGTATCTGAATATAGACTGGAGGTGCTTCGCATTCTGCCGTATCCGAGAGCTTCTAATGACATTTTGGCTTCTTTCCCAGTTAATTCCAAGTGCCTGAAACCCAAGCATCTCCCCTCTCTCCCTCCCCATCGTGGATGCACATGCGGATATTTAACTGATAATATACAAAGCCAGAATATGTGGTTTTAAAACAGGTCTCTGCAGCAGAGACTCAAGAAGGGAGAAGAAGAAGGGGGAAAATATGCCTTGAAATATTACAGAGTAGGAGCTGTCAAGTTGAAAAAGCTTCTACAAGGTTTTCAATGCCATAACTGTGTTATTTAGCTGGGGATGAGAATTTTCAGACACATCAACAGGAAAAAAGGGGTTTCAGAAGGGGAAAAAAAAAAAGAGAGGCGGCCTGTCTTATTTGCAGCTCTCCTTTGTTGGAAAGCAATTACAGCCTTACTCAATTTATGACCCAGAATGCACCCTAATCTACTTGTAAATGCGTCTTATTCACCACACAGCACTTTCAGATACAGCCAGGGTAAATAAACGGGAGATTGTTCCTACCTACATTGCGGCACAACTGTTAATTGTAACGCCCCATGAAACTTAATTATGCAAAGCAGAGTGGCGACACTGCAGCCATTAATGAGATGTTTGATTCAAGAATAATTTGTTGTTTGGAGCCTCGGACTTGTTTTGCCTGTCCCTTCCACTGTGCTGCACTAATTCTCAATTCGTGCTTATTTTAATAGTGCAGCAGCAGGGCACAAAATGGCTCGGCTGAGGCAGCAATGGGAGGGCTCCTGGTTGGAATCCCATTTTCCAAGTGTGCAGCAAGGCCCCACCATATGGGTTTCCCTCACTTCAACAAATTCAGCAGAAAGCTGGTGATGGGACACAAAACATTCTGCAGGTAAATGCTAGGAATGCTACCAAGCCCTTTTAGACAAAGGAGTGGCTAAAAGGAGAAAGACTCAGCTTTGTTAGAACCTCCCAAAAACCATGCTGGGATGGACATGGGTGTGGATGTGTTAACCACACACACAAACACCCACGGCATTGCTTCCAGCTCCTTTGCAAAGGCTGGATCTGAGCAACGCTTCAGGCTGAGTTATCATGTTGCCTGCCTGGAAATAACATTTTAAAAACCACAAATAGAAGTCGAGAAGAGGTTGAAGAGACAAAGAAAAAGCTGACTTGGAGCAAGAAGTTGTAGTACACCCACTGATAAGGCAGGTGATAGATAGAGCTACAAGATGTTGCGTGGAGACTCTCCCTGCTGCTCTAAGAGACTTTCTCCCTAAACGGGGAAAGGAGATTGGTAGTCAGACCAAGGTCTATTATTTAAGCCTCTGGTTATTGATAGAAACACGCTATCTTTTTAAATTTACAATCAAGCAAGCAATTCACTCTCTCTCATTTACAACAGCACAAGATGTTTGCTCATATCTGCCCTGGAGATACCAGAGTCTTTTCTCCTCTCAGTTCTCTCCCAAGCTCTGACTGCAGAAATCCTTCTGCTAACATCATCTCTGAGCTTTCCCCTCATTTTTCTTCCTGGTGACACGCTCTGCTCCTAACTCAGGCCGAGCACTGACCCACTTCTCCAGTTGGTTCCATTAATACCTGTGATTAGTAGGCCTTGGAGCCAACAGCCACCACCAGCCCATGAATCACCAAGATTTCTTCCCTTCCGTGGCACCAGCAAAAGGAAGGAGCCAGGGTACTTTATCTCTGATATATCTGCTGGTGATAGGAAAGACATTGTTGGTCTACTGTAGCTGTCTATTTTTTTCTTATAAATGTGACTCTTAAAATAGCAAGTCACGAAGAGGGTTTTAGACATATGGGAGGCCCTTGGGAGTGGGGCCCTCATGACTGCGCGCGGTATTGATAGCAACGAGATAAAGAGGAGCCCGGCACACACCGAATCCCGCCGACGCCTCTAATAAGATCAGGACAGATGACAATGCACTCAACTGTGCCCTAGCAAGGTCATCACTGAGCATTAATAACAGAACCTTATTATGAACAGATCACTCAGTGGTAGAGCCTTTCCCACCTTCCCTGCAAAGAAAGTCACGGCACCCCAGGCCCCAGAGCAGCAGGGGTTTGGGTTCTGCTGCCACTCACCCAGGCTAAATATGGCCAGGAGTGCCAAGCTGCCCCATGGGGCAAGTCTGTCTTCCTAAGAAATGCTCATCATCAAACCATTTCGTTTGGAAAAGACCTCTGAGATCATGGAGTCCAACTGCAAGGGCCACCACTAAAGCACGTCCTCAAGTGCCACATCCATGTCTCATAAATCCCTCCAGGGATGGGACTCCACCACCCCCCTGGGCAGACTGTTCAATGCTTGACAGCCCTTTTGGTGAAGACATCTTCCATAATACCCAATCTAAACCTTCTCTCAAGGCCATCTACTCTTGCTCTGTCATTTGTTAATTGGGAAAATAGATCAATCCCCACCTGGCTCCAACCTCCATTGAGTTGTTGAGAGTGAGGAAGCTTCCCCTGAGCCTTCCCAGCCCCCTCAGCCACTCCTCACTGGACATGTGTTTCAGACCCTGCCCTGGTTCTGTTGTTCTTTGGACAAACTCCAGCACTTCACATCTTACTTAATGTCTTTGTATCTTACTTGAAAGTCATGACCAGCTACATGCACCAAATCAACTTTTAATATTCTCCTCCCCCCTTGTCTTGTGTGACCCCCTTGCAGTCCAAACCAGCTCTTCCTGTGA
Source organism: Molothrus ater (assembly GCF_012460135.2). Taxonomy (NCBI): domain Eukaryota; kingdom Metazoa; phylum Chordata; class Aves; order Passeriformes; family Icteridae; genus Molothrus; species Molothrus ater. The sequence continues at coordinate 3,508,469 of NC_050499.2, forward strand.
AGATACTCCCACCAAAGCAGCAGCCAGCCCTGCTCTATTCTGCCACAACATCCAGCAGCTGTTCTCTCCCTTTTCATCTTACACAGAGGAAAAGGTTCAGGTTTGTCTGATCCTCCATCCATTGCCCCTTTTCAATGTATTTTGGAGTCCAAGCCAGTGAGAACTAGCACCACCAGAAATATGACCCAGGTTCTGCTGAAACTCTGAGTGAAATTAGGCCAAGCCTACTGAATGGGTTTTGACTTCAAGAAAAATAAAAAGCATGTCTCGAGAAGAGCAAGATTTTTTTTTCAAGCAATTTTGGCTCTTTTCCCCCCTACTGTCTGATATTTCATTTTGGGTGTTACTTTGATTTTCGAGAAAAAAATCAAAACCAATCTGACCCCAATTGTCCAGAAGTACTATGAAAAAATATCTGATATTCACAGAGCTGTGGTCCTATTGCCCTAATTCTCACCTTCTCTTATTCTGTAATTTCCTCCTTCGTAACGTGGTGACTGGAGCTGAGTGCAGTGTCTCAGACGTGCACTCAGCGAGGGCTGAGATATTATTGTTGATTTATGGGGGCTGGCTCTGCTTAGGGAGCAGTGATTTACTTCACTGTGTTTTCACAATGCTGCCATCTCTTTGGAGACAGATCTCACCCTCAGCTTCCCCACATCCAAGCACCTGGTGCTAAGCACTCGGTCACAGATTGCTGAGACATTTCCCCATCCTTCCTCCTCTCTCCAGCTTTGTTTCCAGGAAGGTCATTACCACATTTTTGCTCCCCTAAGGTTTAACAGCCCAATTAGGGGAGACAGCAACACTTCAGTAGGTGCTGGCCAGACCATGGCCTTATCCCTGGAAACCAATTCTTCCTCAGACCTAATATGGACCCAGTTTTATATGTCACTATCTTCACAATGGAACAGGTCAGGAATTATTCTTCTCAGCTTTATCTGCTATTCAGGTCTGCCTTTTGTTGGTCTCCTTCTTTGATGCTGTGAAAGAAGCAGGTCTTGCAAACAGAGGCTTCCCTAAAGTACGTATTTTCCTCCTATGGGAGCAGGCAAAGCCTGCACCCAAAATCCAGCCAAGTGACCATGCCAAGATGAAGCACACTGCTCCCTGGTTTGTTTTTCCAAGAATTGTGTCTGCAAAACACTCCTGGGAGACAGGAAGAGGAATGGCAACAACACTACAGCAGGACCTGGCCATAAATACCTGTTAAAGGGGCCTGTTATGGCTTTTCCTTCTGCAGTGGTTTTATACATACATAGATCAGTAAATACCGTAATAGAGGCAGTTTTCTGTACAACACCTTTTGCTGCTATTTTGCAAGTGCAGATACATCAGCACAGCATCAGGCTCTTAAAAATGCTCGGGAAAAGCTGCTCAGGAGAAGCTGCTGGTGCCATTACCCAGCACCCACACACCAGAACAACGAGCACTCCTCAGACTCACATTTCTGCTGCAAAAAAGGGAATCAAGACACTTTCAACAGCAGAGCTCGGGACTAAGTCTCCTATGGAGCAAGTCCCAACACCCCACTGGGAGACAGGAATCACGATCACCTCTTTGTTTCCCATCTCCCTTTTCATCCTCCCTTTGCCTCCATTTCCCCCGCTGCAGGAAACCTTGAACGCCAGCTCCCTACCAGAGGTATTGAGAATCTGAACAACTGAGCAGCATTCTGAGGGCCTTTGAAGGAGCTGTACAATGTGGGAACAGTGGTGCATGCTGAACAATAACGTGTCCTCGCTCGCGGTGCGGCCCCCGCGATGACTGTCCTCAGCACAACTGTCAACTCCACTCCCGGTGAAGGATCTTTATTATTAGTGATGAGCTAAGAAGCAGGGTGAATGCAGCTTGATTTTGCAGCTCCAGCACTTAGGGGAAAGAACAAATTGTGTAAATCCATAATCGGAACCACGGAGTAAGAATAAATGTGGAATCCCATCAGGTGATATCTTGCTTTAGGTCCATGTTTTCCTTGCTGCTTCCCACACCTCTCTTGTGAAAGAAGCATCAGCTCCTCTCCCCTCCCATAGCCCTTACCCTATAATTTCTACCCTTTATATCCTCAAACATTCCCACATTCATTGTAAACTCCAACACTCTCTCTTAAGCCATTTCAGGCAGTTCCTCTGCGATGCTCATAAGTATAAAATCTTTCAGTGATGGTTGCAAAAGGCGAAATCAAATGACAGGTTGATTTAGTGCAGCTCTTACTAACAGCTTGCAGAAATTAGAAGTAAATAGGAGGTCAAACAGCTCGCAAGCAATTTGACATTGGCAATTGCAGCTTAGTTAGGCTCCTCTGGTAATAAAGAACCACGGTGTCTTTCCTTTACCTCAGTGCTCAGCAATAGAAAGGTCATTACCAGCTAAAGATACTGCAAGAATAACACTTTAAACCTTTATTATTTTTAACAAGACACAGGTATTTTAAATAGTGTCTGTGCAATACACTGGTGGCATGCTACAATGACTGGAAATGGCTCAAAAAAATAATAAAATAACCAAGTAAATTGGAAACACAATATGTAACCATCCATGGTTCTTAAAGCTGTGTCAGTCAGTTAAGCAAAAACCATGCTTGGGCATAAGTGAGCATGAAATTTGATATAAACATCCTGAATGTCATGGAGAAACAGATGAAATATGTATACAAAATGCTAAAGTAAAATATACAATGAGCTTTGTATAAATAAACAATAAAGAAATAAGAAGATTAAAAAAAGCTGTCTTTATGATATATAGGATTGGTGGGAATGAACCCATTCTGCAACTGTCTGACTTCAGATACTTTGGGGATGTTGATTATGCTTTTAATTCTCTTTCATCAAAAGCAGAGGTAATTAGGGACAAAATAATTCCAGTAAATGTCAACTGCCTAAGACTTGAGAAAACTCAGAAGAGGCAAAGTCATACACAAATATTTTGAAGTGAATAATAAATGAATTGTGGGCTCTAAACAATTATTTTTTGAAGTATCCCTAATGTAAACTAACCAGATGTCCTGGGTGAAGAGGGTGAGAAATTGCCTTGACAGGCCACTAATTCTTTCACTGCAGATCCCTTCTGTGAAGTGGGGATTATCAAAATAAATAAATAAACAAATGAAAGCAAACACAAGAGGCACAGCGTGGCTTAAAAAGCCAGAGAAGGCCAGTGCAGTTATTACAAACAACTGCAGTCCTCAAAACATTTCTGAAAGTTCCTATCTGAACTTCAGTACCTGTTTCAAATGGGAAAAGCACATCCCCAGCTTTTCAGACCCCCCATCCCTCATTTAGAGATGTGTGACCCCAAAACAGTGACACAGCATCACTAAGCCCAACTTGGTTCCCGACTTCCCCACACCCCAGTTTCCCACCTGTCTGATGGGAATAATAACAGGGCCCCATTTCCCCAGCTGGAATGTTGCAAAGCACTCAGATGCCATGGAAACGGGCACATTCCATCACCCACGCTCCCCCAAGCCAGCTCTGTTATTCAGCAGAAATGCAGATGGACCAGCAGCTGGCCCAGAGGAAACCTTGTCCTCCTGGGTGAAGATGGGCAACATTTGGCAAACCTCTGCTCCCAACTCTGTTTTATGAGCACCAGGGTGTCAGCAGACACTGTCTGGGTTTTGAACCCTGGAAATATTTCCCAGCCCATCCCACCAGGACTCATCACTGAATGCCACCTGTGGGCTCTTCCCTAGATATTCTCTGCTGGGACCCAAAACCCTGCATGTAGGTGCAAGGGAGCACGTTTCCAAGGTGGAAAGGACTCCAATATTGCACAGAGATGCTAAAAACCCCAGGCAGGATTACCAAAATCACTGTGGAACAAAGACGTTCCTCTCCTGAACGCTGAGTCCAATCCCATCCACGTACAGCCTCCTCCACTGCCCTCCCTGAGCAGGAGAGGGACTGACCTGTAACTCATCCCACCTCCACCAAGCTGCAAGAATTATTCATCACCATGCCAAGCTATCAATTTCCCAAATACATCCCAACAGGCCACGTCACAGGTAATTAGAGGCCACAGCCACCAGTGATTCAGGAGGGTGAGCACTGAGTGCAGGATCCAGGAGTGCCCTGGGAAATGATGGGACCATGTGGGTCACGCTGGTTCATCTCCACATGATTGGCTTAATCAGAGATAAGACTGACAATAGAGCAAAAATTTGAGCTGCAGACCAGGTCGCGCAAGCCAGCTTGGTAGGAGACAAAGAAAATCAGAAATGTCAGTAGCAGGTCTAGAATAATTGTGTAACTATTTCAGAAAATAATTTTACAGCAGAATTTTTCCCTGGCTTCCTATCCTGTGCAAATCCCAAATCAAGGCGAAACCAAGGGGTTCAAATGCCTGAAGATTTTGACAATGCAGAACAAAAACCAATGAGGGACACCCTCACACTGATCTCCACTAGGATGGAGGGACAGGGCCACCAGGACCCAGAGGCAACCAGGGAAAAGCAGAAACACCTCACTGGCTAGCAGAGGACAGGGCTCCACACCACTTTTGTCATCTTTCCCTGTTCAGCAGACAAGCTCCTTGGTCACTGCAAAGGACCAGGGCCGTGGAGAGCAATTCTGAGCCGTCTCTGCCTGCAACCTGTATTTGTTGCTCCCTTGAGTGGCTGCCTCAGACAGGCTTTACTGTATTTTAGACCTGACATTACCCAGCAGGCAGTGAAAACTGGCTACTCATTAACTTTGCCAAGATGGGAGCAGCTCCCATAAAAAGCCACTGAAACCACTCCAGCATTCGGGGTGTGTGTCATTTAGCTGTGATATGTCCCTCTTGCTGTTTGGCTTTTCCCTTTCCCTTCAGTTTTATTTTTACGTGGTGACATTTGGAAGAGAAAGCCATTGAAAGCGGCAATATTGGGCATTCAATTCCTGGCTCCCTCGCTGTCACTTAGCAGAAAACATTCAGAAATTTAATATTTGATCTTCCACCTCCTCTTTGATCACCTTTTTGTGCCTCTACTACTCCAAGGACAAAGTGGCTTAATAAATTGGAGAAATGGGCTGAGGAAGCTGCTCGGAGAGGGATTCAAAGCACAGGCAGGAATCAGATGTACAAATTACTCGCTAGCCAAGGTTTTGGCAGAGATGTCAAGAGATTTGTGTACTTGGTGCTTTTTCAGGCCAAATTTCCCAGAGAGGGACTCTGGCTGGTTAACAGAGAGTTAAACAAGGCTTAATAAAGGCAAATAGTTAGCAGGTAATGGATTGCTGAATATTCAGCCGATGAGGCAGTGCTCAGCTCATGCCTGTAGCCACCAGCAGCATCATCCACTGATGGATTTATCCCAATCTACCACTAATATCTGCAATATGCTTCTAACATCTGCTAACCACTTATTAACTCTATACAGACTCCTGAAGAGCTATCAATAACCCTAACTTTAATAAGAAGGGTGACCCCGTAGCCAGCATCAGGACAGAAATGTCATTTAATCAACTTTTCTGGCTGGGCTGTTTTCCTCTGCCAGAAACCTCCTGGGAGCATCAGGCAGGACAGAGCAGCACGTTCAAGGTCAGAGAGTCCTCAACCAGCCCTGTCCTTGGGACTGCAGAGCCCCAAACTTCAAGGCAGTGCCATATATCAGGCTGCATGTCCTTCCTTTGAGCTCCTCGGTGGCCACTACACAGTTGATATTCACCTTTCAACCATGGGGAAAAAATGTTCATGATGAGATCAAGTGCAGTGACCTCATTCTGCATGCACCAGCTTCCCATGTTAGAGCAGATATTTTACTCTTTGCAGATGTGAGGTGAAAAGCGTGTGTTGAGGGGAGGCACCACAGTGAGAGCTGTGGGGAAGGATGGCACAGGAGCCACATTTTCTCTCCATCCTCCTTCTCCACAGCCTGCTCAGCTGCTTGGGGAGGGCTCACAGGAAGGAGGACATGGGACAGAACCCTTCTGCCTTCTCCTCACCCTCACAGATGGTTCCTCTCTGGTGCTGTGGGTGCCAGCACGTCCCCAAGCCCTAATGTCATGTGTCACAGTGTGCTAACATTCCATGAGCTCCACTTGTTCACCTCCATGACACTCCCCACTGTACAGATGGGGAAACTGAGGCAGGCTGGGTCACAGCAGATGGGTTCCTGCTGCCTTCAGTGCTGCTTCCAGCTCATCTCCCAAGGTCAATGTGCCAGCAGCACTCACACATCCTGCAGGGGTGGAATTCACAAGCCAAAGCCCAATTCCTCCACCAAATTGAGTCACAGGCAATCTGCAAGCCAATGGATTTGGGTTCCAGCAAAAGTTTGAGTCCCAAACTAACACAACTGTGCCCCATCCTGTCCAAAGGGGACGCTATGCCAGCTCATGGAGCAAACACCCCATTTGCCCATCGCTACTCCTTCCAAAATAAACAGGTTTATGATCACGCCATCATTCCATCGGTCCAAGGCTCTCATGAAAAACCCAGCCTGCGCCGTGGCCAGCACCACCACCCCGCACTCCGCAGACCGGCTGTGGATCTGTCACCATTTCAAGCGCCACTTTCTGCATCCCAACCGTCCAACACAACTCTGCCAACCTCTACCACCTGTTCTGCTTTGGCCTGCAGCACCACCGCCCTCGGTGGGCAGAAAAGGCCCTGGCATGGCGCGGATCCTTGCGGGGTTTGCTGCTCCACGGCAGGCACAGCTGGCTGGATGCTGCTGCATCCCACACCGCTGCGCCGGGGAATGGCCACTGCAGCACCAAATTAACGGTGCATCTGCTCCTCGCTGCAGACGCCGCCGAGAGTGGGCTGTAATTTCGTCTCCGATCCCCCAAATAATGTTTGTTGTCGTGCTGTAATCTTGGCAATCAATGTAACAGCTGAACAGATCGTTTTGGCTGAAATATTTGCTAAACACGCGAAGACCTTGAAACCACACCTCAGCGTGTGCGCATTGTGCGCGGAATTGCACGCTGAACTAAATAAGGACTGGGTGGGGGGAGACATGGGGAGAGCTGCCAGCCAATTAAAACACAAAAACAACGAGGAAAAAAAAACCAAACACCAAACCTCTGTGAATTTATCTGCAGCACCTTAACCAGTAACACCTTATTTCCTGTAAATCAGGGAAATAAAGCTTCAAGCACTCTTTGTAGCACTCCACTGTCCAAGATGGATCAAGTGAAATGTGTATGCAAGGCTCTCAGAGGCAGAATTTAATGGTCACAAAAATCAATTGGCCAAACCAGCTGCACGCATATTAACCTCCTGATGTCCCTCTCACTGAGTGCTACCTTCACTATAGCCAGCTATAAATAGGCTAAGCCACAAAATGTTTGTATTTAGGGAATTTAGCAAGAGCTGCTTTTTTGATTTCTGTGTTTAGCCTGCTTGAAATGCCAGCCTGGGAAATGAAAGCAGCAGATTAGTGAAGACAAAGCCGCAGGTGACCAGGTTACACTCATGGCCACACTATCAACCACCTGCATGTCCTTCTGCAAGTCATGGTGCTGTGATATTTCCCTTTTTCTTCTTCAAGTCCTGTCTTTATTTTGAAATAAGCTTTCTGAAATAAAGAATCTGATTTGGATACAACAGCTGGGCTGTAGGACCCCAACTGGGGCTGGGGTTCCCAGGCATTAACTTAACATTTACCTGAAATAACACAAGGTCTTTGGGGACAAGAAAGGAAAGTTGCTCCTTTTTTGGTTAAACTTTTGTGTTTCCAAGGTTTTGATTTCTTCTAGCACTGCAAAGCATTTGTATAAATTAGTGCAGACATCTGAGATACATCAAATTTGACAGGCCTGGGGCAAGTTCAAACTTCTGATCACAACATCCATCACAAGCACTGAGCTATTTATCAACAATTGATCCAAACAAAGCGGGAGAACAAAGCCTTTCACTTCAGTAATTGATACCTGAGGACTGACAAGAGCAGGTCCACCGCCTCCCCCTCAGGACTGCAGATTGCTTAGCTGACCCCCAAGACTTCACTCCATTAAAGCACCTCACCAAACGTGAATCTTCAGGAGACCTGACACCACAGAAGGGGAAAAACCATCTCATGGACCTGCTCAAGCTCCACCCTTGACCGTGTAATTCAATCATGCAAACCCCCTGATGACCTCAGTGTAAGAAGTAGCTGGAAGAGGTTGGAGGACCAGAGATGTGACTGATGGAAACAGGGTCTGGGATTCTGGACAAGAGGAGTCACTCTCTGCTCTGCCACAGCCTCCCAGGGAGGCCTGACACATCACCCAGGCTCCCTGGTCTCATCCCCAGTGGGGTTGGTATCTCTTTTAGGGGAAAAAAAGCCCATTTGCAATTAAGGGATGCCAAGATATGACATAAAAATGGGCAAAATCCTTTCAGTGAGACCCAAGCAGCCTTTTAATCCTCCAAGCAGCAGATCACAGCTGCTCAATCACAGCGCTCTTGACTGGGACTCAAAAGAGAGAATCTGGGGTCACTGGGCACCTCCATGGTGATGTGTCAGGCTCAATTCCTTGGCTGTGACATCCCCTCCATTTCTAAACATCTCATTCAGAGGGGTTTCAACCATCTGCACTGCACAGGGACTTGTCTCCAGCCTGGGCTGCAAATTTGGCTGGGATCAAACTGGCAGGAGCCAAGGAGTGAAGCCAAGGGGACAATGGCCTGGAGCCAGGAGAGCCACACCAGCACAAGCAGCACCCCCACGCTATCCTGATCCCAGGGACTGGGCACTTCCCTCCCCAGAGGAGAGGAGGGAAACACTTTGCACGTCTTTATCACGCCACAGCCTCTAATCCAGCAGCGGGAGCCAACCTGGCTTGCCCGGATCCCTCATGGAGACACGAGCCTGCCAACCTGCTGAGAAGCAAAGGCTGCCAGCACTGCCAGCCTTGGCAGCTCTCCCAAGGTGGAGAAGCAATGGGCTTTCCCTGGAGGCACCAGGCAGACAAAGGAGGCTCCGTGCTTCCTACAAGGCGTGCGTGGCCCTTGCCAGAGGACATGTGTCCCCAGCAATTCCCTGCTGGGCCACACGACTCCGAGGGAGCTGCGACACAACCTCATTGCAATGAGGCTCATGGAAGCCGTGAGTGCCAACCATGGCAAGAAAAAGCATTGTTTTCTTAAAAAAAAATAAATAAATAAATAAATAGCCATTTTCCACACATTTGCTAATTACTCATCAGATTTTCTAATGAAGGTGCTGTGCTGAGCCCTGGGAGACAGAAGGATTTTCTGCTAAAATCAAACGGGGAGTAAGTGCTGGCGTTTACCAAGGGATAGGCAGCTTCAAAGCTTTCCCTTCCACTTAGATTTTAAGCACTTCTACGAAAGAACATTGATTTTGGGTTAAATTGACTGATTTTATTCATAGCTGGTTCGTATGGTGTATTCAAAAGACAAATTGTACGAGACTGCAAGCTATGGATCAGCTCTGATAATTCAGAGTCCTCTTTCCTCTCTTTTTCTTTTTTTTTTCCTAAATATTTTCCATGCTTATAATTTGCTATTATTTGGCCCCTGCCTGGACAGAAAAGACATTTTCACAGTATGGGAGCCTGTCTTTGAAGGAAAGGTATTATATTTTAATGCCAATTACAACAGAAGTAAGAATCAGAGATCCCTACAACCCTTTAGAGCTCCTGCATAGCAAATAGCCTATTTGGGGAGGGGATGTGTGTTTTGTTCAGAGACATTATATTTATGCAGAGGGTTTATTGACTCCAATTTAGTTGAAATATATAATAAACATGTGTATCAAGCACTAAACACTTGTGACAAAGATCAGCTCTAATCCCTCAGGTGCACTGCTGTAGCTGTTAAGAGAAGTGCTAGATGAATACTCCTTAAAAATATCACAGGCCAGGAATATTTAAGGCTATTGCACATATTAGGCACAAGGCAGCAGGGCTGGGACATGCTGCCAGCTGCCTTTGGACACGCAGGAGAGAGCATCAGCTCCTGCCACCCCAGCACAGGTCACCATAAATGGCCCAAAACATCCTCCTAGGCTGACTTCAGCACATCTCCCCCCCTCACACACAGCTGGCCAGCTGCAAACAGCTGGATGCAAACCAAAGCAACCTGATCTCCCAGCAAGTCATGGTCTGAGGCTGGGCAGCTCGGCCACTGTGACTCTGTTTCCCCATGGAAATGGAGATGTTGGAAGCCACTGGTCAGAGGAATTCAAGGGGGGACTGTTTGCAAAATGTATCTGAGGAATTAAGACATCAGCTGCTAAATTTATATCTGCATCATCACTCTTGGAATCATTGGAAAAGCCCTGCAAGACCATCAGGTTCAATCTGTGCCCAACCCCTACCTTGTCCCCAGCCCAGAGCACTGAGTGTCACATCCAACCATTCCTTGGACACCTCCAGGGATGGGCACTCCAAACCTCCCTGGGGAGCCCCTTCCAGTCCCTTTCCATGGGGAAATTCCTCCTGGTGTCCATCTGGACCCTGCCCTGGCCCAGCCTGAGGCCGTTCCCTCTGCTCCTGTCCCTGTTCCCTGGAGCAGAGCCCGACCCCCCCAGCTGTGCCCTCCTGGCAGGAGCTGTGCAGAGCCACAAGGGCCCCCTGAGCCTCCTTTGCTCCAGGCTGAGCCCTCCCAGTTCCCTCATCTGCTCCTCATAGGATCCCAGACCCTTCCCTATTAACTTTGGTTCTATTCCACATTTTCTTGCAGCAGCAACGCAAACCTAAAATGGCAAAATCCTTCCACATCATGAAAGGCTGCAAGACTCATTTTATTAACTAGGAGGAAGAGAAACTTAAACTATCAAAAATATTTCTCTCAAAACTAAAAGTCTGGTGACCCCAAACAATTCTTGGGTTGAACCCACTGGATTGTTTCAGAAAGGGAAGAATTGAACAACTTCAAAAGATGCTGGAACACAAAAACATGCAGAGCATTCGGTTCAAAGGCCCATCACAGGGTTTCCTTCTGTTTTATTCAAACCCTTTGGGAATATATTTAAATAAATGAAATCTAAACAAAACAGTGGTGTTTGCAGGGAGTGGGGCTGAGCTTTTCACCCCTCCTTTTTTTTTTTTAAAGGAATTTTATCATCCAGCAAATGAGCAGAAAAATGTGTTATTCACTGAGCTCTACTTAATGTGCTGAATACAAAATAATAAATAAATAAAAGGAGTATACAAGTGCATCAATCTGAACATATAATGAGAGCCTGGTGGTGATGAATTTGAGAGATGCAAGACAAACCACCACTGAGAATTGTGTAGGGACCAGGATTCATTGTTGTGCCATACACACACTCCCCAACGGATGCTGAGGAATTAGCGGTGGCTTCTGCAGCTGTGGACAATCCAGAGGAACATTTACAATAAGCCTGTTCATGTCACACCCTGAACATGGAGGAAAAGAAGGGAGAAGAGGGCACAGACTGCAGAGCATGAGGTCAGGAGCGCTGCTCCTTTAGCTGGATTTTCTACTGATCTGGAATTATGAGAACTAAATACCTTAAAAAATGCCCATACATCCCAAATCTCTCTGCATTCCAAGTACAATTAGATTCTCAGCAGTCAACCACTACAACCACCTACCACACACAAGAGCTACAACCCTTGAACAGGAAATGGGATTTCGACCCACCCAGGAGCATCCCTTCCTTTTTTCCCCTCAAGTCCAGCTCCCGAGTCCAGCATCCTTCCCCAACAGCCAAAATCCCACCAATTTTTGCCACATCCTGGCACCTTCTCCCTCAATTTGCAGCCTGGGATGCCAGGCATGTCTGGAAAGCTCCTCTGTTATCATTTCAGAGCATCCAATGCTGCTAATTGATACACCATAATACTCTCATTTACTCAGCATCAAGCTGGAGCGTTGATAATTGATGGATTGGTTTGCCTTTGATGATCTGCAAAATTAAAAGCCACAACTCTGCAAGATGCTGAGGATCTCACGTGAGAGCCTGCAAACTCTTGAGCTCCCAGTGCAGCTGAGCAGAAGGGAAAGGCACTCAGGACCAGGCAGGGCTGGACCTTAATTCAACAGCCCCCATGACTTTGTGGAGCTGTATCTATTAATATGGATTTAATTGTGGGTTTATATCTTATTATTGTCAAGTGAAATGAAATTAGGAGGAAGGAGATGCTGGTCCTCCAGGGAGCATCTGCATTTCCAGTCCCAGAGAGCTTTAACTTGTGGAAGAGGGCAAATAGACAATAAATGTAAATAAGACATCTTTTTTTCTGCTCTTTTTTCATTATAAAATGCTTTCTGCAAAAACCCACAAAGCCAAGAGGACTGCAGGCATGGAGCTGTGCACTCCTACCCAGTTTCATGATGATTTTCTGAGAGGAGCTGTTTTATTCCAGCCCAGCTTCCCTAGGATACATCTTGGAGAGCATCAAGTGCAGCACAGCACAACAACCTGTGCCACAAACCAGTTGCTGAGTGTTTTTCCCCCAGCACGTTCAGCAAACTGCATGGCTGGTTATGGAGGAGGGGGGAATGTCTGGCCAGGCTGACATTAATCAAAACAGGATTTCTCGAATGAGTTTTGCAGATTTCTGACCCAGCGCTGCACAGCACATTCACGAGGTCAAGGAGACGTATGCTTGAAGGATGGCAGTTGCATGGCTCCTCTCAGGCTCAAAGTCAATCCATGCTTCCCCTCAACATACTACTGCTTCCTCAGAACAACTCCCCCATTTGCAAATGATGGTTAACACTCTAATCTTGGCATAATTGCTCCTGCCTTTCAAACCACACCAAAAAAAGAAAGAGAAAGGGGAGGAGCGCCGAGGAGCCGATGTCCCACTGTCACGGCAGCGTTTCAGAGCCAGCTGTCCACGAGACAAGTCACGACAGCAGCTCTGTCCACCTGCTTGGGAACAATGTCACAGAACTGAGGAGGACACCGGCCATCTGCATATATTCCCCTCATTACTGTCTCTCCAGCTCAAGTCACCATGGCTTATCAGGTTTTAAGACAAGGTCATTGCAACCAAAGTTCTCCCGTTCGCTCTCCAGAATTTTCACTGCTCTAGTTATTCCTATCTGGATACTCATATTATTGCCATTAAATTATGATAATTTAAGCATCCTGCGTTCTGGGCGAAGCAGACAGAGATACCCAGTCAGGATTCCTGCCAGAAACACGGGCTGGCTGCACCTCCTGAGTATCTCTTAATTATCTCTTTCTCTTTCTGGTGGGGAAAGGTCTGAGCTCAGGTGAGTGCTCTCTGCTCTCTTCTATTTGATTCAATTCTCCGGCTCATGAAATATGCTCCTGCTTCCTTCGAAGGACAAATGAAATGAAACAGCCTCTTGGAAGGAGACAAACGACAGAGGATACGGGTGAAGACATAATTCAAGAGACTTTGGGAAAGTCAGATGGTGATTTTGAGAGGTACTCAAGGAATTAATCCAGGAATGAAAGAAACAGAGTAGGAAGTCAATTAATTCACTGCAGCACTGCATGGACCTCTGACTGGAAGTCAGCTGCAAGGAGCGTCCAGGGAGGCTGAAAGGCACTACAGACATTGTATTTGTTAAAAAAAGGGGCTGAAAGGTGATTTTTCATGCACAGAAAGAAGATGTGGAGCTGGAACAGCACTAAAGAGGTGGGCAAGAGCAGGAGCCATCAGGATTCACCTTTTCTCCTCCCTTTGGTGAGCCCCACCTTGGCTCTGAAGGGAGGTCCCTTGGGTGATGGTATTTGGCAGCACGGTGGGCCTAACAGCAGCTATAAAGAACTGTGATGTGACTTCAAAGGCAGACAAAGCAGGAAAAAGGGATCTCTAGGAGGTAGGAAAGGACAGCTGGGCACTGAGCAGCACAGGTGATGCAGGGCTGACAGAGGAAGTCAAAAGGAATTTGGCAGAGAGGTGAGTGGACAGATGGAGTGTCCTCAGGGCAGCCAGGAGCAGCCACCACCCATGGAAAACTCCTCCATAAATATTAAGACCATCACCGGGGGAAGGAAAAAGCAACACCTGGGATCAGTACTGGACAACTTTTGTCCCTTGAGATCTCTGGAGATACCAGACTCTCCTGGGAGCCAGAACTGGATCATTTCCAACGGCACAGACCAGCAACCAAACACAGAATCCCAGAATGGCTTTGGCTGGGAGGGACCTTAAAGATCATCTTGTTCCAGGGACACTGGAAGGAACAATTCCAGGGATGGGGCAGCCACGGCTTCTCTGGGCACATTTGAGTGGATACCACTTTAACCACCCTCTGTTTGTTCTTTGAGGTTCTCCAGGGCCCCAGCAGGGACCAGAGGACGTCTCTAAAGCGCCGATGAAGCCGGAGGTAATTAAATACGAGGGGCCTCCCATTGTCAGCCTTGTGCCTCTGTTTTGGCAGCCAGCTCCAGCAGAGCAGAAGAGGGAAGATTTGATTTTAATCACACAGATTTCAGGTTTTATTTTGCTCATTAAAATTTCTGATAAGGATTTAGTCTGACATTATGCAGTATTTTGGGAAGAGGATGTGTGGCAGTGGGGGGGATTGAAGCAAACCACGTTTCCTTGTGATGAGAAGATCTTTCTGCCTCCCCATGACAGACACAAGTATATGAGCAGGTGTTATTTCAAAGGGAAGGGATTTGGGGGGACGAGGGGAGCAGGAGGGACTCAAACACACCAAATCAAGGATCTAAGCCTTGGATTATGGAGAAAAAAAGGTCCAAAGTCTAAGATTACAGAGCCCATTTCAGAGCTGCCTCCCGGAAGCCATGGATCAGTTACTCTCCTAACGCCTTTTCAGGCCCCATCAGAGGGAAGGGAACACTTCCCCAGGACAGAACCAGAGATTTCCAGACTGTCCCAGCCTCCCCACATCCCTCCAGAGATTGCTCCAGAATAGGCTGGCACTCCCCACTCAGCTTTGCCTTGGCAAGGGGGAAAATGATGGAGTACAGGAAATGGAATTGTCACCATCTCACTGCTTTCAGGAGCACCATCAAACACTTCCATGGGGAGGAAGGGTGACAGCTCGGACAGGGGAGGGAGCAATTCTCTTGTTTGCTTGTTGATTAGGATCCAGCAATTGCAGGCAATTTGCCTCCTATTTCTTCAGCAGCTTTACACAAACACTGCTTTAAGAACCTAAGTGTTATTCATCAAGAACAAGAAGTCTGCATGAAGCCAAAGTCACCTGAGCAAGAAATAAATGAGTGAATGTGAGCTTCACCCGGGCCTGCTATTGCCAAGCATTTGGATTTGTCCCCACAAAAGCATTTGGAAGCAAGATGGATTTCTTTGTCCCCAGAGGATGTGTTGTTCTTTTAATAAGCCTTAAACCAAGCGAGTTGTGCAATGTGAGTCGTGCAGAAGATGAGATGAGCTTTTAACTGCAGTTCCCTGGGTGCTCTCAGCCTGTGTACCCACCAGCTACGAGCCAGACAGGAGATCTGGGGAATGAGCAGAAATCCGGGAAACAGATGGAAAAAGAATCGATGAAATACCCAGTAATTCCCACCAAACCAAGGGCAGCCAGAATGACAACAGCAGGAAACGCTCAGCCAAATATTTCCAGCGTATCTGAAGGGCTTGTGCCACCCCAGAGGTTCCTGGGGCATCCAAACCAGCACCCAGAGCAAAAAAATTGCTCTGCAAAAGGGATTTTCACTGGGTCAGCACTGCCAACCACCCCACTGAGGCAGCAGCTGGCACCAGTCCCCTCTTGAACCTCCCCTCAGTGGTGGCTGAGCCTCAGTTGTGTGCAAGGTGCCGCAATTAGATGGCAAAGAAAATGATGCAAATGACACCATTCATGTATTTTTAACAACTTCTAATGGAAATCAGTAGCTGGGAATGAGCAGGGATGCACATCCTAAGTGCAGTGAAGTCCCAAGGGCTCAGAAATCCATCCTGGGTGCCAGGAAGGGATTTGATTTACTGTGCCAGCTACAATCCATGAGTGCCCAGGGCTGGATCTGTCCTTCCCACCATGGTGCTGGCAGTGAGTCCCCAGATCCTCCTTCAGGAGAGACACAACACCCAAAGCAGCAGAAGAGGGCTCAGGTTCATCATTCTTTGTGGCCCCATCCATCAGGTGGCCCCTGGGGTGCTTCAAACCTCTCTGGTACCCATTTAAGGAGTAATTTCTGAGTTAAAAATCAATTAAAAGGCTGAGCCCTGCCTTGCCCCTGCAGGCCTGGCACACCAAGGGGGGTAAAGCAGGGAGAAAAGCCATCTGCATCCATGAGTGCTGAGCAGAGCCCCGGGTCACCTCCCCCAGCAGCGAGGCCACCTCTTCTCAGGTGTTGCAACTCATTTATTAGATCTCTCCTCTCTTTTCTCCTCCACCTTTCACTGTCCTTATTATCTTTTTTTTTCCCCAACCAAAGGGAAAAGGAAGAAAAGGAAATCTCTCCACCACAATAGCGTGTCAGGCTCCTATCATTTTCAAACCCTCCTCTCCCCTCCCTTTCAACTCTCCTTACTTAGCAGAGAATTTTTCTTCATTAAAATTAAGCCTCATTTCAGGCTCATCTTCTTTTCTCCCTCTCCTTTTCTCCAAATTGAATGAAACGTGATCTCCATCAACCTGGCCTCCCTTTCCTCTCCTCTTACTTTCAGAACCAAACCTTCCTCACCATAAGAAAAAAAAAAACCAAAAATTACCCAACCATCCATCCATCCATCCATCCTCCTCATCCTCTCCTCTTGCAGCCCCACTGAAGGTGACAGCTTCTGCTGGGAGCTGCACGATTCCCCCCTTCCCTCTCCCCCCCACATCCCACTTTCAGCTCATTCTCCTTAATTGGGGAATATTTTCTCCCACATAATGGAATGAGACCTTCTCCTCTCATTTCCTCGCCGGCATTTTTTACCTGCCTTAATAATCCTGGCAAGCAGCAGGAAGGGGCTGGGGGTCCCTCCCATGAATCCCCACCCCGTGAGAGACGCTGAGCGGCTCAGCCCACGCAAACCTTGGCATCCTCTCCTAGGAAAAGCAGCCAGATGGCTTTTGCAGGACTTTCCCCTCCCTTCCAGGTTTCCAGTAACCTCTGGCACCACTGGATGATCAACAACTGCTTCAAAGACAGCTTGGAGATGACACCAGGCACAATCTGCACATCCAACCTGACCAGAGACCCACCTTGGCTCCATGACCAGTGCTCAGCAGGGATAACCCCATCCCATTTCCCAATTTCTCCCACCTTTGCTGTCCTTCCCTCCCTCCTTCTTCCCAATGCTGCTTTCTCCTCCTCACTCCAGCTTTTTCTCCACCAAAAAAATGTATTTAACATTCTCTGATGCTCAAGGCCAGCCGGCTCGTTAGCTCTGCTACACCTGGATCAGGATCTGGAGACAAATTGCTGCTTCATTATAGGAGCTGAGGCTCTAATCCATTTTTTTTTTCAGGCTGTTTAACTTGTAAGGACAACAGATGGATACAGGGCTGTATACTGTAGACTCCTTAAGATCCATCACACAGGCTTGGAAGTGCAGAAACACAAGGCTGGGGAATGTGAAACCAGAGCAGATCTTAGAGCGGTCACCTCAAATTAGGCACAAAGAGAAAATGTGCCAAGACTGGAACTGGACTGAAACTGCCAACTTGTATTGCTGAAGATTAAAGGAAAAGCAAACTTTTTTCCCTCGACATCCCACAAAGTCATTTAAGGTTTCTTTTTACTTTTGTCTCTCCAGTGAAAAAGAACAAGGAAAAAGTTCAGTAAAAAATTAGCTAAGAAATGAACATACTCCTACTTTAGGTTTGAACAGATGATGTGCAAGAGCCACAGCCTGAAAACCTCAGGTTTTGCTTTGGGATTTTTCACAAAGGTAATGGAAAACTTTGACCTACCAGAAGAGCTCCTGCAAATGTTCCAAATGAGAACACACCCAGCACCATCTTCCTTTCAGCATCTCAGACAAGAGCTGAACTCATCTGCAGAGCTCTGAGGCAGTGCAGGAGGCTCTCAGCTGCCTGTCCCCTGCCCAGATGTGCCGCACATCTGCTGACCCTACCAAACCAGCTGTTTGCTTTCTGCCATGCAGAGCTCCAGAGACCCAGAAGTGCTGTCCTGGTGCTTGGCTCCACCAGAAGTGCTCACAGACACCCAAACGCGGGTGTGGCACTGTGGGGGGATAGAATGTAAGAAAATAAAGATGGTGCAGAAGGTAATCTCACTCCTGAGGAGCTGCAGCTGTACCAATCACCAAAGATTGGGAACAGGCCTGCCCTTAACAGGCCACAGGTGTGTCCAGTGAGGATGAGTGCTATAGAAGGGGGGGTTAGCTGGGTGAGAAGGGAGCTGGAGTTTGTTGGCTGTGTTGTGAAGAAGGAGTCAGTGCTGCGAGGAGATGCCCATGAGAAATCACCAAGAAGGTGTGAAAAATGTGTATTTTATGATTGGCTTTTTACAAATATTAAAATAAATATTACATGTGTTGTGTTAGAAAGCTATGCTGTACTAATTCTCTTAAGTAGTGTGTTAAATATAGTTTTAGGTTATAACATAATGCTAAAATAGAAACTATGCTATGTAGGATACTTTTTTCCTAAAGAGAGGACTTGCACCAAGATAGCAGGACCCTAAATCTTTCAAAGGAGGAGAATTTATTGCCCCATTATCATAAGAAATGAACTTCTTCCTGCCTCACTCAGTCAGATGATGCTGTTTGGATTAAGAAGCTGACACTGCCCAGACAGAATCCTGTGTTTGAATGGAATTTATGCATCATAGATGAGATGTATGAATATGCAACAGGGTATTGTTTTTAAGGGTTAGTCCTCTGTTAATATGCACCCTTTTTCTGGCTTATGCTGCCCAGAAAAGGTACCCGGACATCTGTAACTCTTTGTTTCTATTGTCTGATGTTGTCCTAATTGTCCAAATTATTATTACTCTAATTGTATTACTATTTTTATAACCATTTTATTACTATTAAACTTTTAAAATTTTAAAAACAAGTGATTAATGTTTTTCACAAAGCTATGGAACTTCTGCGTTAAGATGACAACATGGCACCCCCCAGGGAGCAGTGCCCTGTGCCCACCCTCACCAAAATCCAGCTCTCCCCAGCCCCTGCTCAGCCAGAACACAGTGGGGAACAGCAGCACATGCTGGGAACACCCTGTCCCCACCAGATCGAGGAGAGGTGCCACGGAGGTTGGCTGAACCTCTGAATCATCGGCTCAGGAGAGGTATTCTCACTCCTCCACTGCTTTGACTGCTCCTCCCTCCCTGCAGCACCAGGTGCCTGGGAGCACCCAGGAAATTCCCTGGTCTCCCCATGGAATGTGTTGTCGGAACTCAGCACATCCCTCTGGGTGTCCAGAGTTGCTGGGACCCCTGCCAGGGGGCTCAGAGACCCTGGCACACAGCCCAGAACGTCTGTGGGTTTGATTATGACCCGTGGGGCAAATTACCAGCTTTGTATGAAGACCTGAAAGCCACAGAAGTTTAAGCAGTGTAATAATAAAATTATCACTGGGTGAAAATGTAGATTGTGGAATTTTTAGAATAGGGGTTTTGGGGACAAGATGGAGGGACTTGGACATGTCCAGCCGTTCCTCTTCTTCTTCTCTACCTCCACCTTCTACTGTGATGTTGGCACTTTTGGATTGGTTTAGAGTAGAAGCTCACTGTCTAACATAGGTGATAGGTATTGGAAAGTAATTGTAAACATTGTACACGTAGTTTGTAGTATAAAGAGATGACACCACCCTGGGGGCAGGCAGAGTGCCTGGAACTGTCCTCCTGGACAGACCTTGGCAGGGCAGGACAAAAATTTTTATAGATTAGATAAAATAAACAACTCTGAGACGGAGAACTGAAGAACTTCAATTCATTCTTCGAATGCACGGGCCAAAACAGGGACTGTTCACGTGTCTCAGGGCTGCAATAAACTGCAACCTTCCCAGAATGTGTTGGTCAGGGCACCAGGCTGTGAATACTGGCATTTCTCAGGTCTTTGAATGCTTAAATCACATCGCAGGGGTACTGAACTGGGAGCCTGGCATTTACCCTGGCACTGCCTGACCCTCCCAAAGGAGCCTCTGCCCCAGCCAAGCCCGGGGCTGCCAAAGCAAACCAGTGCCTGGCCTCGGGGCAATTCCCTCCTCTCCCTGGAACGCATCCCAGGGACAGCTTCATCCTCAGGGCACCAGAAGACTCAGAAATCAGGGAGCTCGTGCAGGGATGGGCAGCCATCCTTCCCAAAGCCAGCAAAGCCCCAGGGAGCACTCCAGCTTTGCAGAGGAAACCTTGGACGCCTGCCACAACACGCTTGCCACTGGTTTAGGGATTTGCTGGGACAATGGCAGGACAGCAGCTCCTACCCAGGGGCAGGAGGATGAATAGGCACAAGAATCCCTATTTAACACACACAATAGCCCAGCCCGGCTGCCCGTGTAGGTTCACCCGGCATTTGTTCACGTTTCCCACTCCTTGGACTCTCTCCTGGTCCCTCCCAGAGCTTGGAGGCAATAAGTTGCCTTCTTATCTGACCCAGAAGGACAGCCAGCTGTCAGCACACAAACACGGCCTTTGTTTATCCTGAAATGAAAGCTCAGTTAATTAAAACCAGAAATCACTTTCTCTTATCTGCAGCCTCTGGCCCCTGTGGCAGGCAGGAGGCTCCGAGGCCACGCTCACACCCCAGGCTGCTGACAACAGCCCCCACACAGTGTCCCAAACTCCTTGCCAGCGCCTGTTGCATCCTCCTTTGGGATTCATTCGTGGGAAATGGGAATTTGTAAGGCAGCAAGAGCTTCTCCACATTCCCAGGCAGGTTAATGCCACTCAGTTCTACCCCATTCCCTGCCTGTGGAGCTGCAGAGCCCTTGGCTGATGTGCAAAGAGCTTAACAGTCTCAGGGCTCTGGGTTTGCAGCCCTGGGCTGATCGAGTCCATTGTGCTGTCACATCTGTCCCCTCACAGCGCAGCCCAGCATTTTCTCAGCCCCACACAGAGATTTCACCCTCCTCTTGCCAGCAGCCTGCCCCGCACAGGGACAGAGGGACCAGCCTGGCTGGAGCTCCCAGGCAGGGGGTGCTGCCCACACCCCGCCCCGCTCCCAGCACGGCTCTGGGTGTGCTGGGAGCCCTCGCCAGCAGCAATCATGGTTATGCAAGGCAGGAGCTTGACAGAGTGCCAGTTCTGCATGCTGAAAATTGAAAGCGATCGACTTCCACCTTGCGCGTAAGGCAGAGAAAATCACATTCAACTCATTGAGAGGCTTCAACAGCAGAAAGATTGATCAACTTGATGAGAAGTGACTCTCTCTCTCTGCCATCCTCCTCCCCCCACGCTCCTCTCATGTTGATCCCAATTTCAGCACAAACAAGGGAGCCAAGGGCCCAAAACGAGCCCGTGTGCTGCTGGCTGGGTCAGAGACATGGAGGAAACTCTTCCCATGAGGGTGGGCAGGTCCTGGCACAAGGTGCCCAGAGAAGCTGTGGCTGCCCCACACCTGGAAGTGTCCAAGGTTGGACAGGGCTTGGAGCAACCTGGGATATGGGAAGGTGTCCCTGTGCATGGCAGGGGTTGGATGACATGAATTTTAAGGTCCCTTCCAACCCAAACCATTCCATGTTTCTATCCCAGGGTCAATTCTCCCTAGAAAGGTCAGAGGCGCACCAAACTGCAGAGGATGTTTGCTGATGAATTTTAAGGTCCCTCCAACCCAAACCATCCCATGATTCTATCCCAGGGTCAATTCTATCTAAAAAGGTCAGAGGTGCACCAAACTGCATTGGATGTTTGCTGATGGTCCTGGCTAGCACAGAGGATGCAGCAATGGGCTGCACCTCACTCTGGGGACACAGGAGGATGCCCAGGATGAGGGACAGTGTCCCCGTGCATGGCAGGGGTTGGACGACATGAATTTTAAGGTCCTTTCCAACCCAAACCATCCCATGATTCTATCCCAGGGTCAATTCTCCTTAGAAAGGTCGAAGGTGCACCAAACTGCGTTGGATGTTTGCTGATGTTCCTGGCTCCCACAGAGGATGCAGCAATGGGCTGCACCTCACTCTGGGGGCACAGGAGGATGCCCAGGATGAGGAACCCCACCTCCCTGAGCTGCCTGCCCACACACAGGCTGCTCCCTCCCTCCCCTCTCGCCTGGCACTCCTCACTTCGCCATTTACACGTGTCACACCAAAATCTTTCTCATTAAGCGGAAATTGAATTTCGTTAATTAAAGCAAAAGAAATCAATTAACCTTATCAGCAAACAGGAGCCATTGGAAAGGGAATAAGGAGAAGGCATCCCTCCCTCTCACCCCGAGCCTCCCCTGGATGCTCAGAGCTGTGCACGGGCAGCTCACCGTGGGCTGCAAACAAGCGAGATGGGACTGCGGGGAAGGTGGGGAACTGCTGACAAGAGGAAAGGGATTTCAAAGCAATTAACACCCCCAAGATTTACCATCAGGTTGACAAGCTCTCAGAGTAGCCATCACTCAAACCTAAGGATTCAATTAATTTTTTTTCCCCTCTTCCCCCAACTCCCCTGGTAGCTTTGCACGTAGTAGCAGAATGACTCCACTGTGGAAGGAAGATTTAAAAACCAAACAGAGCAGAGTGATTTTGAAGGAGATAAAAGCATAGTTTCCCCGTGTCCCTCAACAGCCAACATTTGTTTTTCCTTCCTTTGCTGTTCGCCTCATTGGCACAGCTCAAACGCAGCCATTTTGTCACTACCCCTGGATATTTGTGTGCGCTCCTTTGCTTTTGCATCTTGCAGAATCTTAATCCCAGACTTGAATCTCATAGGGAAAGGCTGGCTATTCTGGGATGTTTAATCCATGATAAGGGTCCCAGAAAGGACCTGGCAGCGGCTCTGCCACAGGACCTGTCCCTAGTGGAGGTGACAGGTGGTGAGGTGACAGGAGACACACAGGCTTGAGCACACTTTTAACCTGATTAAAAGGTTTTAGTCAATTAGTCAATAATTGCATGGGTTTTTTATCCCAGCCAGGTGGGACAGGCTTTACCTACAGCCCTGTGAACAGAGTCTGTGGGACCTCCTGCTTTTCAACACTACCCTCTGCAAAGGCAGGGAGTGAGGGAAGCTCATCCCTCCTTCCCGTGGGCAAGGATGCTCCAGAGGAGAGCTGACATTCAGAGTGCTGGTGGAAATCTGCAGTCTGAGCATGAGCCTCTCCTCCAACCCAGGCAGATGAGCTCAGCTCTTTGCTGCTTCAGGTTGTCTCTTGGGGTGGATGTTTGCACCCAAATCTGCTCTGGCCAATCTTCTCTACCTCTAAAAGCCTGAGCTGAAGGAGTCCTTTAATGTCTCAGTCTCTCCATGCAATAAAAGCATCACAATAATAATAGCTTCTGCTGAGCACCCTTAATCTGTAGAGATCCAGGCACTTTAGAGAGCAGCACAGCTATTATATCGAGGGGACAGCAGAAAAAAGAACAGGGACACGGGAAAATATGAGGATTTGCACACAGAAATCAGCAACCCAGGCAGCACAGACCCCCAATCTCCCACACCTCCCTCCAAAGCCTGGAAAGCAGAGGCACAGCCCCCCAGAATCAGGCGGGATAAAGGAATGAGCAGGTCAGCA
This sequence comes from Molothrus ater, assembly GCF_012460135.2. Taxonomy (NCBI): domain Eukaryota; kingdom Metazoa; phylum Chordata; class Aves; order Passeriformes; family Icteridae; genus Molothrus; species Molothrus ater. The sequence continues at coordinate 3,531,916 of NC_050499.2, forward strand.
GTGCCCACTGAGGGTGGGTGCTGAGAGCAGGGGGAGGGAAGGGGTTTCCACTCCCTCACCATCCCTCACCCACCCCCAAAACACCACCCAGGGGAGGTTCCCCAGCTCAGGAAAACTTTTGTGATGCCCTCTCTCCCCCCCTAAACTGCACTTGGCTGCAGAGACCCTCAGATATCCCAGGAGAAGGTTTTAGACCCATCATTATATCAAGGAGCCAAAAATACCCACTGTGTCCCAAACCTTTACTGTAGTCTTTGCACCCCCTGCTCTGTCCTGTCCTTAAACACCCCCAGCCAGCTCTCAAACCACCCCCTCCTGCCTGCAAATTCCAGAAAACCTCTCCTTGAGCTGCCTAATGAATGAGGTGGGTTCATGCAAAGCCTGAGCCCAAGGATGAAATGAGATGGAGATCTCCCTGGCTGATACAGGGATTTTTTCCAGAGATCAGGATGCTCCGTTCTACCAGGCAGGAGGCTCCTCCTGGGAGCAGGACTGGCAGACCAGGAAAGCCCAGGAGTTAGCAGAGAAGATTTCCTGAAGGAATCTCATCTGTATGAGGAATCCTTGGGTGCAGGGCCAAACCAGCACGTGTTTTCAGGAGCCCAGACAAAATTAGGGAAGAAAAAGATGCAAATATCCCAGGAATGTGCCCAGCAGTCTTTTGTGTGAGCACATTAGAATACAATAGAAATGTGACTGAAAAAGACTCAACAGAATAAATACTGCACTTATAATAGGCCTCAGGGAGAGAAAGAGATTTAATGGCAACATATTAAATGTAAATCAACACAAAAGGTAACTGTGAAGGGAAGAGATATACCAGCTTAGGGATTATAGCACAAAGCTGTAATATTTACTCACGAGATTAAGGCACTTATAGGAAATGAAATATTGTCCTTTGGAAATAATTCAATCCTTTGCCTTTATCCAGGAGGATTGGACATATCAAGCTGTTTGAGAGATGCAGACATAAATGCACACCTAATACTAGTGGAGGGATGAGGAGCTGCATCTGTCACAGAGCTCTACGAGGACTCCAGGTTTTCCAGGGGAAACTCATCTTGGAGCAGCAGCCTCTGCCTGCACGTCCCCACTGGCACCCAGAGCTGCTGTGAGCTGGGATTTCGGAGGCTTGGACACAGCAGAAATGATTTCTGACCATTTTAGTGGGACCTTTCCTCCCCACAACTCCCAGCCATCCAACACATCCTGGGATCTGTTGACCTGCTGCTCCCCATGGATGGCAGGATAAAGACTTCTCCAAATCCTGTTGGTCAAGGTGATCCCCATCACCCCCAACCTCAGTGTCTCAGTTTCCACATCTGCAATTTGGGAGCATTTCCCTGCTGTGTAAGAAGCTTCAGCCAAAACATGCTTCAGGAATGTGATGTATCATCACCACACATAAGTTATCTCCCAGTTTACTGTAATTTTTTTTTTTTTCAAGCAAAAAAATAAAACTCTAACAACTCAATCTGATTTCCAGGTGCCAGGCAATAAAAAAAGACAATCTTCTGATTTCACAACTGCAAAGCTTCCCTTAAACCAGGTACCTCAGCTACTTGTATACCCCAATCAGCAAAGCATCTTTAGCACCTCGCAATCTTTATAATAGACTCGTCCTCTGCAAACCCCCGGTGAGGCTGGGAAGTGCCATTATCTCCTCTAAACAGGCAGGGAACAACGGCTGGGAGTCGGCCGCCCACGGCGCTGTCTCTCTGCATTGGAGACCTGCCCAAAAAAAAACTTTAAATTAAGCAGAGCAGTGCCAGGCAGCCAGGCCGGGCTTAACTGCTCCTCACTGGAGAGAACTTAGTGCTGCCAAAGCTAAGGCATCCTGGCGGCTGAAATGGACAGTTTAAGGTTAAAAATAAAATCAAAAATGCAAGCAAAAGCCCCAACGGCAATGGGGAAAAAAAAACCAATCAACCAAATAAACAAACAACACCAGAAAATGGTGGAAAAAATAAATAAAGGGGGGAGCGGGGGGAATAAAAAAGAAAGCCGAAATTCAAACAAGAAGTCTTCATCATCCTTTCAGCCAGACAGGGAGGCAGGAAAGCCAGACTTCCCTGTGGAGCTGTCTCCAAGATGTGCTCAGCACAGCACAGCTCCTGTCCCTTTCCCTGCATTATTTTTTTAATAACCGGCTCCTGGTGGAAAAAAACAATATTGGCACTGAAGTGCTGCTGCCGGCTCGGGGGAGAGAGAGCCCAGCCGGACTAAGGGGACCATTAGCACTAAAATCAGGCTCCACTTAAACGCTCCCGGGTTAATTCAACAGCCTCTTCAGCTGCCACGCCTCGGGGGTCCCCGGAGTGCTCCTAACCCAGAGCATCCCACGGCACTGAAGTGGTTAATGCCGCTTGGAGTGCTCGGGGAGGCTGATAGACACAGTCCCACTCTGCTCTTTATTTAATAATAATTACCCGGATAGTAAATGCGACCCTGCTGTTTTGCTCACTTGAATTTTTTTGTTTCCCCAGCTATGGCAGTGTCACTTCTCCCGAGGCGGCCTCCCCCACTTGGCAGAGTTAAATTGCATTCTGATTCTATTAAATGGTACTAAATGTCTTCAAAATCAAAGAGCAAATATAATTTAAGTGCCATTTGGGTCTTCCCACAGGTTCTCAGCTGTTCACTCTGCAACCAACCTGTAGAAAGCTGCCTGGTGACAGGGGTATAGTTTAAAAGGAAGCACGCAGCCAGCATATACAATAAAATTCCCTTCCACACCACGTCCTTTATGGAAATGCACAATGCACCGTGCTTGCAGCCTAAAACACAGCAAGTGCTCTGATCAGCAGAGAGGAAGGGAGAGGGAGGGCAGCAGGAGAGCTGGGGACAGCCTTGTGCATCGTGGCACTGCCATGGGGTCCAACCCACGGCACGCAGAAGCTGGGACCCTACAAATCTCCCCTGGATCCAGGTCTCACCATAGTACCAAACACAACCCAAAGATGCTGCCCACACCAAAGCCCCAGGAGCCCAAAGCAGCCCCTGTTAAGTCTCAAAACACTGCCCCGATCCTGTTTTTGCAGGCAGCCTGGCGGGAAGGGGGAGCAGAAAGGTTTCAGCAGGGATGGGATGTGGGGCAGCCCTGCCAGGGAGATCCCAAGGAGATCCCAGTGGCAGGCAGGGAAGAACAGGAAGAAGTGATTGCTCCAGCAAGAAAGAACCTGTAAGCAGAGTTAAGATGATAAAGCAACCTTAAGTGTTGGTTGTATGTTGCAGTTTCAAGGCTGGTTTTTAAGGGCAGGGGCTCAATAGAAGCAAAAAGCACTTAATTAAGGTGTTCAGAAACACCAATTGACCTAAGGTGCTTTCACACTTCCAGCAACTACCAACCAGGAGTGTTTAAAGGCAAAGTACAGTGCAGAGAGAGGAGATCTCCTTTAGGCACCCAGGGCTGGGTACCAAACTGTAAATAATCTCACAGAAGCATGTTCTTGGCATGGCACTGGCTCCTGATGAGGCAGAGCTCACCTGCAAAGGAGCAAGGCTGCAGCCAGCACACCTCTGCAAGGCCAGGGGCAGCCTGCCAGCTGACAAACCTTCTCCTTAGCAGAGAAACAGTCCTGGGGGCAGAGCCCAAACCAGCACATCCCCACCAGGCAGAGAGAAGGGAAGAAATACAGCTGTGTACAGACTTTCTCCCACTCTAGTGAACAAAATAACAACCTCTCCGTGCTGGATTCTGGCAAGCCAGTTTTTTTCTCCCTCTTCCCTGCTGCTGTCGTGCTGTGGATGGACCCAGTTGGCTCCATCAATGCTCATCCTCTGCCTCTAGCACCTCACCCAACACCCAGGGCACAGCTGCAAATCTGAGGGTGCTAAAAATGTAGACACATAACACGGAGCTCGATTTGAGCATCGCTAACAAAAGCCACCACGAGGCAAAGCTCATCTGGAGCTGTCCAGACCAGGAGAACTCACTCTTCTGCTCCCTCAGCACAAAGCCACAAATAGTTCAGGCCCTTGCTCTCCTTTGAGCTTGTGGAAGTGACTAATTGTATTTTGAGAGAGAAGCAAATCATCGCTCAGATCATCTGCAGCAAATCCAATAATAGCTGATTTCCCTGCAATGATCTGCCATGCAGCTCTCAGGCTGCTGCCTAAGCTTCATTAGGCAGCAAATGCTGTGCAAAGGCTCTGTGAGGTCAGAGTCCAAGGTTGTGCCCCGCCAGACCATGGCTCCCTCCTCCAGCCACAGCAGCATCCCCTAAAACCACTGAATTGCCAGGAAATGGGGCCTATTTGCAGCCAAAAGGAGAAGCCTTACACAAACATCTGGGCTGCTCAAATCCAGTGCACCAGGAGCAGGAGGATAACAGCTCTCCAAAAAGTCCTCCTGGCTGCTGAAGAGGTGACTGATGTGCAGCTTGGGAGGCTGGAAATGGAGCATTCTGTGGTGACTGTAAGCTCGTGGCCTCAGTCATCAGATTCTCCCCCAAGCAGCACAATTTGGGGGGGGGGGGGGGGGGCGTGCACTGCCAGAACCTCAAGGACAGCAGCCCCTGATCCTTGGTGGTCTCTCCAAGCTTTTACCCCCCCCCCGCCTTGGGGATATTCAGGCACTGCTGACCATTCTGAGAACCAGGCTGGGGTTTCCTAAGGAAATCAAAGGTTTAGCAGGGAGGAATTCAGTCCTGACTCCTGTCCCATTGCTGCAGAGCAGCCCCAAGCCCAGGAATGCTGCTCTAGCCTGAGGCACTTCTCTGAGTGACACCACAGGAAAAAAAACCTTTGGATGTTACACCTCTACCTGGCACCCAAGGGTTTGCAAGGTGTCCTTGTCCTCCCCCTATTCCCTGACCAGACACAGGAGGAACCAGAACTGTTTTTAAGCCTGCATCACTCCCCTGCAGCGAGAGCAGCCCAAGGTTTTTAAACATTCAACACCTCCTGGCCAGCCTGGCCTGCACTACAGAGCTGCTCAGATCAAAAGACCTTCAGCTCAGAAGATTAGAAGGCTCCAGGGATGGGTAAGAGGATGCAGAGCTCTTCACCTCGAGGTGGCTGGCCCTGTTTCTAGGTCAGGAACAAGCACAAAACCTGTCTCTGCTGCAGCAGAGGAAGCAGCCAGCTTGACTTCAGCTCCTGGCTGTCAGCTGTCCCCTTGTGGGGGACAAACAGGAGCTGGGCTGGCACTGCTTCAGCACGTAAACACCCTCAGGGACCCCAGATGAGCTGAGGCCACCTTGCTGTGTGGCCATGAGGAGGGCACTGGTGAACAGGGGGTATTTTGGAGGGGATGACTCGAAGCCCACACCTGGGATGTCCCTGCATGGTGCAGGAGCACTCTCCTATGGAGGGGGACGCTCCAGCCCTCTTTGTGCACTGTTGGGGAAGATGAAACAGGAAAGCCTTATCAATATGATTGCCTGGCAAAAGATTTTGAGAATATGAAAACTACAAGCGAGATTGAAATGAAAGCAAGCTTTGAGATACCAAGCCTTAGCTACTGAGCAACTGAAAAACAATGGTGTGGCTGCTGAAGGTGATCCCCCTTTGATTAAACAACACCCTCTGCTTGCAGACAGGTCCAAGGGTCAGAGCAGACCCTACAGCTTGGCCCAAAGAGGAGTTTTTAGGGTTTAAAATGTAACACAGTATGGTAATGTAATGATTCTTATAGGCTGTATGTAAATACTATAGGATTTGTATCTTATACTAGATTGGTTAGTGAGAATCAGAATATTCAACACAGAAGAAGATTTATTGTAGTGTAACGGGAACCTCGCTCTCTTACGCTTTTGCTCTCTTGCCCTTTTACTCTCTCACCCTCTCATCCTCTCTCCCCCTCTCTTCTCTCAGGCCTGCTCTCAGCTGTGCCTGGCAGCTCCCAGCAGGGCCCTGCACCCAGGCCCTTTGCAATAAACCCCAAGTTTCAGCCCTGGCTGCAGAGATCTCTTGTCTCCATCCATCCTGACCGTCCTACCCCCTGACGCTCCTACACTAAAGGATTTGTATCTTGTACTAGACTGGTTAGTGAAAATAAGAATATTCTTATCATCACAGAAGAAGATGTACTGTATTATAATGGGAATTTCACTCTCTTTTTTTCCTCTTGTTTTTATTCTTCTCTCTCTCTCTTTGGGGCTCTTCTTTGGGGCTGCTCTGAGCTGTGCCTGGCAGCTCCCAGCAGGGCCCTGCACACAGGCCCTTTGCAAATAACCACAAATTCCAAGACCTGGCTTCAGAGATCTCTCGTCTCTCCGTCCTACCCCCGTCACTCCTACTGTGCACCCTCTGGAGAGAAGCACGTCACGCTCAATTCACGCCTCTCTCCCTCCCCGACAGCCCGGAATCCTTGGCTGGGCTGGCAATCTGGCACTTTCTGCCGGTCCTGCCTGCACGTTCGGGGAGCGGCGTTAAAAATATCCCGCGTGCCCGCACCGACCCCGTGCCGCCTCCCACGGGCGCGCTCGGCTGTGCCCCCTTGGCTCAGGGAGTGCTGCAGTGCAGGCGGTCACCTCCCCTCGGGTCTGCAAGCACTGGTGGGCAACAGATGGAAGGAGCTCTTCATCCCTTTCTCCATTTTTAACCCCGCTGCACGCAGCTGGGGAGGTGCTGTTGAGGAAAACGGCGGTGCTTTCAGGAAAGCCGCCCTCGAGCCGTGGCTGTGGCGCTCTGGGGTGTGTTTAATTCACAGAACAGGAGAGCAGGACTGTGTCTGTGGGCTGGATCCAACAGCCTGGGCTCGGTATAGTGTGGATGAGAGAGGACTTTTAAGAATTCTGGGGAGGTTCTCATCATCTTGGGGATGAGTCATCTGTTGTCACAAGGATGATATCATAGTTACTATGTCCTGTACCAAATGTTTCTGTTGCACCGTGGTTAAATCATCATCTCAATCCCCTTGAGTTTGCCAAGGATGGGACAATTCCTTCAGGAGCTGATTAAAGTCACCTTCAAAATTTAAGGGTAAGAGCCTGGAGAGAGCTCTAAGTTGGTCCCTCTGCTCAGATTTTGCTCAAATGGGAAGATCTCCTAAAGCCCTAGCAAGCATCACCTCAGGAAGTTCTTGCCTTTTAAAAGGTGGCCAGCCAAGCAAATCCTCCAAGTTTCCCCCACCACCACAGAGGTGCAAAGAGTGAGCAGTTAACTCTTAGGTCCCTCATATCTCCTTAGTGATTATGGAGAAACTTGGACACCTACCACAGCTGGATTTTTATGGAAGCTAACAACAGGTGCCATGAAGTAACTCTGTCCCCAGAGAAACCATGTTTGCAAAGAGGTTCTCCAAAGGGTGCATTTATAACCAAGACTTTGACACTTGCCTGAAGTTGCAAGAAGTAATTTATGAGGCAGGGGGGAAAACAGTTTGACTGGGCTCAAGCCTGCTGAGCTGCAGCAGATGGCTCCTGCAAGAGTGGGGAAGGAGGAGAGACATCTCTACGCACTTACGAAAGGTTGCCTCCTCTTCTTTAGTCTGCTCTTCCCCACACTCCTCCTCCCTGAGACAGAGAAGATGCGGGAAATATGCCGGTGAATCCCACACAAGGCGCTACTCAACTGACTTCTCCAAGTTCCTTCACTCCCATCCAATTTATCCAAACTTTGCAGGCTAACTGTGGCCTGCTGAGAGGGAAACTTGGTCGCCTCATCAGCGCTCACATCACGTCAGCCTTGCCTTGCTTCACCTCGGCGAGGGCTCACCACGTTCTTTGAGAGACCTCACGCAGCTCGGCGGCGCGAGGTGAAACCAGGAGCCTCCGAAGCAGCATGGATCAAACCCAACAGAAATATTTGTACCAGGCTCTGTGAAGTGAGACCGCCGAGCTTCTCACGGCTTTAATTATGGCTGGCAAGCTTCCACGGTGTTAATAAAACCGGTGGTTCTGCGGCACCTTTCCTCCCACAGGTCCCCGAAGTCACAGCCCTGTGCAGACGTGGTGGGAGTGTGTCTGCCGAGGGTGTTGGGATGCAGCCACTTGTGGAGAGTGATGCTCCAGCTTCCAGCTTCCAAGGCAGCCAGCAAGGCTGGCCAGGCTCCATCCTCCTCCTGCTTTGCAGGGATGCACAGTGGGACCAGCTCAGCTATCCCTGGGCTGACACGCAGCACCAAGCCTGCCTGAGCCAGCTCAAGGCAGAAGGTAATGGCTGGAGCTGGAAAACGAGCAGCATATTCCCAATCTGACCTCCTGACTCAAGTTCTTTAGTGGTTTGTTTCTCCACGCCATTTATCTTCCCACTTTCCAGTTTTCCTAAGTGTTTTTTTTTTCTCTTTTGTAGAGAAAACTGTTTCCCCCTCAGACCCCTCATTCTCTGCACTGCCCTGCCTGCTAATGGGAAGTGATCAGTGACAAGGGGGTTCAGTAACCCCCACTTTCCCCAAATTGAAGCTTTTCCCAGTACAAACAAGCTCCAAAATGGGACCAGGAAAAAATATAAGCAACACCCCCTACATGCCTTATCTCAAGGTCACCTGCAGCCACATTGCATCTTTTAGCCAGGCGTCTTCCTGGCAGCCAAAGCCTCATTTAGGCCACAGATCAGCCTTTCCAGGAAGGAAACAACTTCCTCGACAGCAGAGGAACAGAATTATCCATTTGGAAAAACGGCACCTTGTCAAGCTTAACACGTACAACAAAGGCTCCATCCTCACGACCGGCGGAGGCAAAGCAGGCGAGATGAGCAGAATCCCACAAAACATCATTTAGAGGTATAAAATATTCACCATAAATTGCAAGGCCACTCGGGACCTGGCATTCAAAGAGCAGGGAAGAAAGCAAAGTCTCAGCAATGACATTTGGCTCCTGAGCTCAACTTTCTCCCAAAGCCCTGAGGGGAAATGAGAAGCCGGACACTCCGGCAGCAAAGATTCACCTCCCATCCCAGGCTTTTAATCAGCATCTCCCCCAGTATTTCACCAGGAGTATTAATACCTTTAACCCTGTTTTACTAGGCAGAAGGAGGAATAAAAGATGTTTTAGAGAACAGCTGCCTCTCACATATCCCAATCTGGATCTCCTGCCATTAGGCAACACTTTCAAGATATAAGGATAAATCAGGAGATGAGGAGGCAGAAAACTTCCATGAAGTCCCAAAGGAAAGAATCAAGGAGATATTTTCTTATGGGTGGGGAAGCTGCTGTATATTTATGAGGTTGCTTTAATAGGGAGATGAGTCCAGTGTTTGATAGCAGGGATGGAGCCAGGGGCCTGCACCCCCTGAGCTGAAGGTGACCAACACCCAGCACCCAGCAGGCCCCTTCCCAGTCTGTATTAGCCTGGCACTGGGGAAGGGGGACACTTCATCCATCACTCAGCATAGAAACTCCTCAGCTGCTTTCTGACATCTTTCTTCGCCATTTTCTTTCTTTCTTTGTCTCCTACCACACGCCCAAATTTCCCTCAGAAGGTGAACACTTCCAATGGAAATTTCACTTTTGATGAAAACCCAAGTTTCCTGTCAAAAACCAACCCTGATTCCCCTGAAAAATTTTCCACTAACTCCAGGAAGTGACAATAACACTTAGATCTGAAACACCCCTGGCTTGGTTTTGTTGTTTGCAAACGCTGCTGGAGGCTTTACCCACCTGTAGTTATTATTTCATTGCTTTGTTCCTGGCCGTCAAACTTCATCTCTTTTTTTTTTTAACCTTAACACCATATGCTTCCTAATGAAAAACGTCTCCATATTCACACCTGAAATTAGAGTCTTGTGTCAGCGCTCTTTCACAGAGCCCTTATGGAATATCACTCCAAGGCTTGAGGAAAATTAAAAGGCGAGAGAAGAGCCTTAAAGAAGAGGGAGAGGACCCTGTTTTTACTCATCTCCCCACGACTGTGCAGCAGAAGACACCTTTTTACTGGAGGTCTGGGCTTAGCTTTACGGAAAATTCAGATTTCAAAGGGGGGAGAAGAAAAGGGTTGGGGCATCACTTACCACAGCCATGAGAACCACCCAGGCTTTTCCTTCAGAATGGAGGGTGGGAAGGTCAGCAAGGCTGCCTGGTCTGAGCTGAGGAACAATTTATCTGTAAAAAAGTGCCCAAGAGCCTCTCCATCTTCCCTATTTTTAGAGGTGACCTTGCTGTTTGATAAGATTCCCTGATGATATTTTATTTTTCTGATTCCCTTTGTTGTTCTGGAGGGTTCAAAAGCACCCCACAGCCTTGGCAGGTAAATCCAGGTAAAGCTCCTGCAATGGGAATGGTGTCCCCACAGGCAGCTCTCCCTGGGGTACCACACACACAGCATCCCAAAAAGCCCTGAAAGCTCCCCCTGTGCAACACCCAGGTGCAGGGAGGGCAACACCACAGCTCGACAGCTCAACCCACTCTGCAGCACGCGATGTCCTCAACACCACCGCGGATTCAAGCCAAGGACAGGAAGTTTCAGAAGTTTCCAAGGAAACCTGACATGCTTTTTGCAGGAGAACTTGAAAAAGCAGACAGCACACTGCTTGCAGTCAGAGCTCAAAGAGCCTGCACGGCTGGGAAATTGCTGTTTATTTTATTTCTCATCTGCAGACCCGGACAGCTGAGCAGGATGTGGCGGGGGAGAGGCTGCGGATGCTCTGGATCCCAGCTCGGCACCTCGTGGCACAGGGTCAGAAACACGCTCCCCATCAAGCTGTGCTTGGCCCTGAGTCATCTCCACAGCCCCTGCTCCTGCCAGGCCAGGCTGTCAGCGAGGCTTTCGCTTTACTCCCAGCAACCACTTAATGAGCCCGTGCACGGCGTGTTTAATTACACTGTGCTCTGCATGTTTGTCATTTCCAAATCCCAGAAAACTCAGCTGAGCTGGAAGGGGCTGGCACGACCTGCAGGCACCCAGAGCTCCAGAAGGTGCACGCTGCTCAAGCATCCAAATTGTTTTCAGCACTTCAATGTGACCCCAAAATTACTTTGCAAAGGAAGGCCCAGCATTCCCCTGTTCTGTGCCAACAGCAGGGCCAGTTACTGCACCTGCTCTTCCCCGATGGGAAGATGTAATCCCAAGAATTAACAGAAAACACCCTGAGGATAATTAGGATTGCATCCTCCCAGTCCTTAAAGCCAGCAGGCAGTGTTGAGAAAGCGATGCTGGGAAGGAAGAAAAGCAGCTCGACAGCAGAGCTCCTGGATGCAAGACAGAAAAGTGAATTGCTGCAGAGGAATTTCGGGAGGTATTTAAGTCCTGGGTGAGGTCCTGCAAGAAACGTTTCTGTTTTGGCGAGGAGGATGTGCAAGGTGGGGAGCTATTATGGTTTTCTCACATGGATTTCAAAGCCTCAAGCAGAGGTCAGCGAGCAGCGATTGGAGCGATTCCCACAGCCCCCGCGGGGCACGGGCACCTTCACTTCCCACCACCACCACACTTCCACCAACAGCCCACGAGGACTTCTGGCAAAAACTGCCACTGTGCTGTCAGGGATGGAGAAAGAACAGGTTGAAAATGCATTTTGTTTATGTGTGGGCAGCTAGACTAGGGAAAACATTTATTTAAGGGATTGGGAGGGGTTTCGAGCCCTTTTTCCCCTCCTCCATCCACTTAGCAGTGACCAGGAGTTTTCCTTCCCAGCTTATCCCTTGACAAGAAGTCAAATTGACTTTTTGCTTCCCCCTCAACACCTAAAAGCTTGAGACCTGGGTGCAGACCAAAACACCAGGGCCCCCTCAGTTTTAGGCACAGGGCTCTCCAGCTCTGCTGGGGCTGCACCAGCCCAAGCTGCTCTAGAGGGAAAGAGGAAAAAAAGGATAGAGCAAGAAAAAGGAAAAAAAAAAAAAAAGAAAAACCCAAGAGAAAGACTGAAAATTGGATCCATTTATTTTACTTCAACCTTCCCCAATAGCTGCTGGTTATTTACCATTATCTCTCCTTGCAGTGTCGGTGTTGAGCTGAACTCCCCTCCTTAGGCTGCTGACAGTCCATGATTACCGAGGAGCACAGCAATTCCAGCAAACCTGCCCGAGGAAGACCCTCTGTGCCAAAAACAACCAACCCCCCTCCAGGGGGAATGGGGTGAAGGGGGACAAGAGAGCCACAGAACCTGCTGAGATCACACCAGGCGCACAGAGATGAATTTTTCTCCCTGGGACCCAGCAAGGATCCCCTGAGATGCTGCTGCTCCCACCTTGCACCCACGAATACAAATTTGGAGGTGCCATGCATAAATTTTCCCCCTCAGCAGGATGCTTGCCAAGGCAGAGCTGTTTCTCTGCTGCACACCACAGGGATGAGGACAGTGTTCAGGTAAAGGACAGTGCCTTTGTCACCCTTCTGTGCTCTATTTGCCCAAGACACAATTTGTTTGGCCTGCATGGGAGGGGGTACACGCAGCATCTTGTGTTTTATAAGAATATTTTGTCCCTTGGGAAGGGCTTTAACCAGCTTGTACCTCCAAGCATGGATGAGCACTAGAAATGAACCACTGCACAATTCACCTCAGATTTCCTAGTCAGCTTTCAGCAGCAGGACAAGGAGCTTCACTATCCACCCCAAACCCCCAGGGTCATGCAGAATGTTTCCCAAACCATTCCCAAAGAAACACCCCTCCTGCTGAGATGAAAAGAGAGGGAGCTTGGATGGGTGCAGAAATGAGCCTGTCACTTCCCCATCTGTGCCAGAGGCAGGGGATGCTGCTCAGCACAAATAACTCAGGCTGAGAGTGACCCCTGCCCCCAGAGCTGAAACACAGGTGTGGGGAAATCAAGCCTGACCAGATGAGGTCAGGGGAGCCAAGACAAGGGGCTGCTGCTGGGTCTGCCTCAGCTTGGTCTTGTTTTTCAAGCAATCCCTGGCCTCTGCCTCAAAGTCAACAAAATGCTCCTAAAGCCAGGCTTTTCCCTTGGTGAGTGGGCAGCTGGGGATGTCCTATACCTTAAAATAAACATCCCTTACCCCCTCAGCTGTGCAATCCCCTGGAGCCCCCTGTCCTGCATCCATTGGCTCCAGCTTCCTCCCATCTGTCTCAGGCAGGTCAATGCTCTGTCACCCTTCAACCCATCCCCACCAAACAGAGGGCTCCAGAGGGAGCTGCAGGTGTCTTCCTAGATTTATGGCCTCTTTATTTATTTGTATCGATTTTTAAAAATGCTTTTGAAAGGAATAAAAAAAAAAAAAAAAAAGGCACAATGACCCTGCTGATCCCTGGAGGCCTGGCAGTGATTAGTGCTTAATGCATCTGTGGTTGCTCCCTGCACCTGGGGACACCCCAGCACTGTGCAGACACCCAAACTGGGACAAAACCACCCCTGTCCAGCTCTATGGAGGGGAGAGGCCAGCATGGGACAGTCCCCATCCCATGGATGGCCGGGTCCTCCCACCAGTGGGTCCCTGCAGCAGCTCCCAGCTTTCCTTGTGGCTCCTGAAAGCCCCTCAGAAATGTCTCCCTTAAGCGCAGAGCTCATGGGTTATGGCAGCCCTGCTGTGGCTCAGAGTAAGTTGTTGCAATGATTAATTACCCTCCCTTCAAAAATCAGACGCTGCTTCTACTGTAAATGAGTCCAGCTTCACCTTCCAGCACTGGATCCTGACACACTCTTTGCTGCTAGATTAAAAACCTGTCCATTTTCAGCAGCTTCTCCCCCACAGAGAAATATGTAGACCACAATGAAATCACCTCTTAACCTCCCTTTGATAAACTAAGCAGGCAGAGATGCTTCCCTCACACTCCAAAGCGAGCCTTACATGCCTTAATTTACCCACATGTTTTGTTTTCAACTTTCTGCGTTGGCTTTTTTCCCATCTTCTTTTGAAAAATGCTCCCTTGGAGCTGCACAGAGCCCCGTTAAAAAGGTCCTGCTCGTACATGTAATGCCACCTCCAAACACTGTTTATTCCTCACGAGTTCCCAGAGACATTTCTTGCCCAAAGGAGTTCATATTTACATTGAAAGAGTGACATAAACTGAGAGAAAATAAGGATTATTATCCCTGTTGTTCTAGATGAAGGAATCAAAGCATGGAGATGAAGAGATTTCCCTCCAGCCACGGGGAGTTGAGGAGCTGCCTGTGCTCACCAATGCCAATAATTATTTAGCAATCAGAGTATCAACAGACAGCAGAAGGAACAGATTCTGGTTCAGATCCTGGATCTTGCTGTTCTGATGATACTCCAAGAACCTCTCTGATCTTCACTGCCCTCAGAGCAGGATTTCAGCAGAGGAACACAAGCTCCTCAGGGTGGGAGGCTGCTCAGAGAGTTTTCTGTCACAGGAAGAAAGGAAAAGCCCTGTTTGAGCACCCAGACCGAAGGAAAAGCCAAATTTCCCATGGGACCCAAAGCCAGTTGTCCCAACTGCTCCATCAGCTGGAAATCTTCAAACCAATGTTCAAGATCCAGCTCAATCCCCACTCCAGTTGGGCTCTATGCAAATTCTTGCCTGTGCCCTGTCTGACTGAAGCCAGAGGCACCTTTGTATATCCAAAGCCATGAAAAGCAAGCTGGGACTCTTCCTGCACTCTGCAAAGCAGGGACAGTCCTATCCCCTCCCCAGGTTTTCATAACTCCATGGCTTGGGATGGAAAGGTTCTCCCTGACCCCCTGCCTCCAGGAGAACCACCCCATTGTGGTTTGTCACCTTCCTGGCGAAAGGGCAGTTAAAAAAGGGGATTTGTGAAATTTTTGTTTATTCCCACCCAACATCTGGCTTCTCCCAAAGCTTCCAGTGGCCAAACACGAGGGAGTGGTGTGACAGCCAGCGGGGGTGGCAGCCTGCTCCAGCTGGGTGCTGAACGAGCAGTGCTAATTCCACTCCTGTCAGGACACTTCCGAGAAATCTGGAGAATTGTAAGCAGGTTTTATTCATGCTGCCAAGTACCCGTGGCCACCATGGCTCTCCTCACTTCTTCTGGCACAGTCCCACTTCATTCCCCTAAGCTACCACTTGGACAGTCAGAGGAGACAAGGAGAAACCCCAAAATGCAGCATCCCTCTGCTCACTCCTCCCTGGGAAGCTGACACAAACCCATCCCACTCGCCAAACAGTTAAAAAGAAACAGCACAGCACATCAAAACTGCACTTTAATTAACTTGGGATTGTTTTCCCTCTCCCCCTCTTGCCTTTTTTTATTCCTTTTCTTCTCTGTCTCCTGGCATCAAGAACCAAATTGAGATGCAGGTGAATTCATTTTCATAAACTATCAGTTTCCATCAAATCTATCTAATCCATCTCTCTCTACAAAATCCCTTAAGCAGAAGATCTCGCTCCCACTCTGCCTTCCCCAGCTGTGTAAGCCTCGCAGAGCCGGCAGAAATACCAAGCGTGGGTGGCACTACAAGTTCCCAGCTCTCTCTAGATGTGAATATCACTGAGCTTACACGTCCTCGCCGTTCCCTCTAAAACATATGGCTTTAATGTAGCACCAGTCACTTCCCATCAAGATCAAAGTTTAAATATATCTGTGGACCAGGACAGGCAAAGCAGGTGCTGCTTGTGGGTCCAGAGCTGGGATGGAGATGGGATGAGGCACAGCTGGAGCACAGCTGCAGGGAGAAACCAGGGATGGACAGAGAGACTGGGGAACAAACATCCCTCAGTCCCTATCCTGTCTCAGACATCTTTTATGAAAAATCCTTTCCTTAGGATTTTTCCTCCTGAGAAGCTGAGAGGCTTCAAGAACAAAATGTAAACATTGATTATCTGCTGCTGTGGAATGCAACAAGTAGATCTCATGTGATTGTTTTTAATTGTCTCATGTAATTGTAATTAATCTCATGTGATTGTTTCTAATTAATGGCCAATCACAGCCCAGCTGGCTCAGACTCTCTGTCTGAGACACAAGCCTTTGTTATCATTCCTTCTTTTTCTATTCTTAGCCAGCCTTCTGATGAAATTCTTTCTTCTATTCTTTTAGTATAGTTTTAATATAATATATATCATAAAATAATAAATCACGCCTTCTGAAACACGGAGTCAGATCCTCATCCCTTCCGTCATCCTCAGACCCCTGTGAACAGTCACACTATCCCACCACAGATATGGCACAACACCCCAAAATTCCTTCATCCAACTGGAACATCCAGAGCAGCTGATGTAGACAACATTCCCCAGCTCTGAAACAACTAAAAACTCACAACCCACAGCGTGAGCAGGGCAGAAAGTCAGCTAGCCCTGCCTTGAATGCCTACACTGGCTTTTCCACAAACTCTGCTTTGAACCTCTACCTCCCAGGGACTCAGCCTGCCAGGCACAGTGATGGCAGTGAGCAGGATTAGGGCTGGGGAGGCAGGAGAGGAGGCAGGAGGAGATATTGCATTTCTTTCAGCATCACCCAAAAGTGTTTATCAGGACCACACACAAAGGTATTGGGCACAGATTGAATGTGTCTCGTGGAAGTGTTTCCCAAAGCCGCTGGGAGCTGGATGGCTCATCAGAGAATCTTAATTGGTTTTCTCTTAAAAAACTCCAAATGCATAAATTAAAGCAATATAATAAATTCCTGCCTGTTTTTCATTATTGATAATATGAACACAGCAAGACAACACTGCAAAGAAACTTTCTCCAAATTCTCTCTCCCAAGATGGATCAGCCAGGAGTGTGGGAAAGCTCTGGCACCCCGGGGCAAAGAAGGACCTGGAGAAAGGAGAGGATCCTCACTGCTGGGAGAACATCCTGGGGGATAACACTGGGGCTGCTACAGCCTCCTTTTTGTTGGGGTTCATGTCTTGCTCCTGCCAGCCAGGTCTCTTTATGATCATCTTTCATCTCCCTCTCTCCTTTTATTTCCTCTCCAGTGCAGGCGCTTGCTCTCAACAGCTCGGTTTTTCTCCACGTTGTGGATGGCTCTGCCCTTTCATCCCGGCCTCCAGAGGCTCCAGCAAAGCTCAAAGTCTCATCCTGGCCAAGGCAAAGCAAACATCAAAGCAAGGAGCTGATGCTCAGGCTGAGGCTCTGATGCCCATCAGCCTGGCACCTCCCAGGCTGTCCCAAGGCCATGCCAGCTCCAGGGGGTGATGAAATCTTGGTGGGATCAATCAGATGGAAGGTGGGCAGTGGACCTCCATGACCTGGCATTCAGCTGAGAGCCAAAACTACAGCAGCAAGTCCAGTTTCCCTACTTCTGGTGAAGTTTTTTCCTGATATATTTGTTTCAGCTCAAGAATCACGCAATCCCAGAATGGCATGGGTTGGAAGAGACCTTAAAGACCATTTAGTTCCACCCCCTGCCATGGGCAGGGACACCTTCCACGAAACCAGAGACCCATTCAACCTCTCCTTTATCTTAGTAAAGTCTCCAGTGAATTAGCTCCTTTTGAAATGCTCAGTGATTCTATTTCCCAAGTTACAAGGCCAGAATCCGATGGGTGAGCTGAGAAAAGGAGCCAGTCCCTTGCACATACAGACACATTTAAAAAAGAAAACACAAACCAAAACAGACCTTGCTCCTGTTGTTCTTTCCCTTTATTCCTCCCCAAAAGTAGGTAATTTATATTTTAATTAAAGTGAGCACAATGTAACTCTGTGAGTTTGGCCGCTGAGCGTTGTCTCAGCTCGGGCTGGAAGATAAACAGGCTCAAATACTCTCAGTGTGGCCCTTTCCTGGGAAGCACAGGGATCACACTCACAATTCATCTTAAACCATCGCAAGATGATGCCCATTAGAGGGAGAGAAGGGGTGTTAATGAGATGAAGTGTGAGAATGGGGGGAAAATGAATAAAAGCAACAGCATGAATAGCACATGAGAGGCAAATGAAATAATTACTCCATTCACCATTGTTACAACAACACAATAAATTTAATGCAATTTCTAAAGGCCAACCAGTTTTCTTTCTTACTTTCTGCTTCTTTTTTCTGCCTCCCCCCCCCTTTTTTAAGTTCCTTTTTACAGTTTCAGAATTATGCTTTAATTAGCATAACATTTAAATTAGCGAATGGAATCTTAATTAGCTGAGGAAATAGACTTTTGTTGGAGTGGTTGCTAAAACAAATAAATCCTCTTCCTCTTTCAAGAGCCATTTGCTTATGGCACATTTAATAGCCTAGTGTACCATAAACAATTTGAGACAAGGATAAGTAATTAAATTAGAAAACATGCCGACAGAAGTAGCCCAGCCTGGCCTTCTGGAGCTACAAGGAGATAATGCAAACCTCCCTTCAGGAGAGAAAAGTGGCCATGCTGGGATGTTCAGTTTTTGTTTGCAGAATTCCAGTTGCAATGTTTTGGGTTGAATATCGGAGCCTTGGGGGTGGTTGAGCCCTGACTGAAGGAAGGCTCCCATGGAAATGCAAGGAAAGGGTTGCAGAAGGTTCAGCCAGAAAGACAAACCCATAAAGGATTGGGTTAAAGAAGGGAAAGCCCACAGTGGTGAAGGTCTGGGATGAGTGGGATGGGAGCCAAAGGTTGAAATGAGAGAGAATTTCCAAGAGAATTTCCATCCAGAAATTCTTTCAGCTGCTGCATTTGAGGTTCATCTGCTACAACACGAGACCCAGGTCTGGGACCATCTTCGGGGTGTGATCTAACTTTGCTCCCTCTCTCCTGCGTAGGAAACATCTCCCCCAGCCTTAGCCTCAGCATGGTTGGACAGGGACCAGCACCTGGCCAAGATGCTCCATTCACCTGTCCTGAAATTCTATTCCATGAAAAATGCCCCCAGCAGGCAGCTCTTCTCTCTCCCTGTGCCAAGAGAGTGTCAAGTCAGGCAGCTCAGGCTGCAACAGCCATGTTCTGTCTCCCTCACGTTATCACATGTGATAAATTTTTCCCATCCCTAAAAAGGCAGGATCCATTTGTTAATATTTAACCACGAGGCTTGTGGATGAAACAGGAAAAACAGCACCACCCAACATTCCCACACAAACCCTTTGGAGGACACACTTCCAGGTCCTTATCTGCACAGTCAAGGTGTACTTAAAAACCTGGATAGTCTCAGGATGCAACAAAATTAAGTCTTAAGCCTCCTGCACTCTCAGCTTTTAAGGATGAGCAGTGATATTGTCAGTCAAGAGAGGTGAGAAACAGCAAGACCCAGGGGAGGATGCACTGGTGGATCTTTCTGTGCCTTGCAGAGGATTGTGACAACCATCATCACATCCAAAGCATCTTTCCAGCTGATGAGCAAATCCTTGGGTGGCCCTGGGAGGGCTGTCCCTGCTGTCCCTCCTCTCCAGCACAGCCCTGGCAGCTGAAGACAGAGTGTTTCCAGCAGCAGGGCTGCTCCATCCCGCTCTGGCCAGGCAACTGCAGAGAGCAATAAAAGTTTAATGGCTCCCAGTGGGTCGATTCCAAAAGAATGAAAACGCTATAAATCCAGCATAGTGCTTATGTGGAGCTTAAAAACAAACTGCTCCAATCACACTTAGCGAAGTCGTCCAGTCTTCACAGAAGACAGGGATGAAAAAGAAAGATTTAACCTTAGCCATGCCTTGGGCAGAATTGAGGTTGGGCAGAAAAACAGTTTGGCCTCAGTGGGAAGATTTTCCTGGCTTTGTTTATATTTAGTGTGATTTAAATCCTTGTGTGTGCATCCCTGCCATGAGGGCTCACACTCCCAGGCACCACCAGGGCTCAGGGTACTCATGGAAAATTGCCAGGATCAGGCAAAGCCATCTCCTTGCTTTCCAGACAAAGCCATGCTGAGAAGCCCCTTTTAAAAGCCTTGCTCCATGATGTTTCCCCATGCAAAACTATTCCATCCCCACTGCCTCATTCCCCCTCTCCATGCATTGTAACAGCCAGCAATTTTCAGTAAGAGCCTCTCTCAAGGAAAATGCTCCATCACAGGCCTAGTTCCTGGTCACTACTCTCTTTCCATCTTATCTGCCTTTGTTCCCTGCTTCACCACACAGCTGCGGGCTCTGGAGCTTCTCGGGAGGATGGGAAAAGCCAAACTCCCTGTGTGTAATCCCATCTCTCAAGGCAGAAATGCCTTCCCGAGGAGGCCAAGGTGCAGCACAGCCCCATCCATCTTCTGTCCACCTGCTCTGTGGTGCTGCTGAAGCCAGGGGTGGGGATGGCTGCAAAGAACAATTAACCTCTGCTCTCTGCTGGGGAAAAGTCCATCAGCAAAGAGGAGTCAAATCCTGGCTTTTTCCACCATTGTTCTCCTTTTCCAGCAGCAGTGGCAGTGCCATCCTCTGGGCTCTTGTGTTTCTCACCCCTTACAGGCTGCTCTGCCCTCAGCAAAAAGAGCTGTTAGGTCTCAGGGAGGCTGAGAAGAGCAGCATTTCACAAGAACACTGACACTCATCTTCTCCTGACCTCAATGGCTGGGAAAATCCACACCCCAAGCAACAAAACCATCCCAAACCAATTGAAAGTTACCCAGAGAAGTCAGATTCTTTCCCATTTGAAAATAGGTCATCACCCAATCCTCATTTCCTATTTCTTACACATCTATTATCAGCTTTCATGGCAGAGTCATAGAATTGTTTAGGTTGGGAAAGATCTCCAAGATCATCCAAGCCAACCTTTGAGTCCAGCCAAACCATCCCACACAAACAAATTCTAGGAAATACCTTGCTCTGCCTCTAGTGGAATGTTGATAACTCAAGTGATCTTTGTTTCTAATTCCTAAAGGACATCTTAAATGTTTCTAATTCCTGAAGGACACCTTAAATGTCCATCCATAAAGAGGATGTTTTAGTGGTTCTGGAGTAAGGACACCCAGCCTAAGGACAGGGTCCCCTCCAGCATCTCCCATCCACAGCTTCTCCGTGGGACCCCCAACACCCACAGACCATAATTCCTCATTTTTAATATTAAACCCTGTTTAATATTTTGACCCATCACTTCTAAAGCTCAGAAAGCTGCTGAAACACCACAGCTGGAGCATTGCTCCACATAAACATCCCTCTGCCAGGAGACAGAGGCACCGAGTCTAATTACTAAAATTGCATCTACATTGCAGTCACAGAAGCTGAGCTGGCTTAAAACAAGCTATGCCCTCATCCCAAATAGCACTTTTATGTACATACTTATACACACAGACAAGGAAAAAACAGCAAAGCCAAACAAACCACCAGGAAAAGAGGCTCTCTTCTGGTAAAATTCCAAATGGCAGCCTAATTATGCATTACAACTACTAAACTCTTCTCTTTAGGAAACTTCTGGCCCTTCCCTGCTTTGTTGACAGGACATGGGGCAGGATGAGGACACTGGATAGGAGTGGATGTTGCAGCAGTGCCAAACACTTGGAGCTGGAGGGACAAAGTGTCTGATGGAGACCAAAGCAAAACCCCACCCAATTCCTTCCCTCCTCTCACAGCACCAGCTATTTTTTTTTCATTTTTTAAAAATACATTTCAGCCCTCCAGAACTCAGACACCCCAAAATGGCCCAGCTTCATCCTCTGAGCCATTAGTCCAGCAATATTTATAGTTTTCCAAGAAGAAACAAAGCCATCACACCGAAGCCTGCCTGTTAATGGCACAGCCTGGGGATAGATGACTTTAGGGAAATCACTGTGGCGAGCACACAATGGTGATGGATAGAGGAGGAAAAGGGGGAAAAGGAAAGCAAAAACAGCAGTCTGCAGAAACAGGGGGGCAATTTGCAGACTTGAGTAGAGTCACACCTCCTTGCTCCAGTGACAAATCTGCTCCATTAGGCCTATAAACCACACTTTGCCATCACCACGCTGCAGAGAACGGCTTGCACTCAGTAATGGGCCTCACAAGGCAAATGCAAGCCCAAAACAAACACTTTTCTAAATGCCTCATAGCTTCTTTGTTCCACCTGACTGCAGTCAAACCTGAACTCCGACCTTGCTGTTTCTGCCGCACACTTCAAACCTCCAGAAAAAAAAAAACCCAGCAAACCTTGTAAGACCCTCAGCTGCATTCCTGGGCTGCAGCAGCTCTCAGTGCAGCCCTTTGATGCTCAGCACAGAGAATTTTCTTTCCTATGCTGCACTTAATTAAGGAAAAGCAAAGGGTAGCCACAGAGGTGATGGGAGTGAGAGATTCTCCCTAATCACCAATCTTCAGAGAAGTGATTTCAGAGAACCATGGAATATCCTGAGTGGGAAGGGATCCACAAGGAGCACTGAGTCCAACTCCTGGCCCTGCAGACACCCCAACAATCCCACCCTGTCTCTGAGATTGTTGTCCAAATGCTTCTGGAGCTCTGGCAGCCTTGGGGCCATGTTGCTTTGATTTTTTAAGATTTTCTAAGCCTCCTGATAATTACATTTTTGCAACAATCTTTTTCATACATTTTCTGTAAATAACATATTGTTTTGCATTCTTTTATGGAGGAGAAGAAATTTGGTAAACTGTTAGTTTGGACACTTTCACCCTCCAATCCACTGCCACCTTTGAAAATCTATAAATGTTGGAGTCAGAAAATAAAACTGCCCCTTTTTTACCTTAAGAACAGCAGTGTGTGCGTGTCATGTTATTCCATGTCCTATAGTGACAGGGCTGTGCCCATTCCCTAGGGAGCCTGGGCAGTGCCCAGCACCTCTGGGGGAAGAACCTTTCCCTGATATCCAACCTGACCCTCCCCTGGCACAGCTCCAGCCATTCCTGGGTCTCGTTCCTGGTCACCAGAGAGAAAAGATCCGTGTCTGCCCAGCCACTGCCCATCTCAAGGAAGCTGTAGGCTGCTGTGAGGTCTCCCCTGATTTCCCCCAGCCTGAGGATGCTGACCCTGCTGTGCCTTGCAGGATTAACACATCTCAAGATCCACTGACGAAAGGATGCTGCAGGTAAGGGAAAAAATGTGATTCCCTCGGACACAAACTCTGACATCCTATCTTAATCCTCAGCTGCAACAGGAGCGCTACCCTGGGATCTCCCCCCGTGTTATTAAAGCACTCCAGATGGTTTTGATGGGGAAGAGACATTCATTGTGATACCCCAGACACCAAGCTGACATCTCAGCGGCTGCGGGAACATCACAGAGAAAATCGGTTCCCCACCAGAGTGTTTGTGCAGCAAGAGGGAACTCGTGAACTGAAGCAGAAAATCCTCCACGACTGCTCTAGACTAATAATTGCCCAAACGCCGGGTGGTGGCAAAAAAAAAACCAACCCACAAAGCGATGCCTGGCTTTGAAACCAGCCCTGCTCCTCGACCCGGAGGCAGCGGCTCTGCTGCCGCCCCGAGGGGGCGAGTGAGCCGCGGGACACGGTGTCCAGCAGTAAATTAAATGCCAGCAGAGCCGCCTGGCTCAGCCCGGGCACCCCGCGGGCAGCAGAGATGAGCTCGCTCCGGCTCTCCGGTGTTCGCTGCTCTCCACCCCCTCCCGCGCATCCATCCATCCGCACCGCCTCTCCTCGCATCCCTTCGCCTCTCCCTCATCCCTTCTCCTCTCCCCTCATCCCTTCTCCTCTCCCCTCATCCCTTCTCCTCTCCTCGCATCCCTTCGCCTCTCCCCTCATCCCTTCTCCTCTCCCCTCATCCCTTCTCCTCTCCCCTCATCCCTTCTCCCTCTCCCCTCATCCCTTCTCCTCTCCGCGCATCCCTTCTCCTCTCCTCTCATCCCTTCTCCCTCTCCTCTCATCCCTTCTCTCCTCTCATCCCTTCTCCTCTCCCCTCATCCCTTCTCCTCTCCCCTCATCCCTTCTCCTCTCCCCTCATCCCTTCTCCTCTCCTCGCATCCCTTCTCCTCTCTTCCTCCCGGCTTTTGAATCTCTCCCTTTCCAGGGGCTCTGCCTTCCCCTCTCCCTTTGCAGCAGTGGAGCAGAGGGACAGAGCCCGCGTGTGCATCGTGGTCATTTCCAGGCGCTTCTCCCTCTGTCTCTATCAGAATTCCAAAGGAGCAAAGCCAGCCGGAGCCCACCTCGCCCTGGAAAGGCAGCCAGGCAGCTCGTGTCACCACGATGTCCTTGTAGTGCTCAGGGCATGAAAAGCAAAGGGGACAATGTCTAGGGAGTGCCGCAGGATGCTCCCTACCCCAGGCTTCCCAGCGCCCATCCCGCTTCCCAATGCACTGCCACCCTCCATCCTCACCCTGCGCGGCGCTGGGAAAAGAGATGTCACAAAATTACCACATCACAAGTGAGCAGAGAGCGCGGCTGTAAGCAGAGGACACAGGGAAAGCTCCCATAGGGACGGGATGAAGGGGAAAGGCGAGTCCCGGGCCGGGGGAGCGGGCGGTCACAGCATCCTAACCTTCAATCACCGCCAGGCAGCCGCGCTTGGCTGCCAGCAAAATAAAAGCGATCGCTGCGGCCTTTTAAAGAGCAATATAATCGGGGGTGATTACCAT
The DNA here is from genome assembly GCF_012460135.2 of Molothrus ater. Classification (NCBI taxonomy): domain Eukaryota; kingdom Metazoa; phylum Chordata; class Aves; order Passeriformes; family Icteridae; genus Molothrus; species Molothrus ater. The sequence continues at coordinate 3,556,008 of NC_050499.2, forward strand.
ACAGAGCGGCACGGAGAGAGCTCGGCACAGCGGGAGACTTATGAGGAGTTTGGCTGCTCCGCAAAGCGCAGGCTGGTGCTTTTTGAACCGTGCTGGCGCAGCATCCCCCCGGCTCACCCCGCCTGGCATCGCTGCCCGGTGCCCCCTCCGGGCACACGCAGCCCCGGAGAGCCAGGGAAGGGTTTCCATAGGTGAAGCTAATGAGGCCGATCATCGGCTGATGTTGCTTAGCAAAACGGCGCGGATATTTGGCTAATTTACACCACCAGAGAGCCCTACCCCAGACATTCATTATCATTCTGGGGTTTGAGCACGCTTGCTGACTTTGGTTCCCCCTCCTCCACACGCTGGACTGTTTCCTCCTCTGCATCAGCCAGGCTGGAGCTGGTCCCTCCTGCCAGCTCGTGCCAGCACAGATGATGGCACAAACTGCACAAAAGGGAGGAAAAATAATAACCAGGACCAAACCACTCGGCAGAGCAGTGCCAGAGCCATATTCTGTCTCTCTCCTTCACATGGGAGATGAACAAGGACCTTTTAGGAGACCACTTGTTTGTGTGGGACAGGGAGATACTTTTCTGGCTAAGAAATCCTGCTTGGAGGCAGGAAAGGACATCACCTGAAGGGGCAGCTGGGCATTAGAAGGCACGATTTGTGTGAAATGAAGCTTATCTCCAGCCAAGAGCTTGTATGTGAGCCAAGCTCTCCCAAGGTATACACCTGCTGTGAAACCTTCTCAACCACCTGGGTTTTGCCACACCGAAGGCCATCAGAAATAGCACTGATTTGCGATGCTTTCACAACCATAATAATGCAAGTCACACTTTTGGAAAAAAATCTACCCTTGTGCACATGAGGTATATCCCCTTTTCAGAAGCCCTGGGGCTTGGGGGGCTCCATGCTCGAACAAAGAGCTCCAAACACCACAGTTCCCTCGGGTGAGAGCCCATCCCACCACCTGGCATTCAGGTATCCAGCACCAGAGAGGCCAAACCCTCATTTTTGGGGTCCTCTCCCTTCCACTGCTGCCAAAATGAAGACTAATGATGATGGTCCCACCCGTCCACACCGTACAAGAGCATCTTCTCCTTGAAGGGCAACAACACAAAGAGAGAGCAAGCCCATTTAAAACTCTGCTTTCTCTGCAAGTCAAGCCCACGTCTGACCTGGCAGTGAGAGAACAGCTCAAGAGACGATAAGGAAAACAGCAGATCAGGCAAATTTAGTCAGACTGGATTATGGGAGACCAGCAGTCTCCAGGTTCTCCATAGAAGAAGTATAGTCAGGAGTCTGCGGTGAGCTGTTCCAATGAGAGGCAATAATTGAATTTGTTTTCATTTAATTTGAAGGACCTTTAATTAAAAGCCAAGCCTGTGTGTGCAGAGAGATAAAGCTGAGCACGTGGAGAGCGGGGGTAATTTGGGTGCTGAATGCAATAATTAATTGTAAACGTGGAGGTCAGGAGCCGGGCTCTATCTCCCTGCAATCAGCACGCGGCGCTGGCCGGCCGCGCGGAATGGGCTCGCCAGCGCCGGAAACGCTTAAGTGATTTTTGAAGCCTTAATGGCAATTATAGAGCAGCGAGGAGGTTAATTTGCAGAGTTCATTAATCAGAGAAATAAACACGTCAGCGATCGCCACGGAGAGGGGAGGCAGAGGAGCCTGCCTTGGAGATGGAGAAGGGCGACCTCGGCACCGGGGACTGGGGACAGGGTTTGCCTCCTCAGCTCGGGGTGAGCCCTGGCTTTTCACACTAACAGGAGCTGTGAAACCCTTGGCCACTCACCTCAGGGCTCCTGCTAACCAGAGCTAAATGTTCCCCAGCTCCACCAGGTGTTAACTGGATAACAAGCCCACTAACTCCATTCCTCTCAGTCCTGCGACTCCCTTGCAATCTCAGCTTCTCATGGGTTGGGACTTCATTACTGTTGCTGAAAAGCTCCTCAGCTTCTCAATAAACCAGCTCTGAAGTGACAACAATCACTCTCAAATTAAGAACTCACCCCACTGCTAGAAGACCTAAAGCCCAGCCCTCCCAGGGCATCTTTTCTCCAAATTTTGGAAAAATGGAGTTTTAACATAGCACCTTTGATGTTTTGGCAGTACACAGAGTGTCTGTTAAGGGAAATCACTTAGAAATAAAGAAAATGGCTCAAATCCTAATAGGAATTAATGAAGTTAAGAGATGTGTGGCTTCCTGGACACGCATCATGAGACAAGAGTGGTGCCTTGTGGAGGAAATATCTCAGCAATGAGGTAAGGATAGCCCCAAGCTGCAGCAGGACAGGAGTCAGGGGTATCTCTGCTGCCTCACACAGCTCAGGCAAAATGGGAGGAAAACCACTGCAAGGAGTGAAGGGGGCTGGAATCCCCCTGGGCTGAGCAGCAGCAGAGATTCAGCAGAATCCTGGGATAAAAGCAGAGCAGGCCAAGGCTGGAGACCTCCAACAGCTCCCTGTACTCCTGGGGATCTCCTGGCTTTCCTTCACCTTCAGGCTAAGGAGAACAGGGTGAGGCTTTAGGGAGCAGCTCCACACTCTCAGGGGAAGGTGCTGGAGGAGCTGGGTGGCTCCTCCTGTCCCTGCTGCTGCAGGACCAGCAGGAAGAGGATACAGACAGATGGAGAGGTGTTTCATGGAGTGAAGCACCAAGAGCTTTTTCTCAGGCTGGTAATTGCTCCCTGGAGAAAGGCTGTACACTGCATTTTATTTTTTCCACTCCTTCCTTCCTCACAGATTATTTCAGGAACTGAATGCTGATGCTTTTTGGGATTTACCTGTGTAAAAGACCTGTGCTTCCAAGGCAATGGACAAAAGGCTCCAAACCCAGCACAGACAGGTCTTTCCTTGTTGATCTGTTCATCCTAGTTACTGACAATTAACATGAGCCAATTAGTCCAGCCATTGCCTTGGCTCTTCTGCCTCTCCAGGCACTGTTATCCCAGGGACCTCCATATGGAAAATGAGTTTTAAACACCTCAACAGACTTCAGGGATTTGTTTTTACAGGAGCAGCTTGTTCTTCAAAATATTGAAGAGTATCTATGACATCAAGCAGAGTGCCAAGCTGAGCGCCTGGAGCAGGATAATCCCACACAGTGGAACAGGCTGGGAGGGGATGAGCTGAGCAGGAGAGCTGCTGAGAAGGACCGGGGGTTGTGTGCAGGATGAAGATGAGACACTGCTATGGAAAAAGCAAAGAACCAGCTTCCAGCTGCAAGAGATCCAAGGAAGCTGCCATTCCCTCCTAACTGGACCAGGAAGAAATGAATAAGCAGCACACATACATACCCTGTGACTTTGTGAGTTTGTTGCTCTGTCCCTGTGACCAGGTTCACCTCCTGCCCTCCTGAACACTGAAGAGAGTGCATCATGTTACTGATGGAGCCATCTCCTCCCTGCCCATCTCCTCCTCTCCCTGCTCCCACTAACCCCAAATCTGGGGACCGGCCAGGACCGGTGTTAACTTTTCTGCCTGCTGGAACTGTGTGTAATTAAACATTTTAATTAAAATCTACAAGAGTAATTGCCCTGTCATCCTCTGAAGGGAAGGCTAATCACAGCCCTTTTATCCAGTCCAACGAGGGGCCCAAGGACGTGATGCTGGGCAGAAGTCTTGGGTGGCAGCAGAAGTGTCTGTAAGGAGCCAGGTCCTTACCTGCAGCTGAGCAGAGCCAGAACCTGGCAGGGACACAAAACCTGGGTATGTGGAAGCTTGGATATGGAGACAGGAGTGTCTTACATTGGAAATAGGGGTGCAAATTCCATTCCTATCTGTTAGAGGTGGGGTAGTCCTCTGCTGTTCTTTGGGCAGTTTTCTTTATCTCTCCCACAGCCAATCCTCCCTCCAGGAGATCTCTTCCTGTTCATGGGCCATTAATTATTAATTCTCTTCTTTCCATGCCCACTGAGTGTCCCTGCAGAGCTGATCCAGTTCCATCATCCCATGGGGAGATGCTCCGCCCAGGGGAGGAGCCAAGCATTCCTACCTGGATCCAATCTGAGCTTTGGGACAGCCCAGCAGCCTTTGCCCAGTGCATTGCCAGAGGAGCAGCTTCTGCTGCCCTGCATGGCCAGAGGGAGCCCAGGCCCATCTCCAGCAGCCCTGGAGCTGCAGAGGAAAACTCCCCCCTTGTGCAGGATCCCTGCTCCAGCAGAGCCACAGCTGGCACTGCAGGAGGGCTGAGCCCCATGGGATGGGGCTGTGCCACCCCCTGACACACAGGGGACAGGGCATGGGCTGACTCTGGCAGTGATTTTTCTTGTACTGTTGCACTTGTATTTTTAATTTTTTTCCTAGTAAGGAACTGTTATTCCTACTCCCATATCTTTGCATGAGAGTCCCTAATTTCAAAATTATAATAACTCAGAGGGAGGGCGTTTACATTTTCCATTTCGGGGAGGCTCCTGCCTTCCTCAGCAGACACCTGGCTTTTCAAACCAAGGCCAGGAGGATGCAAACCAAGCAGGGAAGTGCATCACTCGCTGCATCTCATTCCTTCAAAGGATTTAGACTTTTGGAAAGCCCTTCAAGAACTGTTTCCACACCACCAGCAGCCTCTGTGTCACTGGGGCTGGTGGTGCACACCAAGCCCACCTTGCTCCAGCTCCATCCACCCTCCCTGATCCTCCACCCCCTTTTCCTGCTGCCTCTCCCTCTCCCAAGCGCCAGAGGGGCTGGGGAGGCTCAGAGCATCCTCAGAGTCCTCACCCTGATTGCAAGTGAAGTGTTTGAGCAGCGTTTCAGAAGTTTTCTCCCCCAGTGCCCGTCAAGAACAAACAAAGTATTTGTTGTTGTTGGAGTAAAAAATTCATCAAAATAAAATAAAATCAGGAGCAGAAATGCACACATCTACATTTGACTAAGTGGGGAGAGAACACACTCGGAAACTTTTTGATCAGAGCAGAGAGCCTCAAATCCTGACAGAGAGAATGTATTCATAATTTATTAAAAAAATAATTTATAATTTATTTTAAAATTCATCAGACTCCTCTTTATTTTTTTTTTCTTTTTTGCCTCCCTTCTGACAAACAAGATTTTCTGTAATTCCCGAGGAGGGCAACCGATGGGGACAATATTGCTGAAGGCTTCTCTGCTTTCAGAAGTTGGGAACATGAAAAGACAGAGCAGCAGTGCCAGAGACACCCCTGACCAGCACCCCTGCTGTCCTAAACCCTCCCAGGGGTGCTCCTGCATCTCAGAGCCTCTCTCTCATATTCAGGGGCTTTACAGACTTAAAATAGGAGCCCCCCACCCTCCCTGGCTGCTGCTGGGTTCCACCACCTCACTGAGCTTCATCCAGCATTCAACCCTGGCTCTGACAGGTAGAAAAAAGCAGCCAGGGCACAATGCTGCAGCTCAGATCCCTCCTGCTGGACTCCTTATCCGGGAAGATTATGAGGTTTACTGCTGCTTCTCCATTATCCTAAATAAAGCAGCCTTTCAAAATTGCTTCAGACATATTAGATCATGTACTTTTTACACTTCCAGAGACACTGGTTATAATATCTTTTTAACAACACTGGGCAGAATCTATTTTCTTCTTCCACTGAGCTGAAAAATACTGTTTTCTCAAGGAAGAAGAAAAAGGAGGAGGGAAAAAAAAAAAGCTATTGATTTTGTTTAGGGTCAGAATAAAATATCATTGGAGTGGGTGTTGAAATCCTCAGCCACAAATTACTTCCAAAGTGACAGTTTGGGCTGTGAAGATTTTTCTTGTGAAATAAAACAAAACAAATGAAACATTGTGTTCTTCCTCTCTATGTGCACGTTTGAGGTTTCCACCGGCTCCAGCTGGTTCCTGCTGGGTATATTTAGCGTTTCAATCTATTCTTTTCCCATTCCCATCCCTGCTGGAGCTGTTGCATGGCCAGCACCAAATCCTGCTGCCCAGATGGAGTGAGGCAAAGAGAAATGCTGTGGGTGGGATGTGGAGGGACAAGTCCCAGAGCCACAAGGAGAGAGATTTTATCCCCTCTGATGCTCGGGGGATGCTGTCGGCTTTCCCTTCTCCCTCCATCCTGCCCCTCTGCCATGCAGGGATGAGGATGGTACCCAGCACGCTGTAATTCAGCATCCCCCTGGCCAGGACTGGCTCCTCTCACGCTGCTTCTGAAATCAAAAACACCTCCAGGAACCTCCAAACCCGGGAGCTCTCAGCCAGGTTTCACTTCTCCAAAGAGTCAGCAAATTAACCCCCATTTATATGCACAACCCACTTCCCTCTAATCTATCCATCTCTCTCTGCTCTCTGCTGGTACAAGAGATGAGTATTGGCTTTAAATACAATAATTTCTTTATAAATAAAGAACAGGCAACACTTGTGAAAGGGAAACCAGATGTCTACCTCGGGCTTCTGTGCTTTCTGCTCCTCAGCATTGTGTGCGGGAGATGGGAACACGCCACCGGAATGAAGAGATCTGCAGGTCCCTGCCTCCCGCTCTCAATTTTATTTTATTTATTTAGATTTATGCAAATGCAAAAAAGAGGTCACCTACCCATATGCTCTCAATGCCCTTGATGTAACTTTAAAATGCATCATAAAAATGCCCTGTACGCTGCGGTATAATTCAGTACCACACGCCCGCAGGTAAGAGAAAAGCCAAAATCTCCCCCTGCTGCAAACAGACACACTCCCACCCTGGCGGCACCTGCACACACACAGATTTCAGCTTCCATCAGCCCTTTCATTCCCCATCACCTTCTACCCAGGGCAGCCAGCAGCCTCAGCCTTTTTTCCCCCACATCTGCTTCTCTGCTCAACATCTGTCCCCCACTGATCTCTCCATGTCCCACAGAACCATCCAGGAGCCACTCCTGCCATCCCACACAGCAGCCAAAGGGACCATCCCAACCCTGCCGCTGAATCAGGAGCCCTTGCTCTTCTCCACCCTTCTGAGCATGGTGGGCTCAGAAACTTCTTGGTAGTGGGAGAAGGAAGAAAAATACTGCAAAAGCACCAAAAAACTCACTCCAAAGTGTGCCCTTGTGGCACTGCCAGACTGGTCTGATGGAACCACCCTGTTCCAAGCAGGGCAACATATTCCCAAGGACACGGAGGCAGGTGTGGCACCAGGGGATGGTCTGGGACCATGTTCCTGCTTGTGGAAGCAGTTGTGGCACCAGGGGATGGTGTGGGACCATGTTCCTGCTTGTGGAAGCAGTTGTGGCACCAGGGGATGGTCTGAACCATGTTCCTGCTTGTGGAAGCAGTTGTGGCACCAGGGGATGGTGTGGGACCATGTTCCTGCTTGTGCCACTGCACCCACCTTCACAGCCACCTGAGCCACCAGCCAGCCCAAAACCCATCAGCGTTTTGGACAGGAAAGACCTCCCCGTGATTCAAGCCACCACGAGGATGTAAATTTTTAATTCCTGAACCTCACAGAGCCAACCCTGACCCAGCAGCAGTGCTCCCACAGCTGGCTCCTGCCTTTAAGATGCCACAGGATTTCTCCACAGCAACTCTTCACGGTTCCCGGCCATCCTCCCTCGGGAACGTGCGCAAGGAGTGAACTAATGAGTCTATTAGACTTAATTAAGCTAATGTGAAATTATTTACTTAATCTGGGAAGATCTTATGATGGTGAGAAATCCCCATGGACAAAAGCTTCCAGCTGCCTCGCACGGGCAGGCGAGAACCTGGCGAGCAGAGGCTGTGGAGATGCTGTGGGCATGGGGACAGTGTGGAGAGGGGGCTCAGCCACCACCAGAGCCCAGAGCACCTGGCTCGTGCACGGCACTCCAGCACCACCAGGAACACCAGCCAGGAAGCCCCAGCCCTGTTTCCCCTTCATATTCCAGATGCACATCTCTCCCAGGCCAGCAAATCCATCCACGGCTGGCAGCTGGGAGGGAAAAGTTTTCAGGAGTGGTTGGCCCCTCTCTCCTGTGGATGGCGAGCATCCCTCATCCCACAGCAGCCAGGCTGTGCCTCAGCATGCAGAGCAAAGGGGACTTTGCCTCGTGCATTTTCCTGGCTATTTTTTTTCCCTCCCTTAATGTAGAAAAGCTTAACGCTTGCTTTGAATTCCTAATACGACTGAGTTCTTTTTGCCACTTATTTTGTTTTGTCATGCACTACATACAATTACACATCTCTAATCCGCAAATCCTCCCCTGACGCTGGAACACGTGCCAAGCCTTTCCCTTCCACTGCATTGAAAGCCTTTGGAGACAAGCTGACATCACGGAATGCCAGGGTGCCCTGGCATCACCCAGTGCCACCATTCCCCAGACATGGAAGCCTCTGATCCCCAAGGACTGGTGTTAAAAATGCCCCATCCCTGCCCTGAGGGTCACCAGCCCTGGCAGTGCAGCCAGGAGCCCTGGCCAGGACTAAATCCCAGAGAAGGAGCTCCCTCCATCCTGGCTAAAGGAGCTCAGCTCAGCATCTCTGAGACAGAAATCACATTTTGTAAATCTCCCACGGTGAATCAACTCCCCAGTCAGATATGAGCTCAGCAAAAACTGGCAGGCAAATGATCTCATTAATAATCAGCACTATCAGGAGTTTCTGCTTCTCTCAGGCAGCCAAACAGGCAAGAATTTATCTGGGAATGGGAGCAGAGCTACCTGGAACACAATGTAATTATTGCCCCAAGGTCAGCCAGTGGCAGCTGTGCTGGCAGGCAGTGCCCTGCTCACAAGTCAGGCCACCTGCAAAGGGAGCACCAAAGCTTTGGTGGCCCCTTATGATGCCTGTGCTGGTTCAGACCCGGGTTCCTCATCCACAGGAGGGGCCCCTCCACCAAATCCAGGGAAAAAGGAGCCAAAAGCCCCCCCCAGCACATAAACCATAGTGTGGGCTCTCACCTGCAAGCATCAAGCCCTCAACCAAGCCATGGAGGGGACCAAGGGGCTCCCTGCCATCGCTGCTGTGGCACCCAGAGCATTTCAGTGAGGTATCAAAGAGGTTTCGGTGAGATATCAATGAGATTTCAGGTGAGGTATCAATGAGATTTCTGGTGAGATATCAATAAGATTTCAATGAGGTATCAATGAGATTTCAGTGAGGTATCAATGAGATTTCAGTGAGGTATCAATAAGATTTCAGTGAGGTATCAATGAGATTTCAGTGAGGTATCAATGAGATTTTGGTGAGATATCAATAAGATTTCGGTGAGGTATCAATGAGATTTTGGTGAGATATCAATGAGGTTTCAGTGAGGTATCAATGAGCAGCCAAGGTGCAAACAAGTTTGAGAGTTTCCCTCCACACACAAAGCCTCACTACAGCCTCAGAGCATCTCCCAGCCCCGCTCAGGAAAAGAAGGAATAAGAGAGACATCAATTTCCAGAGCTCTGCACCAAAATCCGGCCTTCGCCTTTGAAAGTGTAATTTATTCAAGCTGCTTTATTATTGCAGAGCCCAGCCTCGACAGGGGATTATGGAGAGGTCACAGCTGGAGCAATAACAATAAAAAGAAAAAATAGTGAAGTGGGGACAGCGTCTTGTGTGAGTTCACTGTGAAGCAGAGACTCACTTTTTTTGGAGCCACGGTGTTGGAAAGCACAGGAAGAACATCCCACGTGCCACCAACTTAACACAAAAGTGGCATCCAACAAATCTTTGGGGGAGTAACAGGGATGGGGGCTTCACTCCCCCTCTGTTTGTGAACCCAGTTAGGCATATGTTGAGGAAAGGGTGTATGTATATTAGATTTTAATTAAGCAGTGTTAATTATAATCTATGAGATGTGCTTACTGCTTATCTGATAATTATGAGAAAGCCAATTTGGCTGCTGGCTTGTGACTAATTAAGTGGAATTAGTAATGATAATTATAGATTTAATTTTTGTTTGCCTTTATTGGCAATGGGGGGGAAAGTGGCTTCCAGGGCTGGGTAGGGCAAGGATGGGAAAAGTCATGAGGAAAGGTCACCATGCCAGGAATTTGGCCCATAGAATAGGGATTTGACCAGGACTTCCCAGAAAAGGGGAAATTTTAGTGAAAAAAATCCCAACTTGGCATTAAAAAAGAGTTTTGCTGGAAATGCTAATGGAAACAAAGTTCTCCTAAAAAGCAGCAGTTTTGTGGAATATTGGGCTGGGTTTTGTCAGCTCATTGCACAGGTAGCCAGAGTCTTAAAAAAAATTGAAATCTTAGGCAAGTCAGGGAGTTTGACTTTTCCAGCCCACAGGGGGAAATTCCCTGGGGATCCCTCTTCTTCCTCCCACACCTACCATGACCCTGACTCCTGTTCCCAAGAAAAAGGGGACTTTTTAGCACTTCTATTTTTTTTTCCTCTAGTGTAAATTGTTAAGGTATAAAATAAACACTGAATCCTGCAAAAACTGCTCAATCCCTGGGAATGGGACTTGCATATTTTAAACCTGCCCACAGGTTGCTCTGCCTGGCTGCAATCCTTGAAATACTAATTTTCTGCCCTTTCTGAGCATGCACTATGCTCAGAGGCTGCCAAATTGACCCAAAACATAAAAACAAAGCTTTTCTGCGAGGCAAAGAATAAAAACACAGGGGAAAAAAAGGGAGGGGAAAAAAAATTAACTATATTGCAGCTGGATTTTTAAAAGGCCCAGCTAAACTTGCAGCTGCACGACAGCACGTGGAGCTGTGCAAGCTCAGCTAATGATAATTAAATCTCCTGCTGCAGGGGTGAGCAGCAATTTCGCGCTAGGTCTGCTGCCCGGGATGAGAGCTCTCCCGGGAAAAGCAGCACAGGGCTGGAGGGTCAGACCATGGAGATGCTCTGCTCGCTTGCCAGGCAACACCCGGAGCTGGGGGATGCTCTGCCCGGCCCCTTCCTGAAAACAGCATCTCCAGCGCCGAGCTAAATAATGCATGGCAATCCCAGGGAAGAATTCCAGGCGGAGCGGAGCGCAGGGAAGACAATGCCGGCTGAATGCATTCAGGCAGCAGCCCCGGTGCGGCCGCGCTCATTTGCGAGGCCCCGCTGCAGAGGGGGGACCCCGCTGCGGCACCCCCAGGTCCTTGGCGAGGGCTGAGGAGAGCGGAAAGAGCCTGACCTGACTGCAAAGTGGCTCTTTGCATCCAGAGCCTTTGCATCCCGGCTCTTTGCATCCCAGCTCTGCATCCAGAGCAAAGTGGCTCTTTGCATCCAGAGCCTTTGCATCCAGAGCTTTTGCTCCCTGGCTCTTTGCATCCAGAGCCTTTGCATCCCGGCTCTCTGCATCCCAGCTCTGCATCCAGAGCAAAGTGGCTCTTTGCATCCCGGCTCTTTGCATCCAGAGCCTTTGCATCCAGAGCCTTTGCATCCAGAGCTTTTGCTCCCTGGCTCTTTGCATCCAGAGCCTTTGCATCCCAGCTCTCTGCATCCCAGTTCTTTGCACCTAGAGCCTTTGCATCCCGGCTCTCTGCATGCAGAGCCTTTGCATCCCACTCTCTACATCCCAACTCTCTGCATCCAGAGCCTTTGCACCCCAGCTCTCTGCATCCCGGTTCTTTGAATCCAGAGCCTTTGCCTCCTGGCTCTCTGCACCCCATCTCTCTGTATCCAGAGCCTTTGCATCCCAGCTCTCTGCATCCCATGTCTCTGCATCCAGAGCCAGGGTATTCCTGCGATGCAGCCTCAGAAGGGGCTGCAGGACCGGGGCGCTGCGCTCTGCACGCCAGCAGTGCCCAGCACTGACTGAAATAGACTCTTTGCCCAGCTACAGCTCGGCTAAATTCGGTGCCCAGCCCCTCGGATCCAGGGAAGCAGCACAGGGCCGTTAGCCACATCGCTCGTGGCACATCAGGGACACCACAGCAAGCAGGGACACAGCGTGCCAGGAGCCCGGTGTACGGCACCTGAGGAAGAGGATGGCATGCAGGTGATGCTTCTTGCTAGAGGAACCTGAAGTGAAATAAATACCAAGTCCTGGCCGCCTGTGAGCATTAAAGATTATTTGCCTGACGGGCTCTTGCCCTGACCTCTGTGGTGGCTGGTTTAAAGAGATTAAATGAGAGCAAACTCACGGTTTCTGGGGTTATTTTTCCTTTTTTCCATTTCAGCAGCTACTCGAAAATAGGCTTGTTTATAGAGGGAGAAATCCCCCACGAGTCATGCACTACCCAGACCAAAAAATACTGCCAGCATCAGCCCAAAGTGACCAAAACATGTGCACAGATGGGCAAAATTTACCTCATTCCTAATGATGTTCAGAGTTTGTGCAGCCATGGACATCTCTACAAATTCCCTCCAGGGTTTCCACTATATCCATTATAACAGGGCATCACCCTTAAGTGCACTTGCTGAATCATCCATTCCAGCTCCTGTACTTAATTTTTCCATGATACATTAAATACCTTCCCTTCCTGTCCTAAAGAGCTGTGGGACACACTGGGAGGAACACAAATGGTTTTGGCTCTGACTTGATGCTCAGCTCTGCAAGGGAGTTGTTCACTTGGAATTGCCTGGTGAGCAAGAGAGCTAAGAGAGGTCAGTGGCCAGCCCTAGAGGGATAAATAATACTTTAAATAGGACTCAGCTCCATGCCAGGACCTCCTGTTGAACACTTCCACCTGTAGTTGGCAAAGGATGAATCACTGAGTGCTTCCACACCCCTCTGAAATGAGGAGTAATGGGGTTTTAAGAGAATAATGCTTCATAACACTCAGCATCCTGTTGGATAAGGTAAAGACAAGGCAGAAGCCAGGAGCTGATAAAAGCTACAGCTTGTAATTCCATTGCACCTTCTCTACTCAATAAATGGGTTTCAGTCAGAGCATCTCTACCATCCAACCCAAAAAGGACCTGAAGGGTAAGTTGATTGCATTGATCGTGCATGCATTTTCCCGGCAGGGAAACTGGCCCAGTCCTTGGCTGCTCCTGTCCAAAGTACTCCACTTATTTATTACGGGAATATCGCCAGGGACTCCAGGGCCAGGGAGCGGGACGCTACGGGGAATTCATTGCTCTCTGCGTGCTGGGAACATTAAGTGGGAAGGCAGAGCAGGGGGATATGGCAGCAGCTCAGCTCAGCCTCTTCCCCATCACAGCCCCTGGCAGCCAATCGCTCCTGCCACGGGTTTTGGCAGCCCCGTGGGATCCTTCCCACAGGATTGTCCTTAACCCTTGTGGGAACAGGAGGACTCCAGCAGGCAGAGCAGCATGGATGTGCTGAGACAAACTGCCCTCAGGCTGCTCCTCTCCTCTACAGCCCTGTCACCACTCACACCTCACAAGTGCATCCTACAGGTGAGGAACTCCCCGTGCATCCTGCCTCTATCCCTACATCCAGCTGTGACACCACTCAGGGGTCCAGCCCTGAGCCAAACTACCTCCTCTGCTGCTCCCCAGCTGCCCAGCACTGTAGGGTCTGCTGGTGTAACCATGCCTATCCCTAAAACCCTGCCTGTCTTCCCCAGGGAAGAGTGTAAATCCCTGGACTTTGTACAAAGCACAAACTCTTCTCAGTAAGGTCGGCACTGCTGTTGGCATCCACTGGTTGGAGGGCACTGCTGTCCTAAACCATCCACAGGGAAAGCTGCTAAAACAAGGGGTCTGAGCCCACATTCAGCATCCAATCCCAAAACTGGAGCACAAGGCATTGCACAAGCTCTGTATCCCAGCTGTCATGCCTCTCACCCGGTCATGTCCCCTCCTAAGGGGTGGCACAAGCTTCCCAGAGGTGGGAAGGGGACGTCCCAGGGCAGCTGGAGGAGCGACAGGCAGGACCCAGGGCAGGCTGGCAGCCTCACAGCAGCACTGCCCAGCCCGGGGAGATGGGCCAGGGTAGCTGGGTTTGCTAATTAACCCCGAGGCAATGCCCTGCCCACACAGCAGTGCTCCTCCAGCAGAGCTGCCCCCACCTCTCCCCGCAGGAGGCTGAGCCGTGCCTTGCCGGAGTGTCTTGGAAGGAGAAGGCTATCAGCTCCAAACAGCCGAGACCTTTAGCTCAAATCCATTAATCCTCTTTATTAAACCCGGGTCACCTCTGAGTCCTGGCAAATTAACCAGCATCTCCCCACTGCAAGTACATCAAGAGGAAACGTGCTGTACAGCGCCTGTAATTTTCATGGACCAGGGCTCCGGGGTCAGAGGGCTTCCCGGGCTCCAGTCTCTGCCTTTGTCAATTTAAAAGGGAACATCGGCCTTCGCTTGTATAAATTATGAGAGAGGCAGAGCAGGGGCCCAGGGTGCTCTGCCAGCTCCAGCTGTGCCACTGTCCCCTCTGCTGCCCGGGGACAGGAGCAGGGGACAGCGAGGCCACGAGCAATCAGCCCCCTGGGGGGAAAAATGGGGCTGGGGATATCCTCCAAACAGCTGGGCAGGCAGGGCAGCGCGCTTGGCATCCTCCAGTGCTACCCTGGCCACGTGCCTTCTCACTGCCTCCAATAAATGGCACATCCCTGGTGCCAGCCCAGCTGGGGAGCAACAGAAAGGGAGACTGGAAGGGCTACGCTCCAGCTCAGAAGTGGGTGGAAAATTGCTCCCTTGTTGCCTGAAATTTCACCATTTGAAATATTTCCCCCTCTCTGCGCTGTCCTGTTGGAGCCACTCTACTCTGAGTGCTCACCAAGCCAGCACCAAAGCAAGAGCGGCTCTGGTTCTGAAAAGCCAAGGACATTTAGCTGGGCTGGGGAAGACCTGGGGCCAAATCCCTTATAAAAACTAATTGTACACCCACTAGAAGAGCGACAAAAGAGAAAACCAGCCCAGCCTGGCCTGAGGAAGAAGAACTCTCTGTGGGCTGAGGGATAAGGGCAGCGTGGGGATCAGAGGTCACAGCACTCCCTTCCTCAGATGGGTCTCCTCCTGCTCCTAGAAATAGCATCCTCAAGATAAGCAAGCTTCCCAGAGCCAAGCAAAGAGTGCTCCTACACTCTGTGAGCGAAGATAACAAAAAAACCATTTTTCATGGGGAAAAAAAAATGTGGGAAAATTTCCAAGCAGCTCCTTAAGAGCTGTAAGCATCACATCTATTCCCCTAAGACAACTTCAGACCTGGCACTTCCCAGCACTCTCTCCATCCTTAGCTTTACCACGGGGCTATAAATCCACTGGCTTTGGCTGAAGTTTCTGTGGTTTTACACCAGCCTAAGCCAGCAGAGACTGAGCTGGGGAACCATGATCCAAAGGCCAGGATGCTTGCCCTTAACTCAGTCCAACAGCACAAGGAGTTTTCAATCTGGGGCTCAGATACAGGTAGGATTAACACACAGCACCTCAAATCTCCCAGCCATCAGCTTGTATCACTGCTTTAGTTTTTTATTAAAAACATCACTTCTTGCTGTATTTAATCACAGCAAGGTCATTTCAGTGACACTTGTCAGCATCCTGGCCAAGGAGCCAGAGGAGCAGAGTCCTGGCCTGCTGGCCAGATAAAAGGAGGAGATGCTGGGTTTCATTTCCTTGTTTTCAATTGAGAGATGCCCACCTCGATGTGCAGATTAAGGTGTGGGTGGGCCAGTGTCAGCCCCCCACGGGCAGAGATGGGAAGCTGCTGCTTGCTCTGCTCATCAGGAGCCCTGAGGAGAGAAATTGCATAGTTCTCCCTGTGGCCCTCTGCCCACCTCGAACCAATTTCTGCTCCTTTTAATTCAATTCAGCTCCTCCTGACCCTGGCTGGCTGGAGTTGCAGAGTTTCTCTCAACAGATAGCACCAATTACAGAGGTGTGAAAATGGAAGGCTTTCAATTCGGAGAACAAACCCAAGATACTGGGACTTTATTGAACTGAGAATCAGGGGGGGGGAAGGGGGAGCGGGCAGGGGCATGGGCTCAGCAATAT
Organism: Molothrus ater; assembly: GCF_012460135.2. Classification (NCBI taxonomy): domain Eukaryota; kingdom Metazoa; phylum Chordata; class Aves; order Passeriformes; family Icteridae; genus Molothrus; species Molothrus ater. Next base: position 3,571,704 of record NC_050499.2, read on the forward strand.
CAACTGTGCTGGCTCCAAAAACCAAATTCTGGGGCTGATCCCTCCAGGAGTGAAGGCATCCCCAGGGGCTGGGGTGGCAAATGGCAGGAGAGGTGCAGGTTCAGGCGTGCAGAGCTGATGGCAGCTGGAGATGAGGGATGCAGAACCCAGCGCTGCATCCCTGGCACGCGCCTCGCGCGTTAGCGGCTGTGTGTGCGTGTGCATTCCCCACAGGGCTGATCCCAGACCCTCAGAACCACATCCTACACATCTGACACAAACTGAGTTTGCTTCCCAGCAGCAGATCCTGCCTGGACTGACTCTGCAGCATCTGCAGCCCAATCCAGCCATTAGGAACAGCGGCACCTCCCTCCACCCCGCTCATGGTGTGACACCACTTTCTGTCCTCACACAAAGCCAAGGACTGTAGGTCAAGCCTCTGGAAATATGAGTGGCAGGATGAGCCTGGTCAGATCTGGGTAGGAGGGCTGTGGCAGGATGGTGGAGCTGCCTGACAGCCTCAGCAGTGAGATCAGCACATGGACTGACTTTACAAAAACTGCACAGTACAGCCTGTGATGATCAGAGAGTCCCCAGACAAAAGCAGGAATGTTCAGTTCATGGGAAGGAGGCAGGGATAAGCACTTCTCTGAGCTGAGCTCACTGAAACTCTTTGCCCAACATGCCCTGATGCTAAAAAAAAAATTCGAAAAGCTGAAGTAAGAAGTCCTAGATGCCCAGGAGAGAAAATGGGGTTACTCTTATGGGAAGCAGAACCACTGAGTAGCATCTCCCACCATCTCTGGATACCCCCACCATCCAGGTACCTCACAGGATGTAAGCATGCAAAAAAGCCTCCCCCAGACCTGAAAATTCCCCTCTCCTGTCCTGTCTTCACCCGACTGGTCAGACCATCAGCACAATGCCTGTGTGCCAACCAAGCCCAGGGGCTACCTTTAATCCAGACACTGGAGACTTCTCCAGATTTCTCTCCATCCCTAGAGATGTTCAAAGCCAGGCAACCTGGCCTAGTGAAAGATATCCCTGCCCAAGGCAAGGATGTGGGATGAGATGATCTTTAAGGTCCCTTCCAACCCAATCCATTCTGTGATTCTATGATTCCCTTCCTTGATGGTGGAAAACCTCATATGGCAAAGCTCTTCCTCCCATGCCAACACTCAAAGAGCAAGGGGGTCCTCTCAGTCTGAATTTTGAGCAACTGCCCAAAATTTTGGCAGGCACATCTGAGCAGGCTCAGCATCTCCTTTCGGAATCCCAGAACTGGGGTGGGAGACACCAAAACAAAGCAGTGGCTCGTTCCTGCCTCTCTCCCAAGAGTACCACGACTCAGAGCAGCTCAGAGTGTGGCTTCCAAGCCAGTGCACGGCACCTCCTGTGCCTCCAGCCAAGCCGTGGCCGCGGCTCCTCCAGCACTGCCCATAAATCCTGCAGCCCGGTAAACAGCGGAATTACGGCGCCCCGCCATTGCTTAGCCGCCTTTGACACTAATTGCTCTGCAGAGTGTGTGCAACTGGCAACACCTTATTAAAAGTGAAATATATTATACTGTCCACTTATTGCGACTTTATAAAGATAAAGTGTCCCGAGGATCCGGAGAGGCTGGCAAAGGCAGCGGCTCTCGGCCCCGCGGCGGCCGGCGGATGCTGCAGCGCAGGGCAGGCGCTGACAGGACAAATGCGTGCTCCCCCTGAAATTCCAAAGAGCGCTTCCATCTGGAGACCGAGGGCTGAGTGAAGAGTGTGCTTGAGAATTTCTCCTCTGTTCGCCTCCTCCTTTCAGCTCCGGGATCATCGCTCTCCAGCCTCAGGGGAAGGACAGGCAAAGATGCAACGTGAAAGGGCAGGGGGATCAACCACGTGCTGCCCTCCTGCCAGCCTGGAGAGGAGCAGAGGGTGCCCCTCCACTCACAAAGGCAGGCTGATCATGAATTCACATTTTCCTTCTTCCAGACATCACTGCCTCAACTGTGCTACAGACTCTCCTGCCAGGACACAAACTGGGGCATCTAAGTGCAGGTTCAAGAGCCTGGTGGTGCTCCAGCTCCCTGCCAGCCCAGCACAGGGATTTTAGCACCTAATGTAGTGATCCTGCACTGTTTCTTCTGTGTTTCTCAAAGCAGGAACTCCACTGTTTCACAAGGAAAAACGCACTTCAGATTTGGAGCTACAGCAAGGACACGTCTCTTAACACGTGTCTCTGCACATGCCTTGGGCAAGTCATTTTCCCTCTTTATTCCTTGGCTCCCCTGTCTACAAAAACAGGTACAATGAAATTTCTCTTCTCCGTGAATTATTTTAAGATCTGCTGGAAACAAACACTGCGTAAGAGTGAGACCTGATATCAGTGAGTTTCAGTAATAAAGGTTTTGATCCAGGCCCCCCGGCCTCGTCTCGCCAGGTAATTTTTGGAAGAATTTTCGTGTTTCTTTTGAATTTATTGGCTATTTCTGGTTGGGAACACAACAGACAGGAGGAAGGCAGACACAGGGGATGCCATCAAAGGCACTTCTGCAGCCTGCAGTGCTCACAAAGAAGTGGTGAGCAGAGAGGGCACAGAAAACCCACCCATGTGAGGTAAAAATCAGCTTCTGAGGACTTCTTCCCAGCAAAATTAAGATATTCCCAGGCACATCACAAAAGTCATTACGTCTACATCCCTCCTGTGGTGTGGAGGGTACAGACAATATTATTTATCACTTATTGGTCATCTCCCTTGTGGCAGAGAGGAGAGATCCACCTCCCACAGTCCATGTGATGCAGAAACACAGCCTGCATCCCTCTTTGATTCCTGAAGGAAATGGCACGTCCTCCACAACGGATTTGAAATATCCAGAGTCTTTGGTTCAACAAGTTCAAATCCAAGCAAGATCAATACCTTCTCACTCCTGAGGTATCAGCAGGTAATTGGGTATCGTGCAGTGATGAGTAACCTAGTTTGCTCAGAAACTGCAAACTTTAATCTTCATCCATTCCTGGTACATAGAATAGCGAGGGAGGAACAGATCAAAGGAGAACAGATCAAATTCAGCTGCATTTGGACCCAGATTGCAGAAAAAAGGACTCATTCTTAAGTAAAATGGCTCAGGCTTCTGAGGTTCAGCACCTTGAGAGATTTGGGTGCAACACAAGGCAGAGAAGTTTCCACTTCTCCAGTGCAGCCACCTGTGACCCCAGCACCACCTCCCCAGGGTTTAGGCTGCTCCTGACCCCCCAGCTTGGACCACAGCCCTCTCCAAATGCACACACAACATCTGAGCACCTCACCCTCTCCAAATATCTATGACTCCCACCCCAGCCCTCTCCCTTTTTCCCATTTCCAGCTTTAAAATGCCCATGGCACCAGCCCTAGTGCAGGCAAGGAGAAGCTGGTCCAGCTTTCCAAGCAGGAAGGTCCTACCCTACTGTAGGAAGTTCCCAACATGGCCATGGAAAGGAGCAGTGCCAGGTAGACTTATGGGCAGAGCGAGACAGAAAAGCACCGGGGGCAGCAGAACGACCTATTTGACAGATTTCCCTGCCGATCAAAGCTAACTTTGCTGAGAGCTTTTGACATCTGATTAATTACGTGGCACTGGCTCGCCTGAAAATCCCGAGTTTCCGGCAGCCCTCACTTTCCCTCCTCGCAGCCCTTGGCGGCCAAACCCGCTCCCCTGGCACCAGCAGAGGAGGGGATGGCAGGAGGTGGCTTTGCCAAAAGTGCTGGCCCGTCCCTGGGAGGATGGAGATAAGGAGGGCGAGGGACAGCTGGGGACAGGGCTCCTTTGTCTGAGGTGCCTTTTGTCACGGGGAGATAGGAGGAGGCAGCCGTGCGCTGACATTTCGGTGACCAAATTAAAATGCACCGCCACAGAGACTAAATGTCATTAGCCTCATTAGGAGTGATCGCATTAAAATAAACAACCACAAAGAAGAAAAAAAAAAAAAAAAAAGAAAAGAAAAAAATTTGAAGTGGAAATTGGCCAATGCCATTAAATAAAACAAATAAATAGGGAGATCCTTCGAGGACTGTGCAGGTGATGCCAACAGAGCAGTGAGTTGAGAAGGGGCAGGAGCAGCCAACATCTCCATGGGCTCTGCTGCCAGGCTGGACTGTGATGAGACAAGTCCCCTGCTGGTGTGGCCCCAAATGGAGCTGCCCCTTTGGGAGAAGTCTTTGGAGCCTCCAGACAGTTCCAGGTTGGCTTCCACCTCAACACCCACGTCCCCCAGGGCTGGCACTGCAGGCACTGCTCTGCCAGCACCTCTGCAATCCAAGGGATGCACCTGTGTGCTGCTCTAACAGGAAGGAGGATTTTTTAGCAGCATCAAGGTTTCTCTTGGATGCTTCCCAGTCAATTACTGGCCAACACCAACTGCATTTGGCTGATGCTCTGTGACAGGACCGCCACCCGAGGTGGAAGGCTTGGTGAAAGAAGTGCCACTTTGTCCTTGCAGAGAGAGGAATTTTTCCTCTAACCCCTCTTGCTATGCAAACTCCATTTCCTTTGGGGCGGGAGAAGTCATCAGAAGGCCCTTGCAAGATCCTGCTTATGACAGAGCAGATTTGAAAGCCCAGAGATCTCCTTCCCCCTCCCTTCCTTTCTGTCAAAAATTATAATCATCATTTTCCAGCTTGCTGAACAATCAAAGTGTGGCCTATATTCGCTGGAGCTCCTTCCACATGCTGCATGCATAGCAACAAGTCCAGGAAACAAAAGCCAGAAGTAAACAGTTGGGAGAGAGGAGGCAAAGGGCTGGCAGGGGACAGCAGGGGGACACTGCTCAGAAAACACGTGCGGCACAGCCTGGCTCAGCCCAGTCTCACCACTTTGGAGCTGCTCTGAGGGCCAGAGCCCCATGTGAAGACCTCTTCTTCCATGCTCTGCAAAAAGCATGGGAATACACATGCCTGGGAAGCGTGGTTAGTGGAAAAGGCAGGACCTGAAGGAAGCCCAAACCTCCTGCTGCGGGGTCAGCTGGTCCTCATGTGGCTGAGGAGCCAGGAGGAGCAACCCATGGGGTGAATCATATAGCACAAAGCCATATGGAGCACAGGTAACCCCAGCTGCCCTCCTGGGAATCCTAAATCCATTGGAAAACCCCACGAGTGCACCAGCTCTGCTCAACACTACAGACATCCCCCACGGCTTTGCTGTCCAGGCAGTCTGAGCTGATGAGGTCCAGTCCCACCATCCCATCCTGAAGTGCAGAGCTCACAGGGAAGCTTTCCTGGGCTACCCTTCCCTGCACTTGGCTTCAGTCTCCAGAGCAGTCAATCCAGCACTTTTCACTAGCGCTGAATTCACAGAAAAGTAAACCTAAAAATATCTCCTCTTTTTCCCCCTTCTTTGCCTCATCTCACACGTGTCCCCGGCGCACATGACTCTGCCGCACAGGCAACAGGTTCAACTTCCCAAAAGCAGCTCCTCCCAAGGGGGTGGCTCTCTCACTGATGGGTCCCTGCAGAACCTGAGCATCCCAAACCACTGCCCTCAGCCATCCCACACTGTCTGAACCTAAGCTGGGACTGGAGGGAGAATCCCCCAGCTCCCAGTCAGCCCCACAACACCTGGGCTCGCGTGTCCATCCATTCACAAGGGTGACACGTCCCCTGCCACTCCCACCAGAAAAGCCACCTTGCCTGGGTACCCATAGAGGGTGAAAACACGATCCCAGAGCTTTGGAGAAGCAGGCAGGAAAGTGTTTCTTCTCTCTTAGCATGAAACGAAGAGGAGCTCCCTGGAAAAACCCACCCACGGAGCAGCAAGTGTCAAAGCCACCTCTGTTATGTGCTGTTGCTGCATTGGTAATTATAAGTACCGTGCCTTCATTAGGGAAAGATGACTGGGAGGCAAGGAGATTTGCAGCAAAGCTGTTATTATTTTTAAGTTTAAACAAAAAGGAGGAGTGTGACAGCTGAAATCACTCCCCATCCTGCACATGCCAGCAGCTGAGAGCATCTCAGGGGATGCTCAGAAGGTAAGAAGGGCTCAGGATCAGTGCCCAGCTTTGGCTGACTGGGGAGGGGAAAGGCAGAGCTGCAAAGCTGAGGGTGACCCCAGGGTCGTGAAGGAGATTACAGATAAAATCCAACAAGTTTTGCTCTATCCCCACCTGACTGCAGCAGAAGGGTCCTCCTGGGTGCCCTGTTCCCCCACAAACCTCTAGGGGTCCATCGCTGCACCCCGACAGCCCCTCTCAGTGACTTTGGTTTCTCACCAAGCAAAGCACAAACTCCGAATTTCATATTCAACTGTAAAATACGAACACAGCTGTTTATGCAGCTCAAAATTCGCCATAACCAAATATTCAAGCCTTTGGAGAAGATTTTCAAAGGCGCCAGTTAAGGCACAGAGCTCCCATCGGTGCCTTTGAAACATCTCTCCCTTTTCAGTTTTTCACAGGGATTCGCACCAGCAAAAGCTCCTCCACCCGGCCGTCTGCAACCACGGAATGCACAAAGGAGAGGCTGTCAAAGAGAAGCTGCTGGAAAATGCAAAGCAAGGTTCAGCACTTTGGGGCATCCTGAAAGGCAGCTGCCAGAGCCACCGACCCCGAAACCCACAGCCCCCAGGGCAAATTCTTCTGGGAACTTGCACCGGGGGGGGATTTGCAGGGAGCAAGAGCTGTGTGTGCCTCCTCTCCCATCACACTCCCTCTCCCCACATTGCTTGGAAATGACAGCGAGTGCTGCTCCTCCCCAGCAGAATTAAAGCATCCTCTAAGAGCCAACACCAACCTTCTCCCTGTACTGGGAGCCAGGAGATGGAGAAATCACCCTCTGGCAGGGAAAGTACAGGCCAGACCTCAGGGGGAGGCAGAGGAAGGCCAGACAGTGGTTTTGGGCTCACACCCCATCCTGCTGGGACACCTTCCCCAGCTTCCCTGACTCCTCCTGGAAGACTGATGATTGCAGTGCCTGATCCACACCTATCCCCAGCCTTTGGGAGAGCACAGAAAATCCCTTTAAGCCCCTCTTGCTCATATTGAAATGATACTAAAGCAGAACTAATGTGCTCCAGGTACTTATTCTCAGGCTTAGTGGCAGGGATCAGCAGCCCTCCACCAGCCCAGCATGCCCCACCAGAGAGAGGTGACAGTCATGTCACAGGCAGCAGGAAAAGCAAGCTCCTGCAGCAGGGACCCCTTCAGGAGGGGATGGGAGGGTGTTTTTTAATGCCTGCAATGTCTGTTTTGTAAATTTAGATGGGTTTTACAACCACCACCAAAGCCAGGCTGCCTCAGCAAGGATGAAGTCACACAGAGTCCCTGGGAGGATGCAGAAAGCAGGTCCTGGGTGCCAGGGTGACAGTGGCACACTGGGGGACACCCCAAGCTCTACAAGCTTCACCTTGATCCCGGTGCCCTGGAGCAGTGAAAAACAGGATTGTCCATCCCCCCCCTGCAGTACCAGATTTTCTGACCACTGCCATGACAAGTAATTTCCCCCAGCCTGCAAAGGCAGCAATATAAATGTCTGAAGAGGCTGATGAGCATTGATTTTTGCCACCTGTAGAGCCATGATGTCACCCTGTGACTGCAGCTCAGACAACGATTCCCCCCTGCCCCAAATTCATTCCCCATCACAGCCCACCCTCACCTCAAACCAGCAGCACCCACAATGCCCAGCAGTTCAAAGCATTTGCCAACAGCTTGGCAATTAAATTACCCACTCACCTCCCTATCCTGCAGCGCTGGACTCATTAAAAACCCTCAGCATCCTTCCCACCTCAGAGAGCAACCCCAGTCCAGGAACCCGCCTCCCCCAAGGCTCCAGATGACAACAGCATTAAGGCTTCCAAATTATTTCAGATAGAAACTTGTCTTACAAAGAAGTAAAAAGCTGCAGAGTAAGACAGTCTCCATGACCAGAGGGGTCAGGGTTTCATTATTGCATTAACCTTTCGTGTCTTTAGATTCCACGAGAGTAAATTGGTAACGAGATGACACAAGACCCAATGGGAAAAATGCATCTTTCCTAACAAAAATAAGAGAAAGAGGGAAAGACAGAGGTGGGAGCAGGAGAAAGAGGAAAAACTGGCAAATAAGCTATTACAGCTAATAATAACTTTGCGATGCTATTTTCTGCAGGAGCCTTCAAGTTGTGATGTTTCCCTTCACTCTAATTACACCTTCTAAAAGCAGGTTCCCTTCTCACTTTAACCACCCCGTGTGAAACTCCCGCAGGATTCGGATAAAAACGGAAAGGAAAAGAGTTTGCACTTCAGAACCAGCCTCTGCATATCCCAGGGGAGAGTCACCTGCACAAAACCTTTGCCTGTGAATAATAAACAGCCCAAGAAAAACATTTTGGGAAAAGGTGCAGGCTCCAAAGGACAGCAGGGACCATTCACCTTCCCTCTGCCATCCGTGACTTTGCCAACGTGACTCGTGTTCCAGCCCACAGCAGTGAAACCATGACTGCAATCACTGCTGGGACAGGTTGGGCAGGGAGGGAAAACATCCAACCTCTGCAGGCCAGGCATAAATAAAAAGGATTGAGATGTTCAAATGCAGGGCAGGAAGGCAAAGCACCAGCAGCCCAGAGTATTTCCCTTCCTCTAATGCAGGCAGAAGGGTTTGGCTTGATGGATTAAGGGCTGAGCCCAGCCAGGCAAAGTCCTGGGCTGGTTTAGCTCAGGGGAACATCCAAAGCCAAAGCAGATATTGCTGCTTTATAGAAATAAGAAGGGAAAGCTACAACTGCATAAGTGTGGATCAAGAAGCCTCTCCCAAGTTTCCAGGGACTTAAATGCAGGGGCCTTTTCCTTCCCTGGCACACGCAGGGGCCAGGGCCAGCCCAGGCCTTGGCTTGGCCCAAACAGCCACATCCTGAGGAAAGTGCAGCAGGGCACTGGCAAACAGCAAATGCACCCTGTCAGGTTTCTGCCAGCTCCTGCAGCTTAAGGACATCTCTGTGACAGCCCATCAAGTGTCACACGTCCTCCCATTTGGCCCACACAGCTGCTTCCATCCATTTCTCTGCAATTCCAACCCACAGAACCTTATCCAGCAGGAGGGTGAAAGAGCCAATGCTCTGCTCAGAGCATCCTTGCTGAGGCACGCCTGCCCCCACGCCAGGCACACCCACCCTGTCCTGCTGAAGATCTATTTTCAAAAAAAACCCCTTTACATGCACAAAGTCAGGCAGCTCACACAGCCATGGCTCCCTTGTGCTCACATGCTAAACTACAGATGCACCATTTTGGTTTCTGCTGCTGCTGAGGAGCTCGAGGCTCTGCTGGTCAAGGGTTCTCCACCACTGCTCCCAAAGCTTGGCCCAGGGGACAGGGCTGACCTCAGTGCTGATGCACATCCCAGCCCCCTGCCATCCCGCAGAGGGGCAACCAGCCCATTCCAGGGGGTCTTGTGCCCATCCCAGGGGGTCCTGTACCCACTGATCTGCTCAGTTTGCAGTGTGACAGCTCCACAGGACCTCAGGATGTGCCTGGTCCCACGGCACAAGCCTCCACAAGCAAGTTCTAACCCAAGAACCCTCCTGTTCAGCCCTGCTGTGGGCAGAGCTGTTCGCCAGCTGTGACATGAGTAACCTCTCCCCTGCCAGCCTCACCCTCTTGCCACCCACACCAACCCCTCAGAGCCCGTGTGTGCCTCAGCTGCTGAAATCACAGCCGTGCCTCCCTCTGCCCTCCCTGGTGCAACAGAACCCTCCCTGGCGGTCATGAAAAACACAAGGCTGGGTTAAGATCGGATCCCAGCCTCGACACCCAGTCCCCATCTGCTTGCACAGGGATGATAATCTCCCCAGCTGCTAAAAGTGCACATCATCATCAAAAACACGCCGGTGACTTCCTCCCCCCGGCGCTCAGCTCCGCTCTCCGCCCCCATCGCCCTCGCTGGATGCAGCGCCCGCTGCCCCGCGAGCATCAGCACGGAGCCAGCGCTGGATGCAGCCCCAGCATCTCCCCCGGAGCCGGGGGGACGAGGCCAGCCCCCGTTTCGGGAGCCACCCGCTCAGTTCAGCGCGGCTGCGGCACCGGCACGGCCTCCCCGAGTGCCTGGATTGGGGCGGGGGGCTCATTTTCACTTTGGAGGGGAAGGCACCGAGTTTGCCTGGCAGGAATCAGGGAAGCACGGATGAGGGCAGCGCAGGGAATAGCATGACAGCTCTCAGAAGAGGGAGGGCACAGCAGGTGCCCAACTCTGAAGGGAAAAAAAAAACTGCACGAGCCCGTCATTTCGAGCAGAGATCGCTCGGGGGGACAGACCCTGCCCAGCTCGGGGGCTGCAGGTGCCGGCACCGCTCAGGTACCGGCGGCTCGGTGCCCACCTGGGGGTCCAGCACGGCTCCGGAGCCCCTCAAGGGGATCACGGGGAGCACTGGGCAATCCCCCGATGCAGAGAAACTCGCTGCCTGCCCGCCTGCCTGCGCGCGTTCGTGCGCAATGTGCGCGGAGCCGGCTCCCTGCGCGCAGAGCCCGCTCGGCTCTCCCACCCTGCCAGCCCCTGCCCTCCCAGCCGCCCCAGAAAAAGCTTCCTGCGCTACCTGGGATGAAGAGCAGGGCAGTGGTGGCCGTGAAGACGATCCAGCAGGCAGGATGGTACATCTTGGAGCTGCGCTAGGCGAGCGGCTGCTTCGCTCGCTGCTGGCTGCTGCTGCCGCCGCTGCTTTCCGTCTGCGCTGAATTCTGAGCAGGTTTAAATCCAATGTTTGCAGAGGGAGGGAGACGGAGTTAGCGAGCTGGAGAGAGGGGGAGAGACGGGAGCAGGCAGTCAGTGTGGCTGGTCTCCCCTTGCACACGCACGCACACTCGCACACAACTGGCAGAAGGAGCAGCGGGCTCCGTGCGTGCTCCGGGAGCGCAGACCTCCTACCGGGCACCCATTGGCTCAGGATGCTGACTGACACACGCACTCCCGCTCTCCTGCGGGCTTCACTCCGCAACCAGGGAGTTAAATGCAGGCATCGACCCCCTGAGCATCCCTCCCGGCACCAGCTGGTGCCCGGGATGCAGGGAGAGGCTCTGGGATGGAGGGAGCAGCTCTGGGATGGAAGGAGCAGACCCAGGATACAGGAGCAGCTCTCAGGATGCAGGGAGCAGCTCTGGGATGGAGGGAGCAGCCCCGGGATGCAGGAGCAGCTCTCAGGATGCAGGGAGCAGCCCCGGGCCGGGATGGAGGGAGCAGCTCTGTGATGGAGGGAGCAGCCCCGGGATAAAGGAGCAGCTCTGGGATGGAAGGAGCAGCTCTGGGATGGAGGGAGAAGCTCTGGGATGGAAGGAGCAGCTCTGGGATGGAGGGAGAAGCTCTGGGATGGAAGGTGCAGCTCTGGGATGAAGGAGCAGCTCTGGGATGCAGGAGCAGCTCTGGGATGGAGGGAGAAGCTCTGGGATGGAGAAGCTCTGGGATGGAAGGTGCAGCCCCGGGATGGAGGGTGATACTCTGGGATGGAGGGAGCAGACCCAGGATACAGGAGCAGCCCCGGGATGCAGAGAGCAGCTCTGGGATAGAAGGAGCAGCCCTGGGATGCAGAGAGCAGCTCTGGGATAGAAGGAGCAGCCCTGGGATGCAGGGAGCAGCCCCGGGATGGAGAGAGCAGCCCCGGGATGCAGAGAGCAGCCCCGGGATGCAGAGAGCAGCTCTGGGATGCAGAGAGCAGCCCCTGCATGGACACAGGCATGGTCACACCAGCTCCTCGTGCACCAGCCACCTGCAAAGGGGAAGGTTTTCCTTCCCCAGCCTGGAGCTGGCTGGTGGGGCAGCCCCAGGCTTCAGCCCCTTGGCTCTCCCTGCCCTCTGCTCCCCTCACTGGGAAGGCAGCAGCAGCTCTTCCACTGCTGAGGCAAACCAGGGAGCAATCCAAGCTTTTTAGCATGAGTGGGTGTTTTTCACACAAAATCTCTGAAACCAGGCAGCAATCTTCCCTGTGCATCCTAACTGGAGACATGATTTTTTTCCCTTCAGCAGCTCACAAAGCCCCAAAAAGACCCTGAGCTCAGGGTACCTGCCCCTGCAGACCCCCTATCCCATACCAAGGAGTTTTCCTCAGGGTCTCCCTTCCTTCCAGGATGCCACAATTTTCTTCTGTACCCCCAGAACCCCCTCCCTGGCACATTCCCACATCTCTGCTGAGCCCTGAGCATCCCTGGGCTTGGGCAGCTGCCCCTGCCATGTCCCCCTCCCACAGCCACCTCCAGATCAAGGCATTCACCAGTCAGGGCTTGAGTTTGCTGCATTGCCAAAAAAAAAAAAAAAAAAAAAAAAAAGTTGCAAAGGTTAGTTTCCAAAATAAATAGTACTTATTTTTGACATTTTCTAAACAAAAAAAAAAAAAAGAAACCAACAACATGTTTCTTATTTCTCACTGCAACTTTGTTAAAAACAGACTGTAAGTGGGGTTTTTTTAATGGTTCAGGACAAATTTTAACCTTCAGTTTTTCTCAAAACCATCTCTTTCCCCACTAGCTCAGGGTTAAAGGTCTCTTTTTGAGCTCCAGGCCAGCCCAAAAGAACTTTCAGCCCAACACTTTGGGTTTCCAGCTAACTCACCACAGCATTCTGGCACCAGTGGCCACACACTCCTCCACATCCCACACCCCAGGGTTTCACCTGCTCCTCGCCTTGGTCTCTGTTCTCACCTACCTGGGCTTGTTCTCACCATCCCTGGATCCCCATTTTCCTGGATTATTTTCCCTCGAGACTCCTTTTTCCATTAAGCCATCATCTCAGGGAGCACCTGGCTAAGGGACCCTCTGCATTGGGGTGCACAAACCCCAATTCCCACAGCCTGCCACAGAGCTGGGGCCAGAGCTCTCCTGGCACCCAAACCCACAAACCCCTGATCATTCCCTCCCCTCTGGTCTTTTTTCCCTTTTGTCTCACCCACCTGTTACAACACAGTATCAGCACATCCCCGTCCATGTCCATCCCTCTTATCTGGCACTATTGTCACACACAGCAGCACTGGGAGGAGCAGGAGCAGTGGGGTTGGAGCACAGAGCCAGGTCCCTTGTGCTCTGGAAGGGGTGTCCCTCACCCAGAGAGGGATGGGAGCCAAGCACACACTGCCAGGACAAACTCCTCTGGCTTTTAACCATTAATTCTTCTTCATTTTCTACTCTGCATGAATAAACCGCAAGTTTTCAAAAGCTTTTAACTCAGCCATGTTCCCACATTATCTGCTGAAGGCATCCCATCTCCTGCATCCTCAGGAAAGCACCAAAGCAAACATGACTAAGGATTTCATTCCTTTAATAAGGGTAAAGTTATGTTGCTTGACCTCTGAAAGAGCTAAATCATCACATGGAGCAAAAACCAGTGAGCAGAGTGTCTCCCTCAGCCTGGGAGAGGACAGGGATATTTCTGTCCTGAATTTCCCTCTAAATGACACCCCAACAGATGACACCAAGCAAATTTATCCTTTGCTTCACAAGTATTTTGGGAAAACAGCTGCAAAGAGACATTTGGGATTTCCCAGGGCTGCCAGGCATGTGGCTGCATCCTTCCTGGCCAGCCCAGGACAGGGACATCTGTCCCCAGGGGAAACTGAGCTGCTTTGGGGCTCAGCTGAACCCTGTGGCTGCAGCTCATCCTCCAAACGCACACAGCGAGCTCTGAATCCGCCCAAGGCAAAAAAAAAGAAATAAAGTTATCTTGGAGGAACTAAAGGAAATGAACAAAGAAATCATTTCTAATTAACAGAAATGTTTGATGGACTCAGAACAAACATGTTGCTCTGCTTTCAAACCCTGAGTTGAAAAGCTATATTTGGGGAAGTTTCAAAACAACACATTCTTACTTTTTTTTTTTTCCTCCCACCACACTTCTCCCATTTGCTTTTTTTTTTTTTTTCTTCACCTGGCAGTGATTATTACCCAAGTCCAGCACACACTGAGCTGCTCTCTTTGCATATATTTTGGCCAATTAGGCTGGCACCCAAATTGCCAAACACAGCTCTGAGAGTGACCCTAGAGCAGACCTTTGGTACCTTGCTGCCTTTACCTTCCCATCTGCAAAATGGGAACAAATGTGCTTTGATCAGCCAAACAAATCCATCACTGCTCACCAGCTCTGCAGGACCGAGCAGGCACTGGCCTGTTTCATTTGTTTGATTTCCAAGACACATAATAAAAAGGTGTATAAATATGTATTTAGCTGGTGGAGCTTTTCTGGGATATTTGGGGTTGTTTGCTTTCCGATATCAAGCAGAGAATCTGAAATGCATATTTAAATTTGACAGGCAGCCCCTGATCGGAGAGGAGACATTCTGCTCCGCTGGGCACATTTAGACATGATTTTTGTGTGTATTTCCAGAGGTTTTTTTCCCCAGCTGTCTCAATGCATATTCACATCTGGGACCAGAGTAGTCTCTGGGGGAAATAACACGTTTTCAGTGAAGCAGAGGTTTGCACAGACAGGGAGAGGGCACAGAGCAGTGCAGGAGAGCAGCGTGAGGAGCATCCCTGCTCCCATCCTGGGTGCTCCATCCCCAGAGCAGCCTGCACTGGGCTGATCCCATCTGCCAGAGTGATCCCTACAGAGTCCTGCATCACCTCATGCCACAGATCACCCTGAGCCACAGATCACCCTGTGCCACAGATCATCCTGTGCCACAGATCATCCTGTGCCACAGATCAGCATGAGCCACAGATCACCCTGTGCCACAGATCACCCTGAGCCACAGATCACCCTGTGCCACAGATCACCCTGAGCCACAGATCACCATGTGCCACAGATCACCATGTGCCACAGATCACCCTGAGCCACAGATCACCCTGAGCCACAGATCACCTCATGGCACAGATCACCCTGAGCCACAGATCAGCATGAGCCACAGATCACCCTGAGCCACAGATCACCATGTGCCACAGATCACCCTGAGCCACAGATCACCCTGAGCCACAGATCACCTCATGCCACAGATCACCCCATGCCACAGATCACCCCATGCCACAGATCACCCTGTGCCACAGATCACCTCAGGGCACAGATCACCCTATGCCACAGATCACCCTGAGCCACAGATCACCATGTGCCACAGATCAGCATGAGCCACAGATCACCTCAGGGCACAGATCACCCTGTGCCACAGATCACCCTGAGCCACAGATCACCCTGAGCCACAGATCAGCATGAGCCACAGATCACCCTGAGCCACAGATCACCTCATGGCACAGATCACCATGAGCCACAGATCACCCTGAGCCACAGATCACCCTGAGCCACAGATCACCCTGTGCCACAGATCACCTCATGCCACAGATCACCCTGTGCCACAGATCACCTCAGGGCACAGATCACCCTGTGCCACAGATCACCCTGTGCCACAGATCATCTTGTGCCACAGATCACCCCGTGCCACAGATCACCTCATGCCACAGATCACCTCATGGCACAGATCACCCCGTGCCACAGATCACCTCAGGGCACAGATCATCCTGAGCCACAGATCACCTCAGGGCACAGATCATCCTGTGCCACAGATCACCTTGTGCCACAGATCACCGTGAGCCACAGATCACCGCGTGCCACAGAGCACTGTCCTGCTCCTCCAGGTGCTGAGGACCATCCTTGCCCTGGCCACCTCCACTCTCCTTCCCAACCCCAGACCCCACACCCCCATGGACCATCCACCCCAGAGCAGTGCCAGGGAACTGCATGGCACCTCTCTGCAGGGCTGTGGCTTTGCAAGGAGCCCAAGGCTGCCTTGAGAGGTGTCTGCTCACACTGGGAGGTGTAGGGGAGCAAAGTGGGAGCACTGGGATGGGCAGAATGGGGTGCAGAAGGGTTGGGATGGGCAGAATGGGGAGCAGGAGCTCTGGGATGAGCAGAAAGGGGTGCAGAAGGGTTGGGATGGGCAGGATGGGGAGCAAGAGGGTTGGGATGGACAGAATGGGGTGCAGGAGCTCTGGGATGGGCAGGACAGGGAGCAGGAGGGTTGGGATGGGCTGGAAGGGGTACACAAGGGTTGGGTTGGGCTGGAAGGGCAGCAGGAGCTCTGGGATGGGCAGGAAGGGGTGCAGAAGGGTTGGGATGGGCAGGATGAGGAGCACAAGGGTTTGGTTTAAAGGGATGCTGAGAGAGCAGGGTGGGGAATGGAAGCTCTGGGATGGGCAGGAAGGGGCGCAGAGGGCTCCAGGGAAACAGAAGCCTCCCAAACCGGCCGTGCCTGTGGCTTTCACCCCCGTGCCCTCTCCGCAGTGCCCGCCCCAGGCAGCCCCCGCAACCTCCTCCCTGTCCCCTCCCTCGGGGTGTGTGTGTGTGTGCTCTGCTGAATGAAAGGCTACCCTTTTCTCCTTGACATCTTGTTAGAATGTGAATACAACAGCTATTGATTTGCATTTTGTGCAAGGAGAGAGGAAAAAAAAAAAACCCTAGCTTTTTTCTTTTTCTATTTTTTTTAAAAAGAAAGACTCTCTGAACTCAGAGCTCCTGCAGGAATAAATAACCTGGATGGGGCTTGGAGCAACCTGGTCTAGTGGGAAGTGTCCCTGGCCATAGCAGGGGGTTGGAATGAGGTGATACCAACCCAAACCATCCTGTGATTCTATGAATTGAGCACCAACCACGCCAAGCTCTGCAGGAAGAGCACAAGGATCCACCCAACCATCCTCCCCAAGTGCTTCTGCATCCCTCACCAAGGGCAAACACTTTGAGTTACCCCAGGCTGGGCCAGCAGCATCACCCAGCCCAGGGGGGAAGGCAAACAAAACAATTAAGCTGGACCTAAGGCAACTAAATGAGCAGGGAAAGCCAAGGCAGAAGCAGGCTGGGGCTCGGGAGGAGGAGATGGCGCAAACAGCACTGCTCACCTCCTGCAGGTCCTGGCTGGCAGTGCCATCAGTCAGGCTCCTTCCACACAGGTCCCCAACCATTGTGACACAGACACCAAGCGTCCTGCTACCCTTCCATGGGGAGAGTTCCCTACTCCTCCAAACCACGGCAAGCACAGCAAGCAGGGAAGAAACCAAGGGCGAGGAATGAGGGTGCTGGCATCAGTGGCTGAGGGCAAACAGCGATGCATCGCCTCCCGCCGCGGGCTGCTGCGGGGATTAATTAGTGTTTGTAAAGCACTTTGAAGATAAATGAGACTGTGGGAGAGCTCCTGGCCAGGAGAGAGGGGGAGATGGGGATCAGGGAACCCAGGTATGGTATGGTTTCTTATCTGGTGTGCAAGCTGCAGCCCCGGCTGGGCCGGCGCCACGCGGGTGTGGATGAAAGGTGGAACGGGAAAATTTCCGCAGAGTGGAAAAAAAAGAGAAATCATGCACATGCTGCTTGGGAAAAATGAGTGAGAGAGAGATGAAAAGATGGGATCTAAGTCTCTAAAAGCTGTAGAGAACTGCTATTGATTCTGGCTTGGGAAGAAGGGGCCTGAACTAGAGCTGGTGTGTTGTTAAGTGCACTTATCTCCTCTTGTTAGATGGCAGAACGGGGGCCAGATGGACAGGGTCCTAATTCCCGTCAAGAATCATTACCTGCCGCATGCTGGATGAGGCACCTCCAAAGATGTGCTGTGAGCCCTGGAAAACGTGGCAGCACCAGGAGGTCAGGACCCCACAGTGTCCCTGGACAACCCATTCCAGTGCTGGAGCACCACTTCCCTGAAACAGCTTTTCTTACATTTAAAGAGAATTTCCTGCACTTTGATTGTGCTCGTTGCCCTCTCTGAGCACTCCTGAGAAGAGCCTGCCCCCTTCACACCCCCAGGTGCTCCCAGCCACTCCCAAAACACCACCACCCTCCAGAGCACCCCATCTCCTGGGAGGAATCCTCATGGGAAGGATTCGTGTGCATTTTCAGAGGAAATCCATGGGGAGGAGGATGGTGGGAAAAGACAGCGGGGGAGTTCGCTCCCCTCCTCAGCTGTCAGGAGGATGGGCCAGCACCAGGAGTGATGAAACACAAGATACCCTCACACAGATCTTTGATCACAGTAATTATCCATTGTTGTCGTGTACAAAACATTTATCTCCATGCAGGCATCGAGTTCCTCTGTGCCACCCCCCATCCCCTCATGCCTCACTGCTCCAGGCTCCCCATCCCACCCTCTCCAAAGATGCTCTCCTCAGGACCGGGGCAGGACTCTCTTCTCCCAGTCAATGGGGTGAAAGCAAAGAGTTTTTTGTTTGCCTGGCTTTGATCAAAATGATTGAATGCCAGGGAAAGAGCGGGGGGGGAGGAAAGAAAGAAAGCAAAGCAGAAATGATGCATCCCTGATCCATAAGCAGGAAACAGTTCAAGGATGAATCCAGGCATCACTCACTGGCTGTGCGCTTCTGGGGGTTGGGTTTTCTCTTCTTCCTTTTTTTTTTCAAGAATGAGAAAGAAAACATTTTTATAAGCTTTGCTCCTTTTCATTTTTCTCCGAGTTCAGTGGCTTTCCTCGTCAAGCCTCTGTAGCTCAGGTAAGAACAGAGGGCTCCAGATTAAAGAGCAACACGGCAGCCAAGCAGAAGCCGTCAAGATAACAGAGAGGACAGAGTCAGGAAAGACAAAGGAGGGACGCCTGCTTTCTGCAAGATTCCCGCTCTCAGCTTTTATGTAGATTACTCCAGAAACAGGGATCAAGCTGATCAAGCTGCACATTTCAGGCCCCAATCCTGACCCTCTCCACCTGGACGTTGGGCTCCAGGACAACAATCAGCATCACGAGCCCTGGCCCCAGCAGCAGGGCTCTGACAGAGATTTAATCCAGCCCAGATTTTTATAGATGCCTGGGTGGGTGGACAGACAGACAGCACGCCAGACTGACAGCTCGAAATACCTCTGCACGAGCGTGGGTAGCAACCAAGCGTGGAGCCTCCTGCCAGAGCATTTCACGTGCCGGTGAAAAACCCATCCCTGCAGCTCATCCCAGCCCGCAGCCCTCTCCCAGGGCACCCAGGGAAACAGGCCTGGGAGGAAAATTGGTTCCATCCCTCCAGATCCCAACAAGAGCCCACCACCTGTGTCCTGCAGCATCACCCACCACAGCACCTGCAGCCACGGGATGCAATATTCCCTCTCCTGCCTCAGCTCTGGTCCCCAGCGCTGCTCCTTGGGACCAAAAGCAATCTGCAGTTTGGGAGAGGATCTGCTCAGAGCCACCCCCCACACAGGAAAGGCAGGCGCCCCCCAGAGCAAGGGCTCAGCAGGGTCCACATCTCCTGTGACAATGACTCCAGCAATGACATTCTCTGAGAGTCCTGAGAGGTTCCCCAGGGAAGCCTTCCCTGCTGGCTTGTTTATAGATCTATTCTTAGCTCGACTTGGACTCATTGCAGAAGCAGCAAGGAGCCTTTCATCCCGTGACCCCGAAGTACCTCAAAGAATATGAGCCAAGCCTTGTGGAGAGGAAATATTGTCCATTCTGTTTGACAGAGGGGTCAGCCCATGTGTGAGGCCAGGCAGAGGAGCAGGGAATAGCAAACAGGCAGGAGAGGCTTTGGATGTGCACAGGGTGAGAGGCAGCCCAGGGACACCACGGGCAAGATGAGCACATGAGGTGCATCCAAAATTGGATGGACTGGGGAGGCTCAAAGGGTGGAGAGCGGGGAAAACTCCTGCTGGAGACCCAGGGTTTGTGCTGCTGCCCAGGGATGAGGGAGGTGCATTCTAGGGTCTGTCTGCTCCCACAAACCCACCCCGCCCTCTGTTTAAGGCACAGGGAGATGGGAAATATGTGATCAAAACCTCATTTACAGCAGAGCAGCAGGAGGGAGGCTGGGTGGTCACAAACTCCATGCAAACAGCCCCATCCTTGGGATGCTCCCAGGAAAAGGCCATCCTGGACGTTGTTGTTGTGAAGAAGCCACCGAACCACCATGTTATCACTCTGCCCTTGATTGACAACAACTTTCTTTTTTCATTTCTACAGAATGATGCTGGAATGGTGCTCTCCCAGCTGCAGGGCCCTGTCCCAGATGTTTGATGGGAACATCTCCCATTAAGGATGGGAGATGCTCATTGTTGCGTGGCACCCCTAATTTGGGGAGGCAGAGCAGGTGCCGGGAGAGGGGGCACCGCACCCTCACACAGCACAGAAAGTCTTTTCCATATGCTGCCTGATCAGTTATATCAGTTTCTTAAAATGCTATTGCACAGATATTTCAGAGGCATCCTGTAGGACCATCTGGTATGTTATATATTGCACAGAGCCCGGCCAATTCTCAGATCCTGTAATTTTATCTCCTCCATTTCATATGCGGCGCAGGCATTTTGCAAGGCGACGGGGAGTGGGAATCTGTGGAGTGACGGAGCGCATGCAAACCGAAAGGCAAGGCCCAAAACTGAGAGGCACTGGCAGCTCCCACCCATCCCAGGCACTGGAGAGGAGTTTTGGGGCTGCACGGGGGTGTTTGGGGTCACCCAGCTCGCCTGCATTGCCCATGGGTGCTCTCTATCCCTCCCTGCCTCCCACAGCAGCGCTGCAGGGTGGAGACGCCTCCGGCATCTCACAGATGTCCTTTTCCCTGCCTCCCCCAGCTTTTCCAGGCAGCACCATGCTCCCCACACTCCCCATGGAAGCGAGGAGATGCACTCCAGCACATCTCCCAGTGTCCTCCCAGGACCTGCCATCGTTCCTTTTTCCAGGGAGAATGTGTATGCCGACCTATGGAAGTGCGCAAGGCCAGGTTGGGTGGGATTTAGAGCAACATGGGCTGGTGGAAGGTGTGCCTCCCCAGGCAGGGGGTTGGAATGAGATGAGATTTAAGGTCTCTCCCAACCCAAACCATTGTGTGAGGCCACGAATTATTGTTGGCCATCTGAGAGCCTGTCACCAACATCCAGCTCTGTGACACTGTTCACAGGTGTCTGAGGATGAGGGAAGAGATGAGGATTTGACTCCATGTTTCAGAAGGCTGATTTATTATTTTATGATATATATTATATTAAAACTATACTAAAAGAATAGAAGAAAGGATTTCCTCAGAAGGCTGGCTAAGAATAGAAAAATAAGGAAGGAATAACAAAGGCTTGTGGCTCGGGTCTCTGTCTGAGCCAGCTGACTGTGATTGGCCATTAATTAGAAACAACCACATGGACCAATCCCAGATGCACCTGTTGCATTCCACAGCAGCAGATAACCATTGTTTGCATTTTGTTCCTGAGGCCTCTCAGCTTCTCAGGAGGAAAAATCCTAAGGAAAGGCTTTTCCATAAAAGATGCCTGTGACATAGCTCTGCTTTGTGGGGAGAGCAGTGACAAGCCTGGGCAAGCAAAAATTCCCAAGTATCCCCATGGATAGCTGTGTGCTGCAAGAGCAGGGAAAAGGCCAGAAATAACCCCTGAGATTATTGCAAAAAATAGACTGGAGCAGGTGGGCAGAGCAGAAAGGAGAAAGCCCCGTCCTCCCAGAGCCAAAAACTTTTGATTTTTAAAGTGAGTGCTCCCAACTCATCCATCACACACTGACACCACTTTATCAACTCCTTCTCAACTGACAGCAAAGTTTGGTGCTGCTCCACTCAATTTCTTCTGATTTCATTAGGAAAAGAGATATTAAAAAGGCAGAAATGTTCTGATTTCCTGTGTTTTGCTGGCTCCCTCCTCTGGCACTTGGAAATATTTTTATTTTGTAATAGGTTTGGTCATGAAGTAATTGGAAATATGTCCCATGTTCTCCTTGGAGCTACTCTTCAGGACAAGCAAATCTTGCTCTCACTTGTCAGAGGACCTGTTCTTAGAAGCTTTTTGCATCCTTCCTACAATAATTGAAAGGAAAAGGAGAATTGACCAAAACCAATACCCTTGCCACTGTCTAACATTTAAAAAGTCCAACACACTTTGAGAAAAGCAGTGTCAAGCAGAATTAGCAGCACTTAAGCACATCCATGTCACACAGCTTAAGGAAGATGCAAGAACCTCAGGGACAACTCCTTGAGAGTTTCCTACCCAGAAGGGTCTTCCCCTGACCACCATTAAATAACATCAATGTAAATCTGGAAGCCCCACAGCTGATTTTCCCCCACAGGCACATTTTGTGCCTTTATTTGTTTTTAAATAAAGATATGACCCTTTCCTGTGGTGATGTGGCAGAGCCTTCACAAAGGTTCACAAAGCCTTCACAAAGGCATGAATTTCTGCTTTCAGTTGCATTTTATTCTTCTCTTAGCTCATTAATAAGCATTAATACCTTGTATTTGTGGCATTTAATATTCCCCCCAGCACTTCAGTTTTGCTTTTGAAAGGGACACGTCAAAGGCTTTTTAAACATTATTTTGTTATTGTTCATGAAATAGTCCTGACAAAAAACAACATTTCCATTCTGGTTTAAAATTTGTAAACAACTTTTCCCCTTTCTGAAGAAATAAAATGTGTTTATCCGTCTACTAAATCCCAGCCAGTGGAGAGCTACAGGGAGCCTGTTAACTCCAGGTGCTCAGGGTGGGAGGTGTTGGAAAGTAATAAATAATAATGCCAGTTTCTCCATGTTTCTTCTAAAGTTGAAGGACTCTTGGCACCTCTGCCCAGCATATAAAAACAGGTTTCATATTAAAACATGAGCTTGGGTCTAGGACATTCACCCTGCTTCCCTGGGTGTGCAACACCTGAATAACCTAATTGAGGGTTCTCTGTTATATGCCATGTAATTTAAACAGGTAATTAACAGCAGAAGCAAGTTCTGCTCCCAAAAGGAACTGAGGGTCTCATGGCAAGCAGGTGATTGTCCTCTCCCTCCCCCAAAGGAAAATCTGAGCCCTCCAGAGTGGGGATGCAGAGGGAAAGAAGAATTTCAGAGGAGGAGGAGGGAAGTGTGACCAGAAGAAGGAGGAAACTGCCACTCCAAGGCACAGCAAAATCACCAGAGCCCCTCCAAGGCTGCTCCCTCCTTCCCCAGCACGGAGCCCTTCCCAGCTGGAGAGTTCCCCTGCCCGTCCATCACTCCCCACACTGCTCTGGAACACTCAGCCAGCTGCAGGCTACATAAATATTGACAAGGTGCATTCTTAAATAAATAGCTCTGCTCCAGCAGTCGATATTGACCACTTGGAGAAGGCAAAACAAAAAGGCCTGGGGGACAGGGGGCTTCATCCAGCCCCAAATTGGATAAGCACGGATGCAGCCAAGCCCTTTGTTCGTGTCCTGACACCAGCTGGGACATGAGCAGGGAAAGAAAAGCCCTGGAGAGACAAGGAGACAAAATCCTTGCGTGGGAATGATGTCTTGGCGAGACATTTGTTTTTCTGGTTCTGCTGCCTTCTGGTCAAGTAACTTGAAAATTCGATAGTGTGAGTGGAGAAGTGGGGCAGGGGAGGAGCGGGGAGGCAGCGTGGTCCTCTGGGGACCATCCATCACACAGGCAGGGCTGCCAAATCACCCCGGAGCTGCCCAAGTGTGTTTATGGAAGAGATTAGAGAGCTCCTTCTGGGGATCAAAGAAAAGCTCTCCCCTAGGAGCATGCTGCCTTCAACTCCCAAATTCCCAGAGGACTCCTTTAGCAGCATCTCCTGCAAATATTTTCTTTGGGAGGGTCACAATCCCACGAGTCTCATTAAGGACATTGAAAGAAAACAACGCTTAATTTGGGGGAACCACGCTTCACCCGATTTCAAGTCAAAATTCCACACTGGGTTATTTGGATGCAAAGCCTTGAGTCTCAATTTCTAACCCAAAAGGTATCCACTGGTGCATCCCCAGCGCCCTGCACTGTAATTAAACTGGAAATTATCATTCCGAGTCGCAGCCCTCGTGCAGCCAATGGCATTCATCTCTCTGATATCAACCCATAAAAAAATAATAACCACAACTGGAGCTTGCTGGAGGAAATGAGCATCTCAAGACATGGGGTTTGGATCACAAGAGTTCAAACCCACCGGTGGCAGGAACCTTGCAGCTCCAGGTCCCTGGTAATGGGAACTTGCCTATTCCATGAACTCCAAAAGCAATCCAAAGGAGAATCATTCTTTATAATTGTTTTGCAACTTCTCCTCCAGCTGGAGGAATAATGATTGCACAATTCTCCTAACAACATGATCATAATCTATCAGTTCTATGAACTATAGAATGAACCCAAAGAGATAATTGGTGCAGGCACTGAATGATAAACATGTCAAGATTATGATTTCTTTGCTTAAAAATGAAACGAAGATATGATTGGAAATGCCATGCTTGGGGAGTATGAGCAATATTCCCATGCTCCATCATCTAAATTAGTTTATAATTTGCATACACTAGTATTTTTAGGCATTGTTCGAAGGCAGGGGAGCTGTAAAACTTTAACATCCAAACATCCTCAGACGCTGTCCTTCAATGGCACCTTCCCAGTAAAGATCCTGCCGTGCATCAGGAGGTCCCATTACCAAGGGAGCAGCTGGGGAGGTGCAGCTCTGCTGGAGCCTCAGGGGCTTTATCACCTCCTTCCACGGGGTTTTACAGCCCCAGACACTCGCTGGGAGCACGGGCTGTGTGCACACAGCAGCAGCCAGCTCAGCAGGCAATGAATTTTAGCGCTGCACCTTCCCGGCTCCCGGCGCTCCCAGAGGGACCACAAACCCAGGCTGACATTCAGCTCATAACAAACTTAAACCACAGCAAAAATTCTCCTAATTTCCATGGTTTATACAAGAGCTGCTGCGCAGCCCTCTGAAGTTATCAGCCCACGGGGCTTTGTTGGGTTAAACAAGAGACAAAAGCACCTCCAGCCCGAGCTGTGCTCGCAGGCTGGAGGAGCTCTGGCTCCCCTCCTTCCCTGAACCCACCTCCACTTTTTAGCAGCAATGCCAATGGAAAAGGGAGGGAAATGGGCATCTCCCAAAACTTGGGAGGGGCTATTTAACTCCCAATCCATTGCACACCCTCATCCTGCACAAAGATGCCCCACATCCCACAAAACACCCTGTTGTCCCTGCCCACCTTGTGCAGCTCACAGGGGCTCCCCGGAGAGCAGCAGGTGGAAACGGAGCCTGCTGAACCATGAAAGAGCAGCTAACAGGTCCCTGTGCCTGTGACTGCTCCTGTCACTGCTTGGAAACCCCTCGGGGCTCCCTGGGAGCATGGAGGGGGAGTGGGAGGCAGAGCCAGGCTCGTTCCATATGGCACCCATTAGCCTGAGCTGGCATGGCAGTGGCAGCGTGGCACGAGCCAGCTGCCAGCCAGGGTGGAGGCGTCACCCCACCAGGGCAGCTCCTGCTCCAAAGTGGGTGGGGAGGAAGGAGAAAGGACCTTGGGGGCTCTTTGCTGCACCCCCTCCCATGGATCCTCCCAAACCCCTGCACAGGGAGAGGAGCCTTGAACCAAAAACCCAGCACAGCATCCCACACACAAAGGGGTGGGAACCACACAAAGGGACATCTCTGCTCTGGGACAGGCTCTGTAGGACTCAGGAGCAAGGGGGGAACACCGGTAAAGGGAGCTTGAAAGATGAAAGCACCAACTCCGTCCTTTCTCTGCTAAAACAGAGTCCCTTAAAGCGAGTCTACTGAATTAAAGAGGAAACCCCAGAGAGCCTCCATGCTCATGAATAAATTCAATTTGCCATCTCATTTTTGAACTTATAAAAGCCAAGGCTCTCTAAACAAGAGACAAAGCCCCACACTGTGCCTCCAGGCACCTGGAGAGAAGCCCTCAGATGGGACACCAGGCTCCTTGGAGTGCAACCCAGCTCCATGTCCCTTGTCCCATCTCAGAGCCCCAGTCCTGGTGACCAAACCCAGTGTCACAGGATTGGCCACCAGACACAGTCAGGACAGGAAGGGAATTTGCATTAAATCTTCCCATGGCACTATTTTTTATTCTGTTTGCATTATTAATATTATTATTATTATTTGCTTGTATTTTCCCCCTCCTTGCTTCATGCTGCCTTATGTGGAATTGCAGTGACACAGCCCCTCTGGTTGGGCACTGCTCCCTCACCCAGCACCTACCAACAAAACAAATCCACCTCCTAAACAAGAGCAAACCAAAATCCAGAGTGAAGGGGGTGCTGAACAGCAGCTGCTTGGCTGAACTGACCAAGCCCCTCTGATTTTACAGGTTACAAACCAGCAGCACCACTCCAGGGGGACTCTGGAGGGATGATTACAGGGATGGCTTGGCCCAGCTCCTCCCAGAGCCCTGGATCTGCACAGCTGGGGCTGCCTGTGGCCAGCAGCACCTGAGCAGGTTTCTAATGAAGCTGCAGTGCAGGAGAGCAGCTCTGGCACACCCTGGGCACTCCCCCTGCAGCACACCTGCCCAGCTCCTCCTGCTGCGTTCAGCACACTTGGGAAATTTGGGCTCACACTGGGAGCAGGCCAGAAGCAAATCCAGACAGAGACTCCCTGGATTTTGCAGATCCCACCATGCTGAGCCCTGTAAACCCTGGAGTTTGTGGCTCTGGCAGCAGTAGGGACAACCAAAGTGATCTGATCATGCTCCTCCCTCCTCAAACACCATCACTCCAGCATTAAAGGCTCCCTGATTTCTCCTGCATTTTGTTGCATGTTGTGTCCCTCATGTGCTGGGAACACAGGCAGCACAGCCCAGCTCAGCACTCAGGAGCCAGCAATGAAGTGCTTTAGGAACCCAAGCCAACTGAATTTTGTGCTGTAATGTGTTCAAGAAACACTGACACACTTGTCAAACTCTTCACAATTCCTCCTTTCTCTTTCCCTTTTTATTTTTTAAATTTCTGCCTAGCTTTATAGATCATTGGATAACATTCAGAAAATCATGGGGATGATTTTCTTTTCTTTCCCCATCATTGCCATCAAATGAAGTTATTTGTGAATACATCTGCTGGAAACCAAACCAAACGAAACATGACAAGTCTATTTTCACCGTTGGCAAGGCACTGAGGTGCTCACAGCCCCGTGTGTCACGCCTGGCTGAGGCACCAGCAAGGCACTTTTTGGGAAATTTGGGAAGCAGGGTGTCCAGAGGGGGACTTCAGGAGGAGCTGGGATGGGATTCTACACCAGGGGAAGAATTCTCTAATGGCAGAAAGCTCAGGAAGCCATAATGCACAGGGAAAAGCCACCCTCTCCCATAAAACACAGCAGGTTTTGGAGTTGCAACATCCCAGTGCAACCTATTGCAAAGTCATTAGCAGTAAAGTAATATTCTAATAGTTACCAATTTGACCAATAAGCCTCCAAGGCAAAGGAAAGGCAAAGACAAAAGGTGCCTGATGCACCAATTTATCCTGGTGATAAACTCCTGTCGCAGACATCTTTTATGAAAAATCCTTTCCTTAGGATTTTTCCTCCTGAGAAGCTGAGAGGCCTCAGGAACAAAATGCAAACAATGGTTATCTGCTGCTGTGGAATGCAACAGGTGCATCTGGGATTGGGCTCATGTGGTTGTTTCTAATTAATGGCCAATCACAGCCCAGCTGGCTCGGACAGAGTCTGAGCCACAAACCTTTGTTATCATTCTTTCTTTTTCTATTCTTAGCCAGCCTTCTGATGAAATCCTTTCTTCTATTCTTTTAGCATAGTCTTAATATAATATATATCATAAAATAATAAATCAAGCCTTCTGAAACATGGAGTCAGATCCTCGTCTCTTCCCTTAACCTGAGACCTCTGTGAACTGGTCACACACTCCTGAATCAGATACAACCATGTTGAGGCATGCTGAGGGAATCTTCTCCTTCCAGAGAAACACAGATGCTCTACCTGCTCCTCTGCAGCCATTTCCATCTGCCTTGCAAACCTCCTGAGGTTACACAAAATAAAATTCCTCTTTTAGCCTGTCCCAGAGCCCAGGCACAACTCCCCCACCTTTTCCCAGCCAAACTGCAAGAATCCTTCCCCCTCCCAGCTGCGTCTGGAGATTCTTCCTGAAGAGGTGGTTTAAGAGCCAGTGAAGGCTCCTGGACTTCAGAGCCAAATCCTGAGGTTTTGCCAGGGGAACACACACGAAACCCCGGCGAGGGGCACAGCCCAGGATGGGAAATGAAACCAAACACTCTGTCTTAGGCACACACCATGCCAAGCATGGCCCTTTCTGGATTTAAAATCTTGATGCTAGTGAAATCTCCTCCCAAGAGGATGCCTGGAATAAATTGTCATCTGATAATAGCTACCAGGTGGTGAGGCAATGAAAAAACAGACATGCACAGAATGTTTTGACTTCAAACTCATGTGGATTGTCAGAGAGGAAGTGTATTTTGTGTCCCTTCCTCATGCCCACTTCCCCCTCCCCATTTTTACCCCTCAGTGGTTTTTTTTAAAAATTATTTTGGCTTTCTCCAGGTGTTAGGCAGATTCCCTGGGGCAGTGGCTGAGGCCAGGGGCAGAGCCCAGAGCAAACCCCCACCACTCCTCAAAGGCTCAGGGGTGCCCAGGTTGGGGTCTCCTCTCTAATTAAGTGAGCAGATGAAGAAAGCCCTGCACAGCCATCCTGCTTCCCTCTCCTGCCTTGTCCATCTGCCCCTTCCCACTCTGCTCCTCACTCCCCATCATACCTGTAACCTTTCCCATTAACACCTGCCCAGGCAGGGAAAACCCTTCCCGAGCTCAAAGCATCTGCTCCTCATCAGTTTGCCAGGGAGCTGCCTCAGCCTGGGGCGAGGAGCAGGCACAGAACTCCCTCTCCAGCCAGGATGACATTTCCAGGGCAGGGCAGCAAAGGGCAATCCTCTCACCAGCTTCAGAGGCCAGGGAGAGGCAATGTCAGAGCTCCCTGCTGCGTTTGGGGAATGCACATCCCTTTCTTCCTGTTCCAGGAGCCTGATGCTGCTCTGTGTGAGCCTGTGAAGGCACACACACACAGATTACATCTTGTTCCTAGCAGGAAGAGATATTGACTTGGAAAATATCAAAACCGCCTCTGAGCCCGCAGCACCCTCATCTCACAAAACAGAATAACAAAAAAAAAAAAATAAAGACAGAGGTTGAATCAAAGGAGGAGAGACATTCTACTACACAGACTATCCAAGGCAATTTGGGTCTGTAATGAGGAGGTCAGCGCAGAGAGCAAGAAGGAATTTTAAATAGCACCTTGGAATTTTGGGGATCTCAACACAGCAGGAGGGAGTGCAGCAGGAGCTGCCACGAGAGCTGAGCTGCTCGTGTGGGAGGGGACATCCAGCTGAAGGCACTGAGCAGTGACAACCAGGAGAGCATCAAACACTGCCCTGCACGAGAGGCAAGAGATGCTCGGGTCCAGAACCACCCAGGTGTTGGAGCCCAGGAAATTCCTCTGGCTGCCCTGGAGGACTCGAGACCCTGGCAGGGGTCAAAAACTCCTTGGCATGGAGTCAAAAACACCTGTGCCTTTGATTTTAGCCCATGGAAAAAACTACCAACTTTGTATGAAGATGTACAAGCCACAAGGGTTTGAGTAGAATGATAAGGAAGTTATCACAGGGTGAAAATGTAGAATTTTGGGGTTTTTAGAACGGTGGTTCAGGAGGCAAGATGGAGGAATCTGGGCGTGTTCTGTCTTTCCTCCTGCTTCTTCTTGGCCTCCATCTTCTGCTGTGGTGGTGGCACTTTTGGATTGGTTTAGAGTAGAGACTGACTAACGTAGGGGATAGGTGTTGGAAAATTATTGTAAATAAAGTTCATGTAGTTTTTAGTATAAAAAGATAACATTGCCCTGAGGGCAGTCAGTGTGCCACGACCCGACCTGCTGGACAGACCTCAGCAGGTCAGAGAAAGAATGTAATAGATAATAAATAATGAACCTTGAGAATGAGAACCAAGGAATTCTGTCTTCTTCTTCAGTCTCGGGGCTGGGAAAAAGAGACTTTCCAACACCTCGGGGTCATCTCAGCACCAGAGACCTCCTCAGCCAGGCACTGCCCTGGGCAGGTCAGTGCTGCAGGAAAACCCAACATCCCAAGCTCAGCCTTGGCTCTGCCTCCACAGCTCCGTTCCTGCTGTGTCAGACACGACTCGAGGAAAAAGAAAGTGGTCTCAAGGCAGGCACTAATGATGAGTGCCAATCTAATAACACACATAATGCAGGCAGCCCCACTGCAAGTGTAATTGCAATCATAATGCAATCAATACCAATGGAAACACCGTATTTATACAGGGCCTTTCATCACTCACATGGAACTCAGTCGGTGCCAGTGCAAATATGCCAGCATCTGAAATAAAATATTTGCCACACATCTCGTGTACATGCAGACCAAACACTGCATTCGGGAGAGCCTTGGGATGTTGAAGGCTTTGGGAAGTTTCTGGGCATCTGACAAGCACAGGAAAAACAAAATAAAACTCCCAGGTCCAGCTGTACTTTGGGAAATAATAAAACCTCCATTCACATTGAATTCTCCTTAGCTTAAGTCACGATTTCCACATTGCTCTGCCTGTCAGTTCCTGCCCTGGCACACTGCTGTGGTCAGGCAGTCATTAACCTCCTGACGGGGAGAAAATGGGGAGAAACGCTCCTGGCTGCCAGCAGCATCCAAATCCTACCCACGAGGGCTGCACCAGAGACCTGTGGTGCTGCTCCATCCAGTGATGGGCGAGCACCTGAGCTTCAGCTCCCTGCTGACATCCCTGCAGACACCTGTGACTGCTTCCATTAAGGTGAAGCAGCTGAAGGGCTCTGACATGTGGGAAAGCACAGCATTCCTGAGACTCTGGAGCCTGGGAGAGCAGAGAAAACCATCCTGCCCTCACTCACCATCCCTTCTGCCCTCTGAATCTGATCCAAACAGTCCATCACTGGCTCTTGACACATTTAATGTCTCAGTAAAGAAAAACATGATGTGTTGATGCTCCTGTAAAGCTCTGACAACTGACAGCCTAATGGGTCCTTATTTTTTCCCAGCTGCAGTTTAGAAAATGAAATAAATTTAGGTCCTTAAGCAGGCTGGCTGCTCCGTGAGGAACGTGTTTGCTGCACTAGCTCTGGACTGCAGGAGCAGGGAGCAAGGCTGGAGAAGAGAAAGATGAGGGCTGGAAGTGGATGGAAGAGTTGCTATACTAATTTAAGCATCCAAATTCACCTGGAATATCCTTCACTTCTGTTTGCTGAAGGTGAGAGCAGCACCTAAAACTCCAGCTGCAAGTGATGCTGCTGTCCTGCCCCGGAAGTGATGGTAAAACACGATCCATGTGATGGGGAAACATGATCCATCCTGTTATGGTGGATTTTAGGATGACTGGGAAAAGGTTTGTCCCCCAGAGGGTGCTGGGCACTGCCCAGACCCCCCAGGGAATGGGCAGAGGCTGCCAGAGGGGCTGGACAATGCTCCCAGAGACAGGGTGGGATTGCTGGGGTGTCTGTGCAGGGCCAGGAGCTGCACTGGGTGATCCTTGTGGTCCCTTATTACAGTAACAGGTAATAATTAGCACAGACTCCATGCATTACAGAGGCTGATAATAATCTTTATGAAGAAACCTATACTTTTATACCCTAGTTTACTACAGGTGCACTTGATTGGTTCTCCAATCCAAATACTATTACCAATGGCTAATTAAGAAACCACCCTTTGGTAACCAAATCTCCAAAACACATTCCACATGTGCACAACACCAGGTGCAACAAGTGAAGGCAAGAATTGTTTCTCATTCTTTTCTCTGATCTTCTCACAGCCTTCTCCAGGACCATGCATGGGAAAGTTTGCCCCTCTATATATTATATTATACTATATACTATATTATATATATATATTATTATATTATACTTATTAAGAAGGTCATCACCCTTACAGACAGTCCAATCCAGATGGATCCAATTGGTCAATCCCAACACTATCCAGTGTCCAATTAAGAAACCACCCTTTGGTAACCAGATCTCCATAGCACATTCCACTTGTGCACACCAGGTGCAGCAAGTGGAGATGAGAATCGTTTCTCATTCTTTTCTCTGATCTTCTCACAGCCTTTCACACAATGATGCCTGGGAAAGTTGTGTTTGTCGCTGCGGCCAGAGAGCTGCTGCCACAGCCCCTTCCAGCTGAGGACACCCTGTGATTCTCAGAGCCCTGTCTGGCTCCATCCACAGCAGGAGGACTGGTGCTCCTGGGGCAGTAAAAGCCATGAGATGCAGTCCCGGCTCTGCAGTCTATTAAGCAGCGCTGCTGTAATTAGGCTACAGCAGCGCATGGCCGCAGGGCTGGGAGGCAGTGATGGAAACCTTTCCTGGGCAAGGGCCAGGTCCTTGTGGAGCACTCCCCAGCCATCCCTCAGCAGCAGCTCGCCCAGACCTTATCCAGCCTCACGCCAGCAGAGTGGATCTCAGAATCTCTGCTGCTCAGAGTGACTCTGAGATCCGTACAAGTCTCTTTTCCCAGCCTGGCAGTCAAAGAAGGAGTCAGGACTTTTCTGTTCTCGTTCTCAAGGTTGTTTATTATTTCTTATCTCTAACATTATTTCTCCAACCCACCGAGGTCTGTCTGGCAGGTCAGGTTGAGGCACACTGGTGTTATCTTTTATACTAAAAACTACCTGTACAATATTTACCATAGCTTCCCAATACCTATCACCTATGTTAGACAGTGAGCTTCTACTCTAAACCAATCCGAAAGTGCCAACATCACCCAGAACATGGAGGCCAGGAAGAAGAAAGAAGAAGGACAGGGCATGCCCAAATTCCTCCATCTTGGGACCTTTTGAGGTTTTCTAAAAACCTCAACAATCTGTTTTTCACCCTGTGACAAACTAACTATTATTCTAATTAAACTCTCTTGACTTGTAAATCGTCATAAAAAGGTTGGTAATTTTTTCCATGGGTCAAGATCAAAGGCACAGGGGTCTTGGGCTCTGTGCCAAGGTCTCCAAGCTCCCCCAGCAGGGTCTCGAGTCCTCCAGGGCAGTCAGAGGAATTTCCTGGGTTACAACAAGTGGAAACCCTTCCTCTGCAATATTCCTGAGGCCCTGAGTGATGGAAGATGGACAGGGCTGCAGACAGAGCTCTCATCTCACCACAGAGCCTCTGGAGGGCAGGAAAGGAGGCTCGGGAGTGGGGACACCACCCCCAGCTCTCTCTCTCTCTGGGTTTAACTAAAAAGAAACTTTCTAATTGTGTCATTTATTAACTACTTTGCATTTCATAGCTTTACTATATTTATTTCTTGCTTAAATCATCTTTTTTGCTCGCATTAAGCATTGCTATATATTACAACACAGCAATTTTAATGCTGTGAAAGTCCAGTCAGTTGCTGTCTCTGACACCTGTCTTTTGCAGCTTTCCCAAAACCCTCTGATTTTAAGGATTCCCACACCAGCAGCTTGGAGGCAGCTCTCTTCAGATGCAGCTAAGGGATGAGGGTGGTGGGATCCTGCTGCCTCTCCCCCTGCCCCTTACAGTCACCAAGGCACATGACACCCTCTCCAAAGCACCACACAGCTGGAACCCCAGGCAGGGAGCTCCCAGCCATCCAGATTTTGGGAGCCCTTGGCAGCACCAGCATCATTTAAGAGGGCACTGCAGAGGTAAGAGCAGCTCTGATGTTAATAATGTGGAACTCTCAGATTCTAAAAGCCATTTCTCTTTATTTTTTCTCCCCCCACAAAGGAACTGATCTTAGGCCATTTCCCCCATGGAGTCTTGGCCCCTGTAGCAAAGCACAGACTCGATGGTGGAAGCTGCCAGACCCCACCAGCCCATACCAGGGATCAGTAAACCCCAGTGACCCCAGCCTGAAGGCTCAGGGGGCTCCTTTATGACCCCACACCTTCCCACTGGAGGGAAAAGCCAAGCAGAAAGACAGGACAGTCACAAATCCAACAAACACAAACTCTGCTGCATCCCCCACTGGCAGAGTGGGATGGGGGCTGAGCCCCCTCACACACCCCCACAATTCAGGGGAAGCTCACACAGCCCCCTCCAAGCACTGTCCCTGCACTCAGGCCCAGCTGGAGCACAGAGGGACCTGGTCCATCTGTACACACCAAACCCCCCCGGGCACAGTGCGGAGCACAGACTGTTCCTTTCAGCACTTTTCTCACCCCAAATTCCCTGCTCTCCCCCTCCCTCACTGCCAGAGGCTGTTTTTCTCTTGATCAAGGCCAGCTTCAAAACCAGGGCCATTGCAGCATCTCTTTGCAGTGGTGTTTACTCCTCTAAATGCATTCCCATCTGTACTCAGGATGACCCCATTTCCTTCTGGAAGCACCCAGGACTTGGAAAAGGGATGAGAAGGGAAGACAGTCTGCTCTGAGGCCAAAGATACAGAGATTTTCAAAGAGGACCTTGAAGGTAGGAAAGGAAAGGCAGTGTTAAGTGCTCTGAAGGGAGCAAAGGGATGGGAAGCAGTAGAGGAGAAATTAGGAAAGATCCAGTGCATTGGGAACAAGGGCAAAAGCAACCTCAGCTCCCTGGCTCTGCTTTGCATGAGTCCATCTCATCTTGGAAAGTTATTCCATTCCTCCATGCCTTCCCAAAAATCCTGTGGCTGTAAGAAAAGCATGCTTGGGAAAGTTTGGGAGGGCAGGGAAAGGCAGAGAGGAGAGAGTGGTAAATTGAGGCTCAATAGCTGCTGGGAACAAGCAAAGGGCCCAGTCTGTCTCCTCCCAAGCATGGCAAGACACATGGAGTGATGAAGCCGCCAACAAGTTATAATCAGGACTAATAGTTTGAGGTTCTTAATATTCCTGCAATCCAATAAATCAATGGTGCTAAATACGAGCGCGGGAAGCGAGGGGGATTGACAGCACAAATTAGCTTGGGCTGCAGGGAGAGATTTCTCAAGCTGTTGGTTCTGTCTGAGCTCACAGGCAGCTCCTGAGCGAGGGGTGAGGTGAGGATGCTGCAGGGACGTCTCTCAGGTGAGCTGTGCCTCCTGTCCCCACACCTCTCCTGGCATCAGCTGCTCCCAGGGTCCTGTCATGCTCAGGGAATCGAGAGCAGCCCCACCCACGCCACAAGCATTAACCACTTGCTCACCCTGCTGCTCCCCGGGCGCTGAGAGGATTAGCTCAGCGTTTATTTCCTTATGGGTGCGCTTAAACCATCATTCAAGTGCCTGGAATTATTATTAGAGATATACAAATGCTGGGATTTACAAGAGGATTAGTACCCTAAAACAGGGCTGCTGCTATTCCTCCTCTGATCCTCCCGAGTATCCCAGGAAAGACTCTTGTATTCCGGGGGAAAACAGCAATGCATAACCTTCAAATTAGGGGGAAGGGAATAAGGCAGCCTAGCTCTTCCAAATCCTCCAGAAAGACACCTTGCAATTACAGGAGATCTGGATCAGATCTTAAGCAAATACCACAGCTACAACCTCAGCCAAGTTATAAAACATTCCTGCGGAGGGAATGACTCAAACACGTTCGGCATCCACCTCTGAGTTTGGGACTAAGAGGCCATACAGACAGCTCCTATCAAATGTAGCTCATTCTGTACAAAATTCGAACTTATCACAGCCCAGAATGTGTTACCAGCATCAAAAATGGGGTGGACAGATGTGTTTCCATGCACTTGTCCCTGTGTTAGCCACAGGACATCTGCAGAGAAACCAGGATATTCAGCCCTGTCATGTCCATCTTCTGCTCTGTCCTCCAGAAATGAAAGGACCAGACTCAACACTTGAATCTCTGTATCCCTTGTCATATGGAACTTTTCCAGCTCCTTAAATCATTCTTGTCTGCATATGACAAGGCATTGGAAGGGCTGAGATTATTTATCTTAAAAAGGAGACAAATAGGAAGTCTTATGATAAATGTATATGAATTAATGAGTGAGGGAGATAAAGTACATCTGGTATTTCTACCCTCCCTGCCTTGCAACACAAGAAGTCCCGTTTGATTCCACTGAAATAGTGACAAATTCAAAACTGATGAAAAGAAACACTTTCCCTAACCAGCCTATGAAATCCGTCAAAGCCTGGGGCTCGGGAGGTTTCAAAGACATTTATATCAATAACACGGCTCTCCAGAGCTAATGGTCAATGCTAATGAAAAGGAGAGAATGAGTTTAAGGCCCTCTCTAATGACTGCAGTGGGCTGCACAGAAGTCCTGGATTTAGCCAGCAATTCCAACCTCAAAAACTCTACTTCACCTATTTGCAAGTCAGGTGCTGTGTGGATTTATTAGGGGAGACTGTTCTCCCCAAATCCTCTGCTCCTGCCTGTGATTCAGGGCCCATCTAACAACCCTGCTCTAGGCACTATGAATTCAAGCAGATCCTCTTAGGAAATGTTTGTGTTTCCCTTCCTACTCTCCCACCCAGGTGAGAGAGCACAGGGAGGTCTGGAAGGCTTTGTTCATTGTACACCAGATTTCAGTCCACACTAGAACTGCAGTCTGAGCTCCCCAGCACTTCTTATTTCCTGTCAAAACTCATCTATATTCCTTACCCCTGGATTACCAATACAGGAGAGCAGCACTGCTCTATTTTTCCTGGGAACTGTTCCTTTGTCTTTGGTCTCTCACCATCATGACTGTTATTGATATCAAAAGCAGTGCCCAGAGACTTCAAACAAGAGGCAAAAAGAGGCAAACCTCGATTAAGCAGACATTGTAAGAGATGGTCCCTGCCCTAGAAAGCCCAGATACAAGCAGAAAAGAAAGATTTGAAAACATCCTCAAGGTCACAGAAGGAATCTGCAGCACATCCAGGGGAAAAAACAGTGCTGAGAAGTCAGAACAGTGCTGCTGTCAGAAATTCACCTCATCCTCCTGTGGCTGTAAGTTTAATGCACTGGTTCTGCATCTGCTGTGACAAGACCAAGCCTGGCCCATCATATCTCCCTTCTTAGGGTCTTAAAACTCAGGACATACACATTACAAGGATCTCAGCTCCTCCTTCCTTTGCTTCCCACCGTGTTCTTCATGGTTGGTGAGGACCTCTACATGTGGCAGCTTCTCTGTCTGAGCAGCACATTAAACTCATCATCTTGAGGCCAGGTAATTAAGGCCAGCTCTCCAATGAGTCCTGATAATAGACTGGGGAGGTCAATGGACCAAGTCAACAAGAGGGATGGACTCTTCCCAAGGGCAGCTCTCCTTCCCCACTGACACAACTTGGGACTTTATTAGACAACAGGACTCAGAGAGTGTGAAAGTCCTGCAGCACCTCTGAGCATAAATCACAACCCAAAAAGTACCTGAGCAGAATGATGCTTCCCTACATAAATACACTGCAAAACACTGGGCACATTTGTCCTGGCCATCAGCAGCTGCAGTGATCACTGTAAGAGGCTTGAACACAGCAGAATGTTCTTTACTCTGGAGTGCAACATGCCCATTATTAAGTGCTATATAATGCTGAGTTCCTGCTGTAAAAGGGTCTTCAGAAATGACAACATAAAGAATTAACGGCCTCCAAAACAGGGCTCAGGTGAAACCTGATAGTTAAAGCTGGGAGAATTTTATAACAAAATCCTGCAAGTTTCACAGGAGCATAACACAAAGCCATAAATCACACTGGCTCTGCTCACAAGGTTGGTGGAACTCAGGAAATATAAAACCCCAAAACTTTTGATGAACATCCCAAGTCCTGAGCTTGTTACATGGTTCTGAGCCACTGTTTGTCAAACCTTGTTTACCAACACACCCTCAAATAATTCATGGGATTCTGCCAAGTGTAAGGCAAATACTACTCAAAATAATAAAGTTACAGTGCTGGCCCAAAGCAGGTGTAACATGGGGATGGCACATGGAGGACATGGCTCATAATGCCCAAGGAATGAGATCTCTGACTCCTGCAGGGTCCAGCACTGAGATACAGCCCTGCAACCCAAATCCCTCTGTCCAAAGCAGGGACAGAACCATTTTTTACCTCTACACTCTGGGTTTCAGCATGTAAATGATGAGGAAGTGCTCAAATACTTAATTAAGGCCACGAAAAAACATATGCACACAAACAAAACAAAAAAACCCAAAAAATAACATGGGCACTGCAGGCACTCAAGAGAAGATTATTCTTCAATAAACCACCAGCATTTCCCCACGTACTCCATCTCCTGTGTCCTAATGCTGTCTTTGAGTAGATACCTGGAACAGAGGCTAAACAAGATTAACAGAATAAAAGTAGGCATTTATTAAAGGCCTTCAATAGATACACCTGGGGCAATCAAAAGCCTCTGAGAGGGACTAAACCCAGTTTGGATGATGGTCACAAGTTTTTCATAAGATAGATCTTATATCTATAAATGGACCAATCTTATAAGATAGATATAAGTTCGATATAAGATGATATAGGATATAAGATTAGAGCAGATATAAGTTTGGTCCATTTACAAATCAGAGGTTAATCCTCCAATTACAGATTCAGGCAATGAAATCATTTCCCCCCCATTTTCTCCCCTCCCCAATTCACTTTGATTTATACTTTACAGGGTCTGAAGCTGTAGGGTGTCCATGGATCTCAGGCCTAGAGGAATTGTTTTGTCTGACTAAAATGACTAAATGTGAAGACTGACTGAAATGTGAGGAGTTAACTACACTTTATATGGAGTTTAGAGTTATGCACTGATGCAGCATAGAGGATTTGAAATATATTAAAGGCTAAAATCTTAAGGCACCTCTACCTTGCCCTGAAGAGCCCAGCACTGCAGGGCCCAGTGTCCAGCCCAACCCCTGTGAGATGTGGTGCCAGAATTTGTCCATCAGCAAACGAAACCTGACACGAGAATAAAGTTGGCCAGGAGTTTTAGCAGTTTTATTTCTGTGGTGTTGCTTCCCCTGGCCATGGATTATTGATCTCTGGGGAAAGGAGGCAGCAGCCATGGCTGATGTGCTGTCCCACAGCCGGGTAATGTACGGCGCTGCCGGGATCTGCAGGTAACTGATGATCCCATCTGGCACGGGAGAGGGAAGTGATTGATTTACTCTCCATCCTGGTACTTAGACTTTTCACCCTCAACAGGCCACAAAGCCTCGTTCATCATCTTCATCAATCAAATGGGCAAATATCATTAAATCTGCAGGCCACAAGCAGCATCATTTATATTTTTGTCTTTTTTCTTTTTTTTTTTTAACTTTGTTTCAAAAGTTTGCCACCTCCTCTTCCCATGTGTCCCTTTCTGAAAAATAGTGCTTCCACCTGTCAGGAATTCAGTGAGGCAAAATGCAGAAGATGGACCTTGAGAAGAAGGGATGGTGCCAGGCTTTGAGGTCCTCACTCCCAAGCCACAGGGGATGCTCAGAGGAGTAGAGCATTCCAAAACTCGCCAGAGCTGCCAGGTGTCAGTGATGCCTGGTTTGATCCCTGTGTGCTCCTGGACACACCAAGGGTGTTTTGCCACGAGGCTGACTCAGGGCACAGCATTTAAGCATCACCACAAAGAATGGGGCACAAACCAGGGCAATTCCTCAGAGTTCAGTGGAGCAGCAATGACCTGTCTGTGCTGTTCATCTCCCCCTAAACTTCTCAAGGAAATAGGAAGTTCCAGTTTGTCACCACCAGTTTATTTAAGCATTGATTTTTTTCCTTAATGCATTTTTTCAAAGTCACTTTTACCAATGGGCAAATGTACCAACACCACCAAGCACAGGATGTGCAGGAAGGGGATGTGAAACCCATCAAAAATCAGGGAGAGATTTGAGGCCATCCTGACAGAAGGTGACAACTCATCCTGGAAAGTTCCCTCTTTCCCAGAGCTGTGTGAATCCACTCTGCTTATCCCAGGGCTCTGAGCAGCCCAGAGTCAATGCTGAATGTGTGGATGGATGGACAGCACTGCCAACAAGTTCACTGCCTCCCCTCCCAGCAAGACACTCCATTAGAAAAGTTTTGTAGAAATAAAAAGAAAAGCAGCCGTAAACACTGGGCAAAATAATCTGACTCAGGGAAATTTCCAGCGAGTTCAGAATAGCCTGGAGTGAAAATCCATCTCTAATGTGACTGAAAGAGCCTTGTGAAGGAACAGATGCAGCCTGTAAATTAAATCACCAAGAAAGGTTGGAGGAGCCAAATGAAATCTCCACCTGCCATTACTTCCAAGGCAGAGGCAGAGACAGGGCTGGGCACAGGGAAGGAGGGCGATGGATGGGCAGACGAATCATTTTATTAGCCTTAATTGCCATTTCAATACCATACCCATGTCTCCACATAAGCCTTCATTCTCTGCAAAGTTGTCAGTTCATGTCCTGAATGGGCCAGGCTTGTTATCAGCAAGGCGTTTACAGCCCCTGGGCTGTGCATTAATTAAAAAGGCTTTGTGCTGAGGCTCATTCATTAGCACACTGCTCCTTTAATCACTGCCTCTTCAGCCACCAGGACAATCTATAAATCTCCTCAAATATGAAATAATGAAGTGGAATGGTTCAATTTATTACAATGTAATAAGGCAGGATAATGTGGGGGTGGACAGGGTGGCACTGGAGCTGTCTCCTTGCCCATTCTTCCCACTTCCCTGACAGGGACCATGAGTGAGAAGGGCAGGAGGGATGCAGGACAGGATGGAGAATGCATGGGACACAGATCTTCCCATCTCCTGCCATCCCTCCCACACCAAACCCAGCGTGCCACAAGTCACTGAGGGTGATGCTGGAAGCCAGACATGGTTCCTTGGCCTTGGGAGGGAGGCTTTGCCCTGAAGTCCCCAAGATTCAGACACCAGCGTCCATCAGCAATAGGGGAAGTCTCTCACTCTCCATCCCATTTTCCCATTTGCACCCCCATTTCCCCACCCCTCCTCGTTCCACCATTCCTGGAAGGATCCAGGTTGAGCTGGACAGGCAAGTGCCAAGGAGCAGATGTTCTAGGGAACATCAACAAGCTCCAAAAATCCACATATTAACTCAGCACAAAGCTCCTGTTTCCCCTCTCATGGCTCATCTCCCAGCAGCTGGGCCCTCCAGTCAAGCTGCCAAATAAAATGTGATTGTACACACTGGGTTAATTAACAAAGGGAGAAGGGGCAACACTTGCCTGGCTTTGCATTTCCTAAATGAATGCATCAAGGACACCTAACTAGTGAGAGGAGGCCAAACATGAGGTTTTCTCTCCACGAAAATTGCAGACTAAAAATGCCAGAGGAAGAAACAAAACTTCAGCTATTCCAGAAAAGCAGCCATGGAATTCAAAGAAAGTGCAAAATGAAAACTGCCCATAGAAAAGTTGACAAAAGCTAATTATGCTCTAGCATAGAAGGGACACATTTAGAGAAAAGCAGGATTTGTAAAGAACATTGGAGTGGGTTTTGAAAAGTTACTTTTCCCTGTCAAAAGACACCAAGTAAGTAACATCGATTTCACAGTATAACAGCTCTAGAATTTGCCATTTTATTTTCATTGCTCTCCCTACTCAGTCTTAGAAGACCTTGAATTCTTATGCACTGTTATATAATTAATGTGGTTATTAATATAATTAACACAAGCTGTTGATTTATCCAAAATTCCTTCCGGGGGAAGCGAGTTGTGATAAATTCACAGTAAGAAAAAAAAAAAATTAAACTATCAGAATATCCCATATCAACATTCTGTTTAAAACTGAAATTTGTCTTAGAGACTTTATTTCAGAACCTCAGTTAGGATTGTTCCAGGTTTTTCCACAGGGAATATGCAAGCTGCAAACATGAATCTTTTTAACTGACCCAGCTTTACCCCGCTGGGAGGGAATGGTGTGGCCCAGGAAAAGACTCAAAGGTTTCATTTTTTTTTCTCCCTATTTATTACCAGAAGTGCATTCAAATGCTGTTAGAGAATGGGAAAATGATTTTTCCTGTGTTAAAAAGGCCCAACTGCACACATCGCTCAAACCCACAGCTCTTTAATACCAGCAATCTGCTAAGTGCTAATTTGTCAAGACAAAACCTTTCATCTCCAAGGCTCCCCAAACGTTTCATTTGCTCGAGAATCACCCAAAATAAAATTCCAGATCATCCATGCAGCACCAAAAGCGAGAGGTTTGGGCTCCTCTTCCCCTCCAGGAAGGGCTCCTCCAGGAGAAGGGCAACTAATTACTGCTCAAGTCAACGAATTAACCCTGTCCCTGGCTACTCCACAAGTTTCAAGGTGCTCCTTAGAGGGAGCAGCATGGCAGGGTCCTCACCATCAGAAAACTCTATTACACGGATCTTCAAAAAAGCTCATTACTACAAAGCTACCAGCATTCAATCCCATTAATAAAACACATCGGTGTATAATTATAATATTAGGCACTTAAATTGCAGTTTTCATCTGCAGCTCTCAAAGTATTCTGCCAGAGTAAATTGAGTCCCCCCTAATTTGGGCTGGTCAGAGTTTTCTATTTGAAGCCTTTCCTGATGGAGAATTTGATTTTGCGTTTGAAAAGAAAATTGTGAAAAGGATCTGTTCTTCCTCAAAACGGCTGCTTCCTTCTGGTGAGGGATATGCAATGGGAAAAAATCCCACAAAATCCATAAAATTGATGGGGAGGAAGAGTTAAAATGCTGCCAAGAAAGGAATAGCCATAATCTATAAACTTTTTGTAGCAGTAAAATCAGTTTTGCTGCAAATTCTTCAGGGCGCGTTTGCACATAATCCAACATTTGGGGTTGTCCAGCTTGCAACATATCAGGGATAAAAAGGACAAAAATGCTTCGTTTTGTGGACACAACCACCCCATGAGCTGTTTTTCTTCTCTGATGGAATCTCCAAACTGGAAATCTCTCGATTCCTAAGAGCTGCTCCACAGGTTTGGGCTCTTGGAGACAAAGCCACGCTCTCTGCAAGGTGACAGGGGCGCTACCCGTGACAGATGGAAGGTGACAACCACTCCTCCAGAGCCACATCTTGGCCCATGCCAGAACAAATCTGCTTTCAGCAGGCAACCAAGCTTAGGAAATCGGAGATGATAATAAAAATATCGAGGAAATTGTCCGTCTGGGAGCCAGAGCCAGGCAGCACAAAGGGCTCAGCGTTAATTTGTGAGGAGGCCTGTGTGCTCTGGAGGTTATCCCAGGAATACCACTGGAAATGGTATCACCATGGGCACCCACCAGGCAGCTCCCTCACAAACCTATTCCCTGGTAAACACCAATCTTCAGTAATTCCAGCTATTAAAAACAACTTAAAGAGGACTCAGATCTCATTTTGCAGAGAGCGCAGGGGTCTCGAGGACTGTTTTTAAAGTTTTCCTGCACTGGAGTTAACAGTCTGTGGCTTTGATATGTTCAGCTGCTGTGCTGCTTCCAGGTTTATTAAATTTACAGCCAGAGAGACAGCATGGCTTGTTATTTTTTCCAAAGAATCCCCAGAAGAAAGGCAAAGTTTATCAGGCATCAATGCAAGCTGCAAGCTCAGAAACCATGGGTGTCCAGGAGTTCCCTTTCCTAACACCACACAGCAAATCATTGCTCCATGCACACATTTATTCAAATCTCAACAGGATTGTTATGTATGTGGTACCCCCACAAACACACCTACCTTTGGACACTCACATTAACAAAGGGAACAGATTAAATGATCAAATTCAATCTCCAGTGGGGAAGGTTAACCTAACCTGCTAATAAGGGATAAATACCACAGCAGCACCTTTGGGCACTAGGAAATACCCCAAACCCACCTATTCTCCAATTATTTATCCCCACAGTTTCCTTCTGAAGAAGGGGCTTGGTTTGGACATGAAAACATGACAAAAATTATACGTATCTTCCCCTGTTGATGACCAAAAGATCTTTTTTTTTGCTGAAACTGCTTTTCAATCAGCTCTCATTAAAATTAAACCCTTTTTGTTGGATCTGGAGAGAGTTTATGGCCCATCCTCACACATGCTTGGTGACCAGGTGGCTCACGATGATGCATCTCCAGGTTTCCCATGGTGTTTCCACATTCTGTGTCAAAGGAGATTCTCCCTCATGACAAACAAGAGGATTTAATGCTGCTCATCACAGACATCCCTGCAGTGTCTGGGTAAAACCCCATTAAATCCATCCCGCTTTTTGCAAACCCTGAGGAAGGAGAAGAAA
Source organism: Molothrus ater (assembly GCF_012460135.2). NCBI lineage: Eukaryota > Metazoa > Chordata > Aves > Passeriformes > Icteridae > Molothrus > Molothrus ater. Next base: position 3,615,334 of record NC_050499.2, read on the forward strand.
GGACGAGGCCAGGCACAAACCACCAACATCTATAGTGCATCACAAGGGGAAGAGGTTGAGCTCCAGGGACATTTTTCTTTTGGCACTTATTGTCTTCTAAACTCCACAATCTATACAATAGCTATGTTTGTAATCACTCGAAAATTTTCAATTAAATGTAAAAAACCAGAAACAAGTAAATCTATTCTCTCTTTTGACTGTTTTATTGATTAAAATGGATGCCTGAGCTGCGGCCACTGAACCATGAAAAGCAATCTGTCTTGGATGGGTAAGAGATCGTTAGGAAATCGTTGTGCTGAGGCAAGAATAACTATGCATGTACACACACGTGTGGGGCTGGGCACAGATACCCACATGCTACCATGGAAAAAGCCACCTGCGATGAAAATTGTGTCTATATATTTCACTATCGAGTTCAAAGCAAGCTGAGGTGTTAGCCTGTCACAGGACCTCTCGTTTTCTAAGTTTCATCATTTCCCTCAGCAGCCAAACCTCATCTCTGTTGCTGCAGAGGACAAAAAAACGTGAGGTGGGCGAAGAAAAACCTCAAGGTCTGTCATGTGCTACAAGCTCCAAGAGCAAGGAAACCACTCTTTGGGTCATTAGGAGATTTTCAGGATGATGACAAGGAGATCCTTCAGTTGATGTTTCAGCTTCCTTTTTGTCCCTGTCCTTCCAGGGCAACGTGAAGGATGTAAAATGAGTTCTAGACATCACCAGGAACACTCAGCTTTGCAAAGCCTGACTGGTTTGGGTGTGAGTTAACCCAAGGCAAGGCAAAGGGAGGGATGAAACTTCCCACATGGAGCTTTTGCCATGAGCCCTCACTCGCAGATTCCCAGCCTGCAGCGGAGCTATCTAATATTGGCTCCTGACAGCCACGGGAACAGATGGAGAACACTTTGCTCTGCGCTGACAATACTCTGCTTCTGAAGCAAGACTACCCTGACATCAGCTCTGTTTTATCTCAGCACCTCAGTTAAAGCTTAAATTAACCAAACATTGCTTTTTTGTTGTAGCCCAGGACACGAGCCTTGGGGAGTTCAGATCTGCAAGGAACTTCTCTTATTTGCTGAACCCAGAGCCATCTCTAGGAATCCTGGACCAAACGTCACCCAAGGTAGAGCCCTAAGAAAGGTCAAGTATGGAAGCTTTACAGCAAAGCACAGCTCTGAAGTCCTCAGCTGATGCTCATCCTCTCCAACAGGAGCAGCAGGAAACTCCTTTCCAAAATCCACTTCCTAGCAGGTTTTTGAAGGCCGGGACTGAGGGCACAGCAGCTTTGTCCCTCCAAGACAGGTCTAGCAAAGGTCTGTCCTCATCTTAGCCATGGCAAAGATCAACAGCAGCCACTCCCCTGCCCAGGATATCTGGGAGAGGCAGGGATGTGCTGAGCCAGGCTGGGGATGTTCACCAATGAGTTTAGCCCTGAAAGAACCTGTCATTCAGGAAGGAGGGCATGCCCACCTCCCCACACACTCATCCCTGGTGTTTGCTAATGGGAAGAACGAGGCACAACAGCAGATTCAGGCTGACTCATGCAGTTTGTGCTTTTACTGGGTGCCTTTTTCCATCCCCCCCTCCAAAGTGCAAACAACGCACAGGAACGGCGCTGAATGAGAGTGGATCTTTGGGAATGGTGCTCCAAATTGCTCCTGTCCCATTTATTTGGGTGTGAGAACTCTGAGACCACGACTCCATCTCATGCTGCAGACATGGGATGTTCACAGACACTGGGCAGCTGCCAGGTGCTTTGGGAAGAGCCCTCTAATAATAATAATACCACCAATGTTGTTAATAATAGTAGTAGTAATAATAATAATTTGTTGTTGTTATTATTGGTTTAATTTTTTAAATTGTTATTGCTTTTATTTAAAAGAAAAATTTGCAAGAGAATAAACTTCTATAATAAATCCTCAAACTGGACAGCCCTAGAAAAGCCCTGCCAGGCTTTAGAGGGCAGTAAAACCCCTCGTGCCATCACTACACCACAAAGCATCACATAAAAGCAGCAGCAAAGACAAACTAGAGGGGGTCTGGAGCCCCACACATGTGTAAGACCACACGGATGTACCAAGAGGAGGCACTGAATGGGTTAGCATCTCTTAGATCTTTCAATATATTTTCCCTAATTAAGCTGTTCAATTCAGCAGCTTAAAGAGCTGCCAATAGCTGCTACAAATTGATTTATCTTTTGATGAAGGTAAAATTTGCTGGAAAAAATGAGAAGCAAACAACATATGGGTTTGGGAGGGATTAAATTACTTTGTCTTGTGTTAAGATTCAAACATATTCTGGAGGCAGGATGAGTCTTTTACAAGTAAATTGTTTTTATACTACATATCCATTTCTTTGTAAACAGAAGGATCCTCATTTACACATCCACCTACAATACCTGCTAGGTAACAGAAGCAGATCCTTAAAAGCCAGATGAGATCCCAAGCTTTCCGTGGGCACACACACACAAATAAAAAGCAATCATCCTGCAAACCTCCCCCCGCCCAGAGTAGGGGAGAAAAAAACCTTCTGGAAACACAATAATCCATAATAGAGGTGATCTAAAGCAGTCTCCACATGGAGGGTCATCACCAGCTACCAGGGGGGACATCAGGGCTCCAAAACTGCACTGAAATTCCCAACTCATCCCTGCCTGTGAGCTGCAGTCCCCTCGGATAGCACGAGCTCAGAGTTTAACAGCACCACTTCATTATTCTGCTTAAATCATCAGTAGGAAAGATAAGGTGAAGAGGGATAAATATTAGGAGTAAATCACAGCCAGCCTGACAAGACCAAGCAACAGCAGCAGCCAGAGCAGGGTAATTTTCCTGATCTCAGATGAGGAGTTTCCCTGGAGGATGGGATGTTATAACCTCAGGAAGGAACAGAAGACAAGGAGTTGGGCTCCTGCAGCTCCAAAATCAAAACACACTGGGCTCCCTGCACTGACATCCCTCAAACACAGATCCTTCTCCTTTCCTCAGCAAAGCCGTGCCCATCTCACCTCTGCAGCAGCAAGGAAATTCCTCTGCGAGCTCCCTCACTCCAACCCAGCCTCAGAGCATCTCCAGATCTCTCAGTTACAGAGTTCAGCAGGAGGGATGCAGCAACAGCCATGGGGGGGTTGCATTTATTAACTGCTGTGCCCTGCATCCCCTTTATCAGCTATTTTGGATTCACACATTTCCTACACAAGCACATGCCAGACATCTGAGAGTGGATAATTTGCCCAGACAGGCAGTAAATACATCCCATCTCATGCTTCCTCTGAGAATAATGTGCTTGCCAGTGTCACCTGTCATGTAAATCATCACCTTGCAATTTATCCTGAGCCACATTTCAACTGTTTCTGGACCAGGAAAAAAAAAAAAAGAAGAAGAAATACTCAGAAAGTCCAGTAACTCCTTCTGTGAAACATGGATGCTTCTTCCCTGGCCAATAGTCTGAATTTATTGAGGAAAAGACATCTACTGAATTTATGTCTTCCCAGATAAATTTCCAACTTTTAGATTTAAAGGAGTCCTAGACTTTCTCTGAGCTGTACAGAAGACATTTACATAAGTTTTTGTGCAACGTTCCTTCAGCCTGTTCCTCTCTCACCATATGAGTAGCCAACAGCTACCCACTGAGTTACTGCAACTCAACAACTTTGAGGTGGATTTGAAAAATCCCACGAGTTGCATGAGAAATTACATGCCTGTGATTTTTTTTTTCCCCGCCTCTGGCATTTTTTATTTAAATCTCCCTGCAAAAACAGAGTCGTGTAAAGAATTGGGGTTGATGGCACTGCCTGGGCTGCTGCCTTTCAAGGGAAAACAAGAGAAACTATGTTTTCTTTCCAGAAGCAAGCACAGAAAAGCTCCCATGGGAACTTTCCACTAGAAAAAAAAAACCAAGATATGTTCCCCAGAAATCCATTTTAAAAGGTCCAATGGGAGAATCTCTAGTGGAAAGTGTCCCTGCAGAGGTTTGGAACGAGACGGCCTCCAAGGTCCCTTCCAAACCAAACCACTCCATGACTCTCTGAATTTATCCCCAGCAGAAATTCCTCCAGCCAGCTGGGCTTGTCGAAAAGGTTGGATTTAAAGAGGTCTTTAGGCAGCTTAAGCTGGCTGGGAGTGCACAGTCCTGGAGGACCCCTTTAATCTGTGTCCTCTGGCTGCAGAGAGAAAAAGCCCACTGCGCATCTGTGTCGTCTCAATTCTGTGTTCAAAACACTTGAGAATCTCTCTTTTGTTCCTTGCCTGTCTCCCTTAATCCATGCCTCAGTCATTATTCAATATTTGGTTTTGTGACTACATTATTTAACTTGGCAGAGCGTTTTGGGACGTAGTTTGCATAAAAGCCGCTATTTTTAAGCGGCAGAGGGGACTGTCACCGAGGCAGGGAGGAGACAGCAGTGACAGCAAAGAGGAGACCAAAGCTTCACCCATCAGGAAAAAAATAAAAACCTTCTCCAGGGGAAAGGCAGTCACAGGATCGTCATTCCAGGGAATAAATCACCAAAGCCAACTCCAGTGTCAGTAATTTTGTGACGCAGAAAATTGATTCGTACGTTACAATCAAGGAGCGCCCTCCATAATGTATGCTCAGCATTTTAACATAATTATTTGCACAACAGTTTTAACGTTTGCAGCCTTCCCTGGCTGTCAACCTGGAAGTACTGGGAAAAAAAAAAATAAAATTTTAAAATACTCTTCTTCTTCAGAGACAGGATTAAAGGGAAAAAAAAAATCAATCTCTGCGCAACCTCCTTTGTATTTTGTTGTGACAAGCCTGAATTTAAACAGCCTGTGAAGTCAAAACAACAGGAGAAATATCAATACACATTAATTTAATCAAGAAACACAACTCTGCCATGCCAAGCCCAACTTGGCTTTATTTCCTCTGAGGTTTCTGTGGGAGCTGATGACACCCTGGTACCTGCCCAGCCGCCCCCCCTGCCCAGTGACTGGAGGTCTTAAAGGCCCTCTCTCCATTTGGATGCTTTGCCACACAGAAATCAAAATTCCTGGTGCTGCAGCTCCCCGCTAGCACATCTCCATCTCTCCGCCCCTAAAAAGCTGATTTTGCTGGCAGAGCTGCCCCGAGTGGCCATCCTGCTGCATCCTTATTGTGTGCTGGGGAGCTTTCAAAGGACAGGCAGATAAAAGGGTAAACATGATAACAAAAACTATCTCCAGCACACTTGACTCTGTCAAATCCTGGGCACAGCGCGACTCTTTGAAACAAGAATCTCATTAAGGAAGGGAGAGTTGAAAGGATAAGCCCCCGCATACCAAAGGCAAAAATCAGATGTGCTTGACCTTTCAAATGAATGTACATTTTCTGAGTGACTGTTCATGTCAGAGTAATTCAAACAGACACCTGATAATCCTCTTAAAAGTCTGAAATTTGGGTACTGGATTGGACACAATGCAGCGGGATCTGCGGGTGGTCTCGTTGCTGCGCTCCATCCTGCCCTTGCTCCCAATTTCCTGATGCACCCTCAAGTCTTGTCCCCTCCCTGGGCTTTCATGTCCCCACACAGACATAAAGATGTTTCAAGTCCAGGATTCATTAACAAGGAAGCATCTTCTGTGCTGGCGCAGCTGGAAATGAAAAGCCGATGCTCCTTAACACAAATTAGGTGATTAAACACTTTGGATGGAAAAGAATTCCATGCAATTGCCCCACCAGCAAGGGAAGAGGAGGATTTCCTTCCAGACAAGCCCCATATACAAAATCCAATGACCATGAACCTCACCTGGGTCCTGCATCTTGTATATCAACATAACCCATGTGCTGGGGCTTGCTGGGAAAGAGAAACCCTCTTGAGCATTCCCAGAAAGTCCAGCAGCTTCACAGGGAAACATTCACACAGTAAATTGCTTCAAATGGAGATATTCAGTAAGGCAAGGATGTACTAGTTACAACCCAAAGGCCGTTAATGAACACAGAGCAACTGAAAGGTTTCATCATGGACAATGCTGCTGGAGAGGTCACCAGAATGAGGTCCAGGAGTCAGCCTGAATCACCTTCCCCTTAATTTTTGGATGCCCTGGTCAGATCTAGTGACCGTCCCTGAACTTCAGTTCCATTTCCACCAATGATTTCTGGGCCTTGCTTAGCACATCCATGTGTTCAGCCATGAGCAGATTCTGCCAAACCTTAGAGACCACTGATCCCAGGAAGTCAACCACCCAACAGACACTGCAGGAAAAGGGGGTTTTGGTGTCTATTTATGGCCTGTCTCCATGAACAACCCCACAGAGGGACAGACCAAGCAGTGACTAACACCAGGTTTCTTTTGAAAACCCCAAGAATCAACAGCTTAGCATTTCCAATGGAGTCCAGTGGTGGTTTATGACCTGTAAGGAATCTGGGAGGACACCAGCCTCCTGCTGATGTGACAATAACGCCAGCCCAGCCACAGCAGCACACACAGGCTGCTGGCTCCTGCTCACAGATATTGCCATGCTGGACAGGTACCTCATGGCTTTGTATCCTCAGTGAATCCTCCCCTTCCTGCTCCCCCTGAGCTCCCAGCACTCTATGTTAATTAGCTAATATTTGTGTAGATCCTTCCTGACACTGCCTTTTGATTCCCTCTGAGCTCATCAGCAGCTCCGGGATCCTGGAGCAGCATCTCCACTGCTGGGGGATGGAGGATGGGACCGGGGGGGCTGCTCTGCTTCCAAGTCAGCCCCCAAAGACACAGGACAGGTATCACATTCACATTTTCTGAAAAATCTCTTTGCCCAGGATTTTTCTCCTGGGAAGCTGAGAAGCCTCAGAGAAAAGGAAAACAATTCTTATCTTATTTGCTTCTCCTGTGTTTTGCTCATTTGGAATGTGTTTGGAGGTTTTTTCATTGGATTCTGGTGTGTGTTATTTTGACTCATTGGCCAATCAGGGCCAAGCCGTGTCAGGACTCTGGAGAGAGTCACGAGTTTCAATTATTATCTTTTTAGCCTTCTCTAAGTATCCTTTCTGTATTCTTTAGTATAGTATAGTTTAGTATTCTTTAATATAATATAGTATCATAAAATAATAAATTAACCTTCTGAGAACATGAAGCCAGATTCGTCATTCCTTCCTTCCTTCATCAGGGCACCCTGCAAATACAATAGACAAGCTGCAAAGAAATCTCTTGGAAAAGTGGGATGTGAGGGTGTCAACCAGCTCATCTCACAACAGATGGACTGGAGCACGCTGCCTATGCAGTGACACTCCAGGGAACTGCCTCTCTCTGTCACGGTCCTTCTGAATTCCAGGGAATGGAGCTCATCTCGTGGGTTGCCAACCAAAGCTCCCAAGAACCACAAATTCAAACTCCAAACCAGCAGCAGGCTCCCTGAGCAGGCTGAGCCCTGCTGTTTCCAAGACCCTGCGCTCCATCCCTGAAAGGATTCCTGTTTCTCCAGTGGCTCTCTGAAGGCCACCCAAGGAAAGCTCTGCACGGTGTGCAGGTAAAGATACAGTGGTTGTTACCAGGAGAAACCAGCATTTCTCCTCCAGTGGGGACTCATCCCTCTGTCCTGCACAAGGCTCTCACACCCCATCTCTGAGCCCCACAGGGTCCCCAAAGCAGGACCCTGCTGGATGTGCCAGCAGCCACGTCCCTGCTGACTCCCAGGCGTGTTTTTCCCCCCTCCTCCCCACACTTCCTAACAGCTCATGAATTTTATAAGCTAAACTCATTGTAACCAAACCATGAAATTGCAAATTTAACTCTGTCAACAAACAAAGCTTTGGCAGGGAGCTGCCGTTGTCTGAGCCTTTCCAGCAGGAAGGGAATCTCCTCCGAGGGACACTGCACCCCCTTCAGTCCCCCTTGGCCATGGGGCAGTGTCTCAAGACAGGGTTGTGCAGGATGCTGGAGCATCACACCCTACACAACGTCACAACTCACTCCCAGAGCTTCCAACAGCGCCAGCCATCCCCATCACCCTTCCCTGACACGGCCATTCTGACCCAAAGGCATGGAAAAGCCTCGGCAGCCCCAAGAGCCCAGGGCAAAGCCCTCCCTGCTCAGCCACAAAGGCTCTGCCGCAGCCCCCAGGTCCAGCCAAGCCTGGCTCTCCCTCTCCTGGCCGCATCCAGGGTGGCCAGCAGAGCCTCGTTAAGTTAATGGAGTGCTAATTAGCTGGCAGGCCGAGGGGAGGGCTCGGAGGCGCTGCCTCATTTGCTCGGTGGAATTGGGCCATTAAAGCCACGGTGGGCTGCAGAGGCTGCCGGTGCTGGAGGGATGCAGCAGCATCTCTACAGGGACACCCAGGCTGCACAAACCATTTCACTGCCATGGAGCAGCCTTTGGAATGGAGAAAATGCTGCCTGCACCAGCAGGAACACCAGAGCATCACTAAGGGGACCTTCTCCCATCACCCTCAGTGTCCTGGCTGTTATGAGTAGAACAGACGCCCATTTTTTTAAAAGGCTGCAGAGTTCACAGGTTGGGCCAGTTGCTGCCAGGGTGGAGTTCTAACTGTTTGTTGCTGTAATCACCTGTCATTTTCGTTAACTACCTGTCCTTGATGGTTAAGAATTCCCCATTTTGTCGAGTGGCACCCTGCTGCTTCCTGGAGGATGGCGCCCGGATGGTGAAGAGGAGGGGACATCGAGTCAGCAGGCAAATGACATCAGATCCAGCATGCAATGGGAGAGATCGCTCACCAAACCTAGCCAAAAACCCCGAAAACAATGAGCCAACACAAAATTGATGAATCAAAGCAATGGCTAGATGTGAGGAACAGAATCCAGTATCCACCAAGGACTTTTTACCCCTAACCTAAAAAAACGTCGGCTGGACAGAGGACCTCAAATGTTGAGCTGAATAGCAAGGAATTTCCTGATGCTCTCATGAGGACGGAAGCCCCAGCTCTGCCCACAGACCACTGAACAAAGCTGCACTCTTCTTCCTCCTCCAAGTCACCCTGGGAGCAGCAGTGGCGTAAGCACAGACCCATCGGATCTCCCCACCTGAGCTGGTCACTTTTAATAAAGGTACTAAAAAAAGGAGAAAAGTTTCCTGCCTGTGGTTATTTCACTGGCTGTTGGAGCCCTTCCAGCACAGTCACCCAAGCCAACCCTTCTTTCCCTCACACACACAACTTCCAGTGGCCAAAGGCGCTCGCTCCAGGTGGGAAAAGCGCAGCGTGTCCTGCCAACACGCCAGTGCCACCTCGTTCCAAACAAGCACGATGCCACAGGGTGTTCCCATGGCAACGAGCAGCCGATACAGCCGGCGGCACCGCGATCCCAGCGCTGTTCTGCTGACACCCCAGGCAAGGTCCCACCGAGTCCAGGCAGGACTCCCAGAGTCCTTTGAGAGCCTTCAAAACCAACTTCGCACTCCTTTCCCAGGGCGTTCACTGAAATAAATAGGGCAGGAGATCTTTCTCCTTTTTAATGCCTTTATTGAAAACCAGCTCAGGTGGGGAGAACCGACGGGTCCATGCTCGCACCGCTGCTGCTCCCAGGAGTGGCACAGAGCAGGAGGAAGAGCGCAGCTTTGTCCAATGGTCTGTGGGCACAGCTGGGGCTTCCGTCCTCACAAGAGCATCAGATGTTTTGGTTTGACATTCAAGGTCCTCTGTCCAGCCAACATTTTTAGGTTAGGGTGAGGGGTAAAAAGGCCTTGTCAATACTGGATTCTGTTCCTCACGTCTAGTCATCGCTTTGATTCGTCAATTTTGTGTTGGCTCGTTGTTTTAGGGGTTTTTGGCTAGGTTTAGTGAGGGATCTCTCCTGTTGCACGCTGGATCCGATATCATTTGCATGGCAACTCAATGTCCCCTCCTCTTCACCATCTGGGTGTGCCACTCGACAAAAGGGGGAATCCTTAACCATCAAGGACAGGTAGTTAACAAAAACGACAGGTGATTACAATAACAAATAGTTAGAACTCCACCCTGGCAGCAACTGGCCCAACCTGTGAACTCTGCAACCTTTTAAAAAAAAATGGGCAACTTTTCTACTCATAAAAGTCACCATGACCCACTCAGGTGTCCCACCCGTGGGAAGGACAACATTCCTCCTGGGGATGTCACCATCAGCTGCCCCTGGCAGCCCTGCAAGCTCCCAGCCTGCAGAGCAGCAGCAGAGCTGGGGTCATCAGTCACAGAGTTGTGCTATAGGCAGCCTTAAATCCCAGGTCTACCTTCCCATCGATCTCTTCAGCTCCGTGAAATTAAGAAAAACGCAAGACAAACACAAGCAAACGTCCCCGAGCAGGCTCTGTGAGAGGCAACCAAACAGCTCCAATTCCCCTGAGCAAGGCTGGTCCAGTGCCTGGCTGGGAAAAACAAAACCCAATTGCAGCCAGAATGCCAATCTCAGCTTAAACATCCCCCTGGAACCCCGGGAAGGGGGACCCACAGCACCCACGAGCACCTTCAGGGCTTTTGGGGGCTGCAGCAGGAGAGGGGCTGCAAATCCCCTTGCCATGGAGCAAAGCTGTCATCAAATGCAGCAAGAAATGACAAGAAACACCTGAAAGATTTCCCTCCTTCCACAAAAATCACTTCCCAGAGTACATGTGCACTTTAAGGATTAAATGTGCCTGGACAACTCAACACAACATTAATAATGTCCGTTCTCAACAAGCATCTCCATTCCACCCATCTTTTTTCTCTCTCTTTTTTTTAACCATCACTTTAAAATCTTCCGTGTCCAACCATGTATTGTGGGAGGGAAAAAAGAAGAAAAAAAAAATAACTTGTTTAAAAAAAAAAGGAAGAAGAAAAAAGTAATTTAAAAGCTTTAAATCCAGTTGTCTGGTCTCCGACCCCCTGAAGATTCCTGCACAGAAAATAAAGTGCTTAGCTGCCCTCCTTAAAAAGATTTAATCTCCCATATTTCAGAGCTTGTATGATTAAACCCTACCTCTAATTCTGCTTTCAGAGCCACAGACAAATCTCTGCTTAAAGGGAAGCGGTGCAGGTGCCTCTCCTCCCCTCTCCCTTTCCCACAAGGGAGTGAAGCTGCATCCACGTGGACGTGGGGGAAGAGCTGGAGGTAGAGAGGCAGCTCCAAGCATCCCTTCATCCTCCTGCTTCCTTGCCAGACATGGAAATACCTTTTTTTTTTAGGCAGCTTTCAAGAAAATTGAGCTTTCTTATATGCAGCTCTGAAGGAATGAAGAGGGGAGGAGGTGTGGACAAGCAGGGCCGGCTCACACTCCCAAATATCATCAGTTTTACACCCCATCCATGGCAGGAAGGAGGGAAAGAGCCTCAGATGAGCAAGGAGAGGAGAGCCAAATTTCAGCTGGGAGACTTAGGGCAGGACAGAGCCCAAAAAGCTGGTAAGAGAACACCCAAAACAAGGTTTGTCTCTAAGATGAGCTGCTCCCTATGGCAGCAGGGAATTTGGGGATGCTGGAAGCAGGGGGCATGCTGGAAACTGGAGCCTGGTGAATTCCTGACAGGCTAATCACTCACTCACCCCCAGGCAGGAATTATTGATCAATTCTACCAGAGAATGAATGCCAACCTGCCCTGCCCCAGGCGCCTCCAGCCCAGGTCAGCAGCAAGAGGGCTGCAAAATAAAAACCTCACTTTTGCTTCAGACCAACACAGGCCCTGTCCCTGCCTTCTCTGCTTTCCGTTGTGCACAGAGTTCGTTAAAAACCTGCACTAATAAGGCAGAATGTTTATTAGAAGTGCAGGAGAAATCAGCTTTCCTGAGACACAGTGACCTTCACCAGCTGAAATGTGGAGGGAGCTCAAGGCGAGCTCTCCAACACACCCAGCCAGCAGCAAGCATGGCCCAGGGTGGGATGGAGACAAGTCTCCAAGGAGCAGAGCACTGCAACAGCCAAGAAGGTGGTTATTGACACAGGAATGTTGTAGCTCTCACCAGCACCAGGAGATTTGGACAGGGGCTTGATGGAAAAATGTCCCCTGACACTTCTGCTGAAGGAGTTTTGCTGAAATTCCATGGGCAAACGATACCAAATCAAGCTTCACACCTTCCCCATCCCCTTGTTCAACAGAGACTTTTATGCTGCCAAAACCTATTTATTTTCTGCAAATCTCTCTGAGCTACTGCTCATGAATAGAAATGCTTTTATAAAAAAAAAAACCGTTCACATTTTCCACAGAAAATTTTGAAACAAGTGTTTTCAGGGGGAGGCAGGTTGCCTTCTGTGAGAAAACCACATATAATGCCCCTTTGGAATATTTTTACTTTAAAAACAAATAAAAAAAAAGAATTTTAGATATGTCAGCCTATGAGATAGGAACAAAAAGCTGTTACTGCTGCTTCTGGGCTTGATTTCAAAGAACTTGGCCTCAGACACCCGCTTTGGAGCAGGCACCTCTCCAGGGTGTGTGCCCAAGGAGCCCCAGCCCCAGCCCGGGCTGTTGCTGGTGCTGCAGAACTCCCTTGTGAGCCAAAAAACACCGTGGGGAGGAGCCAGCGTGTCCAGGAGCACACAAAGCTGGGCTCTGAGCAGCCCCAGGTCATTTATCTTGATTTCTCTTTGCAGTGCTGGTGAAGGCTGAAAAACATCAGCTGCGTTTGCTGGGCTTGAATTCAGCACGAGGCAAAAACCACGAGCGCTGCGAGGGCCACGCCAGGGGCTGCAGGAGCCACCATCCTGCCAGGAAGGGCATCTCCAGGGCCATCTGCCTGGGGACATCACTGTCATGAGTACCCCAAACAGCACAGAGGGGTTTGGGGCTCAATCTCAGCCCCAGCAGTGCCTGATCCTGAAGCTGCTGTAATTATCAGGGCAAGCCACAAGATTTGCATGAGCATCTGAGATGTTGTGCATCCATCAGCTTTGGGTGGTGCATTATTGTCATCTCCTGGGGTAAGAAACACCACCCCATGGTGCATTATTGTCATCTCCTGGGGTAAAAAACACCACCCCAGATTCTGAGGCAGTCCCACTGTCCTTTCTGAAAGCTTTAATGTACAGCCACTCTGGGAATTGCTACATCTGATAGATTTGGATTGCATTGGTGGGGGGGAAAAAACAAAAACCCCTTTAGCTCCCTAATGCCAATCACTGCATTGTCTCCTCAGCCTTGCTAAACATTTCCATGCAGAAGAGAAAAGGCATCTCCTGTCCCTCTCACCACAGATCCAAAGGGCAACGGTGTGTGTGGATAAATGAACAGGTAGATGTACTTTCATTAAAATCACCACATTTAAATTACTCACAGATGAGATTGAAGACATGAGGTTAAAAACTTAATTGACTAAATCAGCTGAGACGCCAAGGGCTGATTATATCATTTAAAATAAATGTAATATTGGCCATCAAAAAAAACCCCACACAATATTATTACATATCAAAAGCCATTATTCAAGAAGCACAAATAATATCCTCCTAAAGCCCTGGTGGATTTAAGAACATCACCCTCCCTGCTTTCTTGATTGTTTTTCTTCTTCCACAAACTGGATTGGGAGAGAAAAACAGACACCTTCCTGCAAGTCCCTGAAATCCAGCATCAGAATAAAAATCTCCCTGGCTGCTTTCTCATCAAGGACTGCAACCTTTGATTTAAGGCTAAAGGTGGGCAGGCACAGCCACCTTGCCCAGCCTTGCATGGAATTTGGGATATACCCTCATGACATCCAGGTTTAACCTTAGAAAATCCAAGCAGTTGAAAGCCATCCCCTCTCACTGTTAATTATCTTCTTCAAAACACTTTGGGTCATCCAGGCTCCATCCACTTCCAGCTCCACACTTGGGCTTTGTTCCTGCTAGCCACCAGCAGCCCCAGTGTGGGAGCTGGTGGCTGCCACCAGATTTGTCCCCATGCCAAGGGACAGGAGCACCATCCCTGCCTCAGCATCTTGGGGACAATACACCCGGGTATGTGGTGTTAACCCTCTCCTTGCTACCCCATCCATGCAGAAATAAAAACATTCACACTCCTACTAAGAGCTGAAAAAGCCAGAAACCCTTCAGCAGACAGGGACATTCCATGGAAATCCAGAGCAGCTTCCAAACTATTTCCTAGCCTGGACTGGGAACTCATTACAGCCCAGGTGTTATCAATGAGGGATGGCTCTGGTGGCCCTCAAACCAGGCTGTGGTGTCACAAGGAAGTGTTTGCTCTGTGCCTGCACTCACAGGATGACCAGGTTGGAGGAGACCTTCAAGACCATTGAGTCCAACCCAGCCCAAACCCCTCAACTCAACCCTGGCACCCAGTGCCACATCCAGGCTTTGTTAAACACACCCAGGGATGGGGACTCCACCACCTCCCCGGGCAGAACATTCCAGAACTTTGTCACTCTTTCTGGAAAAAACTCTTTGTTGCCATCTTATTGAAAAGCTCCCCTACCTTCTTGGTGAATTCTCATGGGGAATCTCCTCACAGCACTGACTCCTGCCTTACAGCACAGCCAACAAACTGCAACTGCCTTCTCACCCAGCTAAGCCACTCTTTTATAGCACTCATCCTCATTGGAAACACCTGTGGCCTGTTAAGGCCAGGCCTGTTCCCAATCTTTGGTGATTGGTACAGCTGCAACTCCTCAGGGTGAGATTACCTTCTGCACTATCTTTACTTTCTTACATTCTATCCCCCCACAACTTTTTCCTAATATCCAACCCATATTTCCCTTGGCACATCTCAAGCCTGTGTCCTCTGGTTCTGTCAGTTGTTGCCAATCCTTGTCCCCATTCCCCTCCTCCTGCTCTCCACGGACAGGCAGGAGGAAGGACCCAAACCAAGGCAAAGCAGCATCACTAAACCCCCACAAACCAGGCCTGGGGAAGTGGATAACCCCACAAGCCTCAAAATAACCAAAACCACACAAATCAGCCCCTGGGCTCCCCATTATTCCAATTACATTCTAATTACAAGCAGTGCCATTAAGGGTTTCTCAAACTCTGTGTCTGTCCTTAGAGGCTCCTGTAAGGCAGGAAAAGCACATTAATATGCATGTGCCATGCCCATGGAGGAGACCACGGGCTGGGAAGCAGCCTGGCAAAGAGCAGGGCTCTCTGATGTTGGCTTTGCTGGGCTGGCAGACAGAGGTGCCAACCGTCGTCACCTTCCCACGTCCCTGTGCCTGTGGAGCCAGGTGTGTCCCAATTACCCATTCCCCTCATTTCCCCCAGACCCAAGGTGCTGGAATCCAGGACATTGCTCTGACTGCTCTGGAGGACTCCAGACCCTGGCAGGGGGCTCAGAGACCTTGGCACGGAGTCAAAACCACCTGTGCCTTCAATTTTAGCCCGTGGAAAAAACTACCAACTTTGAATGAAGATGTACAAGCCACAAGGGTTTGAGAAGAATGATAGTGAATTAATCACAGGGTGAAAATGTAGAATTTTGGGGATTTTAGAATGGGGGTTCAAGAGGCAAGATGGAGGAATCTGGGCATGTTCTGTCTTTCTCCTTCTCCTCCTTGGCCTCCATCTTCTGCTGTGATGGTGGCACTGCTGGATTGGTTTAGAGTAGAAACAAACTGTCTAACATAGGTGATAGGTACTGGAAAATTATTGTAAATAAAGTTCATGTAGTTTTTAGTATAAAAAGATAACAGTGCCCCGAGGCAGTCAGTGTGCCACGAACTGACCTGCCAGACAGATCTCAGTGGGTCAGAAAGACAATGTATGAGATAAGAGAAAATAAACAACCTTGAGAACAAGAGCCAAGGCATCCTGTCTTCTTCTTTGGTCTCAGGGCTGGGAAAAAGAGACTTTCAACACCTCGGGGTCATCTTGACACCAGAGACCTCATCACGAGGGATCTTTCATCCATTTGGGCACGTACCAGGGCTCACCCAGCTGCAGGATGAGCTTTGCCCAGGGACCTACAGCGTAGAGGGAGGGTGACAGGCAGCAGGGTGATGTGTCACAGCAGGGCTCATCCTAAATCCCAACCACCAGGGATTAGGAAGGGACTAACTCTACCCCAGCCAAAGGCAGGACAGCAGGGAAGCTCCTCATCTGCGCTGAGCTAAGCAAGAGCACAGTGCCCCCTTGCCTGGATCCTATCAGGATCCCTGATCCAGGGATCGGGCGGGACCCTGGATGCGGTGTGGGATCCCAGGCTCAGCCCCTGGATGTCCCCACACTGCCATCCCTGTGGCTTTTAGGGCATGAAGCACGTCCTGTGTCCCACGGAGCGTGCCCTGCAGGGGGGCTGCATTACAAAGCCATTTACTGAAAATAAAAAGCCCGAAGGCCCAAGCAAATGCAGGGTAATTGCAGGGTTTTCAGGCGTCAGGCTCTCACAGTGCTGTGATCAGCCAGGCTCCGGGAGCCCT
This sequence comes from Molothrus ater, assembly GCF_012460135.2. Taxonomy (NCBI): domain Eukaryota; kingdom Metazoa; phylum Chordata; class Aves; order Passeriformes; family Icteridae; genus Molothrus; species Molothrus ater. The sequence goes on from NC_050499.2 coordinate 3,631,552, forward strand.
GGCCAAAACCCACCCCATGTGCTGCCTGAAACACCTCCCGAACCCACACACAGCTTCTCAAACCCTCCCTGCTCTGGAGCGCCGGGATGCTGCACATCTGGCAGCTGCAGAGCCCACATCTGGCAGCTGCAGAGCTCAGCATCGCTCCCGTCCGACACTCGGGGGGGCAGCAGGCACCATCCAAGCCGGGGTGCTGCTCCCCTGCCTGCTCCCCCTCGGCCCCGCAGGGGCTTTAAAGCTGCTGGATGCTCCACAAAGAGCAGCCGGAGCCAGTGCGGGCAGCCAGAGGTGTTGAAATTCCCGTCACGGCCCGCGAGGAGACATCCCCAGCATCCCGCTGCAGAGCGAGCTAATCCTGCCAGGTTAATTCTCATCCTCAGTTCATTCCAGCTTATTAAAGCCAGCAGGCACCCTGCAGAGGATTCATTACCTGTGTCACTCGGAGGCAAGGCTGGGCCTTAATGAGCTGTGAAACGGGGGAGCGGTGCTGGGCAGGGTCCGTGCTGGCTGGGGGGTACCTGGGATTCCTGCAGCCCCGCTCCCATCGTGGGCACTGCTGTCACAAACAAGAGCAGCGTTCAGGTTCTGAACGTTCTGCAAGGTTCCAAGCTCCATCCAGACACATCTCGCCCCCATGCCCTCCCTTACACCTGCTCTCCCCAAACCCCCAGCCCAGCCCAGAGCTCAGACTGGAGCTCACCAGCTTTTATTTGCTGGGAATTACTGGCAGAGGGCAAAAGGAGATGAATTTTCAGCTAGGTGAGCGAGCACATTACCAGCCAGAGAGATGGCAGCTGCTGCAGTACATCTTCATCCCTTTAAATAGTTCCCAGCCTTCCCCCCGCAGAGCCGGGCTGGCTGTGGGAGAGAGAGCTCTCCTAATTAATCCAGTCCTCTCCATCGCTGGTGAAACAGAGCCCGGGCTGGCGGATAAAATATTGCAGGAGCTAACAGAGGATGGCAGGCTTGGGGTAGCGAGGCAGAAAGCAGCGCTGGACTGCAGCCGAAGGGGTACAATTATTTTACTGCCATGCTATGCCTCTATTCCCAGACCTGTCTGGCATCTTCCAGCACCAGCCTGCCTTTTTCATCTGGGTTTTATCCCCCCCCTGCCCATTTTTCACTCCACTCCCTTTTTTCTCACTGGGTGGCTATTTAATTTGTTGTATTCCACGCTTTCCTTTTCATGAGCAAAAAAAAAAAAAAAAAAACCAAAAAAAACTTGCATCTGAGCTTTCTTTTTCTCTCTTTCTCATTTCATTTTGAAAAATTGTGCTTTTTGTGGGTAAAAAAAAAAAGGGGGAGAAAGAATGGGATGGAAAATGCTAAAGGAGGCAGGAGATGAAAGTGGCTTTTATTCACAAGAGGGACGATGCAAAAAGGAGTGAAGAGAGCATTGGATGCCACTCACACAATTATTTCGACCATACAGGAGTGAGACGTGTTGGACAACAGCTTTCAAGGGCTGCAGCAGAGCAAAGCCATGCCCAAAAGCACTGTGGCATCAAAAAAAAACTGGGAGAACAACATGCTGGGAATGCTTGGGAATCACTTTTCTCCTGCACGGGGCTGGGCTGGTGTTACCACCTCAGGAAGGCACTGCCTTCCTCCCCAGTGCTCTCCCCAGCCATCATCTTCCCTGGCAGCTCTTCTCCACCTCCTCACCTCTACCCACTGTCCCTGCAAATCCTTTTTTTCCTCTCAGGAGCAGCATTTTGGGTCCCCACACCTTCACCACCGAGCAGCTCAGCAAAATCTGCACACACAGCCCCCAACACTTTGCCTATTTAAGTCCAAGCAGGTCTGCTCAAGGAGGAATATTATCTGCAAGAAGCAGAATGTCTAAAAAAACCATCTTTGCTGGTGATCAGAGAAATTGAGACAACAAACAGAGCACAGGAGGGAGGCAATCCCTCGTTTAAACCTGAGCGAGGAATCTGGCTGCCAGATCTGGGCTCTGCTGATGAGAGTGTTTAAAAACCAGTGGGAAGGCTTGCAATGCTCACAGGGCCAAATTCACCCCAGAAAAAGGTGCCTGCTCCCCATTTGGCTGTGGCAGAGGAAGAGGCACAGAGAAAGTTACCAGGGCTTGCCTCAGATGAGGAGGGAAAACAAATTACTGTAGATCATCAAAGGTACCAAAGCCCCCACAGCCACCCTCATCTGTGCTGATAGCAGGGCTGGCTGTCCTGGCCCCTGAAAGGTTAAAAACACCATCAGGAAATCAAAGTAAATGACACCTGGGTGCCAGCAGCCTCCCACCTAGAGCTGCCATGCCTGCCAGGATGCCCAAGGCAAACCTGCTCACTGTTAAATGCTATTTCATCCTTCCTGGCTGGCCTTCATCCCCGGGCTTTTACCTTCTCTCCTCCCCCATAATGCTTTAAAGAGCATCCTGGTGCTCCACTGATAGCTCTCAATTACTGCAGAGCCAGGAGATGTTTGCTTTTAATGAGTTTTCCCAAAGAGCAGAGCAGCAGTGCTTGAAAGGGATGGATATCACAGCTCTGCCAGGCTGGGACCACCCCGAGGTGGCAGCTCCAGCTCCCACTGCTGTGCCAGGGTCGTGCACACCCCCCGGATGGCTTGGACACCTTTCCCTGCTCATCCCCTGGCTCTCTAGCCTGGGGCTCCCTCTGCCTGTCACCGCACTGTGCTTGCTGTCCCCATGGCTGGGGGGACGTTTGGTGCTGCCGATGACAGCTGGTGGCCGGACCAGACCTCCAAGCATCACCAGAACCCCCTCGTGGAGGCTCCAAATCCATAACCCAAGCCCAGAGAACAGTGCCACGTTATCAGGGGAGCAGGAGAAGGTTTTCCCTCAGCTCACATCCTGCCTTCCCCTTGACAGCAGCCACCGAGAGCATCAGCACCTCCTCCAGAGGTTCTACCACGACTCAAATTTGCTGGCAGCTCAAGTTTTAAAAATACTGATGGCTGCTAGACACAGAGTACAAAAAAAAAAAAAATCCCCCCCAAAGTCAGCAATGATCTGGGCTCACGTAGAAATTAATTGCAGGCACCAGGAGGTTCCAGCAGGAGCGCGGGCCCTGCAGGTGACACACGCAGCCGTGTCACCCCCACTGAGCGTGGGGGAACAGCAGCACCCACGCTGCCATGGCTCTGCAGATCTTCCAGGCTTCCCCACTGCAATGGTAAAAATAAAACCCAAAAGTATTCCCAGCTTGGATTTGCCTCCCTGCTGAGCGGGGAGTTTGTATTGCCCAGCTGGGATGTGGTCCTTGAGAGCAGCTCTGCCCGGGGGACAGAGCCCTGGGCTGGGCGTGTCAGAGCCTGGCAGAGAGCAGGGACCTGGGAAACCTCACCCAGGGCTGCTGGAATCCCAGCTAGGAGAGGATGGCAGATTCCTGCCTGTTCAGGAGTGGGATGGCAGCAGCTCTCGCTCCACAGCTCAGGTGGGACACAGAGGGATGTGACTGAACAGCTGCACAGCACAAAAATGGCACACAAGTGACAAAAGACTTTTGCAAAGCTCTGGTGATGCCAGGAGAGCGCTGCCACCCACAGCCCCGCCCAGGAGCCCTGCACCAAGCCACAGGAAAGGCACATTTTGCCTTCAAACATGTCCTGTGCTTCTCAGATGTGAAATTCAGCTGCACCTGGGTCCTTCTGCCTCCAACTCCACATTCCCGGAGGAGCAAACTCTTTTCTCAGACCCCTGGTTGCTCTTTCTCAGAGCAGAAACAGATCAGCTTTGCCAGGCTCCATCATTCCCAAGTGCCTCAACTCCAAGCAGGAAGGTGGAGAGAGCCCAACCCTGCTCTGTAGAGCCTGCCAGGATTGGTTTGCAGGTGCTGTCCACCTTGTGCCATCATTTCCCGTGTCTGGAAGGCTGCTGTGTTACCTCTGCTGTGTTATCTCTCCCTCTGCTCCACATGCTGCCCCTCTCTGCAGGATTCCAGAGCCCTCCCCTGCACTCCTGGTTCTTCTCCCTCCTCCTGCAGCAAACCTGGGGGCACCACGGGCTGGCAAAGGCAGGAGCAGCAGCTTTGGGCTCTCCCTTCTCCCTGCTCAGAGATGGAGCATCCCCAGCCAGGCTCTGTGGCACCTCAAAGAGATAAAGACGGGACAGGAGTTTTAAACTGTTTATCAGCAGGATGTGAAGCCTCCAAAAGGGAGAGCATGATAAATTCACCCAGAGAATCAGAGGCACAGAGCGCAGGGCGACGACTTATCCTTCACCATACACACAGATTTATTAAAAATTTAAAATTGCTACATAGATCTAAAGGGCCAGGTTATTTATTTTTGCAAGGCTGATCAATCACATGTGTCCCCACAGGATACCAGACCTTTAGCTACTCATCTGATTATTCCTCCTCTACCTGCTCCAGCCCCAGTGCTTAATATTTCATCCACATGGTTCCTGGGCAAAGCTGGAGTGGAGTCTGATCTCCTGGCAGAGCCTTTGGATTTTATCAGCTCCCACTCAAGGGCAGAGGTGGAAGGAAAGGAATAACTTTTCTTTTACCCTCTGCCCCTCCTTTCAAAGCTACAGATTTATCTTCAGTCATCACCAGCCTAAAAATGCAGAGGTTTTGATCATGAATGACAGAGGTGATGTGGTGCTTCATCTACCTGGGGAAGGGATGGCCAGAGGAGTCCTGGGAGTGGCACGTGTGCTCACCTGCCTCTCCTGCAAACCACGTTTTAGCAGCAGAACTGAGGCTTTCCATGGAGAAGGAGGGGAAGTGTTGGAAAGGCAGGTTTTTGTGGCCTATAAACTGCAAGGAAAAGCTCACACCGCCTCCCCGAGCTGGCTCCAGCCGTGTGTTTCATCTCACCCCCATCTCTGCAGCCCACCTGCGAGTGCTGCACAGGCAGGGCAAAAATGCAGCTCTGGGCTGGGGGGTGAGTCCATAGCAGGGCGGGGAGCCCTCCCCACAGCTCAGCATCCTCCAGGGCACGTCTGAGGAGCTGAGGGAATTCTGCAGCCTGGCACACTGGGATTGCTGCTGCAAGGAGGCTGATCTGTCCCCTGGGAGGAGGAAGATGCTCAGAGAAGCTCCATCCACTTGGATTTTGCAGCAGACACACAGCCAGAAAAGGAGGCAGCACTGAAGCACCTGCTTGGGAGTCAGCAGCACTAAACACCTCCATGCCCACCTGTTGCATCTCTTGGCATGTTCAGGCTCAACTCAACCTCTGGAGCCCAGTCCTCATCGTTATCCCAGTGGATGAGGGGAGAGGATGAGCTGAGGAGTCTCGGGTTGCTGTTGATAATTGCTGCCCCGAGATGTGCAGGGTGTCTCTGCTTCGGCCCGTGCGGCTGAAGAACGAGTCTGGACTCTTCACTTTTCGCTCTTGAGGTTGTTTATTAATTCTTATCTATAAAATTTTCTTTCTGCCCAGCCGAGGTCAGCTCAGCAGGGCAGCCACAGGCACTCTGACCGCCCCTGAGGTGGTGTTGTCCTTTTATACTACAAACTACATAAAACATATTTACACTGAATTCCCAATACCTATCACCTATGTTAGTGCACTTCCACTCTAAACCAATCCCAAAGTGCCAACATCACTGCAGAAAATGGAGAACAAGAAGAAGGAGAAGGAGAAAGGCTGGACACACCCAGATTCCTCCATCTTGTCCCCATAACCCCCATACCAAAAATCCTAAAATCTACATTTTCACCCTGTGATCATTTTGTTATTGCACCATTCAAACCTCTGTGACTTTCAGGTCCTCATACAAAGCTGGCAACTTGCTCCAAGGGTCAAAATCAAATCCCCAGGTGCTCTGGGCTGTGTCCCAGGGTCTCTGAGCCCCCTGGCGGAGTCCCCAGCAACTCTGGACACCCAGAGGGATGCACTGAGCTCTGACAGAGGAGTAACTGGACAAGCTCCTGCTCTCCCCACAGAGTGCTCTGCACAGGACAGAGCCCCTGTCAGCCCTAGGCTGTGTTATCCCTTTTGTGCACAGGGCTAATTGAATGGTGATGGCAGTGCTAAGCAGCCCCCGTGCTCTGAGACCAGAGTCAGCTGAAGCTCTGAAATCATGTAATTTTTTGCATGACTGAGTGTGCAGATGTAATAAAATAAAAAAAAAAAATTAAAAAAAAAGGGAAGAAAAGAAAAGAAAGAAGGAGGAAATCATGCCCTTAAATGAATCTATGATTGATGGCAAGGAATGGTTGGAGGAGCTGAGTTACAAAGAGGCCAGCGGGGAATTGTCCCCCTCTGAGCACTCAGGGGGCAAGAGACATGCCCTGATCAAAGCTGTGCCCCCCTCGGAGCAGAGGGGCCCTGTCAGAGCTCCTCTGTGAGGAGCAATAGGCTCATTAGCAGACCCAGAGCTCATTAGGGAAATGCAGAGATGACAATTACCCCTCCAGCCATGCTATGCCAAGCGTGGACTCTGTCTGGCCGGAGGGAAAATGACGGGAAACTGACTGGGAGAGAGAAAAGCTGAACCCAGACCACTGAGAGCTTCCTCCATCCACACCACAGGAAAACCCTGCAGAGCTATTGCAGACTGAGATGCCTCTTCTGAGAGCTCCTTCCCTTCTTTGCCAGGTTACACTTCTCCATCCAAGTCCTTTCCAGGGTTCCCAGTGAAGTTACAGCCACCATTCCCTGCCTTGAAATGCCCATGTCCCTCTGTCTGCTTCTCAGGTGGTGCAGAGGCCTAGCAGAGGTGACAGATCCCTGGAGCAAGGTGAAGGATGGCATCTGGCATCCCCTGCTCCATCTCTGCATCTCAGCAAATCCCACAGTAAGGAATTCAGGGAATCCCTGGGATTCACCCTCCTGGCTCAGGTCCCTCAGCCAAAGCCAACGTTAAACCTGCTGCTGAGGCTTTGCACGGCTGTGGGTGCAAAGCAAACACCCCAGCACAGCCAGGGCACATCCAGGGAAGATTAATGAAGCCTGGAGGATTGACAAGGAAAGGCTGAAGGGGAAGAGCTCGCTGTTAATGTAATTCCAGGCACGGCAGGTGCCCCTATCACCCACATCAGGAGGAACAAAAAGAGTTTTCAGAAGAATCACGGTCAGTTAGCTAAAGATTTATTAATTTTATTCTTACTGCGCTTTAATTGCTCCTATAAATTAAAAATGAACTGATTCTGCACTGCGTAAAGTGACTGCATTCACCTAAAAAAATCGCACTTCAACTTTTAATTCCACTTCAATTGCACGCGGGCACCGCGGCAGCGCCGTTCCCGCGCGGCAGCCCCGGCTCGGGCCCTCTGGAAATTGCCTTGGCAATCCCATTCCACCTCGGCTGAGCACATACATTTTTTAAAAGTTACTGCTGTGCCGTACAGAGCGACATTAATTGAGTGTTAACGAGCTGTCTGATCAGCTTCCCACTGTCCTTATTACTGGACGTCAGGGTCTCTGCAATGTCCCAATTAAACGGAATCAAAGAATACTTAATGCACGGTAAACTGGTTCCCAGCCGCTCGAACTGATTACCCAGCTGTTCCCTTTATTTGGGGCCCCATTAAGCCACGCTGCACAGTCTATATTGCCCAAGCAGCTCCCATATTCTGGGTTTAAATGGAGGTTTTCAGGAGAGGCTGTGGGGAGTTTGGGATGGCAGACTTGGTACCTCGCGTTTCATCCCAAAACAGGGTGGTGCAGAGAGACAGGATAAGAGGAAACAGCCTCCTATCTAACAGCTTAGATATTAGGAAAAGGTTTTTTTCATGGCAAATGTTGGGAAACATTTGAAAAGACTGCTCAGGGAATCACCATCCTGGAAAGTGTTTAGAAAACGTGTAGTTATGGCACTTGAGGACATGGTTTAATTGTGAACACAGTAGTGGCTGGACCTGATGATCTTAAAGGTCTTTTTCAGCCTTAAAGATTCTGGGATTCTGTAACAGAATCATCATCATTCAAATTGGGCACCTGTACTCAGTAGGCATTTTGTAGCTCCTGTTTTATTTAACCAGCTCTAGTGATAAAGATGGAAAGGGAGAAAATAACTTGAATCACTGACGAAGAAATCTCAGCATCCCAATACCAACAGAAATACAGAGCCTACAAAAACCCCACTGGCAGCATTAGACAAGCTCAGGACATAGGGCAGGACCAGCAAACCCTCTCTGCATATCTGCTCTGGGCTGGCAGGCTGCTCTGGCATAAAATAAAGTGCTTCTGGTTTTTCCGCCTCAGCTTGGGTGGGAAATACCAGTGCAAGAGATTCCCTGAGGAAAAGCCCCCCAGGCCCTTGCTGTACACTGTGGAAATACCCAGGCATGCACAAGGTCTCCCAGGTTTGTCTTTCCTACTTCCAGATGGACTCATCACCAGAAACAGGGGGTCAGTGAGGTAATTTTGGCCGGGGAGGAGGGAGGAAACAACCTGACAGAGTACGTGGCTCCCCCATCACAAAATTTCTTTGGACCTCTTGGATTGCCAATCCAAGGGCTGGGAGCTTCCCTCTCCCCAGGTCACCCTTCCCACCACAATCATCCCCGCCACAAGGATCTCACATGGCCACCAGGATGGCTGCAGAGCAGAGACACCCACACATGCTCCAAAATGCCAGCACTGCTCCAGCCAGTCCATACAAGCCCCACATCCCACAGAAAATCCAGGGATGGGGACAGGGCAGGGAGTCCCGCCCGCATTTTCCAGCTGCAGGGGGAAAGCTGCTCCAGCTGTCTGCGGGCTCTGCGGTGACACCAGTTGAGATAAAAGAGAATTTAAGGTGCAGAGGAGAACCAAGCAGATCCTTGTAGATTGGAGGCGAACAAGATAAGGGAGCAATGATTAATACAGGCACATTACACGGGGACAATTCTGAGCACACGCAATTTTGGCGGATGGGAAAACGCGATAGCGCCGCGTCCTTACAGTCCCCGAGCGGAGGTTTCCCCGAGTCAGCCTCAGCCAGCCACGCTCTGGGGGCAAAGAAAACAGACCTTTAAGGATCATCAGCATCCAGTTTCAGGAGAGAAGCCCATGTTTCAGCCAGCAGGACATTCCTGGAGCTCGGGCAGTAACAGTTTTATTCGCTGTTATTTTACAAGATGTTGGCGGAGCGCGCAGCGCAATTATCAGCGCCTTCGGCTCCCCCTGCTCCTAAATGGAGCAGTCAAGGAAAATAGTCTAATTTGACAATTTTCAGTCAGTTGAAATGGTACGTGGAGGAGACATGGAAGAAGGGAAGCGTAGTATTCACTATTTGATAAATTATCCCCATTATGCGAGAGGCAAATCTGAGCAGGGACAGCACGGGCGCTTTTGGCAGCCCCAAGGGGAGCGCTGTTGTGTTGTGTGGAGGAACAACCCTGCTCTGCTCAGCCCCTGCCTGTGAAGCCACAAACCCAAAGGAACAGGGGGAAGATGTTTGGCAGAGTCCAAAATTGATCACCCTCTTCTGCCACCTCCACACATCCCTCTGCTCCTGGGAAGGCTCTCATTTTGTCCCCACTTTTCCCTGTTCTTCTCCTATCTCCCCACCAATTCTTATCCTGGTGTGGATTAAAACCCCAAGCACTGGTCTGAGTGTGGATTCCCTGCTCCTCCCAGCCCCTAAGGATGCTGCAGACAGACACACACCCCAAGGGAACACCCACTGCTCTCCCAGACGAGTTCTCAGGGATCCATGTGAGCACAGACACCTCCTCCCCACACTCTGCACCCCAAACCCCATCCCCACCACTCCTGATCCACACAAATGTATTCATGAATTCGCTCACAAAGTTCTCCCCGTGCTCGAGCGGGTGCTGCTTGTAATTGCTGGCGGCCAAAATCTGTTCTGTTTTTTCTGGCTGAGGTACCAGGCAATCATCAGCTGTAATTATTTCGAGTCTTGTTACAGATGGATCTCGGAGCTTTTCAGTCTTAAGCAGAATTCATTATTCAAATGCTGGCTCCAGCCTTCTGCAGAGGGGTGGGCACGGGCGCTGCCGGCCCCGCAAACGCTCGTGGGAAGGTGAGGATGTGGTGGGATCTGCTTGTCAAAGCCACCCCTGCAGCTCCCTGGAGTTCCCACCCCACTCATGCGTTAGCTCAGGTTTGATGCCAGGAGAATGGGGATGTCTGAGGGGAGCTGGGGCTGGCTGGGGATGGGGTCAGTACCAGCCATGCCAGGTCCAAAAAACTCCAAATTCCAGCTCCAAGCTCACTTTGGATACATGACAGCACATGAAAGAAGGCCTGGGGAATCAGGAGTGACTCCAGGCACCTGGACAAGGTGTTACTGGACCACATCATGGAATCATTTAGGTTGGAAAGCACCCCCAGGATCGTGGAGTCTGTTTAACCCATCACTGCCCTGTCAACTAAACCAGAGCGCTCAGGGCCAGTCCAAGCATTAAATGGCAAAAGTGAAGTTGAAAAGGGAATAGATTGGAGCTTTTTATTGACCAAACCACTGATTTCAGCCTTTTCAATTTTGAAACTGCAAAAGTCAAACACTCAGAGATCCTTGAAATATATCGGGCAGAAAACATTCCCTCACCAAGGGAAAGCCCCTGCAGGAATGGCAGTGGGCTCAGGGCAGGGCTCCCTGTGGCGCTCAGGCACAGCTGCCTGGGGACCTGCCTCTGGAAATCCCCGTGGTGACGCTCCAGGAATCACAGTTTACAGCAGGAAGACTCAAAGCCCAGCAGGAGCAGCAGCATTGGCTGCACGGTGTCCACCCAGGCACACACCTCGCTCCCCTCTGGCTCAGGATCCCCTGACACAGAGCCAGCACATCCCTCTCCTCCTTCCATGTGGATTTCACGTTTATGACACATCAAGATCTGCAAGGGAGGCATCTAATTCCAACTTTTCAGGGTTTGTGTGGGAAAAGTAAAAAGGGAATTTCCTGGCTGCCCCCTAGGCTAGAGCAGAGACAACAGCCAATTTAAAAAGTCAACATTTTCTGCAGGAAATCTTAATCATCTTATTTTTTGGTTTGTTTTTTTATTGTTTTTTTTTCCTTTTGGTCCAAAAAGACTATTTTTTTTTGGTCAAAGTTTCCCAGGAGGAGGGGAAGAGGGATGCTCATAGCAGGCAGCAAAGTGTTGCTAATCTTATGCACATACAAAATGGAAACACTGCTTCCTGGTGGGATTGCTGCTATTTTGTTTTTATAAAAATTTTAATCTCTGTATCCCTCCTGCTACTGTTTGTATTTTTCGTGTGTCTATTTGAAAAGCAAACAATATTGCCTGCTCCTGTGGCGCTCTGGGTTTGGGGTTTGCTTTACACTTATTTATTTTGCTCAGCAGTTTAAATTATTAGTCCCTGACCCTGCAAATATCTTGCTGCACGTGGATCCTGGGGCACACAAGCGAGATGTGCCCGAGGTTTATTTGCACTTTTGAGCATAGCCCTGGACCCATGGGGAGGGAAATTAATTTCAACTCCAAAGAAACAAACTCTGGTGATGCCCCCCAGCAGAGGGGACGGTTTGAGGTTTGTTTGTTTGTTCAGCGCCCCTTGGTTCGGTGGACAGGCTGGAAATGGGATGGGGAAGGGCCAGGAGAGGCTTCAGCAGCTCTGGGGGATGCCAGGGGATGTTGCTGTGTCCCCCTCTGACAGCTGGGAAAACAGAAGGAAAAATCCCTTCCTGCTCCATCCCCACTTCCCCACTGCTTCGGGGCCAGGCACAGAGAAAACAGCAAAAAATTCTGTGTTATATCAATGTGAAACCCTAAAAATAGGGGGAAAAGGTCTCGTTCTCTTTCCAGGAATGAAAATCTAAATAAAACAAGTCATCCCAGGGGCACTAGAGCCAATGAACCCTGCTTCCCTCGGGATTTATGCCTGGAGCTGGAATGACAGGGGAAAGAGCCTGTGCAGCTGGGGCTGGGGCAGGTTTCCCCCAAAGAGGGGTTCAAGATGGGCCCTTTTGGGATCCCCCAATCCCAGTTAAATCCTGGGACACAGCAGGAGGCTAAACCTGGGTCAGACCACGCTGCTCCTGTTCCCCTTCCCTCCCTCTTTCTCTTTGCCCACAGAAGCAGCTGGGCCCAGCTCCTTCCCACCCCAAACCCCATCCCGAGCCTCCATCCCACAGGGGTGACCCTGTTCCTACTCTGCCCAGTCAGCCCAACCTCCCCAGGACCCCTGCCCAGCAATCCAGCCCCACTCTCCCCCCACAAACTCCTCACTATCAGCCAAACCAGCCAAAAACCAGGAGAAAAATCTGTGGTGGTGTTCACAGGGGTGCAAGGATGAGAGAAGAGATGAGGATCTGACTCCGTGTTTCACGAGGCTTGATTTATTATTTTATGATATATATTACATTAAAACTATACTAAAAGAATAGAAGAAAGGATTTCATCAGAAGAATGATGATATTCATAAGAATAGAAAAAGAAGGAATGATAACAAAGGTTTGTGGCTCAGCTCTCTGTCTGAGCCAGCTGGGCTGTGATTGGCCATTAATTAGAAACAACCACATGAGCCAGATCCCAGATGCACCTGTTGCATTCCACAGCAGCAGATAACCATTGTTTGCATTTTGTTCCTGAGGCCTCTCAGCTTCTCAGGAGGAACAATCCTAAGGAAAGGATTTTTCACAAAATGTGTCTGTGACAAAAATCCTTCCTGGGCAGCAAGCAGCAAATCCAGCCCCACCACCCCCCTGGAAAAATGAGATTTCCCCTCGGTGCACCCCGAATTGAGGGCTCAGCAGCTGCACTCTCCCTCCTTCCCAGGCAGTTTGGGGGTACCCAGAGGATGGGGGGATTTTCTCTGCCCTGGGACACTCCCTGGGCCCCCAAAGGACAGCAGGACCCAGCCCTCCCGTGCTGGAGCAGCTCCAGGGCCCCCACCATGGGGATGGAACCCACCAAAGCAAGCCCTGCTCAGAACCCAACTTGGAAAGACTTTAATTCCTCTGGGAATTCGATATTGATGTGTTCTGCCCCAGGCTGAGCCTCATGGAGAGCTCTCTGTGGAGCTGGGTGGTACCTGGGCACACTCAGGGACATTTGGTGACATTAAACACAAGCCCTGCACTTGCAGGGAGGTGATTTGGGGGCATCCTCCTTGTAAATCATTTTTCCATGGGGTATCAAGAGTGGAGGAGTGGAGTTTGTTTCACTGCAGCTCTCAGACACCCCACAGCAGAGTTTGGGGGTGATTTGCACAACGTGGCTCCCTGTTAAGACTGAAAAAAAAACCACAAAAATTCCTTTTCTGGAACCAGCAGAGCTGAGAGGAGGCAGCTGCACACAGCAACAGCTCCATTCACCTATTAAAAACCCAAATCTTTCTATTGTAGCTAAGGAATTAAACCCAAAAATAAAGACATCCACGGCTCACCCTCAGCCTCCTCCACATCCTCCAGCTCTCCCCCTCTGCAGGATGAACCTGCTCCTCCTCCAGGGGCTCAGGGATGCTGGGAGCTCCCAGCTCACCTGCAGCACCCCCCCAGGTGTGCTGGGCTGGGGGAACCATCCCAAATCCCCCAGAGCAAGGGAGTCTCTGGATGGGGCCCTTGCTAGCAAGTGAAAAATGTGCTGTGAATTAAAAACATGGGGGAAAAGCAGAGATAGATCACCCCCAGACACCAAATCACGTATTTATTAATGAAAGGCTCCATTTTTTATACCACAATGGAACTGGGAAGGCGTTTTCTAGAATCATTTGGGTTGGAAAGATCTCTTAGGTCATCGATTCCAACCTTCTGAGCCCCCCATCCTGCCCAGGCCTGGGGGTTTGGTCTGGAAACCAAAATTGTTCTGGAAGTGCTCTAAAATCCCAACAGCAGCACAGGGACGGGGGGGACCCTGCAACCAGGAATTTGGGAGGGAGAGGGGAGCAAAATTCACCCCCTGATCCCCCAAGGATGGGGATGTGCAACCCCCAGGTCCCAGCTGAGCCCCAGGGGTGCTGCAGGTCCTGAGGAGCACACTCAGGAATCTCACCCAAACCCACACCAGCAGGGATATTTATTTCTGCCAGTTTACACACAGCTTTTGTGTCTCGCTGAAAAACAAAAGCCCTGAAGAAAGGCAATTAAAATATTATAATTATTGGCGGTGGAGTATTTGCTTTTATCGGCTCCTATTTAAAAAGATGCAAATAGGGGCAGCTTTAGCATTCCAGTCAGCCCAGCTCCCTCCTGCAGGGATGGAAATATTTGCTTTAGTCAACTTTGTTGTGCTGATTTCCTACTTTCCCTTATTTTCCCCTTATTTTCCCATCATTACACTCACTCCCCTCCCTGGCACCGAGTCCCTTTTGCTGCTTTGGGCTTTTCCCTGGGCTGGGCCCTGTACCTGGGGGGGTCCCCAATGCCCAAGGGGGAGACTGAGCCACCCCAGGGGTGCAATGGGGTGATGCCAGAACCTTCCATGCCCGAACCCCCCACGCTGGGGGGGGTCAGGAGTGCAGGGGGGCTGGAGTGGGACAGGGGAGGCTGTTCTGTGCATGGGATAGGGGGTTTTGAGGGGCTGGAAGGAGACAGGGGAGGCTGTTCTGTGCATGGGGTTTTTGGGGATTTTGGGGGGCTGCAGGTGGGTCAGGGGAGGTTGTTCTGTACCTGGGGTAGGGGGTTTTGGGGGGCTGGAGTGGGACAGGGGAGGTTGTTCTGTGCATGGGATAGGGGGTTTTGGGGGTCTGGAAGGGGACAGGGGAGGTTGTTCTGTACATGGTTGGGATTTTGGGGGGCTGGAAGGGGACAGGGGAGGTTGTTCTGCACCTGGGATTGGGATTTTGGGGGGCTGAAGGTGGGGCAGGACAGGGGCTGGGAGGGGGACATGGGGAGGCTGTTCTGCACCTGGGGTCGGGGATTTTGGGGGGCTGTTCTTCACCGGGGGTTGGGATTCTGGGGGGCTGCAGGTGGGGCGGGGCAGGGCCTGGGAGGGGCAATTCTGAGCCGAGAGCGCCCTCCTCTGGTCACTGCCGCTGGTCACAGCCCCGCGGGGAGCCCCGGGGCTGGGCGGGGACAGGTGTGACAGGGCTGGGGACATGGGCTGGGGACATGTGACAGGGCTGGGGATACGGGCTGGGGACATGTGACAGGGCTGGGGACAGGTGTGACAGGGCTGGGGACAGGTGTGACAGGGCTGGGGACATGGGCTCGGTGCCATGGGGCTGGGTGCCATGGGCTGTATGTCATGGGTTGTGTGCCATGCTCTGTGTGCCATGGGCTGGGTTACATGTGCTATGCTCTGTGTGACATGTGCTGCGTGCCATGGGCTGGGTGACATGGGTTCTGTGCCATGGGCTGTGACACGTGCCATGTGCCATGTGCAATATACCCTGTGCTGTGTGCTTGGGACCATGTAGACTTTGCCCTGTCCCGTGTGCTGTGCACAGTGTGCCCTTTCCCATGTGCCCTGCCTCGTCTGCCCTATCCCATGTGCCACATTCAGTGTGCCTTGTCCCACATGCCCAGTCCCATGTGCCCTGTCCCGTGTGCCATGTGCACTGTGCCCTGTCCTGTGTGCCCTATCCCATGTACCATGTTCAGTGTGCCCTGTCCCATGTGCCACGTTCAGTATGACCTGTCCTGTGTGCCATGTTCAGTGTGCCCTGTCCTGTGTGCCCTGTCCCATGTGCCACGTTCAGAGTCTCCTGTCCCATCTGCCCTGTCCCATTTGCCACATTCAGTGTGACCTGTCCCGTGTGCCACGTTCAGTGTGACCTGTTCCGTGTGCCCTGTCCCATTTGCCACATTCAGAGTCCCCTGTCCTGTGTGCCCTGTCCCATCTGCCCTGTCCCTTGTGCCACGTTCTGTGTGCCCTGCACAGCACTGGGCTCTCACACACCATTTGTATTCCTGCTTTTTGACTTCAGTGTTAGAGACCAAGCAGGTGACAGAGAGGCCACCAAGAGCCCACATCCCCGTGGGCCAGCTCGGCTCCTCAGCCATGTGCCACTTGCTGGAACCCCTGTGCCAGGGTGGTGACACCCAGACCCCTGCACTGCCAGGAACAGGGGACAGCTGGATTTCGGCTGGGATCCATCCCTGGGGACAGAGGGACAGGACAGGTGCCCACCCCTCAGTCCAGCCAAACCCAGCATTCATCACCTGGGGTCCCTCCCTGGGCACAGGGGAGGAGGGACAAGGGGACAGGACAGGTGCCCACCCCTCACCCAGCTAAATCAGGAGCCACCACCCCCCCAACCCCAAAGTCTTTGCCCCCTATTCCACTCACAAAGCAGCTTCCCTCCATGTCCAGCCACCCCCTCACAAGCCTCCGAGGGTAATTAACTCTCTAATTAAAGATTAGAGCGCGGCTGTTGTTGGGTTTTCCCCACAGGGACACTTCCACAATCTGGGCAAGGATTATCCAAAGCCTTGTGCTGGCCCTGGCCACGGGGTTTGGCTTTGGGAAGGGCATTGCAAGGTGCACAGGAGGGGCAGGACAGGCTGCTCCCATCCCTCACCCTCTGATTTGGGGGAAAGCGGAGAGCAAGAGGGAGGAGGAAGGAAGGGGAAATTGTTGTGTGGGTCCAGGGACAGCCTGGCTCCCACCCACGGGCCCCAGTCATGGTGCTGAGACAGGACAGGTGGGCAAGGAGACACCACAGGGAGCTGGGATTGGGAATAACCTATGAAATCAAACCTTTTCCTTTTTTTTTTTTTTTCACTCCAAGGCCAGAAATTGTGAAAAAAATAATTTTTCCTGCATTTTCACCCCGTCAGTGGGATCAGTGTGGGGTAAATCCCTGGAGAAAAGCCAAGGGGCGAAGGGGAAGCCCAGCCTGGCAGCAGCTGCTCACCCCCAGTGCCCCCCATGAGCCCCCTGGGCTCTCCCAGCCCCTTTCCTCACCCCCTCCCTGCACAGCCCCGGGCAGTGCTCAGCAAGGCTCTTGGCCCACGTTATTAAGTTTACCTTGCTCATAAAGCCCACAAGATTATAAAAATGCAAAAAAGGCCCTTTCTGTTCACCTCCCTCATCCTCTGCTTTGCACTTTCGATCACATTCCAGCACAGCTGACTAATTTCCCTGTTTCCAACGTTTTTTGCTGCTGGGGGGAATTCTGTGGGATCAGCCAGCCCTGAATTCTGAATTCCACAGAGGTGGAACCCACCTAAACCCCACTTTTCTCCCCTGTTTTGGAGCAGATCTCTGGTTTTAGGCTCTTTCCCAGCATCTAACAACCTCCTCAAAGCAACAGGCTGATATAAATGAATCATAGCCAGACTTTTTTTTTTTTTCTTTTTATGCCTCTACAGTTTGGCCTTGTTTTGGAAAAATCTATATTTTAACCCTAATTGTCTCCCGGTGGTAATGATTAAGGCATGGCTGGGTGATTTGCATTCCAAATGCCACAGGGCTCTTGGTCCAGCCTGGATGAATCCCAGGCTCAGTGTCCAAACCCCATTTAAAAAAAAAAAAAAAAAGGGGAAAAAAGCCCATTAATGTGCACTTGCTTTTGATATGGTCTGTGGGAGCTTCTTGCTCCTCCAGCAGCCACCAGTTCCTGCTCCCCATCTGAGCATCAAAAGAGGGGAAAGGCAAAAATTCCCAGGGAATTTTTCCCACCATTGGAGCAAAATAAAACATCCTGGAGCTGCTTTCCCATCTCCTCCTCACAGGTCTGCCCTGCACGAGGAATTTGGGATAATTCCCCCATCCACACACACACCTGTGGTTAATAAAACTTCCCCCAAGAGAGGAAAACCTAAAATAGAGTCATTCTTTGGGGAATTGCAAAGTTATATTTGGAATTAAACACAATAGACCTGAGATAATTACATAGCCAAAATATCTATATATAAAAATATTTCCTATGAAATCTGCATACTAAAAGAATTCCCACGAGAAATCACACAAAGCAGCAGAAATTGGAGAGTGGAAACAAGTTTGTAAATAATGAATATGTATTAAAAAAAATGAAATATATTCAAGTTAGGAAGTAGAGGGGTTGCTAGGCTGGTAAATATCAGCCTATAAAGAGCAAATTGCAATGGAGCCGGAGTTTATTTAGTCTTATGTGAGGTTTTGTAAAGGCTCAGTCCAACCCACTCTGCAGCTCCATAAATGGAGTTTTCCATTATTGTTTTGCAGATTAAAACACACAGGCTGCAAGTTGAGGAAGGACATTAACCTTCTTTTTTATTACTTTTTATAAAGTGATATAACCAACTTTATTATATTTTCAAATTTCAATGGAATGAACACTTTTACTGGATTTGCACATTCCCCCTGCAGCAGGGGGAACTTGGCAGGGTTGTTACAGGGGATGAGACCCCAGCACCCAAAAATAAAAAGAGTTAGAGCATTTGCAGATCGCATCTTTATTCATATTTGTCAAAAAAACCCAGGAAAACAGCCCCACAAAATGTAGGAAAACCAGAGTGCACATACAGGAAAACATGGCTGGAATAAATTAAAGAGCGATGCAAATCCTGCTAGGGATCAGCATTTGGAAAAGGAAACTAAAAATGATGTCTCTTGACATTAAGAGCTGAAAAAACATCCCCACTTGAAATTAATTTTGGATCCACTGCCTTCCCAAGGGGAATCTCAGAGTCCTGCTGCATCCCTGGCCAGGCTGCCACCTCCCACAGGGGAGCAAACCCAGTTTGGACCAAAAAGCATCCAGTCCCACCCCATTCCCAGGAAGAAATATCTCCATTCCACAGCTCCTGGAGCCTTGAGGGTTGCTGAAAACAAGGAGGGAAAGAGAATGCACTCCTGTATTTTAAATTACATGAGTTTGGAGCTGCCTTATCCCCTCCTGCCTCCCCAACAACCCCGCCTGAGCCAAGAAAACACTTCCCAAAAGCTCTTTCCTTGCCAAAAATCAGCCCAAGCCCCACAGATCTGAGCAGAATCAGGTTTCCCTCAGGCCCAGCTGTACCTGGGAGCATCCAGCCGAGCGTGCCTAATAAAGCCAGGAGGAATTTCCTTCCCTGTTCCCATCAAAGCTGATTAGTGGGAGCCACTAATGAACTCTGCCAGCAGCTGGGATGGCACCTCTGCTTTCTGCTGCGGTGGGAATGTCCATGGTTCAGGCCCCCCAGATCCTGGCATATTTTATGAAAAATCCTTTTGAGAGGATTTTTTTCCTGAGAAGCCTCAGAGGAAAAGAAAAACAATAATTATCTGCTGCTGTGGAATGCAACAGGTGCATCTCTGATTGGTCCATGTCAGTTGTTTCTACTTGATGGCCAATCACAGATCCAGCTGTGTTGGGACTCTGGTCAGTCACAAGATTTTATTATCTTTCCTTTCCTTTCCTTTCCTTTCCTTTCCTTTCCTTTCCTTTCCTTTCCTTTCCTTTTTCCTTCCTTTTCCTTCCTTTCCTTTCATTTCCTTTTCCTTCCTTTCCTTTCCTTTTTCCTTCCCTTCCCTTCCTTTCCTTTTCCCTTCCCTTCCTTTTCCCTTTCCTTCCCTTCTTTCTGATGAAATCCTTTCTTCTATTCTTTTAGTATAGTTTTAGTATATCATTTCCTTTTAATATAATATATACCATAAAATAATAAATCAGCCTTCTGAACCATGGAGTCGAGATTCTCATCTCTTCCCTCGTCCTGGAACCCCTGTGAACACCACCCCAGGGGATAGGCACAATGCCAGTGCCCCCATGAAAATATATTCTCCCCAGTGTCTGCTGTGAGATGTGACCAGAAACAGAGCAAAGCTTATAGACCAGAAATAGAGCAAGGCTCCAGCTTAGGAATAAAGGAAAAGAACTTCATTAACTTCCAAGATGAAAAAAAAGAACACACAGAAGTCAGAATGAAAACCTCCCAAAAACATTCCTCCTCCTCCTCCTCCTCCTCCTCCCCCCAGTTTCCACCACCACACAAAAGATCTGATCTCCTTCAGGGACTGGAACCAAGCGAGAGTTCCCTGGGGCTTCTCTGCTCTTAACCCCCTGTGTTCTCAGAGGTGGATCCATGTCCTCATTGGCCACACCAGCTGCCAATATTCAAATCTGAGCACCCATTGGTTTGACCACAGCCTCCCAAAAAAATTCACTTCCTTATCCAAGCAGGAAAACAGTAAAAAAGCTGAGCTTCACCCCAAAAGCTGGAGGGGAGCAGGGTGCAGGATCTGGGGGTTTGTGGGCTCACCACACCTCCCACGTCCCAAAATCTGCCCAAGCCACAGTCCGATTTTGGTTCCCCCCAACATACAGAGCCCTAGAGGCCACAGAAGGTGAAGGAACATGGTCTGGGGAATTGCCACAGTGCAGGGGTTCCATGAAGGGACAGAGCTGCAGAACAGGAGAAGGTGAAGAACGCAAGCATCAGGACAAGTACAGGTGAAGAACACAAGTGTCAGTAGCTGTGAGTGATCCCAGTGCAGCCTCTGCTCTCAGCTCCAAGGATCTGGGGAGCATGGGCTGGGCCTGGGTGCATCCTGCCAGCTGCAGGGACAGCACCACGTCTCCCAGGGGGATCTGGGGCTGGGAGCTGATGTCTAAAGCTGCCCCTGTGACCCCAAGACTTTGAAACCACCCAGTGATTGGTTCAATCAAAGCAGAGAGGTCTGAGCAGCCAGAGCTCTGAAACAGGGAGGGATGAGGAGGGAAGAAGGTTTTGTTCGGCCAGCAAATATTTACTGATTGCATTTAAAATAAAATATTACAATTAGCACAGAAATGAACTGCAGTCCTATATAGAAATGAATCATAGAATCAGAGAATGGCCTGGATTGGAAGGCAATTTAAAGATCATCTTGTTCCACTCCCTGCCATGGACAGGGACCTTCCACCATCCCAGGCTGCTCCAAGTCCTGGTCCAATCCACTTCCAGGGATCCAGGGGCAGCCACAGCTCCTCTGGGCACCCTGTGCCAGGCCCTCACCACCCTCTCAGGGAATAATTCTCTCCCAATATCTGATCTAATCCTGCTTTATGGTTGACGCCATTCCCCCTTTTCCTGTTGCTCCAGGCTCTTGTAAAACATCTCTCCCCATCCTTCTCACTGGCTCCTTTAGGTACTGGGAGGCTGAAATTTGGTCACCCCTCAGCTCCCCTTCTCCAGGCTGAACAATCCAAATTCTCTCAGCTTTTCCTCCCAGCAGAGCTGCTCCATCTCTCTGATGATGCTGGTGCCTCTCTCCAGCAACTCCACATTCCTCCTGAGCTGGATGAACCTCCCTGCTCTCCGAGCCCATGGAGAGGGGGCAGAAACAACAGGATTTGGGGATTTTCCTCCTCTGTACGAGCAGCAACACAAACGTGGGCACCTCTGGAAGTGAACCATCCCTGGGAAGGGCGGGAGGCTGAGCCAGGGCGTGGGGAACAGCCCATCCTGGCGGGCGCTGCCGCTGCTCCGCGCCGCCGTCGGCCAACGTGAGGGCAGATCTGATATCCATAAATCAACATATTCCTCATTTCCAGGCATTGCAGCCTGACAGCTGTTACATGAGCACATTGTTAGGAGCTGTCAGGCGCTGATACATAGTGCCTTTTACAACATATGTTGACTTTTATCTAATGTTGTTCCATAATTAGCCCCAGGGAGTGGGAATCTGGGCAGCCGGCTGGCTCTGTGATCTCAGCTAACCTTTGCTGCTGGGGGGAAAAGGGCACAGCTGGGAGGGCTGAGAGCTTCCATGGGTGCAGGAGAAGGCAGGTGGAGCGTGGATGTGAGTGGTACCCACAGTCCAGCACCTGGGGATGCTCCCAGGGATGCAGGAGAAGGCAGGTGGATGTGAGTGGTACCTGCAGTCCAGCACCTGGGGATGCTCCCAGGGATGCAGGAGAAGGCAGGTGGAGCATGGATGTGAGTGGTACCCACAGTCCAGCACCTGGGGATGCTCCCAGGGATGCAGGAGAAGGCAGGTGGATGTGAGTGGTACCTGCAGTCCAGCACCTGGGGATGCTCCCAGGGATGCAGGAGAAGGCAGGTGGAGCATGGATGTGAGTGGTACCCACAGTCCAGCACCTGGGGATGCTCCCAGGGATGCAGGAGAAGGCAGGTGGATGTGAGTGGTACCCACAGTCCAGCACCTGGGGATGCTCCCAGGGATGCAGGAGAAGGCAGGTGGATGTGAGTGGTACCCACAGTCCAGCACCTGGGGATGCTCCCAGGGATGCAGGAGAAGGCAGGTGGATGTGAGTGGTACCCACAGTCCAGCACCTGGGGATGCTCCCAGGGATGCAGGAGAAGGCAGGTGGATGTGAGTGGTACCCGCAGTCCAGCACCTGGGGATGCTCCCAGGGATGCAGGAGAAGGCAGGTGGAGTGTGGTTGTCAGTGGTACCCACAGTCCAGCACCTGGGGATGGAGCAGGTCTGGTTCCTTCCTGCAGTCCCTGAGTGCTTTGAAGCCATCTAAGAGCTAAAATAAAGCCCCAAGGGTTTTGGGAGCTTCCCTCCTGGATGGAGTCTTGCTCAAAGCAGGGTCATGGCCCTGGGGGTCTGGGATGAGGAGGGAACCAAGAGGTTCTTCTCTCATGCATGGGTGGAGAGGGAAGACAGAGATGATTTACTGGCCAGGATGGGAGATAAATGAAGGAGCAGATGGTGGAGTTAATGAGTGGAAAGGGTAGATGGATGGACAAAGAGACAATGGAGACAATGTGAAAATGGATGGTTGCATTTCTACCCAGATGAGGACGAATGTTCTGATGTGTCCTCACGGCCTGGCTCCTGCCTAGGACCTCTGATGGTGCCCACAGAGGACAGTCCTTGGTCACTGTCCCTCTCACCACCCCATGGTCCATATCACCCTTCAGGAGCACCTTTGCTGTCACCAAAAATGATTCCACTCACTCTGAAATATCCCCAGGCTCCTGCTCCACCAAAACAAGCACCAGAGTGCTCAGAACACGTTGGTCTCCATGGAACAGCTCCCAGCTTTGAGGAGAAGCCCCATGGGAGTGATGGCTGCAGGGAGGGGACACTGTCCCACTGCAGCCCCGGCTGCCTGGGCTGTTTTCCCTTCCTCGCTGCAGCTGCTCAAGCTTGAAAAAACAGGAGAGGAAAAATAAATCAATGAGACACCAAGATAAATATGCTTTCCGTGTTGCAGCCGATTCCTCTGGACGTGCCGTGGTGGCTGCATAATTCATAAACTCACCCCTAATATGCAAATGGGGCAGCTCCTGCCAGGCTGGCCCACAGGGACCCGAATTTTCCCCCACTGGCAGACAAGCCCCTGTTGTGTGTGGTTTTGGGGTGCAGAGTTGTGTGTTCGTGTTCAGCACCGGTGTGATCCCTCCCTTCCTGCAGCTCGCATCATTCTGGGCTGTGGGGTGAGAAAATATTCCCTCCCTCTGTTTGTGTTCAGCCTGTCCCTGCTGAGAGCCCCAGTGCCACCCCATGGGGTTCCTTGGGGCTTTGGGGCTTTCAGAGATGCTTCACTCCCTGGCACCGTGCAGGGATAACATCCAGCACAGGGTTCATTCCCCCACAGGCTGCCCTGGTGCAGAAATCCTCATTTTGGGGTCTGGAGCACTCCCACACCCCACCACAGAGTGATCCTGGGCCAGCCCCAGGTCTGGGAAGGGCTGGAGAGCGAGGCACAGCTCAGCTGCAAGTGCCCAGGAGAATTCTCGGGGGAATCAATCCCTGCCCAGCCCTGGCCAAGCACAGACCCCTCCAGCTCTGCGTCCACCCATTTCCAAACTTTCAAGGCAGCATTTCATCTCTCCTCACAAAAACCATATTTCTGAGAATGAACCCCAGCCAGAACCCAAGAAACTTCTCCAAAGTGAAGGATAAAACCCAACTCACCCATGGCTGGGCATCTCCTGGCAGGGGCAGAGCTGCACAGCCCCTCTCACTGCAGGGTTACTGTTGTTTTGCTGAAGAAATCCTTTTTTTCCATATTTTCACACCGCCCCCCTCACTCTGGATTGTCACAGACATCTTTTATAAAAAATCCTTTCCTTAGGATTTTTCCTCCTGAGAAGGTGAGAGGCCTCAGGAACAAAATGCAAACAATGGTTATCTGCTGCTGTGGAATGCAACAGGTGCATCTGGGATTGGGCTCATGTGGTTGTTTCTAATTAATGGCCAATCACAGCCCAGCTGGCTCGGACAGAGAGTCCGAGCCACAAACCTTTGTTATCATTCCTTCTTTTTCTATTCTTAGCCAGCCTTCTGAGGAAATCCTTTCTTCTATTCTTTTAGTATAGTTTTAATGTAATATATATCATAAAATAATAAATCAAGCCTTCTGAAACATGGAGTCAGATCCTCGTCTCTTCCCTCATCCTCAGACCCCTGTGAGCACGGTCACTCTGGGTCACTGTGGGGATGATCCAGCCAAAGATTTCCCCAGGTGCTGCATGTCCATGGAGCCAAAAGGATTTGTGCCACCACATCAGGGATGAGACATTCCCTCTGTCCCATGGAACCCATCTCCTGCCCACAGCCCCCCCTGGATGGGTTTGATCTGAGGATCCAGGTCTTTAAAAAGGAAAATTTCACAGGCATTTCCTTCCCGTCCTTCAGACAAACACAACAGTGAAGGAAAGCACCTGGCTAAGACCTTGATGCAGCAGAAGGGCAAGAAAACCTACGTGCTTTTATGAGGGATTAGGGCCAACTTAGTTGTGTATTAAGCTACTAAAGGCTTATAAAAGCCCTGAAGAATAGGCTGCACTCCTTGGAAAAACCTCCCAGGGCTCCACTAAAAATGTCAATTTAAAGTTAGAGTGCAGCCTGCTTCAGTGCAGAGCCGTGCTCTGCAAACAGCAAGCCTGGAGAGGGGAGTTTGAGGGGGAAAAATGGGATTTGGGTCCCCTGCATGGATAGCACAGGGCTGAGGGGCAGCTGGGAATAAACACTGTTTGTCAGTATGGGTGAGAATGATGGGTGTTACAAAACTCAGCACCGAGTTGTCAGCTAGAAAAGCAGTTTATTGGTGATTTTAGCACTGCAGCATCCTCAGGGATTCCTTTCAGGCAGCACATGCAAGACCAGGGTGTGACCTAGAGATGGGCAGGGTCCTGGCAGGGAGTGCTGGGGATGGAGCCCACCTTGCTCAGCTCCCAGCTGAGCTTCTCCCTTTGCAGGGGCTGCCCACAGCCTTCTGCTGCTCTCCCCAGCTCTGTGCTCCTTCCTCCTCCATCCCTCCAGCTCAGCTCACCAGGAGTGGCTGCTTTTCCCAGATAAATGGCTTAATTAGCTTCCTATTGACTCAAGGAGCACATTCCTCTGGCAGGGCTGCGAAAGGAGAGGCAGGGGAGCACATCCTGCATCCCAGCAGCACCACAGGCTGCCAGGATGGAAAGCTCTTTGCCCCATGGAATCACAGCTGAGAAAGGCAGATCCAGCCCCAGGAGGGGTTTCTGGTCCCTGCATGAGCATCCCTGGAGCAAATTCCATCCTGTATTCCCTGGGAGAAGAGGAAAACACAAAGGGTGAGACTGTGGCAGGAGGAGAAATCCAATAAATATATTTATTTATTTATTTATTTATTTATTTATTTATTTATTTTTGGGGAGGTGGGGTAATAAAATTCTATGAAATTAAAATTAAATTAAAAAATAAAATACAATGCAATAAAGTAGAAATTTTAAAAAGTAAAATTAAAAATAAAATAAAAATTAAAGTAAAATAAAATTCAAATTAAATTAAATATTATAATAGTAGTAGTAATAATGATAATAATGATGATAATAATGATGATGATGATGATAATAATAATAATATTAGTAATAATGATAATAAAAATAATAATAATAATGGTGCAGCTGCTGGACAGTAAGTCTGGAAATCCAAGCACGAACACCAAATATGTCTGCAAGACACAGGGAAAAATTTTAATTTTGGAAACTGGCAAAAGATTTGAGATAGCTGGAGAACAATCAGCGCTTCCCTCCGTGCCTGGAGGGACTGACAAACTTTGCATAAACAATTTTCTTTCCCTCTGATGTGGAAAAGCTGCCATGGAGCAGTGGGAGAGGCTGATGCTGGTCCCCACTGACTTGAGGAAAGCCAAGCCCAGAAGGATTCCTTGGAAAATGACATTAATGGCCTGGAGCAGCAGGATGGGGGGAATGCAATGGGAGAAGGGGAAGCAGCAGCTCTGATTTCTGACCCAGGGATCCTGTGCTACTTCCTAATCATGAACTCTCAACCCTGACCCCGTAGGAAAAGATATTTCCCTGCTAAATTAATTGCCATCCACTGAAAACAGGGTGTGGGGGTTAGAAATAATCCCTTTTCCAGGCAAACCCCCCAGACTGCACCATCCCAAGACAAGCACCAGCACTAGAATATTAATGTGGTGGAGGATGCTGTCCACCTCAGCCAGGCACCCAGCTCCAGCACAGCACAGAGATACCAGGAGCTCAATTTGTGTTTGCCTGAGCCAAGGAGAAAATCTAATTAAACATGGCGTGGGGGCTTGGAGGAGCTGGGGATGGGGCAGGAATATAAAGCATGGCTGCTGCCTGCAGATCAGAGGGCAATATTAATAAACCCACGGAGGGGGACGGTGGGATCAGCTGGTAATATTGATAAATGGAAAGCAAAGACAAAGCAGCCTGGGAATATTGGATGGTGAAGCTGATAAAAAGACAAGCAGGGATGCAGGCAGCCCTGTTGTCCTGCTGGAATGAGCAGTGCAGCTTCCCAGTGGGATGGCACTGAGCATCCCAACAGCCCCCAGCTGGGCATGGGGGAATTCTGGCCCCATGGGCCTCTACATCCATTGCTGTGCCCCAAAATGTGCAGCCCCAGAGCAGCACAGCCCCCTGCACACCCCAGAGGCAGGTCAGGGTGGGAAGAAGCTGTGGAGACACAGGCACAGGGTCTGGGATTCAGCCTGGGAGCTGGGGAAGCTCGGGGATGGGGAGCAGGGACACAGCAGTGGGAGAGCACAGCAGGGTGGGCTGGGGGCACAGAGCCCTGGAGGAGCTCCCAGCTTGCTCCACCAGCTTCAGGGATTGCTGTGGCTGGGTTGAAGGCAGGGCAGAGGGCATGGCACAGCTCCCTGCAGCTCCCTCTTACCTGCAGCTTTCATTTGGAGCATGAGGTGAGAGTTTCTCTCAGAGTGACCTTGAGTGTCCCCAAAGCCCCTGGTGTGAGACTGAGGCACCCAGCACTCCCCACCCCTGCCAGCAGCACATCCAGCCAGGGCATCAAAAAGAGCCACTGAGTGCGTTTTAAATAAAAGATCTCATCTTTCAGAGCTATTGGAGTGATGATTTAAACATGAAGTCAAAGGCAGTAATGGTGTTGTCAGAGCCGTGGTGGTAAATCCAATCAATAATTCACTGATAGCAGACACTCCAGCCAGACCTACCTGTGGAGGGCACAGAGCCTCCCCCTGGGGCACCCCCTGCATCCCTGCCAGCTCCTGCCAGTGCCACCCATCCTGGCAGCAGAGGTTTGGCCCTCAGTGGGGCTGGGAGAGAGCCAGGAGCCAGATGTGGGGCTCCAGAGGAGGGGAATGCTGCCTGGCTCCAGGAGGGGAAATAAATTTGCTACCTGGGGACAGGTGTTCAAAATGCTGGGAGCACCTCAGCTCAGTGATTGCAGATCAAGGCTTTTTGTCAGCCCCTGAACCATTGGAGAGAGTCCAAACTGCCCTCAGGAAATGTCAGCTGTCCTTGTGAGGCTTAAAAGCACAGCCAGGGGATTGTGCCCCAGGCCAGCAGCACAGCTGGGCTGCCCACCTGCACTGGGGGGACTGGGGATACTGGAGGGGCGTCACAGCTGCCATGCACACCAGTGCCATCCTCCCCCAGCCCAGGGATCATCCCCTGTGACCCACACAGCCTGGGTGAGCTCCAGCAGCATCATTCTGATGCCTTAGGATTTCAGCTTTTCTATTTTTCCATCTATTTGTGACCCTGCAGTTCTTTAGTGTAGAACTCTGAACTCCACACACAGTGGGAGCTGCTGCTTCCCCATTTGGGGCAGACACAACAATTCCTCTCCAGGATTTCAGCTTTTCTATTTTCCATCTATTTGAAAGAGATGATATTATATTTAATACTAATGCTAATGCTAATACTACTACCAATAATAATAGTTATATTTAATAATAGTATGTTATTATATTTTCCATCTATTTGTAACCTGCAGTTCTTTAGTGTAGAACTCTGAACTCCACACACACTGGGAGCTGCTGCTTCCCCATTTGGGGCAGACACAACAATTCCTCTCCAGACCTGGCAATCAAGGACACCTCACTGCCTCAGGCCCAGAGATGGGAACAAAAGGGACTTGGGGGCAGCAAACTTGGGGTCAATGACTTCATCAGCTGAAGCTGGAATTGGCAGATTCACCCCCAAAATGCAAATGGACCAAACTTATAAAGTGTGAAAACCTGTGACCCATTGTCCATTTTTGGGTGGGTTTTGTCTGCCCTAAATGTACCTGAATAAACATAATGTACTTCAATAAACATAACTACTTTTTATTCTCTTCATTTTGTCTGGCCTCTGTTTTTAGGCAGCCCAAAAGGCATCAATTCAACTGCACAGTCCTCAGTCACAGCCCGCCCACCCTGAGTTTTCCCCCTCACTCTCTCTGAAGCAGCGTGGGTCAGTTCTCCTGTGCATCCAGCCGGGAGGATTCCTCCTCCTTCCCGCAGGGTTTCACCAAGCCTGGAACAGAGATGGAGGGCAGCCCCTGAGCAGCTCCCCAGCATCTTCCCACCAGTGCTGGGACCACAGCAGGACAGTCCCTGATCTCTGCACCAACAGAGCAGAGGGGTGCAGGGGCCAGGGCTGCCTCAGCCCCCGGTTTTGGGGAGCAGGGATGTGGGAACAGCCTTTCCCTGCATCCCTGCTCCTCCCTGGAGTGGGATTTAACTGGGAAGCTCCAGAGCTGACGCCCCAAAGATGCTGCATCCCTACCACTAGAGGGGTTCAGCTGGGACCGGGGTTTAAGCCTGGAACCGACCCCAAGGATGCTGCAGGGGCTGAGCCCTGTCCCCAGCGTGCTGAAAGCAGAACATGTTCCAGCCCCTAAAATCCTTGCAGGGAGGCTGGGGGGGGGGGCTTCGTGCAGACCCCAGCGCTGGGGGATAGCTCAGACAGACAGACAGACAGACAGACAGCAGCATCCCCTCCATGCTGGCCCTGCGGGGGACACACGGAGCACAGCGATGCTGGAGGTGATCGAGGCAGCCTCCTCTTCCTCGGAGCGCATCGCCAGCGCCGGGAGCTGCCTAGCCGGCACTGCCACCTCGTGGCACGGCCACCAGCGAGCCTGGGGACAGCGGGCACGGCCACCAGCGAGCCTGGGGACAGTGAGGCACGGCCACCAGCGAGAATGGGGACAGTGAGGCACGGCCACCAGCGAGCCTGGGGACAGCGGGGCAGGGCCACCAGCGAGAATGGGGACAGTGAGGCACGGCCACCAGCGAGCCTGGGGACAGCGGGGCAGGGCCACCAGCGAGAATGGGGACAGTGAGGCACGGCCACCAGCGAGAATGGGGACAGTGAGGCACGGTCACCAGCGAGCCTGGGGACAGTGAGGCACGGCCACCAGCGAGAATGGGGACAGTGAGGCACGGCCACCAGCGAGAATGGGGACAGCGGGGCACGGTCACCAGCGAGAATGGGGACAGCGGGGCACGGCCACCAGTGACCCTGGGGACAGTGAGGCACGGCCACCAGCGAGAATGGGGACAGTGAGGCACGGCCACCAGCGAGAATGGGGACAGCGGGGCAGGGCCACCAGCGAGAATGGGGACAGTGAGGCACGGCCACCAGCGAGAATGGGGACAGCGGGCACGGCCACCAGCGAGAATGGGGACAGTGGGGCACGGCCACCAGCAAGGCTAGGGACAGCGGGGCACTGCCACCAGTGACCCTGGGGACAGTGTGGCACGGCCACCAGCGAGTCTGGGGACACTGTGGCATCGCACAGTCCCGGACACACTCCATGGCTGCACACAGACTTCATTATCCTGGGGCTCCTGCGGGATGAATCAGCGCAAAAAGATGGAGAAAAACTCCAGAGGGAGCAGGCAAAGGGGAGGGGATGAGAAAGGGAACTGTGGGAGGGGACAGTAAGGGACAGGGCTCACTGTCCATCATCAACCTGCCAGATGGGGTTGGAGCTCACCCAAAATCAAGACCTGAGCATCAGTGTCCATCCCAGTATCCAGCTCAGCCTGGAGCACCAGCTGGGACATGCTGCAAATCCCAGGGGGACAAGACAACTTGGGATGCTGAGGGCAAAGAACAGCCCAGCATCCCCCACAAACACCTCTGGGACAGCCCACCCCCTCCCCACAGCCCCACTGAGCAAATCAATGGCAGCAACCGAGCCTTTTTATAGATATTTTTTTTTTTAGCAAATGTTTATTTATATCAAAATACAAAACATTTCTGAAGCAGGGTAATGTTACATGAGGAGCAAGTTAATCGATTCCAAAACCCATCATTCTCCTACAGCATGGCTAGTTGTACGTAACATTGCAACACTGCCAGAATTTCTTATAGTGGGTACATTAAAATAAGAAAAAAATCAACTCAAGAAGTCAATCTATGAACATGCAATGTTACCGGCGATAAATTAAATACTCAGCAGGCCTTAAAATTCCAACAGGCAGAGACCGAGGGACCAGCTACTCCCAGTAAGGCAGGGCTTCAAACTCTCATTGCTTCCACTTTTTTTGTTGGCTTATGAGCATTTACTCATTAACTGACAACAGTCCAAGAGCCAAAAGGACCCAACTTTCTTGGCAGAGTGGGATTATTGCTTCGAGCTATCAAAGCAGCCCCAGCTCCCCAGGGGAAGGGCTGGCAGAGGGCTCGCAGGGCAGAGCCAGGGGTCTGCCTTGGCTGAGCGCTGCGGAGCTCGGGCTGAGCTGGAAGATGTGGAATCCCCCGGAGGAGGGGGCACGGGGGGTAAAACGCCCTCGAGGTCTCGGATCCCTGCCCAGGGCAGGATAGCACCCAGTCGGAAGGAGAGTTTGGGGTGAGGGACCCCCACTTGTGCCCCTCATCGCACGCCTGGGGAGTGATGCTGAAATTTGGCTTTCCCTCCCCGCGGGCCGGGAATTCCCGGGAATGAACGACGATTCCCATGCCGGGGAATTCCAGGGATGCCGATGGCGAGCGCGGCCATCGGTCCCTCCTGCTGGCATTTCCTGGCCTTGGCGGAGGCCGAGAGCAACAATACAGATACAGAGAGATTATAGAGAGAGCGGAATAAGTTTCGTATAAGGCTTTGGTACAGCACCATCATGTCAGATTTATTTGTAAATCGTTTACAGAAAAAAAAAGCTTACTGAAAAAATAGTGTTTTGTTTCTCTTATCTTTTTTTTTTTATTATTTTTTTTATTATTATTATTTTCTTCTGAGGAACATACCTGAAAGTTCAAAAATTAACCCTCTAGTTGCCGTCTGGGCTCCCATCAAATGCTCGTTTTGCTGTGTGCAGTTCCAAAATGAAGCTACTTGATCCCAAATCCCACTAAATTGTGACGCAGCCTGCCAAGCTCACAGCATCCACCAGTCACTAAAATCAACACCACAGAAACCCGGCAGCTGATCGCTACTCACTGTTTAGTAAAAATTAAAAAAGAATTAAAAAAAAAAAAACAAAACCCTAATAAAACTTCCAAAAAAAGAGGAAAAAAAAAAAAGTCACGACAACGAACGTTATGGAACCAGCGACACTAAAGTTTCTTTTATTGTTATTGTTATTTAAAAAAGTCAGTTCCACTGGTTACCATTGAAACAGCACCAAAGAGCACCCTAACGTGTGTTATACATCGTAATACTCGACATTCAAGAGATGGAAACGAGGTTGGATGGTCTAGTCTTTATATCCAGAGGCAAGAAATTCTTCTTAAAAAGAAAAAGTTGTCCCACGCAACCAGAGACGCGCGTTGGGTCCGGAAGAAAATCCTGCCTTAGGGGAAAACACTATGGGGTTAGGAGGGGACTAAATCAAGAGCTACCTATGGAGGTCTACGAGGGTTCAGAGAGTCTACAAACCTATTAAAAGGGGATTAAAAAGTCTGGGCTCCCCCGGAGAGCCAGGGATGCTCCCATGGGAGAGCTGGAGATGCTCCCGGGGGACCCAGGGCTGCTCCCCGAGGAGCTGCAGTGCAGCTGTGATCCCCTAATGCCCAAAGGAGGAACCTTATGGCAACGTGGGCATTCCCAGGATTTCCAAAGGGCTTCCCCACATGGGAGATGCCAAGGGACCAGAGCCTGCACAGATGTGTGGAAGGTCCTGCACCCCCTGGGGCCACGGGAGCATCCCCTGCCTGCTCTGTGCCAGCCCCGGAGAAGGAAAATAAGGGAAGTTTGGCCTTAAAGTGCATCTGGGAGGGCAAGGAGTGAGTGCCAGCATCTCCCACCGAGCCAGAACCTCCCGAGCAGAGACAGGCACTTCCCACAGCTGCCAGCCGAGCGGGAAGAGCCTGGGAGGGGGCAGAAGCAAACTGCCCCTGGACAGCTTCCCACAGCTCCCAGGTGAGCAGGAAGAGCCCGGGAGGGGGCAGAAGCAAACCCCTCCCCTGGACAGCAAGCTCCAGGCAGGTGCACGCAGATGGAGGCAGCGGGGATGGTGTCCAAAAAAAACCAAACCAAAGAAACCACGGGAAGCAGGATGATGCTGTGGGAGGCAGCACCCCTGAGCACAGGGAGGGGGCAGCTCCTGATGTGTCTGTTTGGCATCCAGAGGGTTAACGGTACTGTGGGAAGTGTGCTTTGTAAACATTTCGAGCTTTCCTTTGCCTGTTTTTTTTCTGTAAGTGATTCCAGGGGAGATGGGGGTAGGAGAAAGCTGCCCGCCCCCCTGCCCACCCCCAGCAATACCCAAAGCCCCACCGGGGGGGGGCAAGGCAGCCCCCCAGCCCGGACACTGAGTGGTGAGAAATCTCATCCCTTCTCTTTCTCCTGACATCCTCTTTTTTTTTTTTTTTTCCTTTTTTCTTCTCCCGTTCGTTTGTTTTATTTTAACATATAAAATACTCACTTATGTATTTACCGCTAATAAATGCAAGTTAGTCCCACCAAACATGCTTTGCTTCGATATCAAGAATTGGTGCTGAACAAATCTCGGCTGGATATTAGAAACATCCCCCACCCCAGCCCCCCCGCCCCGACCCGACGAAGAAGAGAGAGAAATATCATGGAAAATACAGGTGACACCTACGGAGGACACGGGGCTGCTGCGAGGGGCCAGCTCCTGCCAGCGCCTCAGCCGTGGGGCACCACGCTGAGGGACCTCTGCCTGCCTCTGCAGGGGTGTAAGCACTCCAGGGCTCTGCCACCGTCCCCTCGGGGACATCTGAGCCCAAACAACAGCACCCGGACCCCCCCAGAGCCCAGGATTGTGGGACACAGGCTGAGGGGAGCCACTGCCCAAAGACAATCCCCAAATCGTGCCCCAGTGAAGGCACGGGGGTGGTTTGCAGCTCCCTGGCATTGCTCAGTCCCAAACTGGCTCCTTGTCCTGCCACAGCCCAGGGGGAAGGGGGCAGGGATCCGGCGGGTCCGTACTGCCCTGCAGGAAAAGCCCCAAATATCCCCAGCACAGCCCCCACCGCGCCAGGGCTCGATGCCACCTCAGCCATAGGGACAGGGAGAGCCCCAGATCCCATCCAGAGGGACAGGGAGAGCTTCAAATCCCACCCATCCAGGCAGGGAGAGCCTCACATCCCATCCAGAGGGACAGGGAGAGCCTCTCATCCCATCTATCCAGGCAGGGAGAGCCCCTCATCCCATCTATCCAGGCAGGGAGAGCCCCTCATCCCATCTATCCAGGCAGGGAGAGCCCCTCACCCCATGCAGGCAGGGAGAGCCCCTCATCCCATCTATCCAGGCAGGGAGAGCCCCACATTCCATCCAGAGGGACAGGGAGAGCCCCACATTCCATCCAGGCAGGGAGAGTTTCAAATCCCACCCATCCAGGCAGGGAGAGCCCCTCACCCTATCCAGGCAGGGAGAGTTTCAAATCCCACCCATCCAGGCAGGGAGAGCCCCACATCCTGCCCCAGTGGACCCCAGCAGCCCCACAGCACCAGTAGGCCCTGGGAGACTCAGCTGGAGAGGTCCTGACATTCCCTCCAGAGCAGGTTCCCCGCTCCAGCCAGGTGCAGGGACCTGGAGAATGCCACTGTGGCCACCCGGGTGGCTCTGAGGGGCTCTGAGGGTTTCAGAAACCCTCGAGGTTTATCAGGGCAGCAGGGACAGGTGACCAGGGAGGCAGCAGTGTGGGGACCCTGTCCCCACAGCGTGTCCCCACCCTGTGCCACCCCCAGGCTGCAGCTCCCTGATGCTCCTCGGAGCTGAAATTTGTCTTTTTTCTCTGAGAAAAAAAAGCCCAAGACAGCCCTCAGTGAAAACACCACCTCACCATGGCCCTGGGCAAGCTGGCAGCAAGCCCAGGCTTCCCCATGCCGGGATTTTGTCCCTTTTTAGTGTTTTTCCCTATTGAAACAGCAAACAGTGGTGATGCTGGGCCCGGAGAGGGCAGATCCCCGGAGCACTGCAAGCCCCCCAGCCTGGCCCAGCCCTCCTCTCCCTCGCCACTGTATTGCTCAAACAGCACTAGGCATGGATACAAAAATAAAACAGCTATGTGACTTAGATATATATAATTTTTATATATATATATATTTGTATATATATTTTTTGTCTATTTATAGGTGGATGGAGAAGCAGAGAAGCTGAAGCGCAATATAATGTAAAAATACTCGCTCTGCTCCTGCTGTTGAGACTCTCCCCACCTCTGACAGCCTCTCTCATGCTGCACAGAAGTTTCTGACACCTATTACTAACGAATTATTTTAAATATTTATTCTCCCCCCCTTCTAAAATAGAGAGTAAATATATATTTGTTTAATTTTATATACAATGCGGTTTCAATACACCAATATCATTTCTTTAGATAGAGATACTGGGGCTCATTTCTCAAGTCTATTTTTTTTTGTGTGTTTTATTTTAATCTAAGTGCTGGGGGGGGAGTGGGTGGAAATCCAAGGAGCTTTCAGACCTGGGAAGATGGGCACCCTCTTTTGCAGCCCTGCAACCTCAGGAGAACAAGAATAAAAGCCCTCCTGGGAGAGAAAGTGTCATTTTGATGGTAAATATAAAATCCGGGCAAGCTGTCCTCCATGGGGGATGCCAGCCCCTCCATCCTGCATTTCCCACCCCACTGCAACCAGTACAAAAATCCTTATCTACCTCTAGAGCACATGCTTGCCTCAGCCAACACCCCCGAGCCTGGACCAGCCCCTCTGCCCCCCTCTCACTGCCCACCCCCTCCCCAGGTCCCTCCTCCATCCATGCACGTATCAAAAGCCAGCCAGAGCCCCAGGACTGGGGATGCTCGTCCTGCTGCCACGCAATGCGAGGAAAAGAGCTCAGCCAGCTGTGCCAAAACACCCAAAATTGGGGAAAATGGAAAAACATGGCTCCCTCTCATCCCAGTCACCCAGGCAGGGGAACAGGCTCCCATCTCCACACAACCACACTGGTCCTCCCTGCTTGGGGATGTGCCAACTGATGGAAATTGAGTGCAATATTAAGTTTCTTCTTTTGCTGGCACCGGTGTTGCCAAATCTGGTCGCTGCCTCCCAGCCCTCAGTTCCTGGATCAAGCATTCCCTGACAGATTTCTAACAGGAACAACTGCACTTCCTACCTCTCCTTCCCACAAACACAGGCAGAGAGGAGTCAAGACACTCAAAAACAGAAAAAAAAACAACAACAGAATTTGGATGGAGGGGCGAAATGGGAGTAAATATCCTGCTTTCTGTAAGGGCCACCCCGTGCCCAGACAGCACAGGGATGGCTCTGGGAGAGGAGTGAGGATCCAGCCTGAATCCAGCTGTCCCCGTGCCCGGGGTCAGTACCAGCCCTGGCATCACTGGTGACCAAACCCCCTCTCTGCCTCAGATCCTCAAAGTCCTGCTAATGAGGTTTAAAATAAAAAGACTCTGTCAAGAACATCTTGTCCCTCCCAGGAGGCACTGCTGGGGCTGGCTGGCACAGCCAGTGCTGCATTCCTCAGCTCAGGGGACAAATTTAGCTGTATCCCTCTCTCATCCCTTCTGACTCACGCTTCTCTGGGAAGAACAGACGCAAAGCAAAATGCTTTCACACGAGTAACCAGAGAGCAGCATCTAGAGGGACTCGAGGGAAGGGTTTTTGCGTGGTGCAGCTTTTTCTTTAAGCGATGGCACCAGGGATGAGGCAATGTGACATCCTCCTCCCGTGTCCTGTCCCGTGTCACGCCCCACGTGCCTCGGGCACGCAGAGCACAGGACCTGACCCTCCTGCTCCTCCATCTCAGGGCCCAAGGGTGAGTCCCAGACAATGAACAAAGCAAAGCTAAAAACTGGGGATGAAATAATGAAACAGAGCGATCTGTTGTGTGCAGCAGGGCCGCAGCGCAGCTCACGCCGGTGCCTCTCCATCCCCAAACTCCCCTCAGGCTGCAGCTGCTCCCAGCCCCTTCCCAGCTTGGCCCATCCTGATCCCCCGCTCCAGCACGGCTCTAAACTCTCCCCATGACACACACATACCCCGACATGCAAATCTACTGAATTCTGCAAACCTATCTACCTTTGTCCTATGCTTCTCTATCTATTTATATCTCATATGTACAGTGGGTTTTACTCCAGTTCCTTGAGAAGATTTCCTTCCAAAAAAGCCCTGACTTCAGTCTGGGGCTGCAGCGAGCCCATGTGGGACGTGTGGAAATCCCTGAAGGTCCAGCCTCATGGAAAAATACCTCCAGACAAGAGCTACAGCTGAAACCAACCCAAAACTCCAAGAACTCCCAAATCTACGTCACTGCCTGAAGCAGGAAGAGAAACCAAAATGCCAGGCGGATTTTGTCCTAATACAGACAGCAAGGTGGGAGCAGCAATGAGTCTGGAATGTGTGTCATGTCTGGATGCCACCAGACATGACTAAGTCCTGTCAGGACTGTGCCTGGGCTGCTGATCCCAAATCCAGTGTCCTCAGCACTCCCAGAGGTAGGTACAGCAAGCTGTTATTCCTTTTATATTCCCTTTACATTTATATATCCAAACAGCATCACCTCCAGCCTTCCTCCAGTGGCACTGAGCCAGCTGACAAGGTGACAAACACCAGATGAACAGCCTGGAGTCCCCCCATGCCCCAAAGCAGCCTCCAAGTCACAGGTGACCAGCACAGGGGAGCAGGAATGAGAATCCTCCCAGGAAAAGGATTTCCCCTGCTCACACAGCCAGCATGAGGGCTCACGGTGACTCAGGGGGCAGACTGCAAGCCATGCCGAGGTTCAGACTGGGAAGGGACCCTGGGACCTTGCAGCTCCCCCATCCCACAAACTCATCACTCCCTGTGCCCGTGGGTGCTGTAGTGGCAGGCACAGCAATGGGGCCCCACAAACGAGCCCTGAATGCTCCCACTCCCCCCTGACACTAACTTGCATTTTCCTTCACGTCAACACTGCAGAACCAAAATGCTGCTGGGGCTGCACGGCAAAGTCACCTTAGAAACACGTGGATGAGAGCTCAGCAAGCCCTGCTGGAAAAGCAGGCAAAGCACTTTCCCTGCCCTTTTTCCCTGCCTGCTCCAGGACTCCTTGTTGGACTGCAAGGGACAGCACCCCCGGAGCACCCCTATTCCACAGGATCTCAGTGGCATCCTGCATCCACCTCTCCATGTCACCTTCCCCAGCTCAGGGTGCCCCAATCCTGCAACCCCCAAGGTGGCACGAAACCAGTGCTGGAGCATCCCCACCATGGCCCCCTTGCAGGGAGAAGCATCAGCAAGGACCCCCCAAAACGGGGCTGGTATCCCTACACTGACACCCCAGCAGAGCCCAGGACAATATCCTTGTGATTCAGAGGAATTTTTTCACCGTGGGCCAGGATTTGCCAAGGGACCTAATAGAACATCATGTTCACAACGTGAAAGGAGGAATTGTACAGTTACTGATAGATACAGAAAGAGCCATCTACCTCAGACCAGCTTAGAAAATAAGAGAGTGTGGCCCAGGAAGATAAAAATCAAGATATATTTTGCAGCATGAAAGGAAAAAAAAAAAATAATGAAGAAGCAGCAGCAGCAGCGACAGCAGCTGTGTTTGCAAACCACCAAAGCGACACGGAGTTCAAACGGGGGTGAAATGGGGGAAGTGTTTGGCATCGTCTGACACGGCTTCGATGTTTCCAGGTCCACGGAAGGAGAGAGGAGCGACCCTGAAGGGCATGGAAACCAGAGGGCTGGGAGAAGCGAGGAGGAGGTTGCCAAAGCAAGAGGCGAGCCAGTCAGCCAAAGCACGGCCCGAGTCTATCAGAAGGTAACTCGGTCTAGCAGGGAAAGGAGTTAAGGATGGTTTTAGGGAGGAGCTGCTTCCACGAGGCGCCCGGGCGGGATTTCCCACTCCAGCAGCGTGGCAGGTACACGGCTGAAAGAGAGAGGGCTGCAGCTCCAGCCTCTAAAGGTCGAAGACCATGAAAAGCCCAGTGGCTCAAAACACCTGCAAAAGGAAAACAAATCTCAAAAGACTGACCCAGCAAGCCTGCATGCTCCGTCAACCTGCCCTGCACTCCAAGTCCTCTAGAGCTCCTTAAGATGGGATGGGGCATAGTCCTGAGGTAGAAACCTCAAGAGCCTGAAGACAGCGCCTGGCCCATCCGAACGGGTGTCGTAAATCGTTTGGAAAGCACTCAAATGGAAAAGCAACCCTCTGTTCCAGAGGCTGAGGCAATGAGAGCAAAAGGAAGAGCAAGTTGGCCATGGCACAGGCAGCACAGAGCCTCCACGCCTCCCCCAGCCCCGAGGGTCACCTGTCCATCAGGAGCAGCCCAGCTGGAGGGACCGGCGAGCTGAAGTTGGCCAAGCCAGGCAGAGTTTTCCCCGCTGCCGAGCGGGAGAATGGCATTAAATCAATTCAGATCCGAGCAGGTTCTAGGGAAAAAACCCTAAAAACACACCCAAAGAAAAGAAATTCGCAGTCATACTGTTAGCAAGGTTGAGTTCTCACTCTGAGAGTTGAGGTTCTTACGTCAGGTCACTCGTCAGGTCAATAAAAAGCCCTGGTACAGGCTGGAAAGAGAGAGGCATTTCTGCCAGACCCTCCCTCCTTCCCAAGACAAACCTGGTGATGGTTTGAGAAAGTTGTTAAAGCTCAGAAATATCTGGTTATCGATTTAGAGGATTCATTGTCCAGCGGTTCAAACCTTACTTAGGGCCTGGAGATTGGAAAAGACACGGTGCTCTGCTTTTGGTGGCCACAGGTTCCCGAGCATCCTGCTGGGAAAGGAAGCACAACCTCTAAAACCAGGTATAAGGAGGCAGAGCAATCAACAGGCTCCAACCTAAAAGCGTGGCATGGTCAGAGAGCCAGATCACAACCGAGAGCTCACGTCTTCCTCCAAACATCTCAGCCCTTGGAGGTTCAACCAGCAGCAAGAGCAAAAACCAAGGCAAAGCAGAATTAAAGGCGAGATTGCAGAGAATCTCTTGGCAATTCTACCTGGGAATAAACAAAAGTTTCATATGCAAATAGAGAGCCTGGGGCTAAAAACATGCCTGCAGGCTCTCCAGCTCTCCTGACACTTTTTCTACAGCCTGAATCCACTCAAAGCAAGAATATCTACATGAAACACTCGGTGTTTTATTCCCAGGCAGGCTGGAGGGTTTAGCACTTTACCGCAGAGGAAGAACTGTGCAAACCTGGATGCAGTGGTTGATTTTACCACTTCAAACCAAAAAAAAAGAATCAACTCTAAATATTTTAAAGGTAGGGATTGCTTGGTATTAGCACTAAGCATTTACATAGCACTTGCAGTCTGTAGGCCACCAAGTGCTTGTCCAAAGTGCTCAAATATGACTTATCCCCATTTTACAGATGGGAGAACTGAGGCACAGAGAGGTCAAGTGACTTGCCCAAGGCCACGCAGTCAGAGAGTGGAGGCAGAGCAGGAAAGTGAGCCCGGCTGTTCTCGGGTTACACCTTGCCTGCTAAAAACAAACCAAAAAAAAGGCCTATGCAATCCAGAAAACCACCAGCCACCAAACCTACCCTATTCTGAAGAGGAAATACATTCTGGTGAAGAGTTTGAACAGCATTACTGAGGGGAACAGGGAGCAAAGGGAGGGGCACAACCCTGGCAGGTGTCACAGCCGACACATCCGGGCTGGAGCAGGAAGGAAAAAGGGAAAAACAGTGAAACCAGCAGCAACATATTTTAAGCTGGCGCGAAACGCTGGGCTTAGCTTTGCACGGAGCCATCCACGTCCATCCGCAGAGCTGGGCACTTCCAGATGATCTCCCTGGGGCTCAGCACCTGCCGACGGAGGCTTTGGGCACCAGGCAGCCAAACCCCGCTCGCCCGCACGCCCACGTCTCCCCCTTTGCGGTTATGGGTAGGGATTAAACATCACACAGTAAGAAATCACATCACCATGCGGCGCTGAAGAACATTTGCCTGAGATACACAGAGCAGTCGGGCAGAATTAATCAAACCCACCCTCATCAAAGCTGGCACACGCCACGCCTGGAGGGGGAAACACCCCCAGATCGCATCAGCCCCGCACCTGCGCGCTCGCGCGGCATCAAGCACACCTCACCGAGGCTCAAGTGCATTTGCACACAGACAAATGGTGATTTCTCACATTGATTCGAAGGCTCAGGGTCTTTCTGGCTTTTCCCTTTCAGAGATAGGTAAGGAAAGATGTCACGGATGGTTTTGCTGCTGTTACCTTCACGTCAAAGGAGGCTGGGAAGGGGGAGGCAGGGAGATTTTCACAATTACATCTTTCCTGGGATTATTTGGTCATGTTTTTATCATAATCAGATTCATGGGATTACCAGTTCCCGCCTGGGTTGTTAGGTTCTTGTCACTTAATTACACCCTGTGTCATTCAACTTCTTCTGGCGATTGAGGGCCAGCTGCTCAATCCCACACTTTCCCCCTAAACGCGCGCTGCCGACGCAGATGTCAAAAGCTCCATCCATGCCTTTGAAGCCTATAGATCTTTTCCAAAACTGAGATGCAACACCCCTCTTCCCACCCCACCCAAACTGTTTGGGGTGGGGGAGAAGTGGATTTGAGGAACACCCAGCCCAAAGCATTCTCCCCAAAGCATCCCCCAGGTCCCCCCAGCTCGTCCCCACCGTGAGCCACCGAACCCCTCAGAGAGGTGACAGCTTA
Organism: Molothrus ater; assembly: GCF_012460135.2. Classification (NCBI taxonomy): domain Eukaryota; kingdom Metazoa; phylum Chordata; class Aves; order Passeriformes; family Icteridae; genus Molothrus; species Molothrus ater. The sequence goes on from NC_050499.2 coordinate 3,672,478, forward strand.
GGGGTGTCCCCCCCTCTTTCCCATCACCTCCATCCCCCCGTGGTGTGACACCAGCTCCCTCCACCGCTCCTGTTCAACCTCCTGGGACCGGCGCTAGGCTAGAGCAGGGTGGCGTGTCCACTGGTGTCATCGTGGTCCACGCTGTTGAGAATGGCTGTCTGGTCTTCAGGGAGCTGCCGGTGGCAGAGGTCGTCCTTCAGCGCTGAGAGCCGGGCGAAGGGGTCCTGACGAGGGTGTCTCTTCTTCTTGCGGAGGCAGACAGCTTCGTCAGGTGACAGTACCTGAGAGCTGGGAGGGTGCTGAACCTGGGAGGCAGAGCCATCTGGGAAGGGGGGAGAGAAGGCAGATGGGACTGGAGCCAGCAGCAGGCAGAGCAGAGCGCTTTGCTTGCTGAAAAAGGGAGGTGACAGCAAGCCTGGCCCTGAATACGCAGCGTGGCAAGAAGGGAAAACGCTGGGCATCAGGGAAAATGAAATTAACACTCAAAATCCAAACAAATGACTAAATATGGGAGATGCATGGAAAGGACTTGGTTTGGAGGAGCAAAGGAGGGACAACCTGCAGGCAAGCAGCCCGGGGAGACATCCCTTTGGGAAGCAGGGAACAAGGGCAGCATCCAGGAACGGGCTTGGAGAACCCCAGTGCTGGAGCCGGCAGGGATCTGCCCAAGCTCTGCTCACAGCAGGACACAGGGAATGCCGTTGGGGACCGTGGGGTCCTCGCACTCACTGGGTTGTTTTCTGGATTTCGAGGAGCCCTTGGATGACTTTTTGGGCTTCTTTATCCGCTGGTATTTCAGAGCTTCGAGCCTCTCAGGTGCAGCAGTGTCCCCGGGCGGAGATGGACGTTTTCTAGGAAGGAAAAGCAGACACGCGCCATCAGCGGCTCCCGGCCACGCTCGGGCCTCTGGGCGTCCCCGGTGGGGGATCGGCCGATCCCAGCTGGCTCTGCCGTGGAAAAGGAAGAGGTGAGAAACCCAGGGCCGAGGGAGCAGGGCCAGCCAGGTGTGCCAGAGCACGGGATGGAGGAAGTGAGGCGTCCCCGCTGTGCCCCTACGTCTCCTCCAGGTTTTCCAGCAGCACCGCGACCTGGCCGGTGCCACATCCAATGTGGGCATCCCCAGCTCACCTGCCTGCCATGCCAACACTGCTAGACAAAACAGGACGGGGCAGATCCTATGTCCGATAAGGCATTTCTGGGAAGTGATAGGAAACCCCTTGGGATGGAGAGAGAAGAGAAGAGAAAGAGATAGGCAGAAGCGGCACGGCAGCATCGAGACGGGCACCATGAGCCACCCGGGGCGGACAACACCTGCACCACAAACAGCAGGGAGGCAGGATCCTGCTGGCCCTGCTCCCACAGCCAGAAAAACCAGGGGCCACACGACAGACAGGGACACCAAGGGCACAGACCAACAGAGCTGGGAGAGGTACCTCGTTCCCAGGTCCCTGTGAGAAGCGACAACAGAAACGCGACAGCACAGGAGCATCTGCTCCTGGAACAGCGAGAGGCTGGGAGCTGGAAATGGAAACACTGACAAGGTTTTATTGCAAGGACAAGGAGGACGTTTGCAAAGGGGTGCTTCCTGCAGGAGAGCCAGCAGGTGCAAGGGATAGTTTATCAGCTGTACCCCCTGGGGAGCTCTTCTACAGGAACCAGCTCAAGGTGCAGTATCCTCCCCTTTGCAAAGAGATTTTTTGTTTTATCTCCTTCACTGTACCTGTTTTTCCCATCCAAGGCCTGGAAAGCACGACTGCTGTAGAGAGCAGAGCATTAGAGGAAAACCTTTTCCTTAGGAGAGCAGGCAGTCCAGCTCTTATCTATAGCACACCCCTTATCTATAGCATCCCCTCCTTCTTGCTGCTTTCCCATCTCCTTCCCCCTCTCCATTTTACTTCCACGACCCTCCAAGAGTCACCAACTCCTAATGCCACAGAAGCTGTCTGTGGCCATCTGGGATAAACCCAAGCCACTTGCAGACAAGGTGTCCAGAGAAGATTGGAAGCTTCCACAAAGCACCTTTCACTGCGATAAAGCCAACATTTTAAGCCAGGCTCCAATGAGGAAAGAAGATTTAAACCAGCCTGCTGGAACCCTTCAGAGGAGGAGATGATGCTCTTCTGCTCTGACAACTTGGTCACCAGGGGTCAGCAACCAAACCTCGTCACAGGAGCCACACAGAGGACAGTGCTGATGGCAGCTCCTGCATCCATCTGTGACCAGGGCAGCGATCAGCAAATCCCACAAGCCACGGGCAGCAGGAGGGCAGGAGGAGACACCTCAGCTGGCTGCAAGAGGCAACATCCGTGCCTTCAGACTCCTGCTGAGGCACAGAACCACTGAGGATGATGTCCCCCTGTCTGTCAGCAGGGTGTGCCCCATCCAGCATGGCAAAAACACCGTGGCTGCTGGCAGGAGCAGCAGGGAAGGGGCGAGGACATGGGCTGGAGCACAGACCCTGCACTCCCGGGCTGTGGTACCAGAGTACACCCACCCACGGAGAGTCTGGAGCTCCTCATCTCCCCTGGGGTCCAGGCAGAGCCTGGCTGGCACTGAAGACACCTGCAGGCTTTTCCCTGTGGGTCCCCATGTGTGCAGAGCACGGTGTGACAGCAGCACTTCCCATCCGACATCCCAAGGGTCTCCAGAGCATTGAAATTTCAGCAGGAGCGCACAGGCAAGGAGCTCCCAGGAGGTTTTTTCCCCTTGGGGAGCAAAAGGGTTTTGGGGTTTTTTTGAAGATGAGTGTGATTGCGAAGCTTCTCAGTTTTGCTGGCAGCACTGGAGAGCACCCAGGGAAGTGCAGCGTGAGGTGAAGAAGCAGCTGAGGCACAGCAGACGCAACAGAAACCCAAACACTGGGCACAGAAAAGCTCATTTTCATGTTTTCACTGGGCACAGAACAGCTCCTTTTCATGTTTTCCAACACAACAGAGACGTCAGGGTGCGGAGAGTTCCTGGAGAGCCTCTGTTCCAGCTCCCAGCAGAGCATCACATCAGCCAAAGATGAAGCAGCTCATTAGACATGCCGGGAGTCCCGCTGGCTGGATCTAAGCTTTTCCTCATCCAGAAGACAACGTTTACATTTGCAGAGCTCAAACGCCTTCCCAAGTGCAATCAGCCTCTTGTGAGAGATGCTGCCAGCAGCAGCTCTGCCCTCTGAGCTGAACCAACTGAGCTTCAACCATGCTGGCTGAAGGCAGGACTGCAGTGACCCACAGGTCACAACATGGCACTCCTTGCAGCAATTCCTGCTTGAATGGCCAATGACAGGCTTTTCCCTCTTACAGCCAACATTCTGTGGGGTGCAGATGAGTTGCATTCCTGCAGGGACTTGGCTAATGGTGACTTCAGCTGCTCCAGCTCCATCACCCACAGAGTTCAGGTGTGCCAAGCCCTGGAGAGCAACGAGCTCGGTGATCCTGCCACCATCCTGCCCACCAGCCCCTGCCTTCCACCACCTCTTCCCACCACCCAGACAGCTTTTGCCACTGTTATTAAAGCTCAGCCTGTAAAAGTCTCTTTCTCTTTCCACTCTGTTTTCTTTCTAAGAAGAAGCTGTCGTGGCATGCTGACAAAATTAAACAGATTTACATGAGGGATTATGAGGAAATTGCCTGAAGCTCATTTCCACTAGTTCTCCATAATTGAACTCGTATTTATACACACAAACATAAACAGTGAGTGCACTGAACCCATGTGTCACCATAAATACTATCTGACCTCTGGCAAGGAAGGGATACAGAGGACAAAACGATGCTACTCAGCAGCCAAATTTTATCTGCTCTACCCACCCTTTATCTCTTCAAAGGGCGCCAATTCGTCCAAATTAATTTTCATTTTAAGCTCAGCCAAAAGCCTCTTCCTGCCCCCAGAGTTCACATATTGGGCAGCTGCCCACACACAAAGGAGCTCTTGAATACCAACAGATGAGACGTTAGGGAGGTGGGCGAACTTCTTCTGGAAATTTCAGTGTAGAGCCAAGCAAAGGAGCTTTGAGAAGCCCACGTGAACTCCTGGCACCAACCTTCTGCAAGGCACCACCAACACCTGGAGCAGCAGCTTTCCTCGAGTCTTCAAAGGAAAACCCTTCTGCATGAGCAAGTGTCTGGACTGCATGGACTGGGAGGTACTGGAGAGGCCACAAAGGTACTGAAGGACCTCCAAGAGTCCCAGGGCAGGAAAAGGAAGGAGAGGAGAAGTATCCAGCCCAACACACATCACAGCTGCTCTTCTTCAAATGTCCTTCCATGTACAAAGCAAAGATATGAGGGAGAAGACCCCTGAAATCATCCACTCTGAAAGGGAACCCATATAAAGGAAGGGTCCAGGAGATTCAAGGATACTATAGATAAATTCATATATATTTAACCTCATGGAGGTCTCAACACACCCTCCCTGTCTCCTCCTCTCCTCGAGCCAAGACATTGACATCCAGGAATAGTTTGGGCATGTTAGAGCATCACTTGGATAAAGTAGAGTATCCACTTGAAAGGAGCCCACTGTGTCCTTCTACCCTTCATCCTCCTCACATGAAGAGCTCAGTTGTCCTACACAAGGCTCCTGCAAGTCAGAATTCCCACTCTGCTCCGAGGCTGCTGCCTCCATCCCGGAACGCTTGGGATCCTTCAGCACAAGAGGTGCCAGAGAAACACCGCGGTGACAGCCCCAGGCCAGGGCTGCTGCTGCTGCCAAGGCACCGCCAGGAGGGAGGGAGGAAGGGGCTGGTCACAGCAGGGAGCACACCAGAGAAGGGGTGCCCTTCTACAGGTCTGCAGACACCATAACTCATCTACACAACGGACTTCACCACCATGCTGACGGAGAGGAGAGAAGGCGAGGGAAACGGGGCCGGGCTGGACAGGAAGAGGGGGATACAGTCATGGGGAAGGGGAGGGGAGAGAGGAAGATAAATGAAAAACAGGAGTGAGAAAATATATAAGGAAATTAAAGAGACTGAAAAGAAAAATAAAGTAACAATAATAATAATAATAATAATAATAATAATAATAATAATTAAGAAAGAAAAGAAAAACGCACTCAGACAAGCGGACTCACAACTTCTCCAAGCGGAAGGAGGCATGGAACACATGCAGAGGATCAGCACATGGACAGTCTTTAAAGGGGAACCTGTTTTCTTTCAAGCGGGGAGCGAGGGCTGCTGCTGCTCCTCCCACACGCCTGGCGCCGACGTCCCTTGGTCACTCAACGCTACGCCACTGCCAAGCCCCCCAGCTCCCTGCACTGGCAGGGCTGCCCCGGCAAGGGGGGCCCAGGGAGGCCACCCAGGGCAGGCTGCCGTGCCGAGGGGCAGGGGAGCTTGGTGCCTTGTCTGTGGTTTTTGGGTTTCCCTCTGCAGGGAGACGACAGCCCCCTTTTCCCTGTTCCAAGATGCGCGCTGCATCCTAGGAGAAGATGGGAGAACTCCTTGCCTGGCTCAGTAACTGCATCATTTATCTCTGCTCATCCATAAAAACTACCTGAGCTTCACCTAGCAAAAGCCACCATGGTGCAGCAGGGAGCTCACATGCTGCTTCTCCTTCTCCTCTCAGCTTCCAATGCTGCAATAGAGAAATCTGGCTGGCCTGGTATAAAATCCCTGTGCTCTGCATGCACTGACAATTTTATGACCCCAAATCATCGAGAAATTACTCGGCTGGGCTCTCTGTGGGATTCCTTGCTTATTGAAGTGAGATTTATTCTTCTGGTTTCCCCTTTTTGGGGATAATGACTCTGGAGTTGTCCCTGTGACTGCAGCTCCCAGCAGCATCCTGGAGTAGGACACACGGCTGCTCCCACCCTGCTGGGCAGTGTCACCTGCTTCTCAAAATCCATCAGCCCATGGCAGCCAGCACTGGAGCCAGCCAGGACCTGAGCAAGAGCCACACCAAACTCAGACATGAGCCTGGACTCACCTCTGCTGTGCTAAAGCCATGACTGCTCGTGTCCCTAATGCTGCCAGAGCAGGGAAGTGTCACAGAGCAAGAACAAACAGCCACATCCTCTCTGAGGGCTTCCCCATTTCCCAAAAAGGCTGGCACAGCCCAGATCTCACCAAGGCTTGGTGCCAACTTTGCTCCTCACGGGATGCCCTGCTCTGGGATCAGCAAGGAAAAACAGAAGGAGAAGGCAGCCAAGTGCTCAAGAGATTTGGAGGCTCGAACAGGATGGGTTTTGTCATGCCAAGAGGATGGCTCCTCCATGGACCACACACATCCAACACCCCCTCCTCACCAATCCTGCTCTCCCCACCCCAGGACAACCCTCCAGGTCAGCTGGAGGAATTCCCCTCTCCTGGAAACCTCTCCCTGATTTCTCTAGGCATCCCACCTCTCTCTCATGAGGCTCTTTCCCAGCCCAACAAGGCTCCTCAGGCTGTTGGAGAGAATCAGCCAGAACCTTGACTCTTCCCAACCAAGGCAGCAAAGCTTTACTTTTTGTAAGACCTGTCCTAAGGAAGTTTGGGTATGGCCATGCCTTTAGAAACAGGCCCATCTACAATCCCATCTCTGCTTTCACAACCAGCCTGGCTGACGGCCAAACAGGTCAGTGCTGCCAATCCTCTGGGTCACAAATTAGTATTATCCCATCTGGATTTGGCAGTTTTAGTGATGTTCTTCTGCTTCTAAGGTCTGAAAACCATCTCCAGATTACTCCATCCCAGTTCCAGAAATGCCCATGGCTGTCTAGGAAACCAGCCCCATGAAGGCAGCCCAGGAGGAATTTTCTTGGAAGAGTCTTTCAAGATCTGCTTAGGGCAGATTATTTACAGCTGGGTCAGAAGAGGTCAAAGATTTCTCCAAGGAGTATTTCAGGTATGGAAGGATTTTACCATGACTACACCTGTGGTGGGAAGGAAAAACACGTTTCTGGCAGCCCGAGACCATAGTTCTGCTGCTGCCAAGCATACAATCCATCTTGGGAGAAAGACTTTTCCCATTTTCTGTGATTGAGGAGACTCGGGAGAAAGAAAACAAATCCAGACTCTGCTGGAAACAAAATTCTCCACGTGCTGGACTGCAGCTGGAGACTGATTTTTGGAGCCCACTCTGAGCAGGCTGTCTGCAGCTGGCAGCTCCAGAGATGGCTGTTTTTCCTGACTTCAGGGGTTGGCTGTGGGCTCCTCCTGGTTTGGATCATCCAGGACAACCCCACCTCAACACACACCTCCCTAACACCCCACAGCCCTCGTGCACCCTGCCAGGGCCAAAAGTGCCACGTGTGTCACCAGCCCCCAAGAAAGGAAGGGTGGCCCAGGGAGACGGCAGCTCGGCTCATCCCAAACCCCAGCCCCCAAGGCAGGGGAGCAGCGTGTGCTGCTGGGAGGGGAAACCCAAAAGCCACAGAGACTGTGCGTCCAGAGGTGTTTCCTAGTGTTTTCACATTCCTTATTCCCCTTTAAAGGAAGAGATGGTATTGGAAAAGCCCCTTCCGTGTCCCCTGTCATGCCCCGCTCCCGGCCACCCTCCACAGCACCCACACCATCCTTTCGGACATGGATCACCCTTACCTATTGAGCTGAGGAGAAGCTTGTCTCGACAACACTGCCCAGATAGCTGAGATTAATCAAAAACAAAGCAGTTATCAACACCCGCAAGGAGCCGAGCTCCGCAACACATCAGCACGTCAACAACTCCAAAGGAAAAAGGAGGGAAAGAAACCAAACTGAAACACAAACGAAACGAGGCTGGAGAAGAAAGGGGGAAAGAAACAGAAGAGAAAGGAAAAGAAGAAACAAAAACGATAATCAACAAAGCGAATGGATACACTGCATAAAAGCACGGACAACAGTGCTGCTCTAACATGGCTCTGTCCTGGAGCTGGCTCTCCTTGGCATGCCCTGCTAGACACATGGACCTGTGACTACATCCCTGACTGCATCGCTCCGTAGCTGGGTTTTCCAGAGGCACACAGAAGTCATTTCAGGCTCATCCAGCTGCTCTCCCTCCCCATCCTCTCTCCCCTGAGCCCTCCTTCCTTCCGTTCAGTGCCGGAGGGATTTGCTAAGGCCATAACGCTTCCAGGTACCAGAGGGCGGGAGTGAAATGCGGAGGGCACTGCGGGGTGAAACGCTGCCTCCCCCCTCCCCAGAACACAGCCTCTCCTCCGAACGCCTCCGACCGCGCCGGCTCCGCGGGGCCGGGAGCCCCGGCCCCCGACTCCTCTCTGCCACAAGCCGGAGGAGGGGGCTCGACCCCACCAGACAAGAAGCCAGAATGAAGCGAGACGAAAGGATGGGACGAAAGCACGGCTACGGGGTCTAAGGTGCTGTGAAAGACGGAAGGAAAGAGGAGAAATAGAGAGAAAGAGAGAGAGAGAGAGAGAGAGAGAGAGAGAGAGACGCTTTTGCCTGGAGCAACCCTGGTACCTGGAAAACCAGCCGCTACTGTCTAGTGCAGCCACATCCCTCTTTAGGGCAGGATCTGAGCGTGCCGGCAGCCTCCCGATCTCCGCTGGGCTTAGTTTATTTTTATTTTTGCTCCTCTCCTGACATGCTGCTGGTGTGGCTAAGTCCTTGATCTCTCCCTGCCCGCGTCCTGGGGCTGCAGCATCCCTTTTGCAGGTGGGGCGGTGACCGTGATAGCTGTTTCTGTCATGCATTAAAGCTCTCTAGACTCCGCGGGAAGGAAGAGGAGGAGGAAGACAGAGGCGCGGCGGCGGCGGCCCTAACGTTCGAAGAAAGCCAAGAGCCAGCAGCTAGAAGAGGAAACAACCTCCAGTGACACCAGGACACTTACCTAAGCGAGCCAGGTCTTTGTACACCTGGTAGACGGCCCGTAGCCCGAGTTCACGGCGCTCCCAGATTCCCAAGGGACCGGGAAGGTCGCCTGCCTAAAACCCAGCGCTCTCGGGCGGCGGCCATGCAACCCGTGCCCGTGGCACCAGCCTCTGCCTAGCAAAGCCCGCGGGACGCCGGTCTCCAAAAGGGATGCTGCAGCGTGCCCAGAGAGACCCTACCAGTTGGGATGGTGATGGCAGGGAGGGAGTCAGAGGGAGCGGGTAAGGCAGGGTGGGGGAAGCCAGGAAGGGGCTGGGAGTGGGGGGGGGGTGGTCACCATGGGGCTCACGCACTTACCCTGTGGCGGCTACCGTGGTGGTGGATGTCGGCTCCGGTTGGAGAATCTCCTCGCCAGCCCTCCTTGGAGAAGGGATGTCTCCGAAAACATCCATGGTGTCCACGGGCAGGGAGGAGCCCTGGGAGTTGGAGAAGCCGGTGCCCACGGGGGTGAAGGCGGTGGTCGGTCGGAAGCTGGGGCTGTCCCCACGGCTGCTCGGCGCCGGAGATCCCGTGGAGGACGGCGTGGATTTGCGGGAGAAGCTGACGGCCGCGGGCGGCTGCAGCGTGATCTCCGACACCTCCGCCTGCTGGATGAGCCCCGGGCGGGGCCGGGCGCGGGCAGTCAGCTCCGGGGAGCTGTTGCGGGAGCTCAGGGGACTTTGGGTCAGAGGAGAAAGCCTTGAAGGTTGTAGCACCACCTGATGTAAACTGGGCTCAGCCCTCCTGACCTGCCGAGGGCTGGGCCGAGGTCGGGGTTGGGGCTCGTACCACCTGGTGTCCAGGCTGAATGTGCTTGTGCCGCTGGGGCCGACGGGCTCGGACGGTTCGTGGTAAGGCAACACGGGTATGCCCATACCTTGGCTGGTATGTCTTAGCTGCCCTTGACATCCCATGGGTTGCATAGGTTTGTCCTGCCACTTGGTGGTAGCGGGCACGGAGGATTGACCCCTGCCCGGTGACTTGCCGGTCCAGCTCTTTGGTGCCTCCAGGGGCAGGATGCCCGAGTAGGATGCGGGGACCACCTGGAGGGAGGAGGGTGGTGGCCCCCGAGGAAGGCAGCCCGTGGGCTGGGAGCCCTCGGCCGCCTCGCAGGGCTGGAGCTGGTGGGGGAACGGCGCGGGGGCCAGCTCCAGGCTGCCGAAGGGGAACTCGGCCCTGCCCCAGGGCTCGGGGGACCGGCCCCCCGTGGGGGTCTGGGCCAGGGGCAGCGTGCTGTTGGAGGCATTCTCCCCATTCTCCTCGGGGATGGTGGGGTGTCCGAAGGGCCCCTCGGGGGGCAGCGGTGGGGAGGACATGACTGAGCTCAGCGGGCTGACTTCTGGCATGTAGAAGGGCGGCGGGTCCACCTCCCCGGGGCTGCTGCTGCTGAGGTAACCGTAAAACTGGTGGTGGAAAGCCCGGGGGGCTGGCGGGCGGGCCTGGCCGGTGGCCTGCAGGGCGCCAGGACCCTCCAGCGCCCGGTGGAACCGGGGGCTGTATGCTGGTGGCTGAAGGTAGGACTCCTGGCTGGAGGAGAGAGGGGTGAGCTGGGCTTTCAGGGCGGTCACAGAGGTGGGGACGACGGGGTCGTCGTTCTCCTCGTCTGACTGCCTGAACTCGGGGTACATGTCCGTCTCCTCCACGAAGGGGAAGCCCTCGATCCGCCGTGTCTTCAGGGAGGGCTCCATGTCGGCTGGGTCCATGACGAAGCGTCCGTCCGGCCCGCGGCTGATGAGCTCGATCGGAGTGGTGGCCTCAGCTTCGGCCTCCGCCTTGGAGACGCTGTACTTCTTGCTGCTGATGGCTCGTTTGGTCTTCTTGTAAAGGGAGAGCTCCTTCTCCTTGGTGGGGCTCAGCATCCGCTTGGCCTGAGGGCCCTGGTCGTCAGAGGACTCCGAGGGGGGACGGAGCGTGCGGATGCTCTCGGGACTCACCTTGCCGGAAGACAACCTGGACCACAGGGGAGAAAAACCGAGAGAGGGGACGGTCACCTGGGGAGGAAAGGAGCCCTTCCTGCCCAGAAGAACAACTCTGGATCCGGGAAACAAAGTGCTACCAGCTCTCAAAAGAGGAACCTCTGGGAGAAATTGGCAGGGGCTAACCAGGATGGCAGTCTCAGCAGCGGCAGTGCACAGCATCCCTGCTCCTTGGGAGGGCAGCTCGGAACACTCGGGGCTGAAAGTTCACACCAACACCTTGCAATAAGCTCCACCAACACCCCAACACTTCACAACAAGCTCCACCAAGACCTTGCAACAAGCTCTACAGCCCCACAAGGAAAAAAAGACACACCCAGAGCTCGCTTCCAACTCCTTCTGCGCTTTCTTATGTCCACCTGAGCTGTACATGCCCAGGAAAGGCCCTGAGAAGAGGGACATCAGGCAAATGTTCCCTCCCACAGAACTCAGCATCTCACTTGGAGATGCTAACGGATCATTTCAGACCAACTCTTTCTCCCATTATCAACACTCAGACTTTAGGCTGAGCATCTCAAAAGGCAGAGAGCACCAGGACAGTTCCCTCATCCCTATCCAGAAAGCCTTGAACAAACAGGATTGAGAGGCAAAAGACAGCAGATCCAACACAGTGCAGGTTATTTCAGAGCAGTGGATGAACTGAAAACAAGTAAGATTCAGATCCACTGGCACCAGGACATTTTCCAACAGTTGAGGAGCCAAAGAATGAGGTGTCCACATCCCAGACTCTTGCACTCCCACCAGGAAGATGCTCCTGCTGATTTGCAGCTACACATGCTTTTGATGGGCTCTGCAAGGAGCTGTGGCTTCCGCAGCACCCCAATCCACCACCTTTGGGCACATATGGAAAGAGGCTTCAGCAGGGCACTCTTCAGGAGAAAAGATGAATTTCCCAGGAAAAAAAGAGCCAACAGAGAATGACTCAAAAACTACACTGAGCTGGCAGGAAGGACTCCATATGTAGCAGGCTAGTCCTTGTCCTAAGGAGCCTCTTCCAACTGGTGTGGAATTGAGTTCCATCAGCCAACTCCAGCTTTGGAAAGTGTTCACAGATCCAGCGGGGTCATCTCTTAGCTCAGCTTGCTGCATTTGTCCCTGCTGCTTCCTGCTCCAAAGCCCATTTGTCTCTTGTGAACTGCTGTGTTCCCAAAAGTTCAGGGAACACTCAAAAACAACTCATCAGGAGCACCAAATAAGGATGAGACATTTCCATTTGAGCTTTGCAATGACTGTAGGAGGGAGGCACCTTGAAGACCCTCACAGCCTGGTGCCACAGCTAAGACAGATACTTACGGGGACTCCAAACTCTTCCTGCAGTGGGTTATCGAGAGAGGAGGGTCTGGAAGAGAATAAAAAGGGGAAAGAAGAGAGAACGCTGAGGAGGCGCAACACGACAGAGACAAGACACACTCAACATCACGACAACAAAAGACACTCAACAAGAGGCCAAGGTTTCATTGCTCCAGTGCTTTAATGGTTGCTGACAACAAACAGCTCCCGTCACAGGGTCCTGCCCGTCCTGCTGCCACAGCCCCGCAGGCTGGAGGAGACGGAGCCACTTCCCTGCCCTCTCCAGCTCCCCAGCCGCCCTTTTCCCTACCAGCCACTCCTGCATGGAGGCTGCAGTCCCAGCTTTTGGGAAACAGAGCAGCAGGGTCTCCTTTGGGGTCTTCTCTAGCCCAGCACTGCCCGCTCCATGCTGGGAGCAGCTGGAGAACCCAGCTCCAGGGTGACCTGGAGCAGGTGAGCAGTGCCCCCCGTCTGCATCCCAGAGGACAGCCCAGCCTAAACCCCCGGCTCTAGGAGTTATCACCGCGTGGGAGAGCTCCCTCGGAATTCCCAGGCTAGTTTCTCTGGCGCCTCTTCACCCACCCTGCCTCTCCCGCTCCCGACCGCGGGCGCTTTCAGGCACAGCCGAGGGAGGAAGTCAGGGCTTCACCTGAGGACGCGCACGGACGAAGAAGAGACAGACAGGGAAGAAGGTTACGACCACAACACAACCAGGGGGCAGAAACGAGGGGGAGACAGGAAGGAGGGAGGAAGCATACCGGGAATGGACTCACCTTTCTTGCGCTTGAGCTTGCGTTTGCGTTGCTTGTTGACGAAGCAGGCGGCGAGTGTGCTGAAGAGGATGGCAGCAGCCAGGAAGCAGATGGTGGCAACGATGCCAGCCAGCACCGGGCGGGCTAGGCCCTCGTCCGTCAGGTCAGGCTGAGGAAAAACATCTGGGGAAAAACACAGTTCAGTGTTACACGTGCTGCCTTCCCCAGGGAGCTGCCACAGCGTGGAGGCAGTGATAGCCTGCAGGAATGATAATCTCTGTAAAGACCCTGCTTCCAAGCCAGCCCACAAAGGGAGAACAATCAGTGCTGCTTCAAGGCCAAGGGAGTTGGTGATCTCACACCAGATCACAGAATCATAAAATAGTTTAGGTTGGGAAGGGCTGTTTAAGGCTGTCTAGCAGGGACATCTTCAACTAGATCAGACTGCCCAAACCAACCTGATAAACCTTTCTGTGTTAGCTGGTGGACATCCAGGGAAGAAGCGTCCACACCAAACAAATACATACGAACACACACAACTGCAGCAAACCTGCAGTCACCTCCTGGCTGAATAGCCTACTGCAGCAGCAGAAGGCATTTCAACCTCTTTGTCAGGGCTTCATTTCAGCATTTCAATGAAAACTGGGCTGCAAACCCTTTGCTCAACAGGAGCACGTGTGAAGCCCCAGCAGACCTCAGCTATGAGCACGTGCAGATGTGCACCCTGCACACCTCGGTGCTCCTGCCGTGTGCCATATCCAGCATCAGCGCATTCCCCCACGGAGCTTTCAGCCTGGCAGAGCAGCTGCCTGGGGCCGGGCACCTGCCAAACCCCATCAGAAAACCTGGGCGTGAGGAGCAAGGGCAGCGAGCAGGGAAGCTGCGGCAAGCTCTCCTCACCACACCGGCACCACTTGGGGGCAGAGAGAGACCGCGGCATCGCAGCACAGCGGAGCCGGCTTTTCCACGAGAGCCAGAAAATCCGGGCTCGCCCCATCCCCATCCTTTCCTGCTGCCCTCGCCTTCCCAGCGCCATCACAACCCTCCTCCGCCTGCCCCTGGCTCGAGGAGCATTCTCAGCGCTGCATGTGCAGGGAGAACACGCACGAACTGCAGCACGTTGCAGTCTCCCTGCTTGCAAAGCCCTTTTCCCTGTGGACTCTGCACTGCAGTGCTACGTTTCCCTCTCTCCACCTTTCATTCCCGCTCCCCGGCTGCGCCAGTGCCCGCTCGGAGCTTTGTTCTCCAGGCTCACCGCAGAGCCGGGGCGGGCTGGGCTCGGCGATGCTCCGGGGATTTGTCCTCACCTGCTCCCATCGGGGCAGCCTGGGGTCAGCTCAGCACAGCCATGACAGCCCTGCACCCCTCCCTCAGCCCAGCTCACAGCCCCACAGCCAGGGGGAGAAGAGGAGAGGAGCCAGCCCTCACCTGTGCTGGACACGCCAGCGACGTTGCTGGGTTCGCTGATGAGATCCTGCATGACCGCCAGCACGCGGAACTCGTACCAGGTGTCCTGCAACGCCAAACACACCTGTCAGGGCCCCCACACAGCCTCCAGCCTCGTCTTACCAGAACCTCCAACATCCCCATAAAACCTGTCGGGATCTCTCGCTGCTAAGAGTGACCCCGAGAAAAGTGTGAAAGTCTCTTTTCCCAGCCCGGCGCTTGAAGAAGGAGTCAGGGCACTTAATTTCTTGGTCCCAAGGTTGTTTCTGGTTCTTTATCTATAAAATTCTTTGTCCTGTCCTGCTGAGGTCTGCTTAGCAATCTGCCTGCCCCCAGGACGGTGTTATGGCTTTATACTAAAACTACGTGTACAATGTTAACAATAACTTCCCAATACCCATCACCTATGTTAGACAGTGAGCTTCTACTCTAAACCAATCCAAAAGTGTCAACATCACAGCAGAAGATGGAGGCCAAGAAGAAGAAGGAGAAAGGCAGGACATGCCCAGATCCCTCCATCTTGCCCTCTGAACCCCCATTCTAGAAAACCCCAAAATCTACTTTTTCACCTTGTGATAAATTCGCTATCATTCTACTTAATTTTTTGTGGCTTGCAGATCTTATCTAAGGTTGGTAACTTGCTCCACGGGTCATAATCAAAACCACAGGCATCTTGGGCTCTGTGCCAGGGTCTCTGAGCCCCCTGGCAGGGGTCTTGGCTGCTCAGGACAGCCAGAGGGATGTCCTGGGTTCCAACAAAAACCCTCTAACAACACATTTTTAATGTTAGCAAGCCAGGCTTTTATCCTTGCCCAGGGGGTGTGTGGCCATTTTGTGTGGTCAACCCAAAATTCTGGCCTCCGCCCAGACACAGATACAAAACTTTTTCATCTATTTATACACTTTCATCAAACAAAAATTATTGTTCATTGGTCCTAAATGACACAATTCTCTTTCGTTAATTCATATCCTATCCTCTATTGGTTATCGATTTCTCGCTTCTTATGCTAATTAGTGCATATTTTTAGTATCTTTTTCCTCCTGTAGGGACTTTCTAATGTATACTGAGACTTTGTTAGTCTCTTTAGCTTCTGCTTTCTGCAAAATGTCCTTGTGGTCCATAAATCCTACATTCCAACCTCAACAACACATCCTTCTCTCCCAGGTTTTGTTCACTGAAGCATATCAGAGTGGCCTTACCAAAACTTTAAGTCTCAGTCATTTTCTCAAGCTGTGTTCCTACAGAAGTAGCTTATAACAACTTTATAAAAATGCTGGCTAAGAGTAATTGAAGAGTAACACACTATTTATCATTTTTATGTATACTGATTGTGATTACTTAATACCATTAATTAAAACTATTAAAGCGTTCTATCTTGCCCAGCTCCTTGATCAAGCCACTCCAAAACTTCCCCGGAGCTGCAGCAGATGGTGCAATATTATCACAGAGCCATGAAGGCTGGAAAAGATCACTCCGTTGGGCTTGGTGTGGGCAGCCAGCCCCTGCTCACCTGGGACAAGTCCTTGGCAAAGAACTCGCTCTCGGAGCCCGGGATGCCATCATCCAGGATCTCCCACTTCTCCGCCACACGGAACTCCATGATGTAGCGGTCGATGGGGAAGCTGTGGTTGGCGGGAGGGAGCCACGACAGGAGGACGCCTTGCTGTGTCCGGTTGGCTGTTAGGCACCTCGGTGGGGTAACCAACACCAGAGGCTCTGGAGTTGTTACAGGGAATGCTGAGGGCAGAGCAGAAGGGACAGGGACACCTCTGAGTTGGGGCAGGGCAAGCACAGGAGATTCTCTTCCACCCGTGCCCCCAGCAGCAGCAGAAGTGTGGGAATCCACAAAATCAGAGGGTTTTGGGAAAGCTGCAAAAGGCAGGCCTCAGAGACAGCAGAACTGTGATTGGAGCTAAGCAGCAGCCATGAGATTGGTCAGCAGAAAAATTATTTAAAAAGTAGAAAAGCAAGGACAAATAGAACAATGGTCTGTGTATTAACGCTTGTCTAGAATAACTCTCTAAGCTACAGAAAGTTTATCTAGCAAGATACTAGGAAGTTTGAAGCTTAATAATGGAGCTCTGTACATTGTGTTTTAAGGCTTACAAGTAGGTATTATATTAAAAATAAGCAAGCATTGCTTTAACCACAGGTACATGTGCTTATGGTGGTTGGATAGAACTACTGGCAATGTGCTTTTGCTGTGTGTGATTGGTCAAGAAACTTATAAAGTAAATTGTAACATTAAGTTCTTGACCTGCTGCCTGGGATGTGAGCTGCTGGCATCTTCCCATTGTCTTAACCATGTAATGAGACTGATGCTGGAAAATAAAACAGCTCAAGGCACGTTCCACAGCAGTCCTGTCCTGTTTGTGATTGTACATACACCCCTGGCCGGTGATAAGAAGGACCACTGTGGCAGTTCCCACATTCCAGGAGTTTAGGGCACCTCTTGGGAGTCTGGTCTCTTATCACAGAAATAGAAAAGTGGATTTTCAAAAGGCACTGGACTAATGAGGCCATGACTCCAGGTCTTCCTGCTTCCTCCCACCACCACCTGAGAGCCCAAAGGCTCTGAGCTCTAACAAGTGATCTCGTGCTCTATTAATACCTCCTGATCCCAGCTGAACTTAAGGAAGATCTGAAAGGTGACTGGCACAGTACAGCTCCCCCATGCTGTCTCTCAGGATAAGCCTTCCAAAGCCTCGTGCATCCACCAAAATCCGCAAGCTTCATTCAGGACCCTCCACAAACTATCCCCTACATGGCTGGAAACCATTGCTGATGATG
Source organism: Molothrus ater (assembly GCF_012460135.2). Lineage (NCBI taxonomy): Eukaryota > Metazoa > Chordata > Aves > Passeriformes > Icteridae > Molothrus > Molothrus ater. Next base: position 3,689,491 of record NC_050499.2, read on the forward strand.
TTCATCTCCATCTCCATCTCCAACAGACAGGAAACACGGAGAAGGCAACACAGAGCTCCCAGATCCCTCCCCTGTTCCCAAGGAGGACTTACCTAGAGTGTTCACAGTGACCACCTCACTGAAGGAGCTGGTGCCCAGCTTGTTTTGAGCCAAGACACTGAACTGGTAGGCAGTCTCTGGTTCCAAGGTATCCACCAGCAGCCAGCTGGAACCAGCTGGCACAGGGAGAGACAGCCAGTCATGGGGTCCAAACTGGGCTCTCTTCATCCTGCCAAGAGAAAAGGGAGCATCCTCAGGGGAAGGTGTCTTTGACAGGGAGGACAGAGAGGCAGCATTAACTTCTTATGCAAAAATGGAGCTTTCCTGAGCGATGGTTTGGTTTGACAGCAGTGATGTGGATGGACATGGGGCAGCCACTCACCACCCACGAGCTGGCAGAGGACACCATGCCCTGGTGTCCCACCAGCTCTCAGGGGCACTGCCACGAGCTCTCCCCTCTGCCCTGAGCTGGGTCAGGGATAACAGCAGTGCCAACAGCCCAGCTCTGACGTGATCTCCACCAGATTCCCACGGGCAAAAGTGGGAGCTGGAGCATTTTGGTGAGTGCTGCAAAGGGAACGGCTGACGCAGGAGACAGGCCCTGTTCCCATTTATACCTCGACATCTCCTGAGCCAGAGCCAAGTTCTCCCTCAGCTGTAGCCCTGTACATGTCATCCCACGAGAGACATTTAACTAAATCCCCATCTCTGCCACATTTGCACAAGTCGGGGGCTGCCAGCACAGCCTGGGGCACCACTCAGGGTTTGGCAGAGCAGCAGAGGCACTGGCAGGGAGTGCAGGACAGAACCTTTCTGCTGGGGTCTAACCACAACCCCAGGGTGAAAAATGCCCCCAGAGCCATCCCAGTGCCACCTCCACAAGCCATTAATCCCACCAGGATCCCACATCCCAAAGCAGCACCACTGCATGACTACCATGCTGCTCGTGTTAGAAGGATTTTAGGGAGTCTGAGCCCTCAGCTGCAGGTTTTGGTGGTGTCCTTGGAAAATTTGGGAAGGATTGGTGCAGATGGTCTGTCCTGCACAGGTAAGGGGGCACATCTGCAGTTACCAGCACACAGCCAGGTGAATCCACCCAGCAGGAAAAGATGGAGGAAAGAGAAATACTGCTGCTGTCCAGAGAGCAGAAAGTGAGGCAGAGAAGCAGCAGCAAGCCATGGAAACGAGCAGGTCTGTGGAGAGCCATGCATGTGCTGTGTGCCTCTGCCAAACCCAGGGAAAGCCTCTGGATCAGTGCAGCTCCAGCTGGGACTGCAGATCCCAGCACCCCCCTCCACTCTGGCAGAGGCAGGAGGGCAGCAGGGCAGCCCCTCTCCTGGGCAGTGTCCCTGCAGTGTTTAATCCCACTGCCCTCACATCCCTCCTTCCTGGCACTGCTGCAGGCAGGGACACACGAGAGAGGGGCTGAGGGTGGGGAAAGCAGGGGGTAAATGCAGCACTGAACTGGGAGAACCCCCTGGCTGAGGGAGGACGTGGTGCAGCTGGGATGCTGTGCTGGCCCTGGCCACCCTGGGGACAGGGGTTTGCATTTCCAGCCTCAACAAAGGCAGAGGCAGGAGGAGAGCACGAATCCAGAGAAAATGGAGCCTTGTTTTGCTTGAGCATCCCACAGCCACAGCAGGGAGGAAAGCACGTGGATGGCACTCTGGATGGCACTGCATGAGCCAGCTGTGCCCCAGATGCCCCGGATGCCCAGGGAACAGCACATCCCCCAGGAATCACGCCCTAGGGTCAGGGCAAGGCAGGTCACTGCCTCCCTATCCTGAGTCCCCACAGCTCCCTGTGAATTCCTTAATGCAAGCTTGGTGCAAACACCCTTCCCTGCTGGCTGCTCTCTCCCTGTGCAGTCTGGAAGAGCCACGAGGAGGCAGGAATCTGAGAGTAGCTTGCAGAGCAAGAGCAGCAGCAGCTGCTGATGCAGCCAGAGCAGAGAGGTTTAACCACTCCTTCCCAAGGACATTTTCATCAAAGCAAGGTCTGCACTGCTCAGCTTGCTCCCTCATTTCCCCTCTCTCTGTTCAATCCATTCCTTCTTTCCATCTCCAGACAGACAGCCCAGCCTCAGGCTGGAGCAGAGCAGAAATCATTACAGGCAGCATCTCCCTCTCTCCTCTCTATCAGCAGCCTCCATCAGGGCAAATTAAGGCAAGGAAAGAAGGAGAGAGCGAGAGGAAAGGCTGAAGAATGCCAGCCCAGGCCTGGAAAGGGAACACATCACCCCCTCCACATTTCCAAGGATGATTCTTTATAAGAAGATGACAACAGCAGAGCCCAAAGTAAACCCCAGCCCTGCTGCAGCTACATTTCTCCCTCCCCTGCCCCAGGGGAAAGGCACAGGGCTGAGCCTGGCCCTGCTGCAGGAAGGTGGGATGCACCTGGGTGCTGGGAGCACAGGAGCTATGGGAGCAAAGCCCCAGTGCCAGGATCTCACAGTGGCTGGTCATGATCTCAGCTGGGATTTAACCACCCCCAGGGAGCCACAGAGCAAGGAGAGAACATTTCTGCTTAGTCACAGCTCTTCCAGGACACACTCTCTAAAGGTTGCATTTTCCATCCTCTCCCTGACTGTTAAGCCTCATAAACAGTTTATCATGAAATTAGATGCCAGAGGCACAGCTACACGAATGCAAAGCATCTCCTGTGTACCACAAGCAGAGTAAAACCTGCTGGGGCAGACAGAGGCAGTGGCCAGCACAGAAGGGAGAGAAAATACAGGAACTGCACGATCCCACCACCACCACAACCACCACCCATCTGTCGGAGGAGCCCTGAGGGAGCTCAGCCCTGCAAGGCCCACGGGCACAGAGCTGGGCACAGAGCTGGGCACACCACCCTCCCCACCCTCCTCCCCCCGGCTGCTCCAAGCTCGGGTCGGCTAGGAAGGAAAAGAAGCAGAGAGCAAAGCATGCCAGGATGACTCACAGAGGGCCGTACCAAACTGAGAAAGTCTGCTCGTATCCACCGTCATAGCCGGGCTCCCAGGACACGTTGGCTGAGGTCATGGCGGCCACCACGTGCACGCTGGTCGGGGCGTGAGGGCTTGTCCCTGCACAGAGAGGGGACAGCTTAGAGGGGAGCAGCACCACGGCTGCAAGGGGTCATCTCCCAAAACACGGCCTGAGGGGACTCCTCTTGCACCAAGCCAATGGCTGTCACAGACATCTTCTATGGAAAATCCTTTCCTTAGGATTTTTCCTCCTGAGAAGCTGAGAGGCCTCAGGAACAAAATGCAAACAATGGTTATCTGCTGCTGTGGAATGCAACAGGTGCATCTGGGATTGGTCTCATGTGGTTGTTTCTAATTAATGGCCAATCACAGTCCAGCTGTCTCAGACCCTCTGTCCGAGCCACAAGCCTTTGTTATTCATTCTTTCTTTTTCTATTCTTAGCCAGCCTTCTGAGGAAATCCTTTCTTCTATTCTTTTAGTATAGCTTTAATATAAAATATATCATAAAATAATAAATCAAGCCTTGTGAAACATGGAGTCAGATCCTCGTCTCTTCCCTCTTCCTCGGACCCCTGTGATCACGGTCACAAATGGCCAAGGCCATTTCTGCTGGAAATGGCAGAGGGCAGGTGGCCATAACAGCACAGAGAAAGGCAACTCCAGCAGGAAATAACATTTAAAGGAGACACTGCTCTTAGAATCATAGAGTGGTTTGGGTTGGAAGGAATTTGAAGGGACAGCTACTCAAACTCTCTTGACATGGGCAGGGACACCTTCCAGTAGACCAGGTTGCTCCAAGCCCTGTCCAATGTGACCTTGAACACTTCCAGAGATAAGGCAGCCACAGCCTCTATGCCAGGGCCTCACCACCAGGTTGCTCCAAACCCTGTCCAATGTGACCTTGAACACTTCCAGAGATAGGGCAGCCACAGCTTCTGTGCCAGGGCCTCACCACCCTCAAAGGGAGGAATTTCTTCTCAATATCATAGAGTGGTTTGGGTTGGAAGGAACTTGAAGGGATGGCTGCTCAAACCCTCCTGACATGGGCAGGGACACCTTCCAGTAGACCCCATTGCTCCAAGCCCTGTCCAACGTAACCTTGAACACTTCCAGAGATAGGGCAGCCACAGCTTCTGCACCAGGGCCTAACCACCCTCTCAAAGGGAGGAATTTCTTCCCAATATCCCATCTAAACCACCCGTCTCTCAGCTTAAAGCCACTCCCCCTTGTCCTGTCACCTGTGGGGAGCATGCCCACCTCCTGCCTTGCCCGGGGGGCTCTCCCCAGGCCCCTTTTTCCCCCCCTGCCCGTACCTACGACGGTCAGGTGGGTGCTGGCAGTAATGCTCGCGACGATGTTGGTGGCGACGCACTCCCACTCGCCGTGGTCGTCCTTGCCGAGGGAGCGGATCTGCAGGGTCCCGCCGGGCAGCGTGTTGTGCTTGCTCCTGCTGGGCTTCCCTACCTTGGGCAGGGAGCGGGGTGGGGGGAGCCAGGCAAAGAGAGAAAGAACAGGACTCAGCAGCGGGTGGTGGGGCAGGGCGAGGCGGCGGCGGGGTCACTAAGCTACCTGCGCGGCCCAGGGGACACCGCCGGCCACCGGCAGGGGATCCGGGCTCTCCGATCGTGGCAAGGCAGACGGTTCCCCCGTTTCCGAGAGGACCTGGGGGGCAACGCGAGAGGCATGCGTCAGGAGGCTGCTGGCAGCGCTCACACACCAGCGGGAAACCCCACGGCACTCGCACGGACAGCGAGCCCCGCGCCAGGGCTCAACCTCCGGCATCCAAAGCTGAAACTGCTGCAAGAACGGGCACTGGATATCCCAGCAAACCCCCTCCCGGGATGGGGAAGGCACAGGCTGCCCCAGGAGATGCCCAAACTGCCCCTCAGCCTCAGTTAGCAGCAGATGAGAGGCAGGACCCTTCGCATCAGAGTCTGGGCAGCAAGGGTCCCGTGGGGATGTGGGAGGATGGCGTGCGTGGAGGTGCCTGGAATCTCTCAAGCCGAGCGGAAAGATGGATCTTGTAACAACTCATCTATGCCCATCAGCCAAAGTTGTGCAAATTCCACATTGTCCTGAGTCTTCTTCAGCTGTTCTTCATGTGGGGGACTCTGCTGATCACCAGGACCCAGAGGTTGATGCAAAGAAGGAGGAGCAGAGGAGCCCATGGACACGCTGGGTTACAGTGCAAGGCAAGGAGTACTTCAAGAGGCTGGTCAGCACTGGTGGGCTGATGGGGAGGGAGGAATGTGGTTTCTGCCACTGGCAAACTGAGCCCAGGCCAAGCCAGCCCTAACTGGAGTTGGAGGAGATAAGTCCAGAGCCACAAAAGGAGGAGGACCACCAGAAGGCACAAATGGGATTGGAAAGAAACCTGGCTGAGACTGGTGAGGGCATGGAAAGAAAAATAAGATGGAGAAAAAGACTAAACAGCCAACAAGCTTTAGGCAGGTCACTTGCAATGTGTACAAGTCACGGTCCTCCTCGTGCTGCTAAAAGGGACCCAGAGGTGCAGCAGCTCAAGACACAAAGATTGGGGATGGTCCCGCTGGGTGACAGAGGGACCCAGATCACTCTCAAGAGCCCTAAGAAGGGCGTGGAAGGCTTGGAGGGAAGCTCCTGACAACAAAGAGCCCAGGAGGTCTCCTTTACAGTGGCTTTCCTATGGGAGCAGTAAAGGTGGGAAGCAAGGGAAAGGCTGCAGGAGGACTGGAAAGCCCTCGCTGCTCCCAGGCTGTGCCACCACACCCTGCTCTATGACAAGGGACATCTTGAAGTCTTTATATCCAGTTCAGGATCATAAAAACAGCTTCTTCCCAGGCTCTTTGAAGTCACAGGGCAGTAAAGCAGCTGCTGACTGGTCCAGACCCCTGGATGTGCTGCGGTGACACATCTCCTCCCTCCACAGGAGGTGTGTGCTGCGACAACGGCACTGCCACCACTGCCACGTCCCGCTGGTGACACCTGGGAGCCAGGCAAGGAGGAGGGCGTCCTGTGGGCAGTGCTGGCGAGGCAGAGGAGGGGCCGGGGCGGGGGCAGTGTTTCAGCTTTGCGGATGCTGCCGTGTCGGTTTCCCGGGATTACTGGGCGGCCACAAGCCGGGCTTCCCCCACCCACCTGCGGGACAGGACGGCAGTGGCTCAGCCCAAAGCGAAGCAGCTGTACCTGCAGTTTGTTCTTACCGGGACAGAGTGTGGCTTCTCTGTCTGCAATATTCACCAAAAGCCAAAGGCACTGCAGATTTGTCTGGCAGGCCGGGTACCTTTCTCCAGGCGATGATGGGAAAGGGGTCTCCGGCAGCAGCGCAAGGAATCAACAGCTCCCTCCCTGCCTCCTGTCTGTACTCCCAGCCTGGTAGCACCGTGAAATAGGGGGGGTCCTGCAGCCAAACAAGGGAAAAACAACGAGTGTCAGCCTGCCCAAACTCCCATCACCAAAACCAAACCTTTTCCAGACCAACCCAATCCCCATTCTGGGCAAGCTTGAGGCATTGCAAGGAAAATTGTGCGGAGAACGTGTGCTAAGGAGCCTCAATGGCTCAAATTACACCTGGAGGAAGATTCTGTCCAAAGAATCATGGAATCCTAGAATGGTTTGGGTTGGTAAGTACCTTAAGGCTCATCCCATTCCACTCTGCCATGGGCAGGGACACATTGCACTGTCACAGATTGCTCCAACTGGCCTTGGACACTTCCAGGGATAGGGCAGCCATAGCTTCTCTGGGCAACCTGTGTCAGGGCCTCCTCATCCTCACACAGAAAAGCTTTCTCCTAATATCTAACCTAAATTTTGCCTCTTTAAGTTTGACCCCATTACCCCACGTCCCATCTCTACAGTTCCTGACAAAGAATCCCTCTCCAGCTTCCTTGCAGGTGCCCTCTTTGCAGGAAGCCTGCTTTGACACCTCCACGCAACTTCTCCAGGCTGAGCAGCATCTTGCTTTTTACCTCCTGGAAACAGGAAGAAACCCACCCACATCACATCAGCCATCAACCTGATTTCCTCGCCCCGGCAGCCGCCCCGGCGGATGCGCGTGTCTGGTACACAAAGCGTTATATCTGAACCTCGCCGAGACTCCATGAATCACCACAGCTCCCTCCCAGGCACAGGACTCCGTGTTCAGGGAGGGAAGAGGCAGCAGCTCCCACCCCAGCTGCACCAGGAACTGCACTGGTAGCTCAGCGCGCCCCAGGCGCCGCACGCAGCCGGAGCACGTGGAGCTCAAATCATCCATTTATGAAAATCCTCCTGAACCCAAGCCCGGGCCAGCAGGGCTAAGTGTTTTGTTGGCAAAGGGGACATTCCAGGGAGATGTTTCCTCAAACTACCCCAGTCCAGTGTCAAAACCCGCACTGCTGCTCCAGCAGGATATTTCCAGCTACACCAGACAGGGCGCCCTGGGGGTTTGCCTGGGCCGGTGGGAAGCACAACTCCAACCACAGCACAGACACTCCCTCACCCTGGAGCCTCTGCTCTTCCCCACACAGCCCCAGGAGCTGCTCCTGGCACAGGAGGACACTGCTCCCAGCAAACCCAGGGGATTTTGGCAGAGGATTACCTTCAGTACCAGTCGGGCAGGGGGAGACTGGCCCATCGTACCCAGGGCGTTATAAGGCACACAGGTGTAAGTGCCGAGAGCATCTTCAGTGGCCTCCTCGATCCGGATCGAGCCGTCTTCCAGCAGGTTCCAGCCAGAATACTGCAGCAGGGAGAGCCAGGGAGATCACTTAGCCAACACCCACCACAGCTCCTTATTTCCCCCTCAGCCAAGCCCCCGCCCATGCCCAGGGTGCTGTCACATCTCCAGGAGATGCCCAATCCCACTCCCAACATCCAAAGCATCTCCTCAACAGTAGAGAGAGGAAACTTGGGCAACATCAGCCTGTCCAAGCACAGCCAGGCACCTTCGTGTAGCCCAAAAGATTTAAGATCAGAATCTAACACTAAATAAGACTTGTTCTGGAGTCAGCAAGACATCTCTACCTGGAGAGCTGAGGGCACCAAGGACCAGGAGGCCACAGCAGCAACAACTTTAAATGGAATTAAAACTTCAAATCGTTAATATTTAAGCAAAAAATTTAAAATATTGAGCGTTTTCTTTAAATATTTAATGGCTAATATCCTTGCTCAGACTATCAAACCATGATTAGGGGAAGATGTAGATTTGTTAAAAGGGTCTTTTAACCACCAGTTGCCATTGGAAAAATAAAGCAGGGCCATCGAGAGGTGACTTTAGGGGGAAGAAGGCATCAGGTGTGGGAGACACAGAATGTCCACAGGCACTGTGGGCTCCATACAAGAACTGGAATACTGGAATTAACTCTGCCCACAGCTGACAAGGAAAAGCAGTGTCATCCCATCCACGAGATTCTTCTCTCCCAACAGAAAGGGACCCACAGGGTGCCTGGTGGTGCTCACTGGTGTTTGCAGAGGACATGAGGGTCCGAGCCCTCTGTGCCCCCCTGTCCCCTGCTCCCTGGGGGCTCTGGTACCTTCTCGATTCGCAGGGGACGCCCGTCCTTGTTCCACTTGACCAGCGTGACCGGTGGCTCTGCCTCCACGGGGCAGCGGATGTACCCGTGGATCCCGATGGGAACGTAGATGATGGGGGGCATGTTCACCACACGGGCAGGATCTGAGAGGGCAGCAGCACCACATCAGCACGGGAGAGAGCCCTTCTCTCCTCCCAGCCTGGCTTCAGAGGATCTGCCTCACTTCTGTAATGAATTCCAAACCCAGCACCACCCTGGCTCCCACAGGTTGTTAAGCCAGGCTTGCTACACACAAATCCTCTGGAATACCTGGTATTTCTGGAAGGCTTTGCTCATGTCCGGGGTGTTCCTACCTGGGGCTCATTAAAGATTGCATTTAAGAAGAAATGGGAGATATGCCTGCTCCCAATTCCACACCAACTTGCATCCTGCTGCTCCATTACAGCACAACATGTGCCAGGTGTGACGAACACCCAGCACAGCCTGGTTTTACATATAAGCAATCAAACCTATTTCAACTGCCAAGCCTTAAAACACACACAGATAGGAAAAGGGATCTGTGTCCAGGCTGCCACAAGTCCTTTACCTCCCGTATCTGCTTATACTCATGCCTCACTGAGGCTGGGTCATGTTGAACAGCAGCCACCTCACCCTTTCCAAGATGCAAAAACCTTAAAATACGTATCTAACCCCCCCCTCCACACTGCACCACCCACGCAGAGAGGTGTCTCGCAATCCTCCAGTCTAGAATGTGTCATTAACAGCACTTCTAAGAGCTTTTTAATTAAGTGCGAGTGGGTTGAAGAGAATCTAGACTTTCTTTAATAAGAAGCTTTTTAAAAAAATGTTATTTTTAATAAGAAGAGTGAGTATTTCTACAATCTCGTCTAGACACCGGCAGCACGAGGTTATGGGAAAATCCTGATGGGGCTTATGCTGCATTAAGGGATAAATGTGGGAGTTTTGGGGTGCAGCATCCCTGCACTGCTGATGCAAATTGGGAGGGTAAACATTAAGGTGCTTAACAGGAAGGCATGGAAGATGTGGAAGATGGAAGATTATTGCTTTCTTGGGGCAAAACCAGCAGAGTTTGGGAGCTCTGCTCCCAGCAGGTCACGCCAACCACTCCCCAAAACCGCTCGCCCCCGGCAGTGGCACCATAACCCAGATTGCCCAGTGCCACATATGGAGCAGGCTTTACCCCCCTCTGCTTAACTCCACCTCTTAGGAAATGTAATCAAGGACTCCAGCAGTGCGGGAGAGGGTAATGGGATCGAGCCTTTCACTACTAGGTCACTGGCCAGGGGCCAGCCCAGCCCACTAATGACCCAGAGCTGTGTCCCCATCTGCTTTCAGAGGATGGGAAGGTCCCTCCAGAGGTATCACCCCGGTGTGGACAAGGTTTGCTCAGGAGGAAAAGGGTTTGTGGCACCAAAAACCGAGCACCCCTCCCTGTGCTGAAGCCTGGCTGAGCAGCAGATTGTCCGAGCCTGTTCTCCCTGCCATTAGAGCTATTTTTAACAGCTATCAGCCCTGACAAGCGGCCCTGGATTAGAGGCAGGGCAGATTTAATGGCCTGAGGCCACAGGCTTTCCCAAGAGCCACCCAGCTGGGAACATCCAAGCCCCAAATCACGCCTGTGCCTGGGCACAGCACTACTCACACCATCCCCCTGCCCACTCTGCCCCTTCATCCATCCCCACAGGGACCTGCCAGCCCGGCTCTTGGGCTCCCCACTAACCAGCACCAGGTCTAAAGGCAGCAGCAGCTTTAAGGCAGCCTTGGAAAACCCACACTGAGAGCCCACTTTGCTCAGACCTGTCTTTCATTATGAAATAAAAACGCCGAAGTCTTTCGGAGCAGAGCAATATTGCAATTGGAGCGGCGGCAATTGAGGCCATTACAGGGGAATGCCACAGGATGCCGGTGGCACACTACCCATTACCGCCCGGGGATTCCTGCAGAACGAGCGAGCGTGGGAGGCGCCGCTCCTGCTGCAGCCCTTTCTCCTGCGCTTGTTTAGATCGCTTACCGCCCCAGGAATGTGACACACCGAGCTCGCAGAACGGCCACAACACAGGAATAACCCCCAAAATGAACACCAAAAAAACTACACCTCGGCACTGAGAGCCCTCACCTCACCCCAGCAGGGTGAGGACGGTGAGGCAGCCGCCATGGGATGATGCTCACCTGTTACAGACATCTTTTATGAAAAATCCTTTCTTTAGGATTTTTCCTCCTGAGAAGCTGAGAAGCCTCAGGAACAAAATGTAAACATTGACTATCTGCTGCTGTGGAATGCACCAAGTAGATCTTTGATTAGCCCATGTTAGTTATTGCTAATTAATGGCCAACCACAGCCCAGCTGGCTCGGACAGAGAGTCGGAGCCACAAGCCTTTGTTATCATTCCTTCTTTTTCTATTCTTAGCCAGCCTTCTGAGGAAATCCTTTCTTCTATTCTTTTAGTATAGTTTTAACACAATATATATAATAAAATCATAAATCAAACCTTCTGAAGCATGGAGTCAAATCCTCGTCTCTTCCCTCAACCTAAGACCCCTGTGAACACAGTCACGCTCACCTAATTAAAAAACACTTGTAGCCAAGGTGGATGCTGGTCCCAGCTGAGCAGTGTCACTCAGGCTGCTCAGACCATTTGCTTTCTTGTCTCCCACGCCCACGTGGGATGCTCTTAAGCTTTTTTGCTTAGGATGATTCCGTGTTCATCCAAAGGCTGCTGTCACATCAGCCTGACTCTCCCAGTGTCACACCAGGACAAGAGAGCCTGTGGGGCTGCCTGGGAGCCAGGTGTTATCAATGCCAGCCCCATCCCCACACTCACACTGCACTGTCAGGTAGGCAGAGGCTGATGGCGAGCGGCCCAGGCTGTTGCTGGGGATGCAGGTGTATTTTCCAGCATCCTCTGGTTTGACACGGAAAATAATCAGCGTCCCATCGATCAGGATCCGCACCCTCAGCTTCAAGTCACTGCAGGAGAAGAGGAGAGGAGGATCACGAGGAGAGCCAGAGGCAAAGCCCAGCACAATCCCAGCTCCCAGCACAAGCCAGGAGCAGCAGGAGGAGGAGAACACGCTGCCCCACCAGCTATAAACTCACTTCTTGAAGTAGACGTTCTCCTCCTCCCAGTACCACAGGTAGGTGAGGTTCCCGGGATACGCCTCGGCCTGGCAGGTGAACAGAGCATCCTGGGAGATGTTGACTGTGATGTTCTCCGGAGGGGAAACGATAAAGGGAGGTCCTGGAGGGGGGAAGAGGAAGGTGTCACTCCCACCACTACAGGTGTCCCCACAAAGGTTGCTCAGGTTCAGCTCCATCACAGCATTTTGGCTGGGAGCTGCTGGAGGGTTCTGGGGCAGGGCTGGCCCCGATCCTCTGAGAACCACAGTGACCCTGTTATTCCCAGCCTTTTCCCTAATCTCTGGGCTGACTGAGAACCACAGTGACCCTGTTATTCCCAGCCCTTTCCCTAATCTCTCGGCTGACCAGTGACCCTGTTATTCCCAGTGCTTTCCTAATCTCTACAGCTTTGAGGAGAGGATCCACGCCCATGGTGCTTCTCCCAGGGCACACAAGGACACACCTCCCTTCATCCCCAGCACTTCTGGAGGAGAGTATCACCCACAGGAAAAATCCAGGGGGAACAGACTGCCAGGAGCCAGCAGCTCACCACTGCCACAAAAGCAGAGCAGAGGACACCCCGCGCTCCTCTCTCTGCCGGTAGCTGCTGACCTAATTAAAGATTTATTTAATAAGAGAGGGAGCAAGGAGCAGGAGGCCTGTCATGCATCACCGCTGTCTGACGAGGCGCTTCATGACAGCCTCAATCTTTTCCCCGCTTCCCAAACAAAACCGAGCTGCCATCAGGGCCTGGCTGCTCATCAGCACGGCCACCACCGCGTCCCAATTAAGCAGATTCCTCCATCCTACAAACCGGATGCAGAGCCAGGGGCAGCCAGGCACAGAGGCCTGGGGGGTCACCCCAAGGTGACACCATGGACCTGTGGAATGCCCCCCATCCTGGCTTCCCAGGGGATGCTGAGGAGCTGGAAGGTCTCACCTTGGACGAGCAGGCGCGTGGTGTGCACAGCCTCGCCCTGGATGCTGTAGGCCCGGCAGGTGTAGGCACCTCTGTCCTCCCGGCTGACCGAGAGCACCGTGAGGCTCCCGTCGCTCACCTGGCAACAAGGGAAGACCCTGGAGCGTGGGCAGGGACCCCCAGGGGGATGGGGGAGGCCCTCCCTGCTTCCCACGGCAGAGCTGCCGGCGCTCTCGGGGCCGGATGAGAGACGGGTTTCCCCGCTCTGCAAGACGTGGGATATTAATAAACCAACACACGCCTTGCTGCTCGACGCCAAGGGGAAGGGAAAAAAAAAATCATGAAATAAATAAATAACCATCCCAGCACATTCGTCTCCCTGAAGTGACTGGCAGGCAGCAGGCTCCAAATCGCTCCTGCCAAGCACCCCAGCACCATTGGAGCTGCACAAGGAGCCTTGCTGGAGCATTCCCTGCCCCCCCAAGGACCTGCTCCATTGCTGGGGGATGAGGGGAGACCCCAGCCTGGCCACTGTCCTCCCTGTGGGGCCACCTCTCAGCTGGAAGAGGAGTGGATGGATTCCCCTGGGGACACAGCAGAAGGGTGGACAAGGGACTGTCACCTTTTGGGGTAGCAGCACCCCCATGCACAGGGGAGGCCTCCCAGCCAGGCTTCCCCCCCCACCTCATTCTGCCTCATCCTTCTATTTCAATTAGTAACAAATGATTCCTAATTACTCTCATTAGTGCCTGCGCTGATTCCAATGCCTGATTTACCAATTACAGCTCAGGGGGGAATCTCTGCCTGGGAGCCTCTGGGATGCAAAAAGGGTCCTGAAGGGGAGGGGAGGAGGGGAAATCCTCCCTGCTCAATCCTGCCCTGCCCCAGCCCTGCCAGGGGGGACACTACCCCAGGCTGCAGCCCCCACCCCACCTCCAGGGTCTTGGCCCCTGGGCTGGGTCTGCAGGGAGCAGGTCAGGTGCAGGAGCAGGGCTGTCCCAAGCACTCAGAGGGTCTCCAGCCTGCACCCAAGGGCTGGCAGCGTTACAGGCTGCTGCTCAGCAGGGATGGGGTGGGGGAAAATGGGCATCTCACCAAGGAGAAGTGCTGAGAAAGCACGGCTGGCTCCAGGCTCAGCGGAGCCGCCGCCACCGTGGTCCCGTCAATACTGTCCCTGCCAGCTGCCAGCCCAGGAGCCCCCACGGCAGCCCACCCCCACCTACCTGGTACTTGCCATTGGCACCCAAAAGGTCTCCCTCTCGGAGCCAGGTGACGATGGGCTTGGGGTTCCCGAACGCCATGCAGGTCAGGGTGACGCTGCTGCCCTCCTTCGCCTCTACGTACTGCGGCGGGGTCTCCGTGAACGTGGGGGGAGCTGGGGACACACCACACCACCGCGTCACCCGTGGCCTCTCCGGGGCTGGGGGCACACGGGGACAGAGGGGACGCTGCTGCCTGCACACAGGGGATGCCCTGCACATCCCCACGGCAGGGCTGCGACCGCCACAAAGGCTGCACGGACAGGGGTGTCCCTGGGGACAGCGACCAAGAGGTGCCACGTCGCACCCTAGCCCTGTCCCCTCTCCTCCCCCCACCCCGCTGCACATTAACTCGCTATTGTCAAAACATGGGAAAACACCGCAGTGCAGATCGAAAGGCTCCTTCCTGATGAAAGAGGCTGGCAGGATTACAGCCCGCCCCTAATTACCCGCGGTTGTTAAAGCCCACTTTAGAAGAAGACAGGTTGGCAATTTAATCTGCTTGGGAGAAAAAAAAAAAAAAAAAGGAAAAGGAATTATATTTTGTTTCTCCCCAAATGATTTTTATTTTCCCCCTAAGAAAATTAAGCATTGTAATGCTCTGGGGGAAAGCCACAGCCCTCACCCTGAAAGCAATTCCTCGGGCTGGGAGGATTATGGTTATTATATTGTTATTAAGCCCCTGCACGCCCCGTGCTGCATAAAGCCCCAAAACTGGCCCATTTTGCCAAGGGGAGGGACAGGGCATCTGGGGCCATTTTCCAGGCAGTTTGCAGGATCTGTGCACGTGGCAGAGGTGAGCCAGGCACCGCCATCCTCCTCCTTCCTCCTCCTCTTGCCCTCCTTCCCAAGCCCTCGGAGCTCATTAGCAGGCTGGGGGAAAGCAGGAAGCAGCAGGCAGGGCAGCAGGCAGGGATGGGGCTGGTGGCCTGCACAGCCCCGCTTGCAAAGCTCCTGCTCACTAATTGGGCTCAATTAGGTGGCTCTGCTCTGTGCCACAGCACAGCTATCCCCCCAAAGGTTAAATTAATTGCACAAGGTCAAGGCAAGACCAGCGAGGAGCTGCCAGTGGCCACATCTCTCCAGCCACCCCACTGCAGCAGGAGAGGCACAGCCCTGCTGCTGGGCTAAAAATAAAGATCTCTCTCCTGATGCAGAGAATGACAATTTGTTAATTAGTTTAATATACAGCCTTAATAAAATGAAAAAGTAATTTGAGTAAATCTGAATTTCAAGAAAACAAAGATTTGATTTTCTGATCTGTTTGTTGAGAGGAGATTCATTCCCAGCCCCGGTTCTTGATGTCTCTCCTTTAAACAAGCTCTGTGTAATTAAACTGAGGAATCCCTAATAAAGCTTTGTCCCTTTTGAAGTCACACCCTGGCCGGATCAGCCAGCCTGGATGGCTTCAGGCTGGCGTGTCTGCCAGGCACAGAAGATGCCATTGAGGCCCAGCATCCCCCAGCCATCCAGCATCCCCCAGAAATCCCATTTTGGCACCGCAGGGATGCCGCAGCCCCCGCCCCGCTCACCATTGACCGTGAGGTGGACCCAGCTGCCGTTGTGGAAGGTGTCGTACTGCTGGTCCAGCATGAGCACTTTGCACTCGTACCAGCCCTGGTCCTCAGAGCGCACCTGCTCAATGCGCAGGGAGGCTTTGTCGTGCAGGCTGGCCCGGCCTGTGGGAGAGCACAGCGTTGGCACCGTGTCCCCAACACCAGAGCAGCCCCCGGAGCATCACTGCAGGGGAAACCCCATCCCAAACTGCTGCAGCTCCCAGGGCATCACTACAGGGGACACCCCATCCCAAACTGCTGTAGCCCCCAGAGCATCACTGAAGGGGACACCCCATCCCAAACTGCTGCAGCCCCCAGAGCCTCACTGCAAGGGAAACCCTATCCCAAACTGAAGCAGCTCCCAGAACATCACTGTGGGGAACAAACCATCCCAAACTGGAGCAGCTCCCAGAACATCACTGTGGGGAACAAACCATCCCAAACTGGTGCAGCTTGCAGGGCATCACTGCAGGGGAAACCCCATCCCAAACTGCTGCAGCCCCCAGAGCATCACTGCAAGGGAAACCCTATCCCAAACTGGAGCAGCTCCCAGAACATCACTGAAGGAACAAACCATCCCAAACTGGTGCAGCCCCCAGAGCACGGCCACAGGGGACATCCTATCCCCACACCAGAGCAGCCCCCAGAGCACCGTTGCAGGGGACACCCCCATCCTGGCCCCAGAGCAGCCCCCCAGAACATCACCACAGGGGACACCCCATCCCTGTGTGGGCACTGTCCCGGTTTGGGGCTGGCTGGTCCCCACAGTGTGGTTCCAGCCAGTGGCGCCAGGTCAGTGGTGCCAGGCCAGTGACACACTCGCCCATCTGGGGACAGCAGAGCCAAGCTGCCAGGGCCAGGCAAGGTGCCTGGAGCAATGTCTGCCCGCAGCGACACCGGCCTTCTGCTCCCAGCCGGGGGCTGGCGGCGGCACAGCCGGCACAGGGGCGTGCCCCAGAGCTTTGCCCCGCCTGGGAGACTCCCAGAAAGCAGGGCAGCCCTGAGCTGACCCTGTGCCAGCCCCAAAAACTGGGTCAGGAGCAGAGCAGCCTAAAGCTCCACCCTGGTGCAGTGGCCACCGGGCTGTGGGATCGCTCATTGCTGAGCTGAGTTTGGCAGGGCTCAGCTGGTGCATCTTCCCTGCTGCTGCATTTCTTAGAGAGCAATTTGGGCAGAGAGTCCCCTAAGACCCAGGGAAGATTCCCAGGACAGGGAAAGAGATACCACAATGTGTCTGTCCTGCCACACCAACCTTCTCAGGGCTGGTTTCCAGCTCACAGATCCCACCAGAGGACACCGGCCACGTGTCACAGGCAGCACATTGGCAAGCAGCCACATGAGTTCTGCGGCTCCAACCTGTCACCTCCGCCCAGCACGTGGCCCTGGCTCCATCCCCAGTGTCCCCCCAGCACCCCTCCCTGGGCTCACAGCTGCTCTGAGGTGCAGCAGCAGCAGCAGCAGCAGCCACCGCCACCACGCATCACCCTGGGTTTCTCTGCCTCGCTTGCTCCCGTCCCACGCAGCCCAGCTGGCTTCCTAATGCTGCTGCTTAATTAAAACCAACTGGGTGGAAAGCGAGCAACGAGAGGCAGAGCCCGCGTGGTTTGTGACAGAGGAACGGATGGAGCGGAGCTGCATGGCCCAGGCCGGGCTGCAGCCGGGACCGGGCACCCTCCCCTCGTCCCCCTGCGCCCCCGGGACTCACCGGCATACTCTGGGTCCACATGGGGAGGGTAAAACCCAAACTTGATGAAGATGGGGATGGGGACGCCGAACTTGAACCACTCCACGACATAGGGAGGGGGCTGTCCCGTCAGCGGGTGGATCACGTCGCATCCCAGGATCACGCTCTCGCCAGCGCGAGCGGTCACGAACTCGGGCTCCTCCCTCGAGCCGAGGGCACCTGCGAGGGGGCGAAGGAAGAATCTGTGGCTGATCCCACTGCTGGTGCCCAGCATCGAACCAGGATGCCCATACCCAGCCCCCTGTCTCCAGCAAGGGCAGCTCATGGCTCACCCTTGCCCCAAAACCAACAGAGGGTCCCAGAAGCCCTTACACTCAGCTCCAAGGCCACCCCTGAGCTACCACAGGAATCAGGACAGTGGCCATCAGCACCCCAATGTTCCAGGACAGCTTCCCAACCTCTGCACCAGGGCAAGGGTGATGCCCAGTGACCACACAGGGGTTTTGGGGACCCCTGCTCTCAGTAGAAGAGCACGGAGCATGCCTAGCACTGCTCCCCACATAGCAGCACCATCCGGGCTACCCTATATCCTTGTGGCGGGGAAAAGGCTGCTTTTAGCTTGTGCCCCTGCATCCTCCAGCGGGCAGGACTGAGCATGCACGGACCCCTGGGCACAGCTCTGCTGTGCCAGCCCTCGGACCCAGCTCTCCCGCCACTGCCAGGGTGGGCTGGGCCCCCGGAGCCACCATGCCCCAGCCAAGCCCACATGTCCTCGGGCATCCCCGAGAGCCCCAAGCCTGAAACCCGTCTGCGACCTGCGGGTCGGGTCTGTCACCCTGCTCCTCCCAGCTGGCTAATTACAGGGGACTTTGGTCTCAGCTCCGAGGCTGCTCCACCCCGGCTGTGCCGCCCTGCTCGCTGCAGCCTGGCGTCATCCCGCTCTGCCAGCAGCAGCAAAGCTGCATCCTCAGCACGGCGTTCAGAGAGGGAGAGACAGGGAAACCCAGGGCTGGGAGGAAGCCAAACAGGGGGTCCCCAAAACTAGGTTTAGACCCACATCGCCCTTCCCATCATGGAAAGGACCCCGTTTTCCTGGCACACGCGGCCGCTGGCTGTTCCGGGGGGGTGCTCGGGGAGGGATGCTCGGGGAAGCACGTTCCCACTCCTCCGCGCTGCTCCTCGGGGCCGCCGGTGATTGGCGGCGAGTGACATCACCGCTTCCCGCCGCGGGAGCCGAGCATCACCGAGCATCACCGGCTATTTTTGGCTCTGGCACAAGCGCGTACCGGCGAGAGGCCCGTGATGTGCCACCCCACGGGCCCACCAGCCGAGTGTCCCCGCGGGAAGGGCAGCGGGCAGAGCCGGCCGCGGCTCGCACACGGCACGCACAAGGTGTGTCCCTGCAGAAGGTCACCAAGCTCCCACGCCACCAGCAAACCGGGCACGGGTGGCTCTTTAACTGGGAGGGCTGGCTGGTGGCAGCGGGCTGGGGGTGCAGAGCTGTGAGGCATCTGCAAGGAGCAGATGCTGCATCGCACACCCACTGCAGGCACCCGGCCCCGCTCGGGGGTCCTGCAGGGCCACGGATCCGCCCGGACCCCAGCGGGGCGGGGGGAATGGCTGAGCACACACGTGCGGTGTGCACGCACACCCCCGCACACGCTTTGCACCGCCTCGACAACACTCTTGCACCTTTCCATCCCTCGTTAGCGCTGCATCGCCGATGAGCTCCCGTTCGCACCCTGTCAGCAGGGACGGTACCAGCCCTCCCCTGCCACCCCGGCACTGAGCTGTGAGAACCCGTCCTGACCCCTCCATCCGAGAGGGTGAGGGGGGCTGCGCTGCAGGGCTGGATGAGCCCCCCTCCCTGTCCATGGTCCTGCTGCGCCGATCGGGGACAGAGCTGTCACATGCTGCTCAAGAGCATCCAAGGACGCACTTCCCCAGCCGCCTTGCCAGAGCGAGCAGGTCCCCAGCACTTCCATCACCTTCAAAGTGACATCCTCTCCCCACCAGCAGGAGAAGATGGAAGCGGTAGCACCCAAACCCCTTTCCCAAGCCCCCCACCTGCCCCAGCGCTCCAGCTCCTGGGCTACCAAGCTGGAATCTTGGTTCCCAGCACCTCTCCACCAACTGGAGCCTGGAATGCCAATGTTTGCCCAGCTGGAGCAAGCCCGCTGCCCAAGAGGCCACCCAGACACCCTGGGGACGGGCGCCAGGGAGTCACACTACATGAGGATCCCCTGGCTGGCTCCCTGGCAGAGCAGTGGGTGACGTCCCCGGGGAGAGGACGAGCCAGCCGCTCCGCCGGACCCACGCCTGGCCAGGGCTGCCCGGGCGCAGGAAAATAGGTCATCCCCGGCAGCTCACAGCGCCGGTGTCTGATCGCGGGGCCGGTGGGGAATTGCACGCACGGCTGAGCATCACCTCCCCAGCGCACGGCCGACTGGCAGCCACGGCGGGGAACCGGCCCCCGGCTCTGCCCAGCTGCCACCCGCCCTGTGCCCTCCTGTCCCCACTTCCAGAGCACCAGCAAGGCAATGGGGAGATGTCTCACAAACCCTCTTGGGGTCTCCTCAACTTCCCAACCCACCAACCCTGCGGGGTCCCAACCCTGACCAAGTTTTCCTTCCAAGTCCAGACCATGAAGAAAGCGAGCAATGGAGACTGCAGCTCTCGATTCAAAGTGTTTTCTCACCCCCACATTTGTAGGGAAACGCTTGAAAACAACCCGCAGACGCCAGAAGAAACAGAGCACAAATAGACGGGGTATTTTTAAACCCACTTGATTTTCCCAGCCAAGTTCAGAGAGGTTTCAAGGCTGAATCTGCGGTTTGGAAACAGGGTCAACATCAGGGAACGGCAGCACCGAGGCGAACCCCAAATCCGCCTCGGTGCAGGAGCTCACGTGAAGCTGGGGGATGCCTCGTAAAGAAAAACAAGTAATCAACAGGCTTCGTCATCCAGGCAGATCCAGGAAAAATAAAAGCATGCCGCGTGCCAGGAGGCAAGAATACAAGATGCGGAGGTGGAGTTGAACAGCATCCCAAAGGGAGAGGAGGGAAGGCTGCCGCCACCGAGACGGTGCCACCGCGGGGCTCCCCAGGACGGCGATGCCAAGCAGGGGGAGACCCTCACCTGGATCTGGGCGTGCAGTTCCTCCGATCCCAAGGGCACAGGTGGAAGGTGCCACAGGATTCGGTGAAGCTGAAGGCATCCAGAATCTCTGCTGTGCTTGCTGAAGCAGGACTCTTCCTGCAGGTGCTTTCAGAGAGGTTTCCAAAGGAATTAACACCTGGGAAAGCTTCCCCTCCTGGCACAGTGGACACCAATGCTCTAGGGCAGAGAGGGCATCCTGTCCTGACCCCCCATCACCTTGCAGCCTGCTAACAGAGGCACCACGATCCATTTCCAGTGCTGCCCCACACCCCTGGCACTATCCCCACCCCAGAGCCCCCATGGGGACGGCTGAGGGAGCAGGCACAAGGGCCCGAGCCTGTGGACCTCTCCTCCCTGGTGAGCCGAGACGAGATGTGCTCTGACACATCCCGCTCCCATCGGTGGAGGCAGGATATGGCAGGGATCTCTGAGGACAAGGCCACCAGCATGGCATATGGAGGCCAGCAGGGAAGGAGAGCAGGCAGCCATCGCCATGAAATGAAGACAGGGGGAGACTGCAGCCCAGGTGGGGGACAGGGACAACGTGCTGCAGGGACCCTGGCAGGGTGTGGGGTGCTGGGAGTTTGCCTGTCCCCCACCTCTGTGCCCCCTAAATATCCCAGTAGGGGTTGCACCCCCCATTACAAACCCAGCCCCTATCTTGGGGTATCCAGAGCCCCCCAAAAGCACCCGCCTGTCCCCTGGTGGGGGAAGCCCTGGGGCTGGGAGCGCAGCCCTCACCCCCTCCCCCAGCTGGAAAGCAGCATCTGGGCTTTCAGTGCGATTCCTGCGTTTTAAACCCGATTTTCCAGATGGATGGAGGGCGATGCGCAGGTCAAGTGACATGCCTCAAGGTCACACGGGGCCAGGGAGGAGAAGGATTAGCAGCTCTGAGGGGTGGCTTGGTGCCCCATTCCCAGCGAGATGGGGACTCAGAACCCCATTCCTGGGCACAAGGGGTGTCCTGTGGGACTATCACCCCCCTCCTCAGGCAGGCAGGCAGGCAGCTGCCCTGGCATCCCAAGGGGAATGCAGGCATGGGATGCTGCCCCACAGCAGCCCCACAGTGGGTCCTTGCTCCCTGGAATGGCACAGGTGGGAATGTGCCTGGCTAGGCAGCAGCTCAGTGAGCACACGGGAGCACAGGTTGGTGCTCTGAGAGGCACGGAGATGGAGCAGGAAAGAAAATTATTTCCCTGAGGTCACCTTACTCCTTCCTGGGGGTCCCTTGTGCCCCCTCCCTCCAATCACCACCAGCCCGGCGTTGAGCATCGGGTGTTGGCAGCTGCCTCGTGGGAGGCATCATCTCCCAGCAACGACCAGCAGCTACCTGTGCACTCCCCGTGAGCTCCCTCCACGCACCACAGGGACAAACAAGCAGCTGTGGTGGGAGCTGGAGCACCAAACCCATCCCAGAAGAGACCTCTGGCAGCTGGAGAGCACTGCCAGGGTGCTGTGCCCCCAGTCCAGCCCCACATCACCCCAGTACCCCCATGCAGGCTGGCACCACCCTCCCCGTGGAGCAGCGGGTACCATCCCGATGCATTCACAGCCCTCCAGCAGGAAACTGGGATGCAGGCAGCGCTCCGAGCTGCCCGCCAGCAGCTCCTGAATCACGCTGTTCCTGGCTCAGGCAGCCCTCCCACCAACGCCAGCCTCTCCACGGAGGAGCGGGAGGAAGCGAGTTGTTTTTCCAAAGGCCAGCTGGTCGCTCAGGGCTCCCAGCCTGGGAGATTCCTCCTGCAGGGAAAGGGAGAGGGAAGCACTCCTCCATCGGCACGGCACGGGGTTGGACCCACTGCTGGCCCATCTGCAGGGCTTCTCATCCACGTGAAGGCATGACCTCCAAGACAGAGGACCAGAGGTGAACGGGAGCTGTGCCACCCTGCCACAGCTCTGGAGAGGAACTTGCAGGGCTCACCCATCACCAGCAAAGCTGCATCTTCCAAGCCAAAAGGCAACTGAGCCGGCAAAGCATCACCACAAAGACCCGCCGGCAAGCCAAGTCATCCATCGAGCCGCTCACGTCCCTCCCTGCCCCGCGTGCTCCCATCCAACAGGTCCAGAGGAGCAGAAAACCTCCAGGGAATGATGGAAATGGGAGCCCGGCCAACGCCCTTGGCTGTTCCCGGTGCCAAACCATCCCCTTGCCAGAAGACAGCGGGGCCAAAGCCACACGTGCCAAATCCAGCGGCTCCCGGTCCAGACTCCTCCACGGCCAAAGAGGCAAAACCCAAGAGCTGTGCACAGCGAGTGAGCAGGGGATGGAGGGCTGGCACTGCCACCCCGAGCCCCTCCAACCGGCCAAGGTCAGCGCCAGGAGCGTCGCCTGCCGCGGTGCCCAGGGAGCCTCCTCACCAGAGCCGAATCCTCGCTCTGCAAACCCTCCTGCCCGATCCACCAGCATCCCCAGGCACTGTGTGTGTGCTGCCACAGCGTCACGCTCGTGGGAGAGGGAGGAAAAGCCCCTCGGTGTGACGGCACTGCTGGGAATGCCAGGAGGCCGGATCCTTCCTCTGACACCCACTCCTGGCGCGGTCACGTCCTGGCTCTCCTCCTCCATGCCATAAGAGGGGATAACGCACCCTCCTTCCCTCTCTGAGCCGATTAACGCCTGGAAAGCCCTTGGAGAGCCAGGCAAGAAGGCTGCCCAGGGCCAGCACCGCTGGCAAAGAGGAAGTGGTGTGGGAGGAAGGCCATGGCAAGAGGAAAAGCCCCAGCGCGGGCACCGGTACACAGTGAGCCCCGGCTCTCCTCCTGTCCCCAAGCAATGCAGGGTGACAGCTCCCCAGGAGGACGGGACAGTGCTGGGACCAAAGGGCTGCAGCAGCTGGGGCGAGTGCCGTGGGCTCCCTGCCCCTGCGGGGGCCGCGCTGGCCCGCAGCACCCCCTCCCCCGGCAGCCACCCCCGCATTACTCACGGCACGCTCATTCATCACGTACACGCTGCTCCACACGCACAGCACCCCCGTGCTGGGGCTTCCCGGCACCCACTCCCCCCCGGCACCAGTTCCGGAGCTCCATCCCCGCGGCTCCAGGGTATTTCCAAGTTCCCAGGTGCCGAACGCGCTGCTCGGCTCCTCTCCCCGGCGGAGCATCCCTGTACAAGCAGCTGCTGCAAACACTGCCTCGCCACACTGCAGCACGCAGTTCAGGCTGGCAGCTGCCGGCCACGGCTCGGTGAGAGGGGCTACGTACCCCCAAATGGGGCAGCCCCATCGTGAACCCCCCCAAAAGGACAGCCCTGTCCTGACACACACCCCCTGCCTCCAGGAGCCGCCTGCCAGGCGAGGAGGACAAGGGACGAGATGTGACCCAGTGGGCTCAGGGAGCGCTGTGAACTGGGGGGGCTGCAGCACCCGGCAGGTGCCCCCTCCCAGCCCACCCGTGCCCCCCGAGGCAGCGTCCCCCTCAGCACGGGGAGGGGAGTGGTGGTGGCTCCCAGCCAGGCAATCCCTTGCTGCCGGCAGCCACCGCATCCCCATGGGCAGGGTGGGTGACACCCAGGGCACGGCTCCAGGGTCTCATCCCGGGAAAGGACCACCGGGACGCAGGGAAAACCGTGTGCCCCGCGAGGAACCAGCGGCAGAGATGGGGGAGGGTGCTGCACCAGCGGCAGGGAGCTCCCCTGTACCTGCAGGGATGGCTCGGAGGGGTGGGAGGGGGCTGGCAGCTGAAGGGAAAGAAGCTAGAGCAGGAAAATCAGGGTTATTCCTTGCCGCCGTCTCCGTCCTGACCTTGGACAACCCTGTGCCTCAGTTTACCACAGCACAGCAGCCAGCCTGCAGTGGGGGGAGAAGGAGGGCAGCCTCTCCTGGGCGGGGGGGTGGGAGCAAAGTCACCCCCCAACCCGCAGCCGGGGCGCTGCAGGGGAAGGCGACGAATCCCTCCTGCATTTCTCCTTGCCCAGCCGGGCTACCCTTGCAGGGAAGGGCAAACGCTGCCCGCACCCCCCGGAGCTGCCGCAGGCGCTTCCTCAGGATGAGAGAAGAAAATCCGAATGCGGAGAAAAGCTTGCCCATCCCTGATCAACGGGGACACTCAGCCGGCCGTGCTCCCTCCCCGCCAGGACCCGCACCCGCTCGCCTTCTCCCAAAGGGAATTTCCAAGCCCTGGGCAGAGGCTCCGCCGCACCGGCAGCGCGGCTTCCCGAACTTCCCCAGCTGCAGCCGCTGCCCTCGGGGAGGTCACGGCCAGCCCCGCCGAGAGCCTGCGGAGGGAGGATGCGCCGGGCGCTCCCGGCTCCCCCCGGCAGCGGGGGATGAAGGAATCGCCAGCGCCCCGCCGCAGCGGGAAGCGCTCGGTCCCCGCACCGGCAGCGGGGAAGACGCGAACCCCGCAAACCCCCTTCGCAGCCGCAGTTCCCCCTCCTACCCTCCTCCCCAGCCCTTTCCCGGTACCCTCTCCCCGGGACGTGATGCCCCCCCCGGTGCGCGCATCCCTCCCGGTCCATGCGCATCCCCCCCGCCGCATCCGGTACACCGGGAGAAGGGGGGGAGGACACGCAAAGGCGGCCCCGCCGCCGCCCCGCAAACCCCGGCGCGGCCCTCCCGGGCTCACCCCAGCGGAAAACACCCCGCGGCCGCACTCACCTTGGACGGGCAGCCCGCGGGCGCCGAGCACACTTGCTACCAAAGCGGCCACATACCAAATCATAGTACTACCGGCCCCCGGTGCGCAGCATCTTCCGCCCGCCGGGCGGCCCGGCCGGGGCGGGGCGGGGCCGGGCCGGGCTGGCCGTGGCCGGGCAGGGCTCGGCGGGGCTGGCGGGGCCGGAGGGGCGGCTCAGGGCCGGCCGCCCGCCGCTGCGCCCATGCCCGCGCCCATCCCCGCGCCGCGCCGCACCTGCGCTCCGCCGCGCGGTGCAGCCTAGCCTGCGCCCTTTAGCGGCTCGGCACCGCCCCCGCCCGCCGCCCATTGGCCGCGCCCCGGCGGAGTGGGCGGTGATTGGCCGCCGCCGCGGCCCGGGCCGGTTCAAGGTGGGTTGGCGCGCACGGGGCCCCTGCGCCGCAGTATCATGCGCACTGCCGGGAGCGGCGCGGTCACCTCCGCCGGACGGTCACCTCCCCGCACGGACACCCGCCGCGACCCGCGCCCGCACGGGCCCCCGAACCGGCTCGGTGCCACCTCCCCGTGCCCAGATGTGTCACCGCATCACCTCGGTGCTGCCTCACCGTGCCCAGATGTGCCCTGCACTGGTACAGTGTCACCTTCCTATGTCTAGGTGTGCCCCTGCACCGGTACAGTGTCACCTTCCTATGTCTAGCTGTGCCCCTGAACCACCTCGCTGCCACCTCCCCGTGCCCAGATGTGCCGCCGCACCACCTCAGTGCTGCCTCACCATCCCCAGATGTGTCACCAAACCGGTACAGTGTCACCTCGCTGTCCCCAGATGTGCCCTGGACCGGATCAGTGTCACCTCGCTGTGTCTAGGTGTGCCCCTGCACCCGTACAGTGTCACCTCGCTGGCCCCAGATGTGCCCTGCACCGGATCAGTGTCACCTCCCTGTGTCTAGAGGCGCCCCTGCACCGGCTCGGTGCCACCTCCCCGTGTCCAGATGTGTCACCGCACCTACTCAGTGTCACCTCCCTGTCCCCAGATGCATCACTGCACCAGATCAGTGCCACCTCCTCGTCCACAGATGTGCCCCTGCACCAACTCGGTGCCACCTCCTCACTCCCAAATGTGTCACTGCACTGTTTGAGTGTCACCTCCCTGTCCCCAGACGTGTCAGCACACCAGATCAGTGTCACCTCCCCATCCCCAGATGGACCCCTACCCTGGTTCCATGTCACCTGCCTGTGTCCAGCTGTGCCCCTGCACCGACTCATTATCACCTCCTATCCCCAAATGTCACTGCACCTACTCACTGCTCCCTCCTTGCCTCCATAAGTGTTCTGCCATGGTGCAACATCACCTTCCTGGCTCCAGATGTGTCCCCTACAGCAGCTCAGCGTCACTTTCAGCTTAGTGTCACTCCCTGTCACCAGACGCCATTCTCCGTGCCAGCTCAGCGTTACTTTCCTGTCCCCAGCTGTGCCCCTGCATAGCTTTAGTGTCACCTCCCTGTTGCTGGATGTGCCCCCTACAGCAGCTCAGCATCACCTCCCTGTCCCCAGACGTGCCCCCTCTCCCCTGGTGCAGTGTCACCTCCCTGGCCCCAGCTGCCACCTACCCCTGCTGCCACACACTGCCTCTCTGACACGCCAGTGACAGCTTGTGACTGGGCAGGGTCACCTCCCTACCACGGGCTGAGCCATCTGCCCCCTGCACCAGCTCCACATCAGCTGTGCCATCTGTCCCTGCACCCTGCACCAGCTCAGGGTCACCTCCCTGCCAGCTGCCTGGTGCCACTGCAGCCTCGTACCACGCACCAGCTCAGGGGAACACAGCTGCCACCATCTGTGCCCTGGCAGAGCTCCAGGGTCATCTCCCCACCAGCCTGGGACAGATATGTCACCTGCCCCCTGCACCAGCTTGCTGTCACTTCTGCCAGGACCCTGCACTGCTCGGTCACCTCATTGCCACCACCACAGCTTGGTGTCACATTCACTCAGTGCCACTGTCACCTCTAGCACCAGCTGTGCCACCTCCTCCTGTCATTGCACCACCTGTGCCACCTGCCCTGCTCCTGCTCCACACCATTTACCCCCTGTGACAGCTCCTTGTCACCTGCTGGGCACAGCCCACTTGACAAGAGAGAATTTGGGTTCATTTCAATGGAAAATGGGCAGAGAACAGGAAGTGCCCCTGTGCTCCCCCATCTCAGCCCACCCATCCTCCCTGCAAAGACCTGGCAGTGCCAGATGGGCAAACAGCCGGGCTGGCTCCCCCAGGAGCATGCCAGCCATGGAAAACGAGCCACTGAACTCCCCTAGATGACAGCCAGCCCGGGAGGGGACAGGCTCACACGGAGAGGGGGACACATTGTTTTGTCCCCAGCAGTCACTGTGTTCCCCTTGCCCATTGGGAGAGGTCTGAGCAGCTGCTCTTCCCACCTCTTCCCATGCACGTTCAGGAAAGAAACAAAATAAAATAAAAAAATAAAAAAAAAAAAAAACCAAAAAAAAACCAAAAAAACAAACCCAACTCTTGCAGAGGATGTGGGAGTTGGAGAAACATCCCACAGCTTCTGCCTGGAATTACATTCCTGGAGGATCAGATGTTGGCACAGCCCTGGGCAGGAGGCAAGAGCATCCCCCAGCCCAGCCCCAGCTCACGCAAGCTCCCAGGCACTTTGCTTCCCCAGCAGATTCCAAGACCTCATAAAAGCCTGACTCAGCTCCTGGTGCTGAGGCCTGAAGTGAAAGCTTGCAGATCTTCACAGGGGGTTGGCACAGCCAGGGCTGACCCTTGTGCTGGGGCAGTTCTGCTCTCCAAGCTGCTCTCCTGTTTCCTGAAAGTCTGGTTTGGAGTGGCCCAGGAGGGCAAAACCCTTTGTCCAGCACCCTCCCCATGCCGGTCCTGCCACCTTCAAAGCACCCAAAATCTCCCAGCCTGCAGAGCAGCCAGCCCAAGGCTGGCACAGCTCCATCTGCCCTTGCCCAGCCAGACAGAGACAAAGTGTTCTGGTCTAGCAGGAGTCCACGTTACCAGTCAGATCATCTCCATGTCTTTACCTGGCTTTTGCCACAATTTCAAAGAGGAAAAAAAAATAATTAAGGGCATTGATGGCACCTTTGGTAACACAGCCCAACCTGGGAGGCATCAGGAGCCCGTGGTGGATGGGGGGGCCCAGCCCTGATCCCAGCCTGTGCATCCACAGGGGCCCCACTAACATCCCTCAAGAAACTGGAAATATGGGCTTGGTTTGGAGCATGGCTGTCAGTTCACACCCTTGTTTCTCCAGACTAATTTGCTGGTTTCATGAAATCCATTCCCCACTGTTTTCACACTTCTCTCCCTCTCTATTTATAGCTGGGTTTATTTACATGAGCAGGGCACTCCTTGTACTTGCACGTCAGCCTGTGGTGGCAGAGCCAGGAGCGGGTGAAGGAATCAGTGGCGAGGCAAGGAGCACCCCAGGCCCTGGCCATGGCACGTGGGAGGCAGGTGGGCAGCCCTCCATGCCAAGGGGATGGCAATGGGACCAAATCAGCCACACAGCCCCTAGACCCACACAAATGTTCCCATCTCCATATTCCCAGCACTGCAGTTCCCATGGGATGCAGGGCACCCTGCAGCTGGCACCTTCCTGCCCCACATTCCCAGCTCTGCAATTCCCATGGAATGCAGAGCACCCTGGAGCTGCCACCTTCCTCCCATCTCTGCAGTTCCATGGGATGCAGGGCACCCTGCAGCTGGCACCTTCCAGCCCCACATTTCCAGCTCTGCAGTTCCATGGGATGCAGGGCACCCTGCAGCTGGCACCTTCCAGCCCCATATTCCCAGCTCTGCAATTCCCATGGGATGCAGGGCATCCTGGAGTTGGCACCTTCCTGCCCCACATTCCCAGCTGGAGCTGCTCTTGCAGTAGTGTTTTGCTGACCTGAGCTGTACCTGTGTGTTGTGCTACTGACCCAGGGATGTCCTTGTCCTCCACACAGCCATGGCCAGCAGAACCCACCATGCCCAGCTGAGCCACTGACAACTGCCCAGTGATAATTCCACTGCTCTGTCTAACAAGAAGGATAAAAATGTGGCTGTTTTTTAAAAGAAAACAGCTCTGACAGATGAGGCAGGAGTTCTCAGATTAGCACCAGAGACCCGGGGGATGCAGCTCTCCCCATCACACACATTCATGTGGGAGAGATGCAGCCCTGGCTGAGCCCTGCTGCCATCTCCCTGAGATTTGGCTCTCAGGATCAGGGAGAGAGGTTTTGGGTTGGGAAGTGGCACGAGAAAAGTGGGAATGAGCTACAACTCAGGCTGGAAACCCAGGGAATTCCAGCACTTGGAGCAGCAAGGATCTGGATCAGACTTCATATGGGGCAGCAAAAAATACTCAACACTGGAGAGGGGCTGAACTGAAAATGAGACTTGCCAGGATATGGATTGCTGCCTCTCTCCCTCCAACACCTCGCTGCTGGTGACCAGTCCAGGAAAGCAGGAATCTGGACCCAGCTGCTTCCCACCTGGCCGAGGGATGCTCCAACCCACACGGGGCTGAGTCTCCCTGCACAAGTACATGATTATTCACAGCCTCCAGCATTTGCATGGTGGAGTCACGAGTCTCACAACACCTGATCTCCCGGGAGAGCTGCCTCCTGCACTTCGGAGGGAACGGCCCACATTCCGAAAGTGGGACTTGGTGTCTCACAGCATCCCACATGGCCCAGCTGTCACCTCCTCCCCTCTCTGTGCAGGGACCAGCAGAGCCCACCCCATCCCTGCCATCTCAGCGAGGAAGAGCAGCAGGGCAGGGGCCCTCGGGGGCACTGAAAGCTCGGGAGCTGAGCTGGAAGGGCTGTGCCAAGCCTGCGGTGCCGCTGCCTGCTCAGCCAGCCTGCTCTTCGGAAAGACCAAAACAAGCCCCCTCAAAGGACAGGCAGGCAGATGGGCTCGGCTCACACCCAGCTGGGGTTAGGCTCGTTCCCTCCTCGTCCCCTGTCCCCTCGCCGGTGGCTCATCACCGACGCGTGACTCCAGATGGCAAACAGGGAGTATCCTGCCATGCCTTGCTGGCTGCACGTCCAAGTCGTGGAACGATCCACCTGTGGTATTTCAGAAAAGACACACTAAACTTGTGCGAAGAGGGGTCAGTTGAGTCACGGTAACAACTTTCTCCTCCCGTTAGCAGGTCTCCAACAGAGCTAATTACTCATCAGCCCACTAATAGACTCACTCACACAGCACTCCCTGGATCAAGCAGCAGCGATTGTCTGTCTTGTCTTGTTAACCTCAAAGAAAGATCCGGCTGTGGTAACGCGATACCCCATCCTTATCTCATCACCTGCTTCCCCAGCCTAAATACGTCTTTCCACTGCATGGAGCATCCCTGTCCCAACACCAGCCAGGGGAAGCCTTGTTGTGCTGCTCTGTGGGATCTTGGCTGGGGCCAGTGGGGGTCCCCAAACCCAGGGCTGCCACCGTGACCTGGTGTTTGCTCCTCCAAGCAGGGGCAGCGGGACACTGCTGACCTCGCTGGGGACCCATCTCACCCTTCACACAAAGCAGAGTGGCGCTGTAGCCCCCCATCCTACTGCCCGTGGGGGGACACACCCCTCAGGGGCTGCCTGGGGGGAGCCCCTCCACCCTAAAAAGAGGACAGAACGTACCCTGCAGCACGGCACCCCAGCACTGCCGCCCACCCCATTACTCAGCGGGGCTCTCTGGCACCGGGAACACACCTCCCTGCGCGGGAGCACAGGCACAGCACGTGCTTCTGGGGGCTGCGGGACTTGTCATCGGCGCTGTCATCGCCATGAGTAACCACACTTTGCCTTGGCTTCCCCGAGAACATCCCCAAAAAGCCAGGAGCGTGCTGCTCTCCTTGCTGGGGTGGGGGGAGGCAGGGAGCCACGGCAGCTGCTCGGCTCCCTGCACGGGGGAAACTGAGGCACGGAGCTACGGCAGCTGCTCAGCTCCCTGCACCGGTGGGGAAACTGAGGCACGGAGCCACGGCAGCTGCTCGGCTCCCTGCACTGTGGGGAAACTGAGGCACGGAGCCACGGCAGCTGCTCGGCTCCCTGCACTGTGGGGAAACTGAGGCACGGAGCCACGGCAGCTGCTCGGCTCCCTGCACTGTGGGGAAACTGAGGCACGGAGCTACGGCAGCTGCTCAGCTCCCTGCACCGGTGGGGAAACTGAGGCACAGAGCCACGGCAGCTGCTCAGTTCACTGCACCGGGGGAAACTGAGGCACAGAGCCACGGCAGCTGCTCGGCTCCCTGCACGGGGGGAAACTGAGGCACGGAGCCACGGCAGCTGCTCGGCTCCCTGCACTGTGGGGAAACTGAGGCACGGAGCCACGGCAGCTGCTCAGTTCACTGCACCGGGGGAAACTGAGGCACGGGGATCTGGCCGTGCTGAGCTCCCAGAGGGAGGGTGTCACAGACATGTTTTCTGAAAAATCCTTTCCTAAGGATTTTTTTTTCCTCTTGAGAAGCCAAGAAGCCTCTGCTGCTGCTGGTCTTTTTGAAAAAAGAAAAAAAAAAGAAAAAAGAAAAAGGGGGGAAAGAGCTACTGGCTCAGTGGATTTCTAAATAGTTATTAGCGATTTTCTGTAGCAGTTCTCTGCTTCAGGATTCTGCAGGTCTGTTTTAGAACCAGAAAGGACCACCCGGGATGTCAAAAGAGAACATCTCCAGAATAGACCTTCTCCTGAAACTCAGCTGTTTGGACTTGAAACAATGAACTTTCTTTGCACGGGAGGGGGACAAGGCTGGGCCCTGGCAGGAGGGGACGAGAGGTGACTCAGTGAAGGTGGGGTGGCCAGGCTGGCTCAGCGCTGTGGGCACACGCCGTGTCCCAGTGCTCCAGCCCCCTCACCCTGGCATCCTTTCCAGCCCCTGCACATGCAGCGTGTCATCAGCTGTGACACTCTGCTGACGTCCCCGGATCATGTGGCACCAGCCTCGCCCGTAATTACCGGCGCAGGAGCTCTTCTCCTCCTCCCTCTGATCCCTGCTGCCCTGCCGGGCTCCCCGGTGCCCGCGGCCAGAGCCCGCCCCAGCCCAGTCCCACCCGAACCGGGGGGGCTGATCATCACCCCAGGCTCCCCCAGGAGCCTTCTTGGTGCCAGGCAGGGTCCCCAGGATGTGGGACTGTCTGCAATCCAAGCCTTGCCCCCCCAAGATCCCACCTCCACCTCTGGCCCTGCTGCAGGAGGGGACAAACCTGTCGGGGTCCCCTCCATGGCCGGACCCCGCAGCAGCCCAGGGAGGGCACAGGCAGGAGCCAGGCTGGGCTGGCCAAGGGCAGGGAAGAGCCTTGCAGCCCTCCCGAGGAGGGGGGCCGGGCTTAGAAAAGGCTTTTGCTGCCGGAGAGAAGGGATCTCTTGTGCAGAGCCGAGAGGCTGGGAAGCCTCAGAGCCGCCTTTGTTCACGGCAGAAGATGATGGCTGCAGGGTCTGCAGCCTCGCACCTCCCTGCCCAGACTGAACCACTCACTGCTTTTCTCCTCTCTCAAAGTGAATATCTTGGGTGGGGGGCTCAGGGTGGGCCCTGAGGAGCCAACAGCCAGAGCCCATCCCTTGCTGATGGCTTTTCCCACAGCCATACCCCAAACCAGGCTACATCGTGGCTGGGGGGAAGCAGAGTCCAACCTCTCAGGGAACCCCCCAGGTCCCTCCAGCCCCAGCCCCCTCCTGCTGCTCCCTGCCCCGCAGCAGGTGGGCAAATCCTCCACTCCCTCCAACAACAGCCTGGCAGCCTGTAACAGGATTGCCCGAGGCCACAGCCCTCCAAGCTGTCTGCCCTGCTCAGGAGGCCAGGCACAGCAAAAAGAGGCTCTGACCCTCCCGTGTGTCCCCTCCAGGCACAGCCCAGGTGCCACAACGAAGGGCTGAAGGAGACAGTGTGCCCAGGACAGGTGGCTTTGGAGGCTCCCAGCTCAGCACCCTGTGCCCCCAAGCTCAGGGCATCACCACAATGACCCCAAACCCTCCCTGGACCAGGAGGGACTTGGGGGTGAAGGTGCAATGAGCAGGTGACACTGCAGCCTGCCATGGGGAGGAAATCCCCATGCAGAAGTCACAGGGTGGCACCAGCCTCAGGCCCAGGCACCCCCAGATCGCCCTTCACTGCCACAGCACTCCCAGGGGACACAGGGAGAGGTGACAGCCCCCAGTGTGACCGTGCTCACAGGGGTCTCAGGTTGAGGGAAGAGATGAGGATCTGACTCCATGTTTCAGAAGGCTTGATTTGTTATTTTATGATATATATATTAAAACTATACTAAAAGAATAGAAGAAAGGATTTCATCAGAAGGCTGACTAAGAATAGAAAAAGAAGGAATCATAGCAAAGGCTTGTGGCTCGAACTCTCTGTCTGAGCCAGCTGGGCTGTGATTGACCATTAATTAGAAACAACCACATGAGACCAATCCCAGATGCGCCTGTTGCATTCCACAGCAGCAGATAACCATTGTTTGCATTTTGTTCCTGAGGCCTCTCAGCTTCTCAGGAGGAAAAATCCTAAGGAAAGGATTTTCCATAAAAGATGTCTGCGACACCCCAGAGCTCTCTTGGGGACATGGGGGTCCTGTCCCAGAGGGACACACAACTCCCCAAACCATCCCCTCCATGGAGATGGGCACAGAGCAGGGAGAGCAGCTGAGCACAGCCCGGCGAGCCAGCCCGGCCCAGGGGACACAGGGAGAGGTGACAGCCCCCCAGGGCTCCCTTGGGGACGCGGGGGTCCTGTCCCCCCGGCACACACAGCTCCCCAAACCATCCCTTCCTCAGAGCAGCGAGAGGAGCTGAGCACAGCCCGGTGAGCACAGCCCGGCCCGGGCAGCGCTGTCGGCAGCGCTTCCCGCAGCTGGGCTTGGCTCCCAGTCAGCCTCCCCCTCCCCAGGCTCCCTCCCTGCCAGGCAGCAATCAGCCCGGCATTCACAGGGCTGCGGGAAGATGACTCGGCAGCGAGTCAGAGCACTTCGGGGACAAACGTGCAATCAGTCCCCAGGAGCACGCCTGGCTCCCCTGGGAGGCCGGCAGAGCTGCAGGGAATGCCCTGGGGAGGCTGTGGGCACGGGTAGCACTGCAGCCTCCTTTGCTGATGCTCCCCCATCCCAAATAAACCCCTCCAGGGTGCTCGCCCACTCCTGCAACATCCTTCTGCCACAGCTCGGGCAGGAGGACCACGGGAAGCTCTCCCTCATTTTTCTGCCTTCACTGAAGATGGGCCTGGGAGTGGAGCAGCTGGAAAGCCTCACAGCCCCAGCCTGTTTTCCCTGTCAGACAGCAGCAGCACAACTTTCCAAGTGCTGAGAGTCTGGGAGAATTGTGACTGATGTGTGCCCCAATCCCACCTGGCTGCATCAGCACCCCCAATAACAACCTGGGCAGCACAACAGCCACGCTTTGACCCACCACATTCAGGGAGGGCCCCCTCCCCATTCATTCCATGGATTTGATCCCCCAGACACCAACATTTCCCTCCCCATCTCGGGCACTGCTGTGTCGCTGCTGCCTCACGCTGACATTTCTTTCCCCGGATGCCATTTATTTATAGCATTCCTGACCTTTCTCCAAGTTTACATCCTCCTCTCCCTTGCCTTCCACCCACCCAACTCTGGGAACCACCCCTGGGATGCTCCCAAGCCCAGCTGTGTGCATACATCCCCCAGGGCCCCCTTGGGATGTGGTTCCCCAGCATGGCCGTGGACAGCAAGGGGGGACAAAGCTGGGGGTGTCTGTCAGGCAGAGCCCCCTCCTTTCCCATTGCAAGGAACAGCTTCCAATTAAAGCAGCTGCCTTTGAAATCCAGATGGCCCATCATTCTTGCTGGGGAAGAGGAGAGAGTCTGTTCCACCGCAGCCCCCTGCGAAGGCAGGGCTGGGGAAAGCAGCAGGCTCCAGCCGTGTGGGTGGGATTTGCCAGCGAGCTGCAGCCTGGAAGGCCAAGGCAGAGCAGGAAATTTGCATTGCAGCCCGGCTCGGGGCTCTGGTGCCGTTCCCTTGGGCTGCAGGGGAATTTCTCCCATTTTTGCCCAACTGTAACAAGACCCAGCTCCCACCAGCATCCCTCATCCCTCTCTCCTTTGGTAGTGCAGTGGGTTCCCTCCCTTGCAGGCACCTCCCAGCACCCAAACTCTGCCCAGTTTGGGAAAAATTGCTCTGTGGGGCTGAAGGGGCTGCTCCAGAGGAGAGGGAAAGCACGTTTGGAAAACACCCAGCTTCAGCATCCATCCCTTTGCAGAGCAAACCCCCCTGTTCCTGCCAGCCTGGGGTGGGGGTCTGGGTGCCAGGAAGGGCATCCCGGCCGCTGGAAGAGCGGGAGCCCCTCGCCCTCCCTGCTGCCTGTCCGTCCGTCTGTCCCTCCCCAGGCGATGGGCTCCGTCCCGACCTCCCGGCCCGCGCCGCCTCTGCTGCTCTAATTACTCCTCTCGCACCCGGCGCCGGGGCCCTCCGACCAAATTACGATCGATCCTCTGCTCCAGCCCAATCGATGCCATTGACTGAGGCATTAGAAAGACAAATCCGGGCTCCCCGCCCCGGGAAGGCGGCGGCAGCCCCGGGGGTGGGGGATGCCACCGCTCATGGTGAGATGTGGGAGGCACAGGGATGCCCTCGCTTGATGCTCTCCATCCCTATGGAGAGGGCAAACACCTCCCAGGACATGAAAGCACCAACTCAGGTGTCCTCCAGCTGTTGGGCACAAGACAGCCGACAGCAGGGATCAAACTCCTGGAGCACACAGCTCTGATCAGCCAGAAATCCCTGGCAGAAAAGGACTTCCCTCCCAAAAACTCCCCTGCTTCTGCCCAGCTCCCACTCTTTTCAATAAAAGAAAGGATTTTCCCTTTTAACCTGCTGAATCAGCAAATCCAGCCTGCATCCCAGTCACCTGAGTTAAGCAGCAGTGATATTTAACAACACAGGCAGCTGGTGAACCAGCTAACCTGGGAAGGGAGAGAGCCCAGGGGGACAGACCTGCATGGGACAGGGATGCTCTGGTCCAGCCCTGAATGGGATAGGGATGCTCTGGTCCAGCCCTGAATCAGTTTGAGGTGCTTTGGTCCTCATCCCTGAATGGGATGAGGATGCTCTAGTCCAGCTCTAGATCAGATGGGGATGGTGTGGACCAGCCCTGGATGGGTTGGGGATGATCTGGTCCAGACCTGAATCAGCAGGGGATGCTCTGGTTCAGCTCTGGTTGGGTTGGAGATGCTCTGGTCGAGCCCTGAGTGGGACTGGGATGCTCTGGTCCAGCTCTGGGTGGGATGGGGATGCTCTGATCCAGCCCTGAATCAGTTGGGGATGCTCTGGTCCAGCCCTGGGTGGAACAGGGAGGACATGATCCAGCTCTGCCTGGCACAGGGATGGGCCATCCTCCATCACACTACACAAGGAACAAATTCCAGTGCTGCCCCATAGCCACCAGCAAGGCTGCAGTGGGGAATAATTGAATCACAGCCTGGACAAGGGATCACTGGCTAAAATCCCCCCTGGCCCAGCATTCCACAGATGGGAAACAGAGGGGGGCCACCCCTGAGCCCCCTCCTCCCAGGAGCAGATAATAGACCCCGTGTGAGCAAATTACAAGGAATTTGCAGCCATCCCATCTAATCCACAGGGGAGACATCTGAATCCTACAAGGAGCATTTGGCTTCTGGGTATAGAGGAGCTTAGAGACATGCAGAGGCATTAAAAACACGCCTGGGGATTAAGCTGGGAACTGGGAAGGGAGAGCACAGCTGGAGACCACGGGCAGCTGTGGGAGAAGATGGTTGGGGCTATCCAAGGGCTGTGGGCAAACTGGTTTTAGGCAATGTTCAAGTGTCCCAGTGTTCTGATCTAGGCTTGGAGTCTGAGCCATCAGTGGTGGAGGTGGGAGCCCACGAGATGCTGCCAGAAAGGTGGGATCTGACCACGGTGTGCTAAAGGGAGGTCACAGCATTCTGGGCTCCAACACCCAAGCAGGCACCAAGAGCTGCAGCCTGTGCCCAAACCCACATCCAGGTCAGATCACCCAGCCCTGAGGTCAAGCAAAGTCAGCCCCAAGCATCCCCCAGGATCAGGTCCATGCCAGTGGGGTCTTCCAAGGATAGACTTTGGCAACGTCCCTCATCATTTGGGATTTATTCTGATCATCTCTAATCCTCTGCCTTGATTGCTGAGGCCCCCAATCTCATTAGTTGGACTACGCTGGGTCATTATTGATGTTGGGGGGTGTTTAAAATTGATATTAATCCCATCTCAATAATCTGGTATTTATTGATTTTTATTTTTAACCTCCCATGTTATTAAGATGAGCTGAGCCAGCTCCTTATTTCTGAGGGCTGCCCCATCCCAGCAAACCCTCAAAGGCTCCCAAAAACCTGATTTATCCCAGCCCACAGAGGAGATGCTACCTCTGGCCTTTGCAGGCTGTGAGCATCACCGAGCTGCCAACAACCCAGCAGCACTGACCCCCAGCTGCTCTCCTTTAAACCTGTTATTATCATTTTTCTTAATTACCACAGAAACAAGCAGCTTCCATTCGGCACGTTCAGGACACGGCGAGTGCCTGATGAGGAAGGAGCCATTAGCACCCCGTCAAAACAGCATCTCAGAAAGGATCTTTGACAAAATTGTCACCAGAGAGGCAGGGGGAGCGAGGCAGCCCGGCACAGTTGTACATCATTTTGACAGCTCGCATTAAGGCAAATTCAGGCACCTCTGGGAAATTACCTCCCCATTAAACAGAGCCAGGCTCAGTGCCTGGGGGCTGAGCTCAGCAGCTGGGGCAAAGCAGGGCAGGGAGGTGCCCTGTGGGGGCATTGGGGGGTAGCACGGTTGGGATGGACGGAGACGAGAGATCTCTGCAGCCAGGGCTGGAACTTGGGGTTTATTGCAAAGGGCCTGGGTGCAGGGCCCTGCTGGGAGCTGCCAGGCACAGCTCAGAGCAGGACTGAGAGAAGAGAGGGGGAGAGAGGATGAGAGAGTGAGAGAGTAAGAGGGTAAGAGCTAAGAGAGCAAAGTTCCCTTTACACAACAATAAATCATCTTCTGTGTTGAATATTCTAATTCTCACTAACCAATCCAGTACAAGATACAAATCCTACAGCATTTACATACAGCCTATAAGAATCATTACATTACCATACTATGTTACATTTTAAACCCTACAAACTCCTCTTTGGGCCCCTTCTGCCAAGCTGCAGGGTCTGCTCTGCCCCTTGGGCCTGTCTGCAAGCAGAGGGTGTTGTTCCATCAAAAGGGGATCACCTTCAGTCAGCCACACCATTGTTTTCCAGTTGTTCAGTAACTGAGGGATCTCAAAGCTTGCTTTCATTTCAATCTCGCTTATAGTTTCCATATTCTCAAAACCTTTTGCCAGACAATCACATTGATGAGGCTTTCCTGTTTCATCTTCCCCATCAGTGCCCCTGGGGGTGCCCAGTGCACACAAACCAAGGGTTTGCCTCAGTTTCCCCGAGCACAGGCACAGCTGCTGGTGCTGCCTCAACCTGGATGATCAGAAGGGGTTTCCTTCCCTCTCCCAGCTCCAAGCTGCAGCTCAGAGCTGATGGCTGCTTCTCCGCCTCCTCTCCAGACCCTTGGCAAAAAGCAAAATGCCAATAACTTTGGGAACAGCTCGTGTTTAGCTTGGCAGGCCGGCTATTGTTCCTATACTGCAAACGCATGGATGGCACAGACATGTTTGGGGTGGATGCAAGCTGTTCCCCCCAGCCCCACCACAGCAAGTGTCAGCTCCCAGCTGGAGGCACATCAAACAGGGCTTTTTGGGATGAAACCACCTCCAAAGGCTCCCCAAATTAATAGGGTGGGAGAAAACCTGCTGCAAATGCCTTCCCATCCCCATAGTAACCCATCCCTCCATCCTAATCGGGCTGCTCTGGGCATATTTCTGCCCAAAGGCAGCAAGTTTTTAGCACAAGGTAGGAGAAGTGATGGAGCAAAGCCAAAGTCAAGTACCACCAGCTCCAGCAAGTGCCTGGAGAAGCTCTCAGGGAGCAAAGCAATGCAGAGGCAGCAGTCCAAGGAAAGATGTGGGGGTAGGGAGGGCAGCTTCATGGTTGTGCTGTATTTTTAGTTCCTGGGTTTAGGAGCCAACAGTTTAATAGGGGAGGTTGTTTTAATTGGAACTACAGTCACTAAGAAAAACACAAGAGGAGTAAATATAGAAAAATAGTCATGTTTCTGAAGGTTCTTTGGTATTTGTCTAATTAAATGGAGCATTTTAATTGCACATCAAACAGTGCCATTTCTAAAAAAAAAAAAAAAACCCACAGGCATTTACCTTGATTTGAAGAGCAGCTGACACCAACTTGGAAAAACAAGTCTGGACCCCCTCATTTGCAAAGGAGATCTGGAGACACCCCAGGATGTTCCACAATCATCAGCCCAAGGATGAGGAGCTGATGGACCCCAAGTGGTTTGGGACCCAAACCCACCTGCAGCTCCCAGGGATCCCTAACACGTTGTTCCTACCAGGGAAACCCTCTGCTGGAGGTCCTGAACGTTACCTGGATGCCAGGAGGAGAGGAAGCTGCTGGTACTGATGAGCTGCTGCTCAGAGCCAGACCCTCCAAACCCAGGATTTGGGAAGAGCCAAGCAGCCTCTGAACCACCAGAGAACTACAGAGCGCATGCCCATGAAGATGCCAACCATCTGGGCACGTGTGACGAGCAAAAAAGCCACTTTCCTGTGCTGTTCCAGACATCCTGATGTCAGGCATCACCAGGTATGGAACCTTTTCAGAGCTAGAGACACCCAAGAGCTTTTTTTGATCCTTCCTCCCCCCGTACCTGAGCAATGCACAGCCATCACTTGCAGCTGTGCAACCCACAGCTCCCTGCCTGCCACTTTGAAACGGCTCCCCAGCAATTACCTCCACAAAAAGTTATTAAGAAACGTCTTTGTCTGGAAGGGATTAGAATGGCAGTCATTAAAAAAAAAATTGGCATGAAGAACTATGTATATTGCAAAACAAAATGTGTTGCTTTTTAATATGTTTTTATAACCCAAACAAATTTGTTTCTCACACTCCCAGGCTGGAAAAAGGAGCCGTCCGACAGTTTAGGATTGCAGTTTGCAGTCAGCTCCGCCAAGGAATCTGTTGCAAAGCTGTCGCAGCAGATAAATGCCGGTTCCCTGCTGTGCTGCGGCTCCGCCGGCACCGCTCCGGTCACGGCGCGGCCGCGGCTCCCGGCAGCGCGGCGGGGAAGGTGACCCGGAGCTCGGAGCCGCGGGGACAGCGGTACCTGCGCCACCCCCCGACAAGGACACGGTGGCCTTGCGCGAGGCTGCACAGCCCCCGCAGGGTCCCCCGGGCTCTCACTCCCTGCGCTGGGATCTCACCAGGAGATGCCCAGAGGGCAGGAACCCTCCTCGGATCGCCCCATCCCCACCGGCTCCTTCCGCCACCACCACCCGGGCCTGGCTCCTCACCAGCAAAACGGGAGCAAGAAAATCCCAGCAGATGATGTTATTTATTTATTTCCCCAGCTCCTCGAAGCATTTGAATATATGAGTGTCTTTTGAGGCACTGACAAGGAGATGCAGCTCCAGGCACAGCCAGAGCATCCCTGCAACCTAAAGCCTGCAGGAAAACACCTGCAGGGACCCTCCAGCACCTTTCTGATCCCTGGGGTCAGTCCCACTGGAGAGCAACCCATGGCAGGGAAAGAACCAACACATCCTTGGTCAGCTGGGAGAGCCTGGCAGAGCCTGAGCATCCTTTGGGAAACAGGGAAGGCAGAGCAATCCCCTCCCTGCAGCAGCACTGCCCTACATGCTTTCCTCCCCCAAAACATCCACGGGCTGTCACTCGCCTTTTATCACCAGAGCAGCGAGACAGGGCAGGAAATGCTGCTCCCAAATTCCCCACGCTGTCATCGAAACTGGGGAATCTGGAGATTCCCAGCTGGTTGCCTGAGGGGGTCCAAGGAAATTATGCATTCCCTGCAGGAAAGCTGCCTGCAGCAGGCAGGGAGCCATCCCAGGCAGCCCCCGGGGGGGGGATGCTGGTGCTCACTCTGCTTTCTGCTCAGAGAATGGCTGATTCACGCTCATCCCAGGCTTCCCCTGCAAAACCTTGGATGAGGACAGCACTCCAAGCTGGGCGGGTGTCTTCCACAGCCCCACGCTGGGCTTCCCTTCGGGAGGGATGCTGTGAGCCAAACCCGTGGTGTTTTGTGTAAAAACATGAGAGAAGGCCTTACGAATTAATTAAGGAGAACCAAGCATTCCTGGGATAAACCAGCCCAGCCCCAGACACCTGCAGCTCCCCCCAGCTGCTGCTCTGACCCTCAGACCTGCTTAGTTTTAGGCAGCACTAAAAAAAGTCAACTCTATTTTGACAGCATATTTTACCTTTAAAATTAAGTCCTGAAATGATGCAAAGCTGCAGATCAAGGATGGTGCGGGCTTAGAAAAGGAGCAGGAATCCCTCAGCACAAGCCAGGTGAGATGTTGGGGAACAGGGAAAGCAGGATAAAGGCAGGGAAAATATTGGGTAGAGGAAAGATCTGGGACAGTTTTCAGACCAGTTTCTGCCCTATGAGGACACGCTTTGTGAGGAGCAGGAAAAGCAGCTGGGCACCCATGAGCCGTTCTCCCGGCTCCACAACCCACAGCTCCCCTCTACCCATCACCCCACAGCTCTTCCCATCCCTCAGACCGCCTCCAACATTTCTAGGCTGCACCTGAGGCCACGCAGGCACAGGCAGAGTCAAACAATGGCCCCGGCGCTTTTGTTAATTTGCCAGGATAGATGCAATTAACGACACCGCGCTTCGGAAACTCCTAATTGCTTTTGTGCCGAGTCTCCCACGGACACAGGTCCCTGCTCAGGGAGCTCTTGCTGTGAGCAGCACCAGGAGGGGATTGGAGCAGGGGGACACGCAGGAGCTGGTGGATATTTATGCCCACTGTGAGATAAAGAGCGAGGCTGAGGCGGGTGACGCTTCTCCCGCGGCAGCGCTCCATCAGCGCCGCGCCCCAGGCGCGATAACGGCTCCGAAATGTTGGGTGTGATGGATGCTCTGTGAGACTGACAGTTGCTGGGGCAACCACATGCAGAGGTACCCAGTCCCCCCCTCGGAGGGGCTCCAATAGGGATGGGGTCCCAGGGTCAGGTGGGGACAAGCTCATTGGCCAGAGAGCAGCGTTACACGGCACAATTAATTTTTATGGGTAGCTGCGGTTTTAATTGCTTGGTAGAGGCTTGAGGGTGCATTTACAGGAGCAACACGAGGGATGCAGAGAATAAGGAGACCCCCAGGGGTCCTGCAGCAGGGTGGTGGGACTCGAATCCCCTAAATTCACCACTGCTTTGGGAACAAAAGTGTCTCCCCAGGCACCTCTGTAACCCAGGCATCCAGACCTAGAGGCTGGCTCTGCCACGGGGTGTCTGGGAACACGCCACCGCATCCATCTCCCTGGATAACGAGGTTTTCCTCCCTGGGAGCGAGGAGCTCAGCACGGGGGATGTTCATTAGTGCCTGCAAAGCCACGTGGAGACACACACGGCTGCCAGGGCTCTGCACGGACCCTGCGGACAGACACAGGAGCTGCAACGCTGAAAGAGCCAGAAAAGGTCTGGTCCAGCCCAAAATTACCTTTTGTGTCTGGGAACTGAGCAAGAAACAATTTCCCTGCATACTGAGCAATACCAGCATGTTTTCCTGCCCATGACAAAGCCATGAAGAAGCTGGACTCCCCTAACAGACAGGAGCAGCCACTCCATGCCCAGAGCCCTCCAAGCTGCATTCTCTGGAGCTCAAAGCAGAATCCCCACCAGAAATCCAAGTCCTGCTGTGGGTAGGGCTCTGCCAGCCCTATCCTGATGCACACACCAAGGTTGATTTCCCAACCAAACATCCAAGGGGAGGGGATATCCTCTTACAACCAGAATCCCCACCACACAGCCCAGCCACGCTGACAGTACCTGGCCAGGAGAGCCACAGGATCACCAAAACGGGCAGGAACCAGGGCAGAGAAGCTGGAATGCTGGAAGGGCTTCCCCTCCCCTATTTAAAGCTTCATCCTCTGCAGCTGGGGTTCCCCCAGCTTTGGGTGGCTCCAGGTGTTTCCTATCAGAGCAAGGTGTTGCCCCTGCACCATTCCTCACCCCCATTCTGCTCCTGCTCATGGCCATGCCTTTGAGAACGTTGTTCCCCTTCATTCCCCTCACCCATGGGAATTCCTATGCTCCCAACCCAGAGCAGCGATGTCCTCCCCCACTTAAAATCCTCTTCCCCCCTTCAGCTCACATTGATTATTTTCCTCCATTAAGAAGCTGCATCCGTGGCTACAAATCCGCCAGCGGCTCATCCCTCACCCCTGCCTCCCCTCTCCAGTGCTCCTACATTACTGCCTCCATCCATCCATCCATCCATCCATCCATCCATCCATCCATCCATCCATCCATCCATCCATCCATCCATCCATCCATCCATCCCAGCATCAACCTCACCAGGAGCTCCCTAAAAAATCCTCTAAGCCAGGAGTAAACTCTCCCAGCAATGTGTTTGCTACCCTCCCCAGCAGTGTAGCAATGTGTGCACCTGGCCCAGCAGAAAATTCCAGAGAATTCCACACCAGCATGATGCCAGTGCCTTCCCAGAGCTGTGCCCAGACTTCAGCAAAAACCCCGGCCCCAGCTGTGCTCCACATCTGGAAGTCTTGGGGACTTTCTTTGCCAGATACCTGGAGGAGAGGAGCGCAGGAGGTCATGACCCACAGCCACATGAGCCTCCTCCAGCTTCTCCTTGGATCAATTATCTCCAATTAGCCCCGAGGAAGCGGCACATGGAGAACCGGAGGCACCAGCATTGGCACAGCCCCCGCCCGAGCATCCCCCCGCTGACGTCCCTCCAGTGACACCGGGGGAAGGAGGGGGCTGCAGAGGAGTGGGCGGGCATTGCTCCGTCGGAAAAATGAGTCCCCCATCCCCAGCCCTCCTTCCCCTCCTCCTCCCCGGTCCCCCAGGTTGAAGCACAAAGAATAGACCCAGTTGCTGGCGGGGCTGAGTAATGCTCTGAGCCACTCCTCCCCGGCAGTGAGTAATGCCGCTTTTGTCTTCCGTGCCGGCACCACATTAGCCGGGAACACGGTGTTAGCCGGGAACAGGGGTGTGAGCTGGGAACACGGTGTTAGCCGGGAACAGGGTATTAGGTGGGAACACAGTGTTAGCTGAGAACATGGTGTTAACTGGGAACAGGGTGTTAGCTGAGAACAGGGGTGTTAGCCGGGAACACAGTGCTAGCCAGGAACAGGGGTGTTAGGTGGGAACACAGTGTCAGCTGGGAACAGGGGTGTTAGCTGGGAACAGGGTATTGGTGGGAACACAGCGTTAGCTCGGAAAGAGGCATTAGCCAGGAGCACGAGTACGGCATTAGCCGGGAACGCGGCGTTAGCTGGGAACAGGGTGTTTGCCGAGAACAGGGTATTAGGTGGGAACACAGTGTCAGTTGAGAACACGGTGTTAGCTGGGAACAGGGGTGTTAGCTAGGAACAGGGTATTGGTGGGAACACGGTGTTAGCTGGGAAAGAGGTGTTAGCCAGGAGCATGAGCACAGCATTAGCCGGGAATGCGGCGTTAGCTGGGAACACGGTGTTAGGTGGGAACACGGTGTTAGCTTGGAATGAGGCATTAGCCAGGAACACGACCAGGCGTTAGCTGGGAACACGGTATGAGGTGTTAGCCGGGAGCATGAACGTGGTGTTAGCCAGGAACACGGTGTTAGCTGGGAATGAGGTGTTAGCCGGGAGCGCGAGCACGAATGCAGCGTTAGCCGGGAACACAGTGTTAGGTGAACACCGTGTTAGGGAACAGGCTGTTAGCTTGGCTTGGAATGAGGCATTAGCCGGGAACATGACCAGGCATTAGCTGGGAACACGGCTTTAGCCAGGAATGCAGTGTTAGCCACGAACGGTGCTCCCGGCACAGCCGCCTCG
Source organism: Molothrus ater (assembly GCF_012460135.2). NCBI lineage: Eukaryota > Metazoa > Chordata > Aves > Passeriformes > Icteridae > Molothrus > Molothrus ater. The sequence continues at coordinate 3,734,218 of NC_050499.2, forward strand.
GGGGTGGCACTCGCTGCTTACACATCACACGATGCCACCTCTGCCCATGATGTCGTGGCATCTGAGCCCGTCTGGGGACACCTGCCCAGGTTGGGTGCCCTGGTTTGCCATGGCTGTGTTGGAGGGGCACCCCCGGCTCCCCTCGCCGTGCTGCTGGACCCCGTGAGGCATCAGGTGTGTGGAGAAGCACATTCCCACTGGGTGCCATGGAAACGTGGCTCCCCTGGAACAAAGGAGTCTCCGCTTCCACCCGGATTTTCTTCTTTCATTAGGAAACACCAAGGTGTGAAGAGTTTCACCCCAGCAGCCATGGCTCACACAAAACCTCTACCAGCAGCTGCCCCTGGGGTGAGGGGTTTCCCTCCTGGCTTTCCCCCCAGGGTACATTTTGGGGTGTGGGGTCAAGCCCTGAGGGTCCCCAGAGCATCCTTCCCTCCCAGTGTGGAATCACTTGGCACTGGTGCCACCCAGGCTGCAGCAGCAGTGCGGGGCTGGCGGGTGCCTCCTGCTCTGGCACCCACACGGCAGATGGCGAGCCTCTCGCCTTGTGATTGGATTTTATTTTGTAATTTTTGGCTGTTGTTTCAGTCCTCAGCCCCCTCTCCCCTCCCTTCTCGTTGCTGTGTCCCCTGGCCACCTCCTCCCTGGGAGGGCAGAGATGGCTGTGGCAAGCACTGTGTTTTTGCTCAAAGGAGTGGAGCCTGGCTTTCAGTGACTCTCCACAGCCATTGGTGGCTTCCCTGTGGGACGTGGCAGGCTGGCAGTGTCCCACATGGAACAGCACTGGCTGGTGCACTCATCCCAACCAGTCCTCAAGCTTCTTAAAGCACTGACCTGGGCAGATGATGTTGGTGTCCCCTGGCTGAGCGCTCCTCTGCACATTCCTGGGACATCAGGGACATCCTGCTGTGCTCTGGGGATGGGACAGTGCTGGCAAAGAGAAAAACACCAGCCCCATCTCTGCCCAGCATCCCCCTGAGGGGCCATGAGCAGCACGAGCTTGCTGGGTCTCAGCCCAGTTCCCAGCAGGCAAGAGACTGGTGTCACCAAACTGATGTGACAAGCAGCACAGACAGCTGGAGGGATGTCCCTCCTCAGGGCCTGATCTGTCCTTTGCAGGAGCCCTGAGAGCCTGGTGCCACAGCGAGGATGATGCCACTCGTGCCCACAGCACCCAGCAAAGCCCCAAATGTGGGTCACGGCCACCAGCAGTGACCTCGTGCATGAGCCCCCAGCCACCACAGGGGTGACCAGCACTGATGAAGAGCATGGTGATGAAGCTCTGGGATGCTCCTGTGGGGATCCAGTTTCTCTCCCAGTCCCTTTTCCATGGCCATGCAGCTGAGCTGAGGGAGAAGCCTCTCCGCAGCGCTACGAGTTCAGCAGCTCAGCTGCGCCGGGGAGAGGGAAAGAAAGAAAGAAAAAATCCCCAGCGCGAGCAAGACAGACTATAAATAAAAGCTGGAGAAGTGGGAGGCAGCAGCCACAAGGGCTTTCTGAAGCAGCAAGAAAAGCAGGTGCATGTTGGCTCCGGCTCTCGATGCCTTTGTGTTTCCCGAAGAAGCCTGGGTATCCCTAATAGCCGGGCTCCGGGTGGGAGCGGGGCCGGGCTTCCCTCCCGGAGCTGGGAAGGCACAGACATCTGAAGAGCAAATTCCACACAGGATGGATGGGAGCGACGTCGCTGAGCCTGGGGAGTGAAGAGAGCCGAGGAAGAGGGAGGAAGGGAGGGAATGGAAGGCTGAAAGGGAGCTGCCGGCACCGACACAGCCCCGGCGGCTTCAGGTTTAATGGATGAAGGGGATCCTCCAGACGGAATTCCTGCTGGATTTAGTGGTGGATGGAGGGAACTGCCAGAGCTCAGCCTTGGGTGCATCCACACCGGGATTCCCCCAAAAACTGGCCTGCAGGGATACAGGAGCAGTGGAGGGAAGCAGAATTCCTGTCACTCCCCAGGGTCACCCCGAGCTGCTGGGGATGGGGACCCCGCGCTCCGCCGGCGCCTGCCAGCACGGAAGGAGTGGAAAGAAGAGAGGAAGAGAAGGAGACAGATGGGCAGCGATGGAAACATAAGTTAACTCGAAGGAAGCGGATAAACAGCAGGCAGGGAGCAGATCCCAGCACATATGCTGCGCCACAGCCAGCCAGGCACAGGGAGCTTCCTCGCCATTCCTGCTCCCCAGGCCTATGGACGGGGCTGGGCCGTGCAGGAGGTGGGCAGCAGGATAGGGTGAAGGCTTGAGGCTTGGGGTGAAAACCCTCAGAAGGTTTAAGGCCAGGGCTTGCAGCTTGGGAGCAGCTCATGGCCGTGGGGCATTGTGGAAAACCAAAGCAAAATTCTGGCCAAAGCCACAGAGGAGCATCCATGAGATGGAGGTGGGGAATCACAGACCAGTTCCCTATGACAGCTGGGCTGGATTTGACCAAGGAGAGATGGTTCCTTCCTTGCTGGCAGGGACAGACAGGCAGGCAACTGGATTTGGGCCAGGTGAGTTCTCCAGCCTCAGTTTCCCCAGGCAGGAGAGGGGAGGGGAGCAGCACCAGCTCCTACAAAGGGCTGCCAGGACCAAACACCACTCCTGGTGCCGATGCAGCAGCAGCTGCAGGTCACTTCTGAGGACTCCAGCAGCTGATGGACAGGGAATGAAGTCAATCCAAAGCCGAAGCAGGGAGGCTGAGACCCTCAAAAGTCCTTGAGCCCTGCAGCACGGTGCTGCCTGCTGATTACCGGGGACCCCAGCGCCAGCACAGCATCACCGGCTGCTCCGGCCACGCCACCACGGCAGGAGGGGACCCCGGCCACCCCACGGTGTCCCCCCTGCCCACAGCAGTGCGGTGGGGTCTCTGCTGAGGGGACTCTGAGCTGCCGCAGCCCCCGACTCGCCCAGAATAACAAGCAGGCGGAGCCGCGGAGCTGCCGAGAGCGCCTCTCCAGCGACGTTCGGCCGGGTGCTAATGAGCCCCGGGCTCTCCGATCTGCTCAGCGAATGTCATGACCCAGATTAATTGCTCAAAAAGACACCCAAAGGCTGCTAATAAAATAAAAAAGGAAAAAGGAGGAAAAAAAAAAAAAAAAAAAGAAAACTCCACAACAAGCCCCTTATAGAAGCCAGCACCCCTCCCTGCGCATCCCAGCGGCGGCAGCCCGGAAAGCGCTGCCCGCGTCGGGAATGCGTGGAGGGCAGAGGGCCAGGCAGTGCCATGGGCGCACACAGCCGCCCTTGTTCCCCGCTCCCCTCGGGGGCTCGGAGCCGCCGCCGGCCCCGCCGCACAAGGGGCCGCCTGTTCGGAGCACCCGCGCTGCCGGCGCCGTCCCAGGGGTGGCCAGCGGGACCGGATGCTGCCACAGGACCCCCACAGCCCTCGGGGGCTGCAGCTCTGCCCCCTCGGAGGGAAACTGAGGCGTTGGGAGCCGGGTGCTTCAAGGGACAGAGCTGTTTCAATGTCACCCGGGTCCTGCTGGCACAGGGCATTGCGAGCAGGTGGCCTTTGCATCATCCCTTCCTCTCGAGAGCAGCCTTTCTCCTGGAGCCTGCAGACATCAGCTCTCCCAAGGCTTTGATTCCCCGGCCCTCCGGCAGCGTGTGGCTGTCCCCGGGGGGCTCTCGTGGCTGTCACTCAGCTGCTTGTTACCTTCTGCACCGACTCAGAGCCTCCCGCACAGCTCCAGCACTTCCCACTGCCATGGCCGTGGCTACCACCACCCCAGTGCTGGGGGGTAGGAAACCCTCTGCAGGGATGTCTGTACCCAAGGATGCTCCCATCCTTGGACAGGCTCTTCACAGCCACGGGCTCAATTGGCTACAGCTGACAGCCCGGCTGTGGGGCCATAATCCAGTTATTGCCTGAAAATACCTTCCTGTTCAGAAAAAAGGTCTTCATCAGCCCATGGACATGGCAGCTCTCACCCTTCTGCAGCCCCGAGAAGGAGGAGGGGGCTGGAGGGTCTCCCTGCCAAGAAGGCAGGAGGAAAAGGAAGAAAGGGAGTGGGAGCAGATGGGAGATGGCCACCCACCCACCCGGCTGCTCCAGGACTCCTGACCTAGTTATTAGCCATGGAGGCAAAGCACAAAGCAGAGAGGGATGGGGGGAAGAGCCCAGGCTCAGATCTGCAGAAATCTGTGGGTGATGGACAGGTTAACCCGGGGCACTTCCAGAACAGTCTGCGAGACAGAGCCTGGCTGCGAGCCACCACAGCTCACAGCTCAGCCGCCGTCGGTCATGCCGAGCCACGGAGACATTCCCAGCTCTGGGAGAAGACACCCTCTGACAAGAGACCTAAACTGCTGCACCCACGCAGCCGACAGGAGACATGGGGGCTGCCATCCCCCCCGAGCTCCTCCACTGTGGGCACTCGGGGCTGCCGGGGAGAGGCAGCACGAGGAGCAGAGAGAGGAAACTGGGGAGCTCAAATGAGAATTAATAAGCCACAAATTGGTAGCAGCAAGAGGAATTAACGCTGCGAAGAGGCTGCCAAGTGCCACGGGGAGAGAGAGAGAGGCACTTCCTCGGATTTCCGCTCAGCTCGGAGCTGTGCCTCTCATCCCGGCAGCTAAATGGAGCCAGCCCTGGCCTTGCAGCACCTTCGGAGGCAAAATCCTGGAGCATGCCTCGGGCTCTCTGGGGAGCACAGCCGTGTCCTGGATGCACCACAGGCTGCTCATGCCAAACCCGGGATCTGCAGCACGCCAGCGTGTGCTCAGCAATGCCAGCAGCTGGATCGGGACCTATTTGGGCAGCAGCGAGCAGACCAGCTCTATTCCTGGCTCCTGATATGTGCGGGGCTTGGGAAGCAGCCTGCAGCCTTGCCTGGCACACCGGAGCCTGACTGCCAGCCCTAAAGCATCCCTGCAAGACAAGCACCGTGGCCAGGGATCCCTCCGTGCCGGGCAGGAGCAGTTATTGCCTGAAAATACCTTCCTGTTCAGAAAAAAGGTCTTCATCAGCCCATGGACATGGCAGCTCTCACCCTTCTGCAGCCCCGAGAAGGAGGAGGGGGCTGGAGGGTCCCCCTGCCAAGAAGGCAGGAGGAAAAGGAAGAAAGGGAGTGGGAGCAGATGGGAGATGACCACCCACCCATCTGTGTCCATCTGAGCGCCCAGCAGGACGCGCAGGGGAGATGCTCCCGGTCCCCAATCACCGGGACACCTTTGGGGACCGAGAGGTGACACTCAGGAGCCCGCAGCTCCCCTCTCCCCGCCGGCAGCTCCAGCCCCGCGCGGTGCCGGCTGCGGGCGGCGGTGGCTGCAGCGGAGGTGGGAGCGATGATGACTCAGGAGATAATGAGGCAGATCAGAAGGAGGAGAGGAGCAGTGAGAGGACGCGGAGAGGAGGCAGCTGTGTCCTTCGGGCCCACACCCGCTCCCCCTGACGTGGCACCTCAGCTGCGGAGCAGGAACGCGCACCCCCGGCCCTGTGACTCACCCGGGGGGCACGGCAGCACCGGGGTGGGGCGATGGTTTTAACCCCGTCCCTCCTTCTGCCGGGAATGGGGGTCTCCAGGCAAGGAGGTGAGGGGGTTACACACGGGGAACCACCAGGGAGATGGCTTTGGGGTCCCACCAGTCCCCACCCATCGCCCACCACTCGGGGCCTCACTGCTGTGCCGCCCCACAGGGAGCCCATGGAGCAGCCCCCCGGCTTTGAGCTTCCAGCCTTTCATCCCAGCTGCTCCCAAACCTGCCTGTTCCCTAGCTCCTGATGGATAAACAGCCTCTCCTGCTTGGGGAAACTGAGGCAGGGAGGAACCAGACTCGCCCGAGGCTGCTGTTTCCAACCAAGCTGGCAAGGGAAGCCAGGAGTCCTGGCTCCTGTGCTCATTTTCATCCCAAGCTCATTTATAAAGTCATTTTCCCTTTGTGCCAGTGGCACCATGGGCTGGCCGACGTCTCTGGATCACTCTTTGCTTGCCAGTCTGGGTGGCTTCATCCCCACCCAGCGCCAGAGAAGGAACTTCTGGCCCTGAGAGGCTCCCCTGCCTCACTGTGCATCCCCAGGGCACAGCACACCACCTTTCCCAGCCTCAGTTTCCCTTCTTAACCAAAACCTGGCACTGCTGGGTGCCTCAGTGTCTCCCTGTCAGAGTTCAGCCTCGGGGACCTTCCCAGCAGAGCCAGACTGGGCCCCTCCATCTCTCAGCATTTTCCTTCCTCGGGAGCTGAGCCTTGGCAAGGGGAAGGAGCTGCTTATGCAGAACAAATGGAATCAATCAAAACAAAAGGCAGCGGGCCTGATTCTATTTATTACCCATCCAAGGGTGTCAAACGCCTCTCCAGACATCCACAGCCATATGGAGAGGGGGAACCCAGCGGGGCCACCCCGGTGGGCAGGGACAGGCAGGGACAGGCAGGGCCAGCCATGACGAGTCATTCACCCTGCTCTGTCCCTCTGCTAGTCCTGGGGCACCTCCCAGCCCCTGCCAGCCCCACTGCCTGGCACCCTCAGCCTGCTCCTTGGGACTGCACCGTCCCCAGCCTCCCACTGCTCAGGGATGGTGGCACGGAGCAGCCAGGGCACGTGGAGTGGGGGAGGATGAGGAGCAGGGCACTGACACCTGCCCAAAATAGCTGGCACTGGATGCAGCACCACCTCCACGGACACTTCAGGCACTCAGGATCCATGGTGGAGGATCCAGCAGCAGGATCCAGCCCACGCTGCCGAGCGAATTAAATCTGTGCCTGCTTTTCCAGGAATGTCACTCATGTTAACACACTCCCTGAGCTCCAGGTACCTTCTCACCTCTCCCTCTGCCTTCCCAGCTGCTGGAAAAGGTGAAGCTGGAGTGCTCCTCTCCCAGCTGGGGCAGTGCCAGCCCTCTGGCATTGGGACAGAAGCTGGCAGGGGTAGGAAGACCAGAGAGAGGGTTTATTGACCGCTGGTGAGGCTGCAGCAGGGCAGTGGCGTGTCACAGCCTGTGTGCCAGAGGGACACCTGGTTCCTGGCACGTGTGGCCATGAGATCTGCAGGGGAAGGGGCCTTTGTGCCTGGGGGCTACTGCAAAACACCAGAGCCTCCTGTCCGGCCTGGCTGGCGTGGGGCTGAGCCCAGCTCAGGGCTAAGAGCACACCTGGGCACAGCTCCTGGGGCTGGCACCTCCAGGTGAGCCATGCTGGGCTGCAACTGCTCTTCTCTCTGTCCCCAGCACGGCTGCTGGGCTGTGCCTCAGTTTCCCCTTCCTGGAGCCTGCCCCACCCGCCAGTGCTGGGAGCTGCTGATCACAGAAGGAGCAGAGGGCAATGCCCCGGGTTCCATCTCCGGGGCATCCAGCCCATCCCGGCGCTGGCAGCACAGCCATGGGCTGGGAGCCATTCCCGGGCAATGAGGAGACGCCAGCTGGGCTTCGTGCTTCTCAGAGAACAGGGCCACGCAGCTCTCCTCTCCATCCCACTTGGCTGAAGCTGCATCCCTCGGGGCCCCGGGGCTGGACCTGCCCCGTTGGAAATGCCGTGGGGAGCCGGGCACTCGGGAGGGCTGGGGCAGGCTGGGACTCGCATCCCGCCGAGCCCTGCAGCGCGTCCCAGCCCCGGGGCGGCGGGGAGGATGGTGCTGCTGATGACGATGATGATGATGATGACGATGATGCTCAGCGGGGGATGAAGCTCCCGCCGCGGCTGCAGGCTCCCCCTGGCGGCCCCGCCCCGCCCGGAGAGGGGCAGGGATGGCATCTCCCATCAGAGGCATTCCCATCAGCAGCATTCCCACCGACAGCATCCCGCACCCACAGCCTCCTACAACGGCTGCATCCCGCCCCGGCTGCACCCACACCGACAGCATCCCACACTGGCTGCATCCCGCACCGACAACATCCCCACCGGCAGCACCCCGCACCTGCAGCACCCCAAATCGGCAGCTCTCCCCCCCGGCAGCATTCCCTTTTGGCAGCATCCCACACCGGCAGCATTCCCTTTTGGCAGCATCCCACACCGGCAGCATTCCCTTTTGGCAGCATCCCACACCGGCAGCATTCCCTTTTGGCAGCGTCCCACACCGGCAGGGTCCCCCGGGCCACCAGCTGCCCTCTGTGCTGCCCCGAGCTGGGAACACCCCCGGCAGCATCCTCCCTCCACCCAGCAGGGACGCAGCTTAAGCCCATTTAAATTATAGTTCAAAGAGAGGGTTAATGAAGGGGTTTGCAGCTGAGCCCTTCCCAGCATCCCGAGGGATCTGGCACACCAACCAGGAGGGGCTTGCTCCCCTCTTTGGGTGGGAAGGGACCTTTAAAGGTCATTTAGTCCCTGCAGCCCGTGTCAATGTGTGCCCCTGGTATGGCCTGTAAGCTCACCACCACCCCCAGCACCAGGACAGCCCCTCCACTGCAACCCCACAGCTTTTATGGCCCTCAAATTCCTCCCATCCCCTGCAGAGACCCCTGAACACCCAGCTCTCAGTGCAGGCCCCTGCCCCTTCACAAGGGGTTTTACCTCCACCAGACTAAATCCAACAGCAGCCAAGGAAGGGGGGCAGGACGGGAGGGGGAAGAGGCACTATTTTCTTTTTCCAATTTGATCTTATTAAAACTTCATTCAAAGAAATAGACTTTTCATCTCAAATCTCATGCAAGTTTCATGGCACTGCAGATGGCGGAGTGGGAAAACGCTCGTCACAGAGTTTAATAACAGCACCCAGCCCTTAAACTGCTTCCTCTCTGTGCCAAAACGTCCCCAGCGTGCACCCAGAGCACACCCCACGCTGCCCAGCATTTTAAGAACCATCCCCCCTCCTCTCTAATGGTTTTGCTTGGTTGTCACCAGTTAAATCTGCAGCCCTCTTGCACCAATAAATCCCCCTGGATGTGCCAGATGCAGGCAGGAGCCCGCTGCCCATCAGGAGATCAGCACGGTCTGTCCATGTCCTGCTGTCACCCCTGACTGCCTGCTGTGCCTCAGTTTCCCCAGCTCCACGTGCTGTGGCTCTGCAGGGACTGGAGCCGTGTGCTGTAGGAGTGTCAGGGGGTAGGACAGACAGAGATGAGAGATCTCTGCAGCCAGGGCTTGGAATTTGGGGTTTATTGCAAAGGGCCTGGGTGCAGGGTCCTGCTGGGAGCTGCCAGGCACAGCTCAGAGCAGGCCTGAGAGAAGAGAGGGGGAGAGAGGATGAGAGGGTGAGAGAGTAAGAGGGGCAAGAGAGCAAAAGCATAAGAGAGTAAAGGGGTAAGAGAGCGAAGTTCCTGTCACAATACAATAAACCATCTTCTGTGTTGAATATTCTGATTCTCACTAACCAATCCAGTACAAGATACAAATCCTACAGCATTTACATACAGCCTATAAGAATCATTACATTACCAGACTGTGTTACATTTTAAACCCTACAAACTCCTCTTTGGGCCCCTTCTGCCAAGCTGGCAGGGTCTGCTCTGCCCCTTGGGCCTGCCTGCAAGCAGAGGGTGTTGTTCCATCAATAGGGGATCACCTTCAGCCAGCCACACCATTGTTTTCCAGTTGTTCAGTAACTGAGGGATCTCAAAGCTTGCTTTCATTTCAATCTTGCTCATAGTTTCCATATTCTCAAAACCTTTTGCCAGACAATCACATTGATGAGGCTTTCCTGTTTCATCTTCCCCATCAGTGTGCCAGCAGCAGTGGCATCCCGTGGGACCCGGCTATCAGCGCGCTAAACGCTGCGGGTGCCGGGGTGCCTGAGGTGTCCCCCGAGGACAGAGGAGCCGCTTCCCCCCTCTCGGGTGCCTCTCGGGCTCCGTGGGAGCGCTGACTAAACAGCATCCCCGATACAGTCATTAATAAACATCGATGTCGCCTCCGCGCCGTGAGGAGCCCGGCTCAGCATCCCGGGAGGTGCTGATTCATCACGGGAACAGCTGCCCTCGGCTCCCCGGGCCGGCACGGGGCTCAGAGGATGCTCAGAGGCTGATCTGGAGCGGGGAAGCTGTGGAGGCCTCCCCTTCATGCCCGGCTGCTGCAGCAGCAGCCACAAATGTCAGCAGGCAGCTGCAAAGCATCTCGCTGGCTGCTCCCGGTGTGAGAGGGAAGCCCTGGCTCTGGGCAGCTCGGAGAGGGGCCAGGACCCGGCTCCTGGCTGTGAATTCACCATGAGCGGGCTCTCCATCACTCACAGCCCCGTGCCCACACATCCATCGAGGGCTGCTCCCACCGAGCTGCCCGCACGGACGGGGAGCAGAGGGACCCTGGAGCAACAGCCCCTGTGAGGTGAGGGGCAAACTGCGGCAGATTCAGAGCTCGGAGCTCTGCCGAGTCCATCCAGGCACCGCCGCGGCCACGGGAAAGGCAAACCCAGCGCTGGTTCGGTGATAGCCGCACACCCACGGACAGCACCCTCCGGAAGACAAAGCACATCCAGAGCCTTCGCCGGCAGCTCTCCGCACCAGCCCGAGCCTCCTGCCACAAGGGGGAACTCCTGGGCTGGAGAAATTCATCCCAGAGGAGCTCCGCGGCTCGGCACCCTCAGCCCTGCTCCCAGGGAGGCTTTTCCCCAGGGAAGGATGCTCTGCCCTCGCTCAGCACAGGGGTCTCGGACCCCTGCTTGCCCCAAACCACCTGAGGGCATCTCCCGTCCCCCTGCCCCTGGGGAGGGGTTGGGTTCATGGGATTCCTGTCTCTGACCTCCTTTCTCCAGATGATCCAATCCAAGGGATGAAGGCCAGGCAGGGGGAGGGAGTTTAACTGAATGAAGGAGAGTAGCAGGGCAATGTCTCTGAGACATCACTGAGAGTACCCAAAAAACCCCCACATACCCTCTGTGGGTGGCTGGGTCAAGCAAGGAAAACCTGGACATTTGTATCATCACTGGGAAGGAAATCCAACAGGACTCCCAGGAAAGATGTCACTGCTCTGGCTCCCACTGCTGTCCCTGGCACCCACACAGGCACAGAGGAGCAGGACTTGCATCCCAGCTGGACCTGCCACGCTCTGGAGCGAGCCCAGAGTCCTTCAGTGGGGCAGAGGTAAGACTGAGCACTGGTCCACATCTGGCTGGTGCCATCCAGCTGTGTATTCCCACAGCCAGGCTGTGTGGTCGCTGCTCTCCCCCATGGACATTCGCCTTCCCCTCCGCCTCCTCGAAGGCTCCAACCCCCCCTCCCCAGCAGCAGAGGATGGTGTTTGGCTTGGCCACGTGGCTGTCCAAACAGCAGGGTGGTTCCAAGATAAAATTTCCTGTGGTGCTGCTCACACAGAGCCCAGGGGAGTGTCTGTTTGGGGAAAGGTATCAGATAAACTCCAGGCTGGGTGGGATCCAGCCCTGAGCAGAACCCATGGGGGGGTCTGAGCCCATTGTCTGAGCCCCAACCCCACATGTGGGAGATGCAGGAGCATCGATGATATTGGAGACAGGCACACCTGGAAGGGAGCTGGGCAATGCTGCATCATGTGAAGAAATAGCACCAAGGGGTCAGAGAGGCAAATGAAGGTGATGAGAGCTGCAGTGGGGTTGGGAAGTCTATCCAAAACCTTGGGGTGACAAGATCTCCCCATAGATCTCCCCACAGATCTCCCCACAGATCTCCCCATAGATCTCCCCATAGATCTCCCCATAGATCTCTCCATAGATCTCCCCAGTCTGCACAGGGACACTTTCAGGAGAAAGGAAAAGATTCCTTGGCAGCCAAATGTATTGAGAAGAGGGTGGGAGATGCTGGGGAATTTGCCCCCAAGATGGAATACCAGGAGCAAGGGAGAAAGAGACAAAACACAGAAAGGGGAAGAAGGATGCCAGGAGGATGGAACAGAGGGGCATGGGCCAGCAGGATTAGCAATGATAAACTTGCAGCTAAACTGGGCTTATGTCAGCCTGTATTACCCAGGAGTGACAGCAATGATGGGCTTGCTCATCTGCCATTTATAAGTGGCAAATTCTCCCTCCATCCTGTTTACTATGAATTAGCTGGCATATGTCTAATCGTCTTTGCAAGCACCACTCGACTGGCAGAGATTAGAGCCCTGCTCCTCCTCCAAACCCAGCACTGCTCTCCACTGCAAGGCAGCAGGACACTGCTCCCACCAGGCTGCCCAGGAGGGGACCAAGGGTGGCACTCAGTGACACAAAGCAATTCCCCCAGCCCCACAGCCCTCCAGAAGCACAAAGTCCCAAAGCAGCCAGACCCCCCAAGAATTCCCTGTTCCTCCAAAGGAGCCTGAGCAGCTCTCTTCATGAGACAAGCCCTCCTCTGGGACTGCTTCAGACCCAAAGGTGTGGGATGCCATCATCTGGAAAAGCCATCAGGCAGATGGGACAGGGAAAAATGCACCAACAGGGACTCAAGAGACCAACAAGAACTAAATCCTTGACTCCTTTCCAAGCAACTTGAGCACATTGCCACTGCAGAACCTGACTGGTTTCCATCAAGAGCCATGAAAACCAGCTTGAGCCAGGGATTCACATGAAGAAGAGCTGGGAGGGCGAAACCTAAGGCACTTATTAAACAATAAAACAGTGCAAGAGGTGTGTGCATGCGTGGGGGTGTTTGCATGGCCAGCTGCCTGCCCCAGGGCGTGTGTTGTTTGGCCAGCAAGGTGCTGCTTGGGTGGTGGGAGACCCTTGGCTGACACTGGATGTTAGTCAGGCATGTCAAAACAACCTTGGAGAGCTTGGAAAATCCAGACAAGGCTGCTCCAGCGCAGCAGCAGGAGCCCTCGGAGCCAGGGTAAACAGTGACTCAGGAAGGGAAGGAGCACAGGGAGCACAGGGAGATGGGAGGCAGTGAGGGGCGCTGCCCAAGGAGGCTGCTCTCACCTGCACAGGCTGGATTTGAAGACCTGACTGCCCTCCTGCCATGGTGCTGAAGAAGAAGAGCAGCTCCTTCTGCCCCAGGGCATGAGCAGCCTGAGCCCTGAGCTTTGCAGAACATCCTCACTCTCCTGAAGAAACGGTTTTCCCTCTGTGTTCCCCATTGTCTTTCAAGCACAGAGATAAATTCGACAGAGCCTTATCTCTAACAGTTATCAGTGTGTGCAGCAGGGTCTGTAAGGGATCAGGAGAGAGAGGGAGCCTCCCCTTCCCACACCCCAGCAGAGGAAAGGGAGTTGTATCCCCCTTCTCCAGGCAGCCCAGCCAGGGAAGCAGGGCTGGCTGTTCCCAGCCACAGAGCTGAGCTGGGTCAGCAGCCCCAGCACCCACCCTGCCTCTCCCGAGCTGGTGCCACCCCCGGCTGCCTTGGCAAGGGCACAGTCAGTGGGACAGGCAATGACAGCTGGCCTGGCTTTGCTGGGGGCTGTGGCAGGGCAGTGAGCACTTGGCTGTGAACAGGAGATGTGCAGCACACCACAGGCTGCCCGGGGGCCGCCCTGGGCCAGCCAGATGCTGCTTGCTGGGCAGGGAGAGGAAAGCTCTGCTCACACCAGCCACTCACCACGGCTGCCTCGTGCCTCTGCGCTGGGGAACCACAGTGCCCTGGTTTAGGGCAAATTTGGGAGAAAACCTCCAAAGGGGACCCCTCCAGAAAGCAAACCCACACTGCCCCTCTGCCCAACTGGCTTGGGAAGGATTCCTTGGAGAGAAGTGGAAAGGACCTGTTTATTAATAGGCACAGCACCCCCCAGCACACAAAATGAACAATACCAGGTGACACCACTCTGTCACTGCTCTGAAAAAGTTGACAAATTCAGAAAGTCTCTCTTGGGGGTGCTCGCTCTGTTCTCAGTCCCTCAGGTGCTGGGGCAGCTGCTGCAGCCACAAGGGGCAAACTCTCGGTGTTCCCAGGTCCCAGTCCAGAGCAGGTCGAGTAGGTCCAAAAAAGAGAAAGGAGAAACAGTCCAGGGAAAAATTGGACTGCTTAGCTAAACTAACTAACGAGCAGAAGCAAAAAGCAAGAGCAAAGTGAAAAGCAAAGCAAAAAGCAAAAGCAGCACCATGTACTGCCCTGTGTCTGTGTGTCCCACCAGCCGTGGGGAGCAGCTGATAGAAAAACCAAACCAAACCAAACCAAACCAAACCAAACCAAACCAAAACTTTCACTCTTCAGAGCCAGTCTTGAAGGCACAGAACATGATATGCAGCATGAACAGAACACACAAATGGGGATACAAGCATCATAACGTCACCCTAGGACACACAGCTTCCAGCAGGCTGGGGCTCCAGAGGGTGCTGGAGCCAGGCAGGCAGCACTGCTTGGTGCTGGAAGGACAAGGAGACAAGGTCCTGGCTGGGGACACCTGGTTCAAGGCCACCTCTAATTAGTATTGGTGCCCTGTTCTTCTAAGTTCTTCTAAGCCTTCTGATGTTTACATTCTTGTAATGAAGTTTCTCATGCACTTTTATGTAAATAATTACTGTTTTACATTCTTTTCTGAAGGAGGAGAAATTTGCTGGACTGTTGGTTTGTCCAGTGTCATTGGAGAGGTGGCACTTTCATCCTCCAATCCACTGTCACTTTTGAAAGTCTAGAAATATTGGAGTCAGAAAATAAACTTCCCTTCTTTTTACCTTGGAGTTTCCAGTGTGTGTGTCATTTTATTTCATGTCCTATAGTGACACAGTATCACTGTCTTCTCTGTGCCTGGACCAGCACAGGGTGAGGGAGCTCAGCTCGGGGATGTCTCCAGGGATGTCTCTGGGGATGTGGCTGCTCCAGGTCGGGAGAAATGAGCGTGCAGCTTGGAGGCAGCTGCAGGGAGCTCTGAGCAGGCTCTGCGCTGTGCTGCAGGATGAGGAGGCAGCTGTGGCCCTGTCCCTGGGGGTGAAAAATGCCTATTTTATGATTGGCTTTTTGCAAATATTGAAATGAATATTAGATGTGTTATGTTAGAAAGTGATGCTGTATTAATTCTCTTAAGAAGTGTGTTAAATATAGTTTTAGGTTATAACATAATGTGAAAATAGAAACTATGCTATGTAAGATACTTTTTTTAAAGAAAGGACTTGCAGCGAGATAGCAGCCACAGGACATCTAAATGTTTCAGAGAAAAATAATTCATTGCCCCTATTATCAGAAGAAACAAACTTCTTCCTGCCTTGCTCAGCCCTGAAGAGCTGTCAGGATTCAGAGGAAGAAGCTGACACTGCCCAGCCAGAATCCTGTGTTTGAGTGGAATTTATGCATCATGGATGAGGTGTATGAATATGCAACAGGCTGTTTCTTTTAAGGGTTAATCCTCTGTTAACCGTGGGTCCTTTTTCGGGCTTATGTTGCCCAGAAAAGGTACCCAGACTGTCCATAACTCTATTTTTCTATTGTCTCGTATTGTCCTAATCTAAATTGTCCAAATTATTATTACTCTAATTATATTACTATTTTTATAATCACTTTATTACTATTAACTTTTAAAATTTAAAAAAAACCAAGCGATTGGCATTTTCCACACTGGGGGTTAGCTGCCTCCTCTGTGTGGCTGCCACCCCAGCACGCTGCTGAGGAATGCAGGCACTCCCCACATCCCAGGCTCTGCTGCTGGACCCTGTTTGCTCAGCAGGAAGGTTTCCAAGCATGGCCAGTCCCCAGTGTTCACTGCCTGCCCTGCTGACCACAGACGTGAGAGCCCTTCAGCACAAAATATCCTGAGAATACTGCCTCTAATTAGAGGGTAGAGTTAAAAATACCCATAGTCCATAAAGAGAGGGAGGCAGACAGGGAAAAGGCACATGCCAGTGTGACTGACGCCCCGGGAGGGAGACGAGATTAGAGCCACTCAGCCTCACACACAGAAATGATTCAAAATAGATGAGCATATGCCTGAGCAATGAACTAGGGGGAAATGATGGCACTGGTGTAGGAGTGGGGTCATGGGCTGTGACACCAGGGAATCAACAGCTTGTCTAGACTGCAGCAGACAAAAAAAGAGATGCTGTCTTCAGCTAGGAGTGAGAGGCACTGGAGCATGAGGCCATCCTTAAAAAGCTGCCCGAGCAGCAGGAGGGTGTGAAAGAGGGATGGACACAGGCCAGACACCTGCATCTCTCCCCAGAGCTGCTGGGAATGATCTGGGTAAATCCAGAGATCAGGAGTGATGTGCACAAACATGTACCTGCCTAAAGTGACCCTAGAAACCCCCCAGGACAAGGCAGGACTTTGTTTCCAGACACCCTACCCAGTCAGACTGAGAGGTTCTGTCCCACCAAGGGGAACCAAGGCTGGGACACAGCTCCTGCTCACCCCAGGGCAGCTCCAGGGAGACTTTTCCTCTCTGGTGGCCATTCTGCCACCAGTTACACACATCACCTGTGACCTTCCATCTGTCACATGCAAAGGTGGCTCTAGAGACACTTCAGATCATCCAATAAAATCACATCTGCAGGTATTTTCCCCCTGAGAAAACACTGTGGCCCAGAACCCTTCTCTTTTGTGTAAAGTTTTTTCTTTAACACAACAGATTCCCCCCAGTGCTGCTGCTCCCACCTCTGACAACAGCCAAACCCTCTCTGGTGGAGCAATCTGCCGGGACCTCCCTCACCCCAGGCCAGCAGAGTCCTGTCACCATCACAGCATCAAAGTTAAAGAGGTCTGGAGAAAGCTGCAGGCTGGGAAAGGTCCAGATGGACAGCCCTGAGGGCTCAGACAGGCTGCTCCTCCTCACACAAGGTATGGCACAGCTCTCTGGCAGAGCCCTGGTGCCTGGGATAATCACATTCCTGCCTGCCATGTGGACTGCTATTGAAAAGCCATCGTGACAGGCACAGCCTGTTATTACAGGTTTGAGCAGCTTCTTCCCAGCAGGGCTTGAAACTCAGTTTGGGCCTCCAGGCACTGCAAGCATCAAAAAGATCCATTTTCTCTGAGCTGCCTTCAGATCCCAAACACCTGATGTACCGCACGCTCCATGCAACCTTCAGAAATCCCTCAGGGCTTTTTTTCCCCAGTTTAGTCCTTGGTCACCGTCCCTCTGTTCTTACAAGGAGTATCTATGGCTTTATCCCACATTTTGTTCTCCATCACTCCCCACACAGGCTGTCCTGGAGCTCCCTGGCAGGGCCTGTGCTCCCCTCCTATCATCCTGCAGATTCCTTTGCTTGTTTGGAGCATGGATTGGAAAACCCTCCAGAGAACAAGGAAACCACAGGAAGAGGTCCTCCTCATTTCTGAATACACCCCTGTGCCACACAGGGCTGCCCTCAGCACAAATTTTATTCTAGTTGCTTGTTTCAACAATAAATAAGGGAAAGGGAGCTCCATCTGTGTGTGGAAATCAGTGTTTTACACAGCAGTGCTTTGCCATCCCAGCCTGATGTATAATATTTATAATATACAAATATATATATTTATAATATATATTAATATAAATGAATTCATATCTTGTATAATATTTATTAATAAATTAATATCCTGTATAGTATTTATTGTGACTCTTGAGTTTGTTGAGTTTCACGTTTCAAAGTGCTCCTCTGTTGTAATATGACACGAAATGAATGACACTTGCACGCTGAGATGTTTAAGGTAAAAAACGGTGTGTTTATTTCTGGATTTTGATATTTATAGAATTTTAAAAGTGGCTATGGATTGGAGAATGAAATTGCTATTTTTTTAATTACACTGGTTAAACTAACAGTTTATTAATTTTTTTCTTTTTTTAGAAAAAACACAAACCAATTATTATTTACATAAAATCTCCGTGAAAAACTTCATTACAAAAAATGTAAATATCAAAAAGCTTAGAAGAACTTTAAAAACCCAGAGTAACGCTCCTCAGAGGCAATGGCAGCTGAAAAGGCAGGACCTGGCTGCAGTGAAACCACGGGGGCAGCACAAAGAGAAGAGCTGGCAGGGTTGTATCAGCCTGAGAACAGCAATTGGCACATCCCTCTGGTGCAGGATGGATATCTGGGATGATGCCGAGGTTTCATGCCCTGGTGTTATCCTGAAGGTGATATCTGCTCTGCCAGTTGACTCCAAAGCCGGCCCCTGCCTGCATTGATTATTCAAACACACTCTCAGGGCACGCCTAGGCTGGGCTCCAGCAGCCTGGAGAGGGGAATCAAGGCTTGGGGGAGCTCCTCAGAGCAGATCCAGCTCCCCCTCGAGTGGCCCAGATGGCCTGGGGGAGCCAACACACCTCGGCACAGTCCTCCTGTGGCTGTCCCAGCACGGCTCATTCCCACTCAGAGCAGCACACAATGGTTTGGGGAGGAAGGGACCTCCAAAATCATCCAGTTCCACCCCCTGCCACAGGCAGGGACACCTTCCACCAGACCAGGCTGCTCCAAGCACCATCCAAACTGAAATAATTTTCTTTTTTTTTCTGCAATCTAGCTAGAGACCTCCCATCCTTCTTTGTCTCTTCTGTCTCATCTCCTCTCTGCCCTGATCAAGCTGCTGCTGGAAGCTAAAGAGGATCCTGACACTTCAGTGATTGCACTTTATCGCTGATTATATTCGCTGTCATCACATTTTACTTCTCCTGTCAGAGCAGCCCAAATGGGCTGTGTTAAAATGATTCCCAACTCGACAGGGACCCAGCCCAAAGACTGCCAGAGTCAGGTTTTAAGCCATACAGCCTTATTAGGTGATTCCTTCCCCTTCATCCTCAGGGAAATGTCCCATCTGGTCATTAGAATTGATGAGACTCCCTGTATTAATTTCACCGGGCTCAGATCATCCCTTTAAATCTACTCATTAGCATCTCGAGTTAGATCTGCTGCGTTATCAGGTTAAATACATTTTTACATCCCTTAACTCCTGCCAGCTCTGCTGAGCTGGTTTATGGAGCAGAGGAGAGCTCTGCCTTTCATTCCAGCTGCTTGATCTTCAACAGCTTCTTAATTGCATCCTCATCAGACTCTGCTGGCGGTGACGCAAGAGCCAGCATTAACACAGAACTTGCTCTATTCGGGGCCACTGTCCCATGCTGATCATTTCTGTTGCTCTTAATCAAAGAAAAAGATCCTGGGGCACTTTTGAGGACCACACAGCAGCTTGGGATGCTCTCTGTGCCAAGCTATTTTTCAGGGCAAAATCACTAAATCAAATATTTGGCTGTGTCAGAAAGGATCTGGTCCAGCAGGAGGGCTGGGGAAGGTGTTCCTTCTCATGGGGGTTGGAACTAAATGATCTCTAAGATCCTTCCCAGCCCAAACCATTCTGTGATTCTATGGCTCAGGAAGTTCCTCAAGAGCAGCATTCTCTGCCCAGCTGCTTGTTTATGTTTCTTGCTTACTTTAAGTTGTTGAAAGTTTATAGTAAAATTCACAGACCAATGAGAGTTGGCTTTTCAGGGCAAATTCTCAGAGAAATCTCTTTTTAGGGGTTCTTCTTAAACATAAAGGGGAAACACTTTGGAACAAAACTTAGATGGGTTTTATAACCACAATGTTGCTAATATCCTGGCTCAAAAACATTAAAGTCCTCTTGGTGCCTTACTCAGGCTGAGTTTCCTTCTCTCCACAGAGCTTAACCAGCGGTTGGGAACGGCCTCTCTCTGCACCATGGGTGGGATCACCCCCTCTCCCCACCCACGGGGGTCCCCACCCACGGGGGTCCCACTGCCAGGATCACCCCCTTTCCCCACCCACGGGGGTCCCAAGACCGGGATCACTCTTCCTCCTTGCCGACTGGGGGTCCCACTAATGGGACCGACCCCTCTCCCCACTCGCCAGGGGTCTCACTACCGGGATCTCCATCTCTCCCATCCGGCGGGGGTCCCACGGGGAGGAATGGCTCCTTTTCTCACAATGTGAACATCCCAGTGCTGGACCATCCCCTCTCCCCATTCACGGGTTCCCACTGCCAGAACCATCCCCTCTCCCCATTCACGGGGGTCCCATTGCTGGGATCATCCCCTCTCCCCATTCACGGGAGTCCCACGGCCAGGATCATCTCCTCTCCCCATCCACGGGAGTCCCATTGCTGGGATCATCTCCTCTCCCCATCCACGGGGGTCCCATTGCTCGGATCATCTCCTCTCCCTATCCACGGGGGTCCCATTGATGGGACCATCCCCTCTCCCTATTCACGGGGTCCCACTGCCAGAACCATCCCCTCTCCCCATTCACGGAGGTTCCCCTCCCGGGATCATCCCCTCTCCCCATCCACGGGGGTCCCATTGCTGGGACCATCCCCTCTCTCCATTCACGGGGTCCCATTGCTGGGACCATCCCCTCTCTCCATTCACGGGGTCCCATTGCTGGGACCATCCCCTCTCTCCATTCACGGGGTCCCATTGCTGGGATCATCCCCTCTCCCCATCCACGGGGGTCCCACTGCCAGAACCATCCCCTCTCCGCATTCACGGGGTCCCATTGCTGGGATCATCTCCTCTCCCCATTCACGGAGGTTCCCCTCCCGGGACCATCCCCTCTCTCCATTCACGGGGTCCCACTGCCAGAACCATCCCCTCTCCGCATTCACGGGGTCCCATTGCCGGGACCATCCCCTCTCTCCATTCACCATCCCCCTGCCGGGACCATCCCCTTTTCCAGGCGGCGGGCCCGGGCCGCGCCCTGCCCGCGGGTGCGGTGCGTGCCCCCTCCCCTCCCGTGCCGAGCCGAGCCGTGCCGGGCCCGCCCCCGGCCGGTGCCCCCGCGGAGCCGGGACCGGGCTGGCGGCACCCCCGCCCCCGGGCCGGCGCCGCCCGGGCAGTGCGCAGGCTCGGCTCGGCTCCGCACACCCCATCATGGCGCTGCGGCGGCCGGAGCTGCTCCGGCTCCTGCTCCTGCCCCTGCTCGGTGAGTACCGGCCGGCAGCGCCCGCACCGCCCCGCACCGCCCGCCGCCCGCCCCGCCGACCGCGCACCGCCGTGCGCTGCTCCCGTCCGGATCGCGGAGAGGGGAGGGAGGAGGGATGCGCTGCTCCCGTCCGGATCCGAGATTCAGAGAGGGAGGAGGGATGCGGTGTCCCTGTCCCGGAGCCAGGGAGGGAGGAGGGATGCGCTGCTCCCGTCCCGATCGCAGATTCAGAGAGGGAGGAGGGATGCGGTGTCCCTGTCCCCATCCCGGAGCCGGGGAGAGAGGAGAGATGCGGTGTCCCTGTCCCCATCCCGGAGAGAAAGAAAGGAGGGATGCGCTGCCCGGGTTGCGATCCCAGGGAAAGGGGGTGATGCGCTGGCCGGTCGTGATCCCGGGGCAGGGAGGGAGGAGGGATGCGCTGCCCCGTCCCCATCCTGGAGTGAAAGAAGGAGGAGGGATGCGCTGCCCCGGTTGTGATCCCAGGGAAAGGGGGAGATGCGCTGCCCCCGTCACCATCCCGGGGAAGGACAGGGATGCGCTGCCCCTGCCCGTACCCGTGCCCGTGCCCCTGCCCTTGCCCCTGCTCCTGCCCTGCTCCTGCCCCTGCTCCTGCTCCTGCTCCTACCCCTGCCCCTGCTCCTGCCCCTGCTCCTGCCCCTGCTCCTGTCCTGCCCCTGCTCTTGCTCCTGCTCCTGCCCCTGCTCCTGCTCCTGCCCTGCTCCTGTTCCTGCCCCTGCCCCTGCCCCTGCCCCTGCCCCTGCTCCTGCCCCCGTCCCTGCTCCTGCTGCCCCGGAGAAGGGAAGGGAGGGGAGGGATGCGCTGGCCCGGGCGCGGGGGGATGCGGGGACAGCGTGGGAGCCGCCGGGATGTGGACGGGTCCAGCACACGGGGCCAGCACACGGGGCCAGCACACGGGGCCAGGGCCAGCCCGCAGCAAGGACCCGCCGGATGCTGCAGGGAGCGTGGGACACACACAGCACAGGGGGAAACATCCCAAAACCCAGCTCAGCAAGGAGCGGGTCCAGGGCTGAGGGTGCCAGGAATGTGCAGGCTCGGCAGGCAGGCAGGGAGGACACTGGTGCCTATTCAAGACCAGGCACAGGCGCCTATTGTTCGGGGGGCCCCGCGTGAGTGTTTGCAGTTTTAATTGCAAAAACATTTGCTAATTCCGCTCAGGAATGAATTTGGGCTCATTTGTTGTCTGGCTATTAATAGCTGGGGGATGAGGAGGGGGACAGCAGCCGGTGGGCTCACGTTGTCCTCCCCCCCTCTGCCCAGATGGCAGGAGGAGAAGATGGGGTGGAGTGGGGTTAGGCTGACAACCAGCCTACAGCTGAGTACCAAAATACACAGGGCTGAGCGTGTACACACTCACCAGTCACTGTTTTGGGTCAACATTCAAGGAAGTGAATGGAAATATTTCAAACAGTTTATCTAAGGACAAAAAACACTCCTCCAGTGACTCCAGAGAGCTCACAGAGTCGCTTAGAGTCGCTTTGGGTCTCAAGTAAAGTGAGATTTGGGCACTATTTACCCAATCAGTCAGCGGAGGGGTGTGAAGATGACTCTGACACTCATCCCCAACAAGCAGAGGGTTGTCACGCACTCCAGGCTCTGGTGTTCACTTGCTTTGCTGTGGTTTGGAGCAGAAGCAGCTTCAGTGGGAGAAATCAGGAGTGCCTGATCCCAGAGCATCACACGGTCTGCCCAGTGCTAGCTCTGGATTCAGCTGCTCCCTTTGATGGGCAAAAAACACAGATTTAACACGACTTTCCCTGGCAGAGGGGCTGCAGGGTAGAAAGGTGCCCCATTTCCTTCTTGTGTTGCATGAACAGAGCCCAAGTATCCTACTGAATCTGGCCTAAAGATAGGAGGAATGGAAACAAACTCCAGATATTTCTGTGTTTCTTCAGACAGACAATAGTTGCTAAAAGCAGCCAAACCCCACTGGTTTCACACCTCTGACTGAGAGGATTTACCTGGTGAGTGAGCCCAGTGGTGCCAAGCTTTGCTTTCCATTAAATTCAAGTCAGAGTGCCTCATCCTGTGTTGATTTCCAGTAATGTTTGAACTTGGGGTCATAAGCCCAAAAGATTGGGCAGAGTGAGGTTGAGAATAAAAAGGTTTCTTCCACTACTCCTGACTTGAGGTGCTGGGGGCACCCCACTAAAATAGGGTTATGCTGTCAGCAGTACATAAAATTAGACATGCACTGAAGCCTGCAGGGCTGGTGCTGGATAGTGGGATGGGAGTGTGACTGGAAGGATGTGTTTGTGCCAACTGATTACTTGGGGGAGAAAAAAGAAAAAGGCATGAAAAGAAGGAGGCAAAGCTCCCAAGATGCTGAGATGCCAACTCTGACCTGCTCTAGACTCTGAGGTGCTGCTCTGACCCCCGAGCGCTGCGGGCTGGGCTTGCCTCTGCTGTGTGCTGCTGCCAGAACAACCCCTGTTCTTGCTCGTGGCCTTAAAACATTGCCATGGAAGGGGAGCCAGTGAAGCATGGAGCGTTCAGAGCATTCCCAGCTCTAGGCACTGAAAGCCTCTAAAGGTTCTGCACATCAGGGAAATGCCATGGCCACGATTAGAGCAGGGGAAGCTCTCGGCGGCACTGATGGAGAGCGGGGCTCACGGCTGACTTCAGTTCTACCTCCAGCTCTCTCTCCTTGCCAGCTTCCCCGTGGAAACAAATATTTGGATTTTAGAGGATTTCACGGGCTGGGCTGAGGGCAGAGCTGTGGAGACCCTCCCAAAACTCTCGAGTATTTCCTGTTGAAAATGGAACATGCTGATAGCTTGTAGTCCTTGATGGGGAGATATGGGCAAGTCTCAGGCACATTTCAGCTTTAAAGCTCATTATATTCAAATCTCCTTTTGATTTAATTCTGAGGGCTTGGTAATAGGTTGGATTTCGCAAAAGGCTTTTTAAAATCTATGGAGTCGAAGTTCTCATTTCCTTTTTTTTTTTTTTTTAATATATGAAGTCCATCTGTCCCAGCCACCAACAACTGTTCTGAGTCAGCTGTCAGTGCCAAAAACCACTCGGTGGAAATGTTGTTAGCTCCCTTGCAGTGATGATAGGTTGCTTGTTGGTATGTTCTGATGGGAAGTATTTGTAGTATCGCTTTCTTTTCAACAGGCAGTAAAAAACCGGGACAAACGGCTTTGAGAGCCCTGCCAAAATCAGATGCTTAATAACATCTTCCAAAAAATTCCTAGGAAGGGCTTGGTGTTC
Organism: Molothrus ater; assembly: GCF_012460135.2. Taxonomy (NCBI): domain Eukaryota; kingdom Metazoa; phylum Chordata; class Aves; order Passeriformes; family Icteridae; genus Molothrus; species Molothrus ater. The sequence continues at coordinate 3,758,017 of NC_050499.2, forward strand.
CTTTTTGGGTAAGCGGGGTCTGGCATGGCCACCAAAGAGTGGTTGGATGCACATCTCCTTTACAGCTGTTGACAAAGAACGTGACACCAGCACATTCCCTCTTGCCCCGAATGCTTCTGAGAATTTCTTGGTTGCTGAAACACGAGGAGATCCAAAGAGTAAAACGTGTTTGCTTTAGTCTGTGGGCTGAGATGTTGCTCTGCTTTGTGAGCTTGGGTTCTTTCAGTGTTTATTTTCCCTGTACAAGTTGAATGCTGGGTCTCTTGGCCTGCTGCTGTTGTTTTTCAATTATCTGTCCACACACGGAGGATTTGCACCAGGGACACGCTTGGAGTTGCCAAAAAATCACCTAAACAAGTAAATAAAGCAGAATGAGCTGCTGCATTTAGCTCCACCAACAAGGACAAAAGCTGTGGGTGGCCTCCTGCCAGTTTGCCCCTAACTTTAGCCATCCCCAAAGGGCACAGCAATGATCAGCCCCCACTCACTCCTGCTTCCCCTGCAGCTTGCTTGGATTATTAGTTCAGTTCCTCTTGCAAATTGGGCTGGCTGCTGGCTCATCCTCTGCCATGAGTGTTTGTGTGTTGAAGCAGAACTGGCCTCCCAGTTGTATATTTAGAGCTAATGCTTCACAGTTGATTGCATCAAGCCCCGATGATCCGGAGAAGGTTCGTGAACTCCTTACAGAGCCGGCCTGAAGTGGTGGGAGGGAGTTAGCAAAGGCAAAGATTTCCACAGGCCAGCAGCATCCCGAGTCCTCAAGAGTCCTTGTCTCACACAACAAGAGCTTGTGTTGCCAACATGCCCTTCAACAAGATAAAACCACTGCTCTGTGCAAAAAAAAAAGCCGGTGGCCTGCTTGGAAACTGCAAAAGGAGATGAGTTCCAGATATAAAATTAATTAGGATAATTACATTCTCAATCTGGCTTCTCCATCGACGGGAATTTGAGCTGCAGCGTCTTCTCCTGATTGATAAGGGCTGGTTGCCTTCCCTCAGAGCCCCCAGGGAGTATCACGTTGTTGTGAGACAGGACCAAACCCCAGCGAAGCACCGAACATCACTCCTGGGAGGTGCAGGAGTCAGGGCGTGGGCACAAACCCCAGTCCTTGCTGAGTCAGGGCATGGCTTCAGAACCAGCTAATGGCTTTAATTGCACTAATGAATGTTCTGGACACAGCTTGAAATTCCCCCAAAGGGCCTGGATTGCTGCTTGGGTGCAGTTCTGGCAATAGCTGTGCTTGGGGCAGAGGAAATAACTGCTGGGTCACAGCGCTCCAGCTCCCTGCTGGAAGCCAGGGGTTTCACTTTTCAGAAGAATAAATAATAACATAAAACTGGACCTTTTTTTGGCTGGAAAGTTCAGGTCTTTGTTTGCTCGTGACCCTTCAGAGCACCGACAGGAATAACCTGAGGGGAGAGGTGTGGTTTGGAGAGTTTCAATTCTTTTTTTGTGGGGACTTAGCAAAATAAATCTGTAGGGAACAGGACAGTGAGGAGTTCATGGAGTCCCTTCCTTGGGGTTCCCCAAAATAAATATGGGGAACAGGACAGTGAGGAGTTCATGGAGTCCATTCTTGGGGTTCCCCAAAATAAATCTGTGGGGAACAGGACAGTGAAGAGTTCATGGAGTCCATTCCTTGGGGTTCCCCAAAATAAATATGGGGAACTGAACAGTGAGGAGTTCATGGAGTCCATGGGTTTCAGCAAAATAAATCTGTGGGGAACAGGACAGTGAGGAGTTCATGGAGTCCATTCCTTGCGGTTCACCAGAACACTGGTTGCAGGGATTATCAACTCCTCACAAGCTCCTGCTTCTCATTTCAGGGGTCAGGCAGTCTCTTTGGGGGATAAACATCGAGGGAGGTGTATTTTAAAGGTGTTTTCTGCTCAGGGACAGCCAGCTGAGGCCCTGCTATCACTTTGGTGGCCTTGCTGCCACTCTGAGGAAGCTTTGTGTGACTCCTGGGCAGCACCAGGACAGCTGCAAATGGAGCTGGAGTCCTGTTCTTCAGAGCAGCATCCTCAGCCAGGCCTTCAAATATCTTAGAAAAAGACCCCAATATGTAAAACGTGAGGTTTGGAGAGGGAGCTCCTCTGCAGTTCCTCAGTGTCTTGTCAAAGGTGCTTTTCTGCTGTGTTGGGAATTGGAGGGAATTGCTTTAGGTGCATGTTCCAAAGCAGAGAACAGGCAGAGGAAAGAGCAGCAGAGGCAGGAGCAAAATTTATAAATGGGAGTTGGCCAAAAAAGAACCCCAAAACAACAACAACAAAAACCAAACCAACCAACCAAAAAACAAACAAACAAAAAAACCTCCGAAAAACAAAAACCCCCAACCCCCCCCCCAAAAAAAAAACAAAAAAAACCAAAACAAAAACTAAAACAAAACCCCAAAAACCCCCCCAAAACAACAAGTATTTTGGAAATTTCTCCAGCTCCTGAGAGCACAGCTGGGTTGGATTCCCATGAACTCACCTGTGAAATGCTGTCAGATGAGAGTCCAGTCAGCTCTGGGCTGGCGTTGGCCAATCAAAGAGAAACTAAAGCACATACATGTTGTAACCTGACAGCCCACAGGTACTTCAGATAAGCTCGAAAAATTAATGGGAATTGTTCTGTCATGCAAGCATTGCTTGTCAGTATAAATAATCCCAGGTATTGGGCTCTGTGGTGCCCCTCATGGGCTGGAGCACAGGGCTTAAGACTCAGTTACAAGGGGAAATGAAGGTTTTTTCAGAGCACCAATGGATGAAATTAAATTGTGTGCAGATAATGCTTAAGGTTTTCTTTCTTTTTTTTTTTTTAAGTCATAAATCCTAGGGATTTCAGAGTTAAAGCCAGAGCATGCTGGAACCTACTCCCTTCAATGTACCTGATTATTACAACACAAATGTGAGATCAGCAGGTTTTTTGGACCCTCTTAATTTGTTTGGGCACAGCTGGCTCATTTGAAGACACACTGAGCTTTAAAACTGCAGCATGCCAGGGACTTACTCTATCTTTGGCATGAGGCTGAAAGGCAGCAGTGGACAATGTTCAGCAGTATTTCAAGATTTTTAATCACGCTATTAAAAATGTATTTTGGTGGCCTAGGTAAGATTTTCTGCTGAGCTGGAGAAATCCACTGAAATCTAAGGGGATTTTGTTCCTATTACTAGGCTGGGTTTCTAATGCCCATGACCTCCTCTGAAAATCCCTGCCTTAATAAACTTTGGGCAATTTCTTATATAAGTGGCCAGTATTTGACAGAGAGGACGTAAATCAGGACACTTTCAGGCTCTGTTTCGAAGGGTGGGAGTGAAATACTTCTAAAATTTCAGGTCTGTTGACAGCACCCGGCTTCCCTGCTCTCTTCCCATTGAGACATCTAATTAAATTGCCATTTTTGACACTCTTGCGCAGTATTTCTCAAGATGTACAGCCTTCAGCACTTGCTGAAGGAGCCCATGAAAATCCCACATATCCAAAGGAAGTCAGGAGTTCTGTTTTGTTAGTGACATGGAATAAGGCTGGCAAGCAAGGTCAGTGGAGGAGAGCTCTTTTTTACCTTTTAGCAGAGAAGCAGAGCTCTGCACAGCAGTCCTGCTTTTTATTCCCAGTGGAAAGGTTCCTGCCACTTTTCATCCCTCCTGGGTGGCTGTGTGTTCTCTCAGACCTGGAGTGGAGGTGGCTGCACAGCAGAGAACTTAATGATTTTTTCTGTAAGTGGACAAGATCTTTCAGCCCCAAAACCACCCGTGGAGAGCAGCATTTATTGTTTTGCCAGGATGTTATCCTTGGGAAACAGAGGTTTAATGGATGGTGCTGCTGTTAGCTGCCTTACAGAACAGCTTCTGTTCGCGGCTGTTTGCTGAGGGCTGACAAAAAAAAAAAAAAAAAAAGAGAAAGAAAAAGCAAAAACTCACTGGAAGCTCCTCAAAAGATGAATTCATGGTGCTCTCAGGCTGCCATAAAGATGAGGAGCGTTCCTGGGAGGATGGGATGGTAACTGGCTGTGTGAATCGTGGTGCTGGAAGGAGCCCCTATGTCCACAGCAGCTTTTCCCACATACCCCAGGGCCCATTAAGGAATTGCTGCCTGCTAATGGACTTCCTCCCGAGGCTCTGGCTGCTGACACTCTCCTGAATGATTTCCTGCAGCTCACACGGCAGGGAAGGTGTTGCAAAGTCCTGCAGCTCTCGCTGCTCCTGTAAAAAAGCTTTTATCCCCTCAAAGGGAACTTATCAACAGCTATTTTTAATACACACTTAAATCTTTGCTTTAATCTTTTTCTTCCGTATTGATCTTCAGCAAAAACCTTGCAGATAAATATTTCTTTATGCCCACCACGTTGTTTGGAGCTGGTTATTTTTAGAGCCTGGAAAACATCCGCTCTGTGCTAGGGAGGTCCTGAGCATCTTGGAAAGGGAAGTCCCAGCTCTGTGCTCTGGAGCTCTGGTCCAGCCCAGCCTGTGGGAGCCCTTGGAAGAAGCTGTTGAGGTCTTTGGGTACCAGCAGAGTGGAAGGAGTGAGGCACCCCTGTCTCAGGAGTGTTTGTGGTCAGGAGGACCCCAAGGTGTGTCAGAGAGTTTCTTTTCCCAGCTCAGCAACTGAAGAAGGAGTCAGGATGCTTCAGCTCTGCTTTTCAAGGTTGTTTATTTTCTCTTATCTAGTACATTCTTTCTCTGGCCTGCTGAGGTCGGTTCAGCAGGTCAGTCCGTGGCACACTGCCCGCCCTCAGGGTGGTGTTGTCTTTTTATACTAAAAACTACCTGTACTTTATTTACAATAATTTTCCAATACCTATCACCTATGTTAGACAGTTTGTCTCTACTCTAAACCAATCCAAAAGTGCCACCATCACCCCGAAGATGGAGGACAAGAAGAAGGAGAAAGAAGGACAAGGCACACCCAAATTCCTTCATCTTGGGACCCTGAGCCCCTATTCTAAAAACCCCAAAATTCTACTTTTCACCCTGTGACAAACTAACTGTCATTCTACTTAAACTTTCGTGGCTTGTAAATCCTCATATCAGGTTGGTAATTGTTTTTTCCATGGGTCAAAATCAAAGGCACAGGGGTCTTGGGCGCTGTGCCAAGGTCTCTGAGCCCCCTGGCAGGGTCTCAAGCCAGAGGGATGTCCTGGGTTCCAACACCCCGGTTGGGATTGGAGACATGAGCCATGGGACAGGTTGGTTTCACCCACCACGGATCTCCTCGCTGATCTAGAGGCTCCCACACAGCACAGGAGGTGCTGCTTTCCCTCCCTCTTTGCTGTGAGCTGCTCTGCTGAGGTTGCAGGTGGTGGATGTGCATGGGGCTGCTCTGATTTCCCAGCAAGGCAATGCCTTATCTCCTTCAGAGCTGATGGAGTTGCCTTTGAACTGGCAGAGTGCCTTATAATCGCCCACTGAGCCTCGTGGGCTCTTTCTCAAGCAGAGCTGGCAGTTTGAGTTGGTAAACATCCTTCTGGAGCTGGTGTTTTCCCTTCATTCTGGCCAGGTTTCAGCATCCCATAAATCTCAGAGCTCTGCCTGCTGGAGAGTGTCAGAACTCAGTGCATCCCTCTGGGTGTCCAGAGTTGCTGAGGACCCCAACGGGGGGCTCAGAGACCCTGGCACACAGCCCAGAGCACCTGGGGATTTGATTTTGACCCCTGGAGCAAGTTGCCAACTTTGTATGAGGACCTGAAAGTCACACAGGTTTGAATGGTGTAATAACAAAATGATCACAGGGTGAAAATGTAGATTTTAGGATTTTTGGTATGGGGGTTATGGGGACAAGATGGAGGAATCTGGGCGTGTCCAGCCTTTCTCCTTCTCCTTCTTCTTCTTGTTCTCCATTTTCTGCAGTGATGGTGGCACTTTGGGATTGGTCTAGAGTGGAAGTGCACTGTCTAACACAGGTGATGAGTATTGGGAATTCAGTGTAAATATGTTTTATGTAGTTTGTAGTATAAAAGGACAACACCACCTCAGGGGTGGTCACAGTGCCTGTGGCTGCCCTGCTGAGCTGACCTCGGCTGGGCAGAAAGAAAATTTTATAGATAAGAGTTAATAAACAACCTCAAGAGCGAAAAGTGAAGAGTCCAGACTCGTTCTTCAGCCGCACGGGCCGAAGCAGAGACACCCTGCACATCTCGGGGCAGCAATTATCAACAGCAGCCCGAGAGAGAGGAGCTTACACCAGGTACCAGCCCCTCCGTGCTGCCATCAGAAATGCTCTGGTGGGCCTGCCCAGCACACAGCTGTCCTGTCCCACACAGCAGGGAGAGAGGAGCCCTTTGAAGTCCCTGCTGGGGCTGGCAGCAGCTCCTGAGGCGCCCCAGCACCCCCTGTCCCTCTGCCAACTGCTCCTCCAAGCCAACAGCTGAGCTGCCACAGGGCGGGTCACCCTGCAGGGCTGGGCCTTTGCCAGGGGGCAGAGGGGTGTCACTGACATATTTTCTGAAAAATCCCTTTGCCAGGATTTTTCTCCTGGGAGGCTTCAGCTTCTCCATGTTTTGCTCCTCTGGAGTGTGATTTGGAGAATTGTTTACCCAGCATGTGAATTGTTTTTAATTAATGGCCAATCACAGCCAGCTGTGTCAGACACTCTGAGTCTGTCATGAGTTTTTATTACCATGCTTGTCTGGCCTTCTGATGTCTCCTTTCTCTTTCTTTAGTATAGTTTTAGTATATAATTTTCATATAATATAATATAATATAATATAATATAATATAATATAATATAATATAATATAATATAATATAATATAATATAATATAATATAATATAATATAATATAATATAATATATATATATATATATATATATATATTATATATAATTATATAATTATATATAATAATTATATTATATATAATATATATAATATAATATATATAATTATATAATTATTATAAATAATATATTAATTAATTATATATAATTAATATTATATACTATAACATAATATCATAAAATAATAAATCAGTCTTCTGAGAACTTAGAGTCAGTTCTCATGTCTCACCTCGTCCTGGGGACCCTCACAACACCACAACAATTAATAACCACAATTGATGTCCCGAGTGAGTGACACCCCAACAGAGGGGACTCCAGATTCCAGTTTATCCCTGAACATTGGAGGATTTGGGGGCTTTTGGGGCTCTATGCCCACGTCCCAAGGCGTGCTCATCGCCCACCAGCATCCTGCTGCTGCTCCACAATGAGAATTGTTCTCCCTGCCTGGGCAGGCTCCTGCTGTTCTGCTGCAGGCTCCTTGATCCTCCTCTTTCTGCAAATATTTGGAACAGATCCTTTTTGGCTGTTTTGACAGTTTGACTCAGCTATTAAATGACAAAAGCGAGCTGGAGCCAGGTTCACTGTGGTTACAAGCAGCTCTACAAAGAGGGGAGCTGAGGGTCAAATTCAGACACGGGGCTGTGTGGGAGAGGTCCTGGCCTCGAGGCTTGGTCCTGGAGCAGGGCTGGATGCAGCAGCTCTGCCTGCAGCCTGCAAGGGCATCCCTAACCTTTGCTGCCCGTGACACTGCACAGTGCCGAGGAGAGCCTGGTTTTGGAGTGACAAATATGCCATCATTCTGGCTGCTTCCATATTTCCCAAGAGCTTTGCAATTCCTGGCTCGTCCTTGGTCACTTCTGAGGCACACATGCTCTAAGTCTCACATCTCTCACTCAGCTCCACGTCCTGGACATGAGGCAAAGACTCCCTTGGCTATCAAGGCTTCTCTCTTTCCTCCCTCCCGAGTTTCTTCATGGTATCATGAGGAACTGTCACTCAGCTCCACGTCCTGGACATGAGGCAAAGACTCCCTTGGCTATCAAGGCTTCTCTCTTTCCTCCCTCCCGAGTTTCCTCTTGGTATCCGTGCCCCTCATTGAGAAGCAGTAGCTCCTTCAAAGACATGCAAGGAAGCCCATTTGCAGAATTTACAGCTGCTTCCCCAGCCTTGAGTGTCCTGCTCTTTAAGAGCAAGCTTTTAAGCGTGTTCTTAAGTGGGAAGATAAGTGGTGTTAGGATCCTTTCATCTTCTGGCTCAGAGCAGGCTGGAGATAACTGATAAGGGGATGACAGCAAGGAAGATGCATAGGCACCTTTGGATTTAATTCCTACTTTGCAAGGCAGTCTTTAAAACATCTTGGGTGGGAACAGAGGCTGGTAAAATAAAGCTGGGCCTTCCCTTCTCAGCATATGTCTTTTCCTCATGTCTCTGTGTGTGCCAGCAGACTGAGCTGGGTTCTCCATCTCTGAGCCCTCCTTCTGCTGCTGACATTCGAGGGACTTGGCTGGGGCTGTCTCTAGACACTGTTTCGGCTGCTGATTTCATTTGCACTTTTTTTTTTTAATTTTCTTTTTTTTTTTGCAGCAGTCTTTTGCATATTTGGGCTGTGCTTTAAACAGCGCCGCGCTCGCAGCCCTGCACGTGATGGGCTGAGCTGATTCCTGTGCCAGGGGCTGGGAGGGCACCCCCAGCCCAATGTGGCTCCAGACCCTGCATTCCTGTGCCAGGGGCTGTGACAGCACCCCCAGCCCAATGTTGGGGAGGCTCCAGATCCCCCTGAACAGACCCTGCATTCCTGAGCCAGGGGCTGTGACAGCACTCCCAGCCCAGTGTGGCTCCAGACCCCTCTGAACAGACCCTGCATTCAGCTCCAGAATTCCTGCCTTAGCCCCTCGTCTGCTGGCTGGAACAGGTGGCAAGCACATGGCTCTGGGGGTCTGTGCTGGGGGTGGTCTTCAGGGTCAGCTGTATCACAGAATCACAGAATAATGAGGTTGGAAGAGACCTCTAAGATCATTGAGCCCAACCTATGCCCTCACACCTCAACTGGACTATAGCACCAAGTGCCATGTCCAGGCTTTTTTTAAACACATCCAGAGACGGTGATTCTACCACCTGCCTGGGGAGAGCATTCCAGTGCTTTATTATTCTTCTGGTGAAGAATTTTTTCCTAATATCCAACCTATCCCTTCCCTGATGTAGCTCGAGGCTGTGTCCTCTGGTTCTGTCAGTGCTGTCTGGTGGAAGAGACCAACCCCACCTTTGTACAGCCTCCCTGCAGGAGTATGGAGCCCACATTCCTGCTACACCTCCTGCCTCACCTTCTGGCCCAGCTGGCCCTGGGCCACCCAGCCCAGAGGTTTCTGGCCATGCCCACGTGCTGCTTGTAGAGAACAAATCACCCCACTGAAAATGGGGTGCCTATGGGCTGAGCCTGCCCCAGCCTGCTGCCTGCCCCTCCGAGGGAATGGGGGAAAGCAGCTGGGGCAGAACGTGTCAGATGCTCCCCAGCACCTCAGGGCACACACTCTGTGTCCCATATCCTGTTCCCAAATGTCAGAAACGTTAAAAATTATAAAATATTTGTGTGTATGATAAAGCGCTAGGACTGTTACTGGATATAGTAATGCTAAATGGAGCCTACATGTGAGAGCCAAGCAGTTAAACTCATTGGATAGCAGTTTCTCAGAATGAATAGTCTGTTATTTCTATCTTCAACTGCTTACTGCTACTGCACAGAATGAATATTACCACAGAATAATAGAATGGTTGGTTTGGAAGGGACCTTAAAGTTCAGCTAATTTCACCCCCCATGTCATTGGCAGGGACACTTTCCACTAGACCGCCTTAAGCTCAAAGACCCATTCAAGCTGATCTTGAACACTTCCAAGAATGGGTCACCCACAACATGTTCCAGTGTCTCACAACCCTTCTGGCAAGGAATTTCTTCCCAATATCCAAAGGAAACACATACTCTTCAGGTTTTAAAGCCATCCACACTTTCCCTATCACTCCGTGCCCTTGTGTAGCTCATCTGCCTCCTTATGGTAGGCTGTCTTCGGATGCTGGAGGGCTGCTCTAACAATCTGCCCAGAGTCTGCTCCTCTGTGCAGCTCCAGGGGTGCTCCACAGCAGAACACTGCACAGGCTCTGCTGGGAGCAGTGGAGCTGGTGAGCTCCCGGCCATGCCAGACCTAGAACAGAGGGAAAAGTGGAGCTGTTTGAGCCAGGGAGTTCCTTGGCAGGGCTTTGGCACAGTTTGCAGGTGAGTACAATCCAGGGGAGGCAGTGCTTCATGCCTTGGGAAGCCCAGACCCAGGTGCTGCTGTTGATTTTCCTGTTGTGTTATCTATATGCCAAGTCTCTCCAGACGAGGCTACAAAACCTTCCCACAGCAAGCCCCATGTCCCTGCCCCTCAGGCTCTCTCTGGGGAGCTGCTGCAGCTGGGCAGGGCTGGCTCTGCCACCCTGGACCTGCATGGCAGCCCCGAGTGTGAGCAGCTCCCTCTGGGACCAGCCCCCGGTGCCTCTGCACCTCGCTGTTACTCAGCACTTTTCCCTGACAGGGAATTAAGTAGGATTTCTAGGTCATTGTGGGGCTGTCAGGAGGAATCGTCTCCTGCAGACCTCATTATCAAGGCTCTTTCTGCAATGCCAGACTTCAGAACAATTGCAGCCTGCTTCCCTAAACACTGACTAATGAGACAGAGCTGTTAGCAGCAGTTTGCTAAATAAAGGCTGTTTCTGCCTGAGACAGAATAAAGCCAGACTGGGATTTTCTTAGCTGTCTCTCACACAGGAGGTATTTCAAAGGACCCTGATTAAAATAATGAGGTAGATGCTGCTCTCGTGGTGGCTGTGTGGGGTCAGTGCTCGATGCCAGCACCAGGTGCTTCCTCACAGCAGGGACTTGAACTTGTGCTCAAGAAACCTGAAATTCTCAAGAACTGAGAATTGAATTCTGAATTGCTCAAGAGACCTGAAATTCTCTCCTTGGTTTCAGGGTATCCTGAGCCTCTCTCTGAGCTCCTGTGCCTTTGTCCTGAGCTGGGTGCTGACCTCCCTTCCCTTGGGTGTCACAGGAAGATATTCTGTGATCCCCAGCTCGCAGCCAAGCTTGCCCAGCATTCACACACATGGGAAGGCAGCTGAGCAGAAGGGACAAGTGTGACAAGTGTGACAAGTGTGTGGCAGCTTTGGAGAGGAGCTGGGGGGTTGCAGCCTGCCCGGAGGAGACAGGTGAGATCTCAGCTTGAAGCTGGGCACTGAGCAGAAGGGATGCAGCCCCCAGCTGGGCAGGGTAAAGCCAGGTGACTTCTGTTGATGTGCCTGTAATGAGATTTTTCATCCTCCCTCTCTTCCTGTTGTCAGAAGGGCCTGGATTAAAGATAAACTCTGGAGCATGATGGGATGAGTCCTTGCCTCTGGCTGGAGCAGGCACAGGAGGGCTGGGGAGTTTTCCCTGGCCAGTTTTGTTTGAAGAGGTGCTTTGATGTGGCAGTGGGAGTCCGTGGAAGGTAAATGGTGTCTAGACAGGTTTTTCTCACTCTCTGTTGTTATCTCTGAAGCAGCAGGAATGGTGCCAAGCAGGCTGAATGGCTCCAGAGGCAGAGCTGGTTCTAGAAAGATGGAAGATGGTTCTTCAGGAGAATCCAGGACAGTTCTCACCAGACCCTGGCTGAACCTCTTGCAGGTGGAACCTGGATCACTTAAATGCAGGTAGATGCTCCTAAGAGTGAGCAGGAGAGGTCCAGGAGGTGGCCAGTGTGTCTGCAGTGAGCTGGCAGGGCAGAGAGGTCCAGGAGAGCTCCGTGCCCAGTGCTGTGGCTGGCAGGTTGGGGATGCAGGGTGATCCAGTCCATTCTGGCAGCAGCAGAGTGCTGAGAGAAGGCTCCCTTGGCCTGGCTAGCTGGAGGGAGGCAGGACTTGCCCAGCAGAGCTGGCCTGGGTGCCCAGTGACCTCTGCAGTGGTGGTTCTGTGGCTGTGGGAGGGAAGGAGAGGACAGCGTGGGATCTGCAGAGACCTGTGGCTAGCTGGCAGGAGCTGCTCTCAGCACTGCCTCTGATATGCCATCTCCCCAGGCTGCTGGGGAGGGGAAGTGGAGACTGGATTCAAATGCCTATTGTCTGTCCTTCAGCTGGGAGCAGGGCCAGCAGAGAGACAGAGAGGTGCTGGCAGCCTCTGATGCCGGGGCAGATGCGAGGGGAAGCACACTCATCCGTGAAACGCTGGCACTGGCGCTGCACAGGAGCCTCAAAGATTAAGTGCCATGTGCTGGAATGCACACATGAAGGTCAGGAGAGAGATCCAGGGCTCCTGGGATTCCTGCAGGGCTGGGGGAAGCTTTTTGCAGGCAGCTCTCGCCACAGGGACGAGGCCCTGTGCAGCATCTGTGTGCTGTGTGGGCTCCTGCTGCCCCAGCTGTTCCAGCGTGGCCGTGAGGAGGCCAGAGCCACACGGTGCCAGGTTTGGTGTCACCTGGGAAGCCTCAGAGCAGCGCAGGTGAGCTCAGCCTGGCTCCCCTGTCCTGCAGCTGCCAGGTTCTGTGAGCTGAGCATTCCCCAGCCCTGCCTGACCTCTCAGGCTCCAACACAGGTTTTGAGCAGAGCTGGAAACTTGGCACCGAGGCACGGAGCAGCCAAGAGCCCAGCTTGCTCCTCTGTGTCAGGGCTGGCTTCTGTGCTGCTGTGGGGAGTGCAAATGTGTTCCCAATCTGTTTGCTTCGCTGACATGGCTCCAAGACACACAGGGAACAGATACACTGACCAAGAAGGGGCCATTGTTACAGGGACCTTCCTGACTTCATCCCCAGCATCCACAGAGCTCAATCCTCCCAGCTGCCCCAGCCTGAGCTGCACATTAGCACACACAAGGCAGGGGTTTGCTCCTGCTTTACTCAATTTGTCCATCCGTGTGCCCTGATCTGGCCTTTTGATTTCCGTGCTGATCTCTGGCAGGCAGGTATTAATTCAAGCTGGAGATAAAAGCAGTTCCCAGCGTTGCCTCCCTGAGAAGCAGCCCAGACATCCAGTGACACATTGCTAATTGCAGCCAGGCAGACAGATAGCAGTGCTGGAGGCTGAGCAGCCAGGAGCCAGGGGCTGATGGGCTGATGGACAGCTTGGGGTGTTGGCCAAGGAAGAATGAAGGCCCCAAGAAAAGCAGAGAAGAGGAAGGGAGTTACCTCGTTTGTTTTTAGCAGGGTTGTCCTCTGAGAGGTATTTCCTTAAGCTTCATACAGTCCGAATTTAGTTACAACTTTTATGAACAATAAAAGCTTCCATGGTTTCCCTCGGAGGAACTGGAAGGAATCCAAATAGATTTTAGTCCTGAGAAGCAGATCCTGTTATTAATGTCAGCCTAATCATTTCTTTCCATCTCCTTCCCACCTTTCTTGCCATTCATGCTGCTAAAGCCTCCAGGCGAGTTACCAAGTCCAGTCCACCCCTTTTAGCTGTCTCTGACCTTAGAGCCTCCCCTGGCTTTTTGAGGGCATTGGATATACCTGGCCCAGGCTGGGGTGGGCACTGTCCCGTGCCTCAGGAGAGGGCTGGCAGTGTGGCACAGGAACCCAGAGATGGCAGGGCAGTGGCACAGAGCTGGGCTGAGCCAGGGGCCAGCATGTGCTGCTGTGCCCATGTCTCGCTGGGAAAAGGGCCCCTGACCAGAGCTCCACTGGGAGCATTCGGCTGAGAAAATTCTCTGCTAAAAATAGCAGCAGATGATGTTTAAGGAGAAAAACAAGGCAGGGTCTGGGAGAAGTTGGTTCCCAGATATGTGGCTAATTCAACTCACCCAGGACAAGTAATCTTTTAACCCCTCTGTGCCAAGGCTCGTTTCTGCTCTGTTAAACAGACTTGCCCTGGTCAGGAATCCAGGCTGGGCTGAGCCAGGATGGGTTTTGTCCTTTTTGCTCTGACACAGCATTACTCCCTTCCCTCTCCCCCTGCTCATTTATGCTGGCATCTTCCTAATAGCTCTGTGTCAGGCTTTTCATCTTTATCTGTCTGTGACTTCACTTGGGCTCCCTTTAATTCCCTGGTGCACTTCCTAAGAAAATAATCTCCCCTGAACCCTGCAGCGCTTCTCCCCGCGCAGGTTGGCAGCCTGTGCTGCTCAGGCTGATGTTAACAAGGCAAGTCTTCTCAGATCTGCTCCTGTGATCCAGGGCTGCCCCTAAAATCACATCTCTGGGCTTGCTGAGTGCCTTTCCCCCCTTGTGGGGCTGCGTCCTTTGTTCTGACGGATTCTCTGCAAAGCTTCAAAGCTGCCTGGCGGAGGCCGGCCCCAGCTCTCCCGCCTGGAATGACGGCACAGGGATCTCTGTGAGCTCTTGGTGTGCTCACAGGCAGCTGGGGATGTTCCCTGGGTGCCTGCAGCAGGCTCCTGCAGCGTTTATTTGTGCGTGTTTCATGGCGTGTTCGTGAGACAATTGCGGTTTGTACCCAGGGCTAGAATTATACGCACGCGGGGAAAGGAAAAAAAAGGCAGAAATTACACTGTAAAATTGGAGGAAATGTTCTTAAAACGAGAGCTGCTTTCAGTCTTGTCATAAATGATTTATTTCTCTGTGTGCTTGCTCACGCCCTCTCCTGTTCCCTTCTCCAGCCCACTCCCGGCTCTTGGCTCGGATGACTGCTGCTCTCTCCCCAGCTCCCATTTTCCACAGGAAGATGACATGGTTGGTCTTCAATAAGCAGAACCTCGGATCCGTGTTTTGCTGGTCAAGCCTCTAGGCTGGAGGAGAAGGGAGGATCAGGAGATTAGAGTCACAGACAGAGGAATAGAGGATTATAGGCTAAACCCCTGCAAGTCTCTGTATTGATGGTTGGGACACAGCCAGACACTAAGGAGCACTGCAAAGCCTGGTGCTGATAGCATATCCGCTTATTTCCTGTCTTTGCATTGCAGGCAGCTTCTGAGATGTGTGTCCTCATCAAAAGGCAGGGTCAGGCAGGTAGCAAGCATCCCAGCTCCCAGGGAAGTCAAATACCTGCTGAGATCAAGTCTGTGCCTCGGCTGGCGCTCAGCCTGGAAAATGTCACCGTGGCTTCTGAGATCCTCAGCAATCCTTGAGTCAAATTCCCACACGAGCCAAAAATAAAGGAACTTGCCCCTTTTCCCATTGCAGTTCACTCCCTCTCCCTGACACTGGCCATAGATCCCTGTCACATCTCACTGACCCCACTCTGCCCTGGATTTCATCCCTCAGCATCTGTCGGCTGCCAGGAGAGTCCTGCTGGGAGGAAGGGAGAGGACAGCAGGAGCACCATTGCTCCTGGCTTTTGTGGTACTTATCTGCTGGTTCCCTCCCACTTTGCACTAATTTGGTACCAGCATCTGCCACTTTGGGGAGGAAGGGGACTTGCTGAAGTGAGAAATAACGTAGGATGTGCCTGCATGGCAGTTCCTAGGGCTGGCTGAGGAAACAATGGAAGGCAAGTGGGACTAGGCAGGAAGGGTTGGTTTCCAATCTGCCCTGTGCAAAAGTTCCCACTGCTCTCCAGTGCTCACCATCTCTGTTCCTGGGATTTGCTGCTGCAAGGCATTCTCATCTGGTAAACAGGTCACAGAGAGGCATATCCACTGCTGCCTGAGACGGCGTGTGCCTTTGCTCTTCCTGGGATTTCCATTCCTCATTTTTTTCCTCCAGTGAACTGGAACTGTACATCCTTACTGAGTACAGGGGATGCTGAATGTGGAGGGACTGAGGCTCAGCTGAGGAATGTACAGCACCTGGGGAGATGGAAATGATGGGGGGAAACTGCACAAGAGACCCTCAGCTTCCTCAGGCTGCCAGGGTCCTGGCCAGCTGCATCCCTGGGGTTTCCATGCCCTAAACAGAGGTGGGGATGAGCTGCCCTCCTGGGATCCCCTCATCCCCATTTTATTTCCCTGATGCTGGCTGTGAGCCAGCCCAGTTTGAAGGTGTAATTAGGCTGCCCATTTGTTAATGAAATGGCAAGACCAGCACTGAGCACATCCTGGCTGGTTTGATGCATTCCTGGCCGAGTGATCTGGGATTTCTCCTCTGTTATTTTGCCAAAACCCTGGTGCGGTTGTAAGGAGAAGCTCTCCTGCCTCAGAACCACACAGCAAGGCCACCTGCCCCTGTTTTCCCTTCTGGAGACTCAGCCTAACACTGGAAGCCCAAAGCATCTCTGAGGGGCTTGACCCCAGAGGCCACCAGCAAGGCAAAGAAGTGGTCTGGGCAGGACTCAATCCCTTGGCAGGAGCTCCATGCCCTATTCCCTGTTGCTCACACGAGGGAAATGAGACTTTCAGTTTGTTGAATGAGACCTCAGGTTTGTTGGGAAGGAAGAAGCAATTCAGGAATGCAGGGAATGGTGGTAACAGCTTTCCTGTTCATGTTTCCTTTCTGTTCCCCCTCCACTACCCTTCATCCCTGATTTTGAGGGGCAAATTCCAACTCTTTCCATCCTCTCCCTGAGCTGAAGTTGGCCTGAAGTATATTCCAGAAAGAGATGCAATCTGACATGCTGGAAGCTCTCCTTGCTGCTTCCATCCTAATCTCTTTAAGTATTGGGTATTAGTCATGCACACAAATATTGCACATACAGCCAGTGCTCTCCAGGAGAGGAGCCAGAGCCCAGGGGATGAGCTTGGGAAAACAGGAGAGCTAGGCCCAGATTAAGATGTTGGGCAAGGTTTGTACAGCCACATCTGCAGGGTATTAAATGGAGTATAAATGTCCATCTCCTCCTTGCTGGCGGCTGAGTGAGGGTCCCTTTGTGGGGCTGGCGCCTCCAGCCAGCTCTGTTGGGACAGAGGAAACCCCATTTTAATAAAGTGGGGTCGTTTCTGTGAAGGTGCTGATCTGCAGGACCTTAACATCTCATCTCTGCCCACGCTGCAATGCCACAGCAAGCAAAGGTTGTGAAACCCTGAGCTGCAGGAGCCCTGATCAGATGGTGGCTTGAGACAGTCTGTCTGCAGCTGCAGCCCAGTGTGATGAAACCAGGCTGGGGGAAACCATCAGAGAGCTCTGTGTGGTCTTCCCAGGCAACACCTATGGTTCCCTGCCTGCCTGGGAGACAGGAGGAGTGTTTGGCTGCAGAAAGAGCTGCTTTGCAGAGAGGCTTTTGACCTAAGAGGGTTCCAAATTTCCTTGAGAGCAACCTGTTCCACTCCTCAGGGTGGGTGTGCTTTGCTGTCTGGTTAGGAGGTAGAACAGTAAATCCTCCTGTCCAAAAGGAAGACAAAAAGCAAAGGAGAAAAGAAGGAGGAGGAAAGAAAAAACTGAAAAAGAAAAAGGAAAGGAAGAGAAAAGCCTGTGTGCGTGGCCTGGGTGCTAATGAGCCCTCTCTGCAGCAAATGCAGTCAGGTCTTTAAGGTCCCAGTTGAAGTCAGGAGATTTAAATCAGGAGATTTAACAGGTTAAGATTTCATTCCAGAACTGCACGTACCCTGTTTGAAGTCAGGCATCTCCTCACCTTCTGTACTGGTGAGGAGGAAGAAAGTGAATTAAGGGCAAAATCCCAAGTTCTTACACCTCCAGATGAATGCAAACACCCGGTGGTGTTCCACACAGCTCCATCCTGCGGGGTCCCGCTGCTGCTGGGACCACCAGAGACCCCCTCACCACCAGCATTTCACAGCAGAGTGCCACAAGTGAGCTCCCTAAGAGGAGGACAGCAAAGCCCTGTGGATGCCAAGGCTGCTCTGCAAGGCTGCATTTCCCTTCTCTGGGTTAATTCTGCCTGGTGCTCCCTGCCCAGGCGGGCACATCTCTGTTGGGAGGTGTCTGTCAGAGAGCTGGCACCCTTTTAGCTGAGCAGTAAAAGCCATGCATCTTAAAATAAGGCGTGCTGGTTGATGATAGCTGGTAAAAATAAAGCCTTACTCGCACAAGCAGCTATAACAGCACAGAGGATTTACGACTGAGTGGGTTTTTTCCAGGGTGGGCTGGCCACAGTCTGGTGATGGCCTTTTTATAACTGTTATCAGCTCCCACACAGACCAGGTCCATCTGTTACTTAATTTGAACGGAGACACTCCTAAGCTTTTGTTCACTAATCTCTGGCTGCACATTGACATTGTTCTCCAGCAGGGCAACCCACCCTGGAGTCAAGGCTGAGCTCAGGGAGGTGCCATGGAAAAATGGAATAAAAAAAGGCACATGGCTCGCTTGGGTCACTGGGCAAACATGGCCCATCACCTGCCTGCTCCCTCCTATCAGCCCCCTGGGGCTTTAGCCTGACACTGAGGGGCCAGAGCAAACACAGCACCAGCTCCTTGGGATGAAGGAAAGGAGTGGAAGTTAAGACTGAGTGCTGCAAAACATTTATTCACCCTTTACAAATCCAGTCTTTATCTGTCACAAGTACATTTGCTGTTCCTGAAGTTCCACACAAAGACATTTGGACAAAGAAAGCCCAAGAAACTTCACCAAACAGTGCCTAAGGCACTGTGGTGTCTCACTGCTGTGCCACGCTGCGTTGTCTGTCCTGCACCACCTGGCACAAGTCTGCTTGTGGAATTGCAAGGAGACGCGCTGGGAATAGAGAAGAGGGGGGATAAAGAGCCTGCAGCACTGGGAGACAAAAGGATGGATATTTCCAGGCAGATGGTCAGAGGCTCCTGAAAGGGCTTATGGTGATTTCCTCAAAATAAGCTGAGGGCAGGAATGCAGCCTCCCCTCTCCTTGTTTTACCCAGTCCAGCTCTGCATGGTGCCCTCTGCTCTTCTTCCTCTGGAGGTTTCCCCCCCATTTCCCAGGCAGCTTCCTCCCTGCTGCACACCCCCTTGAGAGGCAGGGCCAGCCCTGGGTCAGCCTGGCTGCCCTGCCCAGCTCCCCTGGGCTGCTCTGTGCCCGGGCTGTGCTGTCCTTGTCACCACTGAGGATGGATGGATGGATGGATGGATGGATGGATGGATGGATGGA
This sequence comes from Molothrus ater, assembly GCF_012460135.2. Classification (NCBI taxonomy): domain Eukaryota; kingdom Metazoa; phylum Chordata; class Aves; order Passeriformes; family Icteridae; genus Molothrus; species Molothrus ater. The sequence goes on from NC_050499.2 coordinate 3,776,685, forward strand.
TGGATGATGGATGGATGATGGATGGATGGATGGATGGATGGATGGATGGATGGATGGATGATGGATGGATGGATGGATGGATGGATGGATGGATGGATGGATGATGGATGGATGATGGATGGATGGATGGATGGATGGATGGATGGATGGATGGATGATGGATGGATGATGGATGGATGGATGGATGGATGGATGGATGGATGGATGGATGATGGATGGATGGATGGATGAGGGATGGATGGATGGATGGATGGATGGATGGATGGATGGAGGGATGGATGGATGGATGGATGGATGGATGGATGGATGGATGGATGGATGATGGATGGATGGATGATGGATGGATGGATGGATGGATGAGGGATGGATGGATGGATGAGGGATGGATGGATGGATGGATGGATGGATGGATGGATGATGGATGGATGGATGGATGAGGGATGGACGGATGGATGGATGGATGGATGGATGGATGGATGGATGGATGGATGGATGGATGAGGGATGGATGGATGGATGGATGGATGGATGAGGGATGGATGGATGGATGGATGGATGGATGGATGGATGGATGGATGGATGCTCCATGGGCACCTCCAGACGAGCAGCCCTGAGGCTGCTGACATGCAGAGGGTTCAGCAAACGTGTTTTAACACCCCCCAATGTATCCCTCACCCCTGCTGCACCAAGTACCCCCCCAGAAGGCAGAGGTGCTTAACAAGGCGTGTGGTTTATTGCAGCGTTCCCACATGGCTTAGGCACGCTTTGAATTGCAAATCCAGCAAGGGCTTGGTGATGATGGACACCTCAAGCAAGGAATATTTCTGTTGCTTTGGTGGGCAGGTGTTTAAATGCAGCTGCGTGGTTTTGTACTGCCTGTGCCTGACAGTGCATTCACTAAAATTACTGTATCAGATAACATCGAGCGGGGCTGCGGCTCAGGATGATGCCAGCAACTTCTCCCAAACTGTCTCCTGGTCATCCTCTCATTTTCCCTATAACACAATACCTCACCTCCTCTTCAAATTTCTGCCTAGACCTTTCAAACAGACATCAGGATGGAAGGAGATGGAAGGTCAGGCTTGGCTTTGAAAAGTAGAAAGGAGATTTAACACACAGAGTCGCCTATAAAGCTGCTTTTTTTTCTTCAGTATAGCGTTTTAAAATGATTCAGATACCATGAGTCACAGTAACAAGCATGGGCTGGATCTCTTTAGCTGAAAAAAAAAAAAAAAAAGAAGTGCCATAAGAATATGCTATAGACTTCAGTGGCTTGTCCTGGATTCTATTTTGGAGAACTGATGACATTTGGGATTCAGCTGTATGTCTGGCTGAGTCTGCAGCACACAGAGAGCTGGTAGGTTCTCAGAGGGGTAGAACATACAGATCTGGTAGGATTTGGGATTTTGCAGCCTATGGAGACCTGGTAGGAGCTGGGAGGTGCAGCACATATGGACCTGGTGGGATCCAGGGATGTGGCACATACGGCTGTGGTGGGAGCCTGTGCTGTGGCACACATGGACAGGGAATGCAATTCCAGCTGTTCTCCAAACCCCGGGTGCTGCAGCCTTTGAAGTGAGATTTACATAACACAAACCCTTTGCTGCTTGTTTGTGCTGGGCTGGAAGGAGCCTAAAGCAACACCTTTTAGAAGATTATTAAGCACTAATGATGATTTAACACAAAACAAAACAAACAAACAACTCTTGCCAGCAGAGTGAGGTTCCAGAAAGGCATTCCTCTCTTTCTGTACAGTCTGTATGGTCAGATCAGGTTTTTGTTTTGCTTTGCTGTCACCTTCTTTTAATTTAGAACATGCTACTTGCAGTATTCTGCCACACAGAAGGGAATAAATCTGCCTTAGCAGTGATTTAAGCAGCCACATTGATCTCTGCCCACGGTCAATACATGTAATAATGTCAGAACCTCTCACACAGTCTCCAAGGACTCAGCTTCTGTCTAAAATTTGTTGTCATCCTGCTTTGTGCCTGAGGGATAGACCTGAATCTCTTGTGTTTAGTGGGTGAGAAAAAGCCTGCTGTGAGCAGTTTCTGAGAAATGAGATGGGGCTGGAATCTGATGGAGTCCCACTGGCCTGGAGTGAATATTTCCAGAGCCATAACTCCCTCAGAGCTACACAGCTCTGTGGTTTTGTTGTCCCCACCTTCAGCTGAACAGATTTTCTAACTACAGCAGATGTAGGACTGTTGCCATGTCTATTTGATGGGACAGCATTTTCCCAGAAAAAGATATTGTGCAAGCAAGAATCTGAAACAAAACTAAAACTGGTCCAGAGCAGGAGGCCAGCCAGCATCCCCTCAGATCAGCTGAGTGCTCAGGCCTGGGCTCTCAATTCAGTTCTTGGTTCCAGAAGCAGCAATCTCACAGCAGAGGCACTCAAATGCTGTGTTTCACTGTTAGAAACGTTTCCAAAGATTCCAAAAGGATTTTCCCAAAATTGTGCCTTGTCTTTGGGGGATCAGCAGCTTCCCATGCTCTGGGGTTTGCTGGGGTCAGTGGAATCTGTTCATGCTCCTGAGGATGGGAGCCCCACACAGAACACCTGGAGGATCAGAGAACTTTAAAAAATCCCCTTTTACAAGAGCACATCATGTCAGGACAAGGGGGAATGGATTCAGCTGACAGAACAGACTGGATGTTGGGATAAATTCCTGCCTGGGAGGGTGGTGAGGCTCTGGCACAGGGTGCCCAGAGCAGCTGTGGCTGCCCCTGGATCCCTGGGAATGTCCAAAGCCAGGCTGGAGCACCCTGGCACGGTGGAAGGTGTCCCTGGCCATGGCAGGGGTGGGACTGGAGGGTCTTTAAGGTCCCCTCCAACCCAGATCAATCCTCAGTTCCCTGATGCACAGAGGGCAGGGAATGCTTTGGCATTGTCTGGCACCATTCCCTGCTTTCAGGGGGTAGGTCTGGAAGCAGCAACTCTTATGAAAATGGACTCTGCTTCAAAACAGACTTGCAAAAATTACTGCTTAGACCAGCTGCTGCCTGGAGAGAACCAAAGTGCAGAGCTCTGTCAGCTCAGTGCAGTATTGGATTTCTCCCAAAGGCTGCATGACTGTCTCCAGTGCAGAAGGGGGAAGGGTGGAAAAGTCCTGCTAGGAGCAGTTCTGGCTGGGCCAGCTATTAGTTCGCATCAGCTGGTGGCTTTTGTGTGAGAAACAATGATTTTGGACACAAAGGCAGCTTTCTAAACCCTGTCAAACTCCAGCTCTCCCTGGTGGTCTTTGGGGTACCAGGAAAGTGTCAGCATTTAATAAATGAGGGGCAGGAACCAGCAGGGAACATTTCAGCATTGCTGGAAGGGTTTTGGGTGTTGAAGGCCCTCAGGCTTTGAGTGGGAGTGACTTTGCAGCTCTTGGGTGCTTCTCAGGCCACTCCACAGGGGGATGTTGTCCCTGCCCAAAAGCTTTCCCCCCTGAAAGCCAGCGCAGGAATTTCCAGCTGGGTCATGATGCTGGAGAGCATTCCTTTCTCCACATCTCTCTTTTCTGCTTTCTATCCATGCTTGTTATGGCTTTTTACTCTTAACCTTCAGCTGCATCCCATGTCCCTGAGGCTGGGTTTTCCATCATTTTTAAGCTGCTGTTTGATCAATGCCCAGCGAGCTCAGTGGGCATCTCCCTTAGATTTCCACCAACCTGTGATGGGATTTGTCACAGCAGAGCTGCTCATGTGACCCCAGCAGGCCCCTGCAGCTGATTATTTTGGCACTGATTGCAGCATGGGGCCTCCTCCTGGAGGGGCTTTGGAGCCTGGTTTGGTGACACCATGTTGTGCATGGGAGAAGGAGAACCAGAACACCCAGCTCCAGAATATCCTGTCTGCTTCACTCTCCTCTTCCAGGGAAATCCCTGCTTGTTTCCCTCTCCCTCTGGAGAGTTGTTGGTGAATTTGGTATCCAGCAGAGCGAGACTGCTGTTGATGCCTGCTCTGGTGGGGTGCACAGCAGAAGGGACACAGAAGGCAGATTTTTCAAACTAAAGGAACATGCAAAATAGGGAAGATGACTGGATTAATTGGGAATTAGTGCTCAGAGCAGGAAGGGAACAAGCAGGTTTGTGTTGTAAGGAGCCTCACAGCATTGCATGGCTCAGCTTCCTCCCCAGTGTGGGTCTGGCTGGGGCTCTACCCAAAGAGCTGAGCTGTTTTCTCCTGATTCACAGTCCTCTTGTGATTTACTGCCTCACATTTTACATTACCACACTTGCAGTATTTGCCAATGTAATCAGCATTTGTTAGAGGCCAGGCCTGGCCCATTCCATCTCCCAGGAACTGACCAGATCTCTGGAGACTGGTCTGCTTCCTGTCTTCTGACCATCAAGTTAATTTTCCAAATAAAACTTTCACTCCTGCATTAGCACAGTTCCTTTCCCATCTAAACAAGCACAAGGAAATGGCTCATGCTGGCACTGCCTTTGTGCCATTATGCTTATCCTCCTCTTTAATTGCTACTTCTAACAATTATATTTTCCTGTATTTACACCACAACTCCTAAATAAACTCAGTCCTGCTGGAGCTGTGCTGGTAGGCAGGAAGAGGTTTTGTCAGGGGAAGTCACTCCTCAGAGCTGGCCAGGATGATTTCTCAGCAGGCAGCCTGCTCCTAGCTGGGTGACTTATGAGCTGTGCTATTTCTTATTACCTTCTGTTTGTTTTTCCAGGCTGCAGACTCTTGGCTGTGGAGCTGACATCCAGCAACACCAAGCCCGTGGTGCAGGAATTCCAAAGTGAGTGCTGCCTGTGCTGCATCAGGCCAAACAATGCAGGAAAATTTGGCTTATTGTTCACTAGTTCCTTAGGACTATGAGAGCCAGGGATTCAGAGGAGTGCCTGAGAATGTGTTTGTATATCCCTGTTTTAAATGGTTTATTGAGGTCCTCTGCAAGCCACTGGCATTGCAAAGTCTCTGCCTAAGTGCTTTTTTGAACTGGGTCCCAAGAAAAGGAAAACAATGCAATTAATACACAGAGAGAGAAATTTATATTTTCTTGTGATGGTGCTCACAGGAGTTCTTGGATGAGGGAAGAGACGAGGATCTGACTCCATGTTTCAGAAGGCTTGATTTATTATTTCATGATATATATTATATTAAAACTATACTAAAAGAATAGAAGAGAAGAGAAGGTTTCATCAGAAGGCTGGCTAAGAATAGAATAGAAAAAGAATGAATAACAAAGGTTTGTGGCTCGGCTCTCTGTCCAAGCCAGCTGGCCTGTGATTGGCCATTAATTAGAAACAACCACATGAGCCCAATCCCAGATGCACCTGTTGCATTCCACAGCAGCAGATAACCATTGTTTGCATTTTGTTCCTGAGGCCTCTCAGCTTCTCAGGAGGAAAAACCCTAAGGAAAGGATTTTTCATAAAAGATGCCTGTGACACTGGGAAGGCTCCTCTCACCCTGCTGGGGAGCTGGGGTGCCAGGGCCAGCTGCAGAGGGGACAGCGTTGGCTGGGTTTATCCCCAGGAGTTGCTCTCCCAGCCCATCCCCAGGCACTGCCCAGGGAGATGCTGCACCCCTGGCTCACAGGGTGGCTCTGCTCAGCAGCAGGACAGGGCTGAGGGCTCACTCTGACTAAAGGTTTTGTTTGCCATGAGCCCCAGTCTGCAGAGAACAGGGTGTTCATTTCTCTCCATAGCTGATATCTGCTGGACTATTATTTTTGCTGGCCAAAATCCATCTTCCAATAGCTCCTGGAACCCAGCAATGTTTCTGTTTGTGAAGCAGATGAAAGAGAAGGCTCTGCTTTGTGGGCAGCATCTCCTAATAAAACACTGAGTGAGAGTGTTCAGAGCAGAGCAAAAACACAGCTGCTTCCTATTAATCTGGATTGCCTCCATTTCTCCTGCTAGGTGTGGAGCTGTCCTGCATCATTAAATCCACGGTGACGCCAGATCCCAGAATCGAGTGGAAGAAAATCCGAGATGGAGAAACCTCTTACGTGTTTTTTGGCAACAAAATGCAGGGTATGAAGATTCCTTGTTCTCAGATTTCCAAACCAGCTTTCAGAAACAGCACAATGGGGAACAAACAAGCCTGTGAAAGGCAGGAGCTCTGGCTGGCTGGCTGCTTTCTTCTGGAACAGTTGAAGTGCAGGATGGAGAGGGAGCAGGATGTTTTTTTCCTCCCTGCCTCATTACTGACAAGTCACAGTAGGGAGCGACAGGGAGCTGGAGTGAGATCCTCCTTAGGAGGCATTTTCTGGGGAAGAAAGGAATGATACAGCTTCCCTTCTGTGGGTCCCATGGTCACTGGGTGTCTGAGCTCTCAGCACCAGGCACTGAGCCCTCCAGGCTTTCCCCAGAACATCTGAGAGCTCCACCTGCACCCCAGCAGGGACCCGTGTGTCCAGCTGCCAGTGCTCTCTGCTGAGGCTGCTCAGAGATTTGCAGCATCCTGGGAGCATTAGAAGCAGCCTCACTGGCTTGACAGGAGAACTCCAGTGCCAGGAGGGCTTGACTCCATCTGGAATTACTCCAGCACTTCACATGGGACCAAGAGCCACATCCAAACGAATCTGCCAAAGGACGCAAGGCCTGAGGCTGTCTTGGAAGTTCGATTTTGCCACAGTTTTTGAGGGTTGGAGTGATGCTTTCCAGTTCATCCTCTTACATGGCTGGAAGCTTTGGTTTCCTTTGGGGTTTTCAAGCATCGAGTTCCTTTGACTCTGGAAAGGAGTCTGAGAACAACCACTTAATTTATACACCCAAAACGAGTCTGGTTTTCAGTCTTGAGTCATTAATCTTGATTCCCCTGCTGTTTTCCCTCTTTTTTCTGTGTCTCAGGAGACTTTGCAACTCGGGCAGAGATCCTGAGCAGGACGTCCCTGGTGATTAAGAACACCACGAGGATGGACACGGCCACGTACCGCTGCGAGGTGGCTGCGCCCTCCGACACCAAAACCATCGACGAGATCAACATCCAGCTCACAGTCCAAGGTACCAAACTGTGTCTGCTAAGGAAGGCAGGAGCTTCCCCTGAAATGGAAAATGTAAATCCCCTCCCTCCAAATTGCTATAAATTTTAAATGAAGGGGCTTTAAGGCAAAAATGTGGGAGTAGGAATAACAGTTCTGTATTAGGGAAGAAAATAAAAGGATAAAATAAACAATGCAGTAAACTAAAACAGCACTGACAGAGTCAGAACCCAGGCTGACACCCTGTGGGTCAGGGTGCTGGCAGCAGACCCATTGGAATTGTGGCTCAGCCCTCCTGCAGTGTCAGGGCTGGTTCTGCTGGAGCAGGGATCCTGGAGAAAGGTGCAGTCTCTTCCTCTGGAGATCCAGGGCAAGAGGCAGCTGCTGCTCCTCTGGAGAATCCAGTGGAGAAGCTGTGCTGGTGTTCCAGAATCTCCAGATTATATCCAGGTAGGAATGCTTGGCTGGTGTTCCAGAATCTCCAGATTATATCCAGGTAGGAATGCTTGGCTGATGTTCCAGAATCTCCAGATTATATCCAGACAGGAATGCTTGGCTGGTATTCCAGAATCCCCAGATTATATCCAGGCAGGAATGCTTGGCTGGTGTTCCAGAATCTCCAGATTATATCCAGGCAGGAATGCTTGGCTCCTCCCTCTGGGCTCACATCTCCCAATGGGATGCTGTAGTTCTTATCAGCCATGCAGTGACATTCAATAGCTGTTATCAGCAGATGTCTGCCCAGAGGGAGGAATGGTTGTGGAAGAGATAAGGAAAACTGACCACTGAACAGAAGACAACTTCCATACAGATGGCAAATAGAATACAATTCTATTTAGAATACAATAGAGTAACAGAATAGAATAAAATAGAATAAATAAATAAAATAGAATAAATAGATAAAATAGAATACAATTTGCTTGGCACAAACACAAATGAACACAAACCCACAGCCTCTGCAAGGGGAACACAAAGGGCTGTGGGCATCTCCAAATAGTGCCACTCTGGGAGGTTTAAAACCAGCTGGAAATAATGGGAAGTTTGGATGGTTTTGCCTAAGAAAGCAGAGAATTTTAGTGCCGCTCACCTGGTTTTTGTCTCCCCACAGTGAAACCCATGACTCCCAGATGCTCTGTGCCTAAAGCTGTCCCTGTTGGCAAGTCAGCCTCTCTTCACTGCCATGAGAATGAAGGTTTCCCCAAGTCCACCTACAGCTGGTACCGCAACAGCGAACCTCTGTCAGCCGACAGCAAATCCAAACCCCACAACTCCTCCTACAGCCTGAACCCTGCCACAGGCACTCTGGTAATGCCCTGACACACCTGATCAACACTTGTTTGGCTGGACAGGTTATCTTTAAGGCTGCTTGTAAATTCACAAAAACATTGCCTGGCTTTCAAGGAATGAATAATTTGAAGAGGTGAGGTGTGCCAGGGTCTGGGTTAGTTGGGAGGGGGAAGATTGATGGAAGAAGATCTTAGCAGAGATACATATACAAGCTTTTTATACACGCTTTTATACCCTCACAGTGCTTTGTTTCTCATGTCACATCCCTTCCCTTTGTCCCTTTTCCCTCCCCAGGTTTTCCATGCAGTGCACAAAGGTGACACAGGTCGTTACTCCTGCATAGCAACAAACGAGGCTGGCTTTGCCAAGTGTGAGGAGCAGGAGATGGAAGTCTGTGAGTGGCTCTCTGTACAGTTTTCATCAATGCTGACTGATTTATCACCATAAATAAATTGCCATCACCATCAGGATTGGGGAGGGACATCCTACAGCATTAAGTCTTCCCTGCTTTCTCATAGCCCCAAACATAAGGAGATAAAAATAATCTGAAAATGCAGGGAAACGTCAGATTGTGAACAGATTTAATCTTGAAGTCAGGGACTCACTTGTTCCCTGTGAACTATTGCTTGAAAGACTTGAGAGATGGCATTTTAGTGAGTGTGAAGCTGGCATGTGGCTGCTGCCCTGAAGAAACACTGAGCTGGTGTCTCTCTTTGGCAGATGACCTCAATATTGGTGGGATAATCGGGGGAGTCCTGGTGGTCCTTGCAGTCCTGGTGCTCATCACTTTCGGGATCTGCTGTGCCTACAGAAGGGGATACTTTGCAAATGGCAAAGAGAGTGGGGAAAGGTAAGCTGGGCTTCTTGGACAACTCCCTGCACCCTCAGGTAGCATGGAGGAGTCTGAAGGGTGCCAAAAATTAGTGACTAAAAGGAATTCAGTGCCTAATTCCCCACCAAAGTCCTCAGGCCAAGCCAGTCCCTGAGGCATCCAATGCCCTGCTGTAAAACCCTGCAGCATCCAGGTTTATTTCATGGAATCATCACAGAATCCCAGAGTCAATTGGGACCTTAAAGACCATCCAGCCATGGACAGGGACATTTTTCACTGGACCAGGCTGCTCAGAGCTCCATCCAGCCTGGCCTTGGATGCTTGCAGGAATGGATGGCATTTTCCTAGGGGAGAATTGTGGTGTGGATGAGAGCTGTGCTCTGACATCCACCCTCATCCTCTGCATGGAAAGGAGGCCCAGCACAATTAAATGCCTGCAGGTGTTTGTCCAGCAGCTCCTGTGCTGTTGGCATAACGAGGGCCATGGTTTAATGATCTCAGCTCGCTGCCTAATTAGTCTGAAGCATCAGGACATGCATAGGGAATGGATGCAGCAGAGCAGGCTCTCCACAGAAAGTCTCACTAGTTGTGAGGACCTAAATTTGGGATGAAAAACAGCCGTTCTGGAGCGCAGATGAAAATGTTAAAAACAACAGCATTAGCATCAGAGACAAGCCTCGATGTCCTTACAGAGTCTGGAGAGGAGATAATATATGCAAAGCCAACATTCTCACCAGATAGATTTGTTCTGTGCTAAATGTTGCTTTTCAGCACAAGTCCTGTCTTGTTTTTCTCGTGTTTCATTTGTTTTTCAGAAAAAAGCTCTAAATATGCCATTTAAATGCAGCTGAGGGTTGGCATACACTGGACTTGACAGTCTTGTATAAATCCTGAGTTCCTGTGGGATTGCAAACAAGTGGTGCTTCCTTGTAACTAAGAAAAATGCTGAAGGCTTCTGGCAGTGAAGGATTAAAATGAACTTTATAATTGCCACAGGAAACAGAGCAGGAGGCCCAGAAAGGCAGTGACAGACACCAAAGCAGCAAAGCCCAGGAAGGAATCAGTTTATCTCTTTGCAGAGTTTTAGGGAAACACACAGCAATCTTCTCGCCCTGTGCTGAAGGGGAATTCAGACAAAATCCCAGTCATGGTAAATGATGGAATAAACACAGACCTCTCATTTGAGAAACAAACTGGATTTCTCTCTGCTTGCTTCTCACTCAGCTCCTCCTCCTCATTTCCATCTTCCCCAGCACCTCCCCTCCAAAACCCTGCAGTCTTCCTGTCCCAGAAATGAGATTTTTTTTTCCCTTTCTTTCAGCTACAAGACTCCAGCAAAGCCTGATGGCGTTAACTATATCCGGACAGATGATGAGGTAACAACAAATGCTTTGCATTTCCATCTCTGGCAGGAGAGGAGGAGGGTGGGCAGAGGACGAGGCGCTGGGAGGGCCCACAGACTTTGTGAGAGTGGGCTCCCCTCCTCAGCAGGGCTGGGGAACAGAGGGAAAACAGAAGGGTGAGGGCTGAGTCATTTCCTTAGAAATGATGAACAGTTGAAGCTGCCTGAAGTGACTGATGCCAGGAGCTATCAGAGGCAGCTCTGCTCTGAGTTATCTCGTGGCCTGACCCCCTTAGGATGAGTTTCATTGGATTAAGTGGGCAGGACGTGATGCTTTTACGAGAGAATTTGTATTTTGGGATTTGAGTAGATCACTGAGCTTAAGAGCAGAAAAAGCCTCTCCCATTAGCAGAGATATCAGTGAGGGAATGAGAAAGTCCCTGCCACGCCTTGGTGTGAGAGGAGGACGAGGGGAGGAGCACCTGGCCGGGGGAACTGGTGCCTCCCTCTCCTTCCCAGTGGGAAATGGGAGCTGCCTGGGCATTGTCATACAGCTTGGATCCACCTTTTAGGGGCAGCAGGAACAGAGAGCTGCCTGGAAAGCTGCTGGATCCTTCCTACATCCCAAACTGTTTCGTTGCAGGGCGACTTCAGACACAAGTCTTCATTTGTCATCTAAGACGCCAAAAGGAGATTGCAAACCAGCAAAAGCAAGTGTGAAAATACCTCCTCCAGGAACTCAAAGCAAGAGCAAAAGAATAATTAAGTGCGCTTGGAAGAGTTTGGAACACACAAGAACTCGATAGCTAGCTATCTGTTTATCTTTTTTTTCTTTGCCAAAGTTTAAAGTAACTCCTCACTGCCCAACTCGCGTCTCCCCTGCCTCTGGAGATACCAACAGGATCACCCAAACCTGTCCTTGGACTGAGGAAAGGTTTCAATCCTTCCCAAGAGACTGGGCTGTGTGAAGTTTGTGGAATTGCCTTCTCTTTGTGCTGCAGGGACACGGCCACAATGTGCAAATCCAGCAGGGGCACAGCATTAGGTAAACCTGTAGTAGACATGAGCAGCAATGTGTTACCAGTAGACAAAAAAAAGGTGCTGATACAGCAGTAGATGGACTTCAGAGAGTGAGATTTGGGGGATTTCCTCCCAGCAGCTCATTGCCCAGGCCTGGCTGGTGACTTTTCCACATCTGTGATTGTCCTGTGCTTGGCTCTGCTCAGGTGCCCAGCCACCAGTGACAGTGAAACCACCACTAATGCCCTCAGCCCTTGTGTAAATCCCCAAATGCTTTGTTTAACAGGAGCCCCAGGGCAGGGCAGTGCCTGGCAGGGCTCCTGCACCCAGGTAACCCCTGGTTCTAATCTGCACAAAGCAGGCTTGGCTCCTGCGTCCTTCCGTGGGCAAAGAGGCTTACAGGGGAGGCACAGAACCACTGCTAAGACATCCCTTTCAGGAAAATTAAAGCCAAATAATTTCCTGGGCTAAGATTGCCATAAAAGGTACTGAGAGATCCTCCAGCTTTTTTTACCTTCTCCGTTTATTTTGTAAAACCCCACAACCTTCTAAATTTTTTTGCAAAGATCTATTTTGATTACTTCAGAAAAGGTAACATTTCTATTTAAAAGTGTAAATATGCGATGCCAGCAGTGTTTGAGTAACGGAGCTATTTTTTTACTGTTGAAGCTACAGGAGAGGAGCTCACACGTTGCTATAGTGTGGCACTGTCAGAGCATATCAGTATTAGTGCAAAGTGTAACAAAAAGCTGCAGGTGGAACAGCATCTCTTTCCTCTTCAGCCAGCTTCAGCCATTTCCTTGTCACAAGAGGTCTTACCAGACACAGAACAGAGTCACTCAGGGATAGTTTTTGTAAATTTATGGCAGGAGCTATCAACTTTTTTATATGAAAAAAAAAAAATTTCTTGCCAGTGACCAACACTTTGTTTTTGTCGTTGCAAGAAACAGCCAGGATGGTTTTTGGATTCAGTTCCAAAGAGGTGACAGAGTGACTTCAGTGTTTGCTGCCCCTCTGCAAGTTCCCTAAAGCACTAACACAGTGTGACAGCTGCAGCAGCTTGGCAGGTTTAAACCACATGGCCAAGGCCACTGTTTCTGGGCTTGGGAAAGCAAAAGCTCAACACAAAAGCACTTTTACAGTGTCAGATGAAATTCTTCTCTAGATGGTAAAGGAAAAAAAAAAAAAAAAAGAAAAAGCAAAACCAACCAAATTTGGTTCTCTTGGCTTTAGAGAGAATGATGGGGAATATTTTGTTTCCCAAAATATCCATGTTGATAGTGTTGAACAGCATTGGGTGAGACCAGGCTGCAAGATGTGGATGCAACGCTAGGACTGTGCTGTGGTTTAGGAAGTTTTTTAATGTAGCAGAATTTAGTGTTCTTGTATTTCCAATATGAATTGAGTTGTCTTAACTTTTCCTGTATACAGTATTTTGGATACTTGACAATTTGGACTGTCAGTGTTATTTTTTCGTGTTCTGCTTTACTCTGCTTTGTCTCCTAGAGCCCTTGCTGGGCATGCCATTGCTGCATTTGTTCCACCCCAACAAAGCATTGCCACTTGTCCCTTTGCCAGGGGAAGCAAAGACAAGGATGGGGCAGCCCCAGCCAGGCGTTCTCTCTGTAACTCACCCATCACCACTATCCTGCAGCTTTTCCCTGGTGTTACCTTCTTAATGCCAGCTCTTCATCCAACCACCCAGTGCTGATTGCTGCCTCTAATTGTTCTGACATCCCTCTGCACCCTCTGGGCATCCACTGCTCCTCTGTGCTGCTTTCAGGGTACCTCAACAAAGGAGAGAGAGGAAAGGGTTGGACCAGGGTAGCTCTGGGAGCACAATCTGCAGCCCCACCAAAGGCAGCCTTCGTGTGACAAACCAGCAGAGCTAGGAATCCAAACTTCATTTTATTTTTTTTTCCCAGTTCCAAAATGCACAGTGGCATCTCTAATGAGAGAAAGGGGAGAGGATCTCCCCCCACCCAGCTCCTGAGAGCTGATGGATGAATTCATTGTATCATTGTGAATAATATTCAGGTTTGTACTAATGTATTATCTTTTAACTTTGCCAAGAATGTTTTACATAAATATCAAGCTCTAAAGCATTCTTGTAGGGGTTTTTGTTGGGGCTTGGTGGTGGTTTTCAAACAGCCAAATTATGGGAAGCTCCTGTTTTCAACTCAGTGAAATAAGGGAAGGTCTCTCCTGTCAGAGCACTCACAGTGGATGGAGGTGACAAAGTCCAGGGCTGTTTATCAGTTTATTCTTGGACATTTGTTCCTGGTTCTTCTCTAGAGAAGACAGGTTAAAACTCACAGGGCCCATCTCAGATACTGCTCGAGGAGAAAACTAAAAGTAGGAAATAAATGATCCCAGTTTACCTTCAGAGTGGTTAAATAATAGCTGAAGGCAGGAGAGAAGGTACAGAAATATATGGTTTGGCCATAGCTTCAGCCAAAGCCATTCCATACATCCTCTGTTCTCCGACTTTGATTTTGGGGATAAAGTTTAACCTCACTTGAAGGGTTCTCTGATCTTCAAAAGAGGGTAGGGAAAGTGGAGGCAAACGTTGGGATTCCAGTGCAGGAGGAAAGTGCCTCTGTTTCCACTCCTGCAGCAAATCCTGTTCCATACCTGGGGCTGGTGTCTGATTTAGACAAACCAGCAGGAATAAAACAAAACCCAGCTCCAAGTTTCAATGAAATCTAGGCCATGAGCTCTGTGATAAAAGCTAAAAACAGAAAAACTTCAGTGAGGTGCATGTGGCCATCAAGGAGACTCAGGAAGGGTCAGATTTACCCAGGATATTTGGGATAAACAAGGCACTTACCCACATTGTCTGAGTCACTCATACCCTGCTTGCAGTCAAGTCAAAGTCTCTATTTAAAAGCTGCTGGCCCAACAATAATTGAACTGAGGGCCCAAGATACCAATGATGTGGTAGAAGAGACTGAGAAGCTGTAGAAATCTGCAGGGGAAAAAAAATCATTTCTCTGTCAGCTGAAGAAAAGGGGAGACGCCGTGGGTGGAATTAATTCTGCAACCATTTATTTTCATCAAACGCTAATAGTTGGAAATAACACAGTTCAAGAATGGAAATATTCCATATAAAAAGAACATTAAGGCTGTTCATACACACAGGAGTTTGCACAACAAATAAGAGGTGATGTAGCGTGCAATTACCAGATTTAGGGGTGTGGCAGTGACAAGCTGATTCACCTTTTTTCAAATTAAAGCAACTCTATTATAAAACCAAGAGGGACAATGAGGGATTGGGTGAGCAAACCCAGCCACTCACTGCCCTGCAAGCTGTGATAAATGAATTTATTGCCAGGCTCGTGGTGACATTATGCCCTTACTTTTCCAAATGGACAAGTTACACATCCAGAGAGTGAAAAGCCACCCTCCTTTCACCCTGCAGCTCTGAGCCCTGCAGTGTGAACAGCAGCACTTGCAACCCATCCCTGTGCTCTGCAGGCTTTGCCCATCTCCAGAACAGCTCTGGGGAGAGCCAGCTCAGAGCAGACAGGGCAGGATGCGCATTCACAGCCGTTTCGGATCCCGGGGGCAGTGCAGGAGCCTGGTGCCTCTCTGTGCGCGGCTCTCAGGTGTCCGCCCTCGGGGGGGCTCTGCGCTGTGAGCGCCGCAGCGGCCCCGCCTGGGCCTGGCCGCTCCTCCGGGCTGGGGACTTCACCTTCCACTCCCGGGGCCGGCACGGGCTGCAGGAAGGAAGGAGAACAGCCCTGCATTTCCCAACCCTTGGCCATTCCCTCGGCCTGCAGTGCCCGCTCCAGCCCCTCTGCCTGCAGTGCCCACTCCAGTGCCTCCTTCTCCCTGCAGTGCCCGCTCCAGTGTCTCCTTCTCCCTGCAGTGCCCGCTCCAGTGTCTCCTTCTCCCTGCAGTGCCCGCTCCAGTGTCTCCTTCTCCCTGCAGTGCCCGCTCCAGTGCCTCCTTCTCCCTGCAGTGCCCGCTCCAGTGTCTCCTTCTCCCTGCAGTGGATCTTCCAGCCTCTCTTCTCTGCCTGTTCCAGCCCCTCTCTCTCTGCCTGCAGTGCCTGCCCCAGCCTCTCTCTCTCTCTCTCTGCCTGCAGTGCCTGCTCCAGCCCCCCTCTGCCAGCAGCGAGTACTCCAGCACCTCTCTCTGCCTGAAGTGGATGTTCCAGCCCCTCTCTCTCCTAGCAGTGCCTGCTCCAGCGCCTCTCTGCCTGTTCCATCCTCTCTTTCTGCCTACTCCAACCTCTCTCTCCCTGCAGTGGCTGTTCCAGTGTTTCTTTCTGCCTGCAATGGCTCTTCCAGCTCCTCTCTCTCTCTCTCTCCCAGCAGTGCCAGCTCCAGCCCCTCTGTTTCTCCCTGCAGTTCCTGTTCCAGCCCCGTGCTGCACTCACGGTTTTTCTGGAGATGTCAAACAGATGATATCCCTTGGCTCATCCTCAGGATCTTTCTTCGCTGCAAACAATACATATGTTTTCGTGTTTTACAAAATGCCACAGAGTTTGGTCATTTGGGGTTGGTTTCATTTCCCCCTCCCCTCAAATAAGAATGCCAGAGATGACTTGCCTGGAGCTGAATGGGGTGTGTGCATCAGGCTGATGTAACTGACCCCAGCACCAAATGTCAACTCATTTATGGTCTCTGGAAATAAAAACAAATAAAAAATCACATATTAGCAGCCTGTGACACAGCCAGAGGGCAAAGCAGGCTGCTGTGCCATACTCAAGTGTCACAGAGTAAGTAAATCCAGTTAATTGCAAACACGCCTATCCAACTCTTCCTCCCAGACCTCAGGGCCTCCCATCCAGCCTCAAACCCCTGTGCTGAGTGTGATGGGCACAGCACCCCCAAATCCCAGCCTCAAACCCCTGTGCTGAGTGTGATGGGCACAGCACCCCCAAATCCCAGCCTCAAACCCCTGTGCTGAGTGTGATGGGCACAGCACCCCCAAATCCCAGCCTCAAACCCCTGTGCTGAGTGTGATGGGCACAGCACCCCCAAATCCCAGCCTCAAACCCCTGTGCTGAGTGTGATGGGCACGTCACCCCCAAATCCCAGCCTCAAACCCCTGTGCTGAGTGTGATGGGCACAGCACCCCCAAATCCCAGCCTCACAGGCTGGAGGCAATCAGGGTGGCACCTTGGTCCTGTGCCCCTGCCCTGGCAGGCACTGAAGCTCTGCCATCCCTCCCAGCAGCACATCCCACCCAGAGCAGTTGCTCCTCTTACTCAAGGCAGAATCTGAAAACTGCCAAAGGCCCTGAAGAGCCACTCAGTGAGGAGCTGCCTGCAGTCAGACAAGAGGAATCACTTGACAGGGGAGCTAGGTGGAATTTAGCTTGCCTGAATAGGCCCTGGTTGTCAGCTGTCTCTTTCCTGTCATTTATCTCAGGAGAGATGTCACAATATTCAGATTTTACTTAACTCAACGCTCTGTTTTATGCTCGTGTTTCCCAGAACCTTTCACAAGGAATTAAGGTAGGAAGTGCTTTATAGGGCAGGAGTTGGAAACTCAGCTAAAAGGACTTTTCTTCACAGCTGAGCTGGGTTTGCTCTGTAACTCCTCCCCTGTCCTGGAAGGGAATCACTGAAGCTTAGAGCAGAAATCAAACTTGATCCATCTGCCTTAGCTCTACCCTGCATCTCCCAGGACTGTGCCAGTGACTCTGTGCAGTGTGGGCCTGAAAAAGTTACCTTGGTAGGGAGCCATTGATGGGGAAGGAAGGGAAATGAAGGGGAAAGAAATGGTAAAGATTAAACAGAAAAGAAGGGGGGGGAAAATGGGGGGAAAAATGGGGAAGTAGGGCTTCCTTGCAGTGTGGTTATCTCCACAATAATGTACAGTTTATGTACAATCCCCTGCACCCAGCTCACTGAGGCTGCTCCCAAAGCACCAAGCAGGAGCTGAGGAGCCCCAAAGACAGAAGGGAAGAGAGAACACAGCCAGAACAGCTGAAGGAGGCAGCAAGAGGGGACAGCTGCTCCCAGCTTCTCAAGTACAAACCTGTTTACAAAGAACTGCATCTCCAGTAGTCTCAGAATGATATAGCAGAGGAATAAAATGTTTTATTCTGGTTGTCTATCAGCCTGTGCCACCATACAGATGGCTCAACACACGCTGACTGAAGTGATGCTCCTGCTCTGTACAGTTTGTCTCCCTGCTGAAGGACACATGCTGCCTCCAAGCAAAGCAGGAATTCAGCTCTAGCACCACTGCAGATTAACATTTTCCCTCCTTTTTCACCATATGGTGCTTTAAGAGCAACAGCCGTGCAAGCTTCCAGGAGACCACAGCACTCAAAGAATCCTGCTCTCTAAAAACACTTCTTGCACCAAACCCCATTTCTTTTTTTTTTGCTTGTTGCTCAGGAAAAGAGAAACATTGAGGCAACAAGTGCAGCCCAGCACACGGGGAAGGAAGGGCAGGATCAGATTTTCCAGTGGCTGCTCAGGGCTGTCAGGGGTTTGCAGTGTGGCTCTGCTGTGTGTGAGGGGCACTGCCACAGCTCCCTGGGGATTCCAGAACCTTCCCAAAGCAGGCCCCAAACCTAAGGGGAGCTGTCAGTCAGTCCCACAGCTCCCTGGGGATTCCAGAACCTTCCCAAAGCAGGCCCCAAACCTAAGGAGGGCTGAGCTGTCACACATGCACACCTGGAGCTCTCTCTCAATTCTCTGCACCTCACAGCACAACAGAGATGATTTAAAGGAGTTCAGCAGCAAAGGGATGGAAAGGAAGGGGATTTCCTGCTTGAACTCAGCTCCATTTGGCTTTTGCTCTAAGTGCCTCTCGTGCTTGCAGGACTGTCAGAGCATTCCAGCAGAATCTGTCCCTGCAGGGCTCAGCTGCAGTGGACACAAGCAAAGACTCACAGTTTGTGCACTGGATATTCCTCTCTGTGCAGTAACCACACCACATCATTCCTTGCCCAGTTCTGAGTGTGGAACACACACCCTCAGTGTCTGTGCAGGCTGTTAATCCCTGTGAGCACATCCTGTGCTGCTCTGGGAGCAGCCTGCAGCTCACCCCAGACCCTCTTTGGACACCTCAGAGTAGGGAGAACCTGACCTCGAGGATTTCCCTGTGCAGCAGGGTTCTGCAGGGCACTGACACTGCTCAGCTGAGCTTCCAGAGCCCAGGAAGTGCTCAGCCTTGCACCTGTGTCATAGCAGGGCCCCAGCTGGGTAATAATTAGTATGGGTAATTACTATAAATATTAGTTCTCCATTATTGCAGAAGGCTGATCAATCACTTTATTCTACTATAATATATTACACCTATTAAGAAGCTTGTACTTAATAGGTATAATATTAAGTATTATTCCTATATAATAGGTATAATACTTAATATTATACCTATTAAGTATAATATTATATCTATTAAGAAGCTTGTAACCCTTACAGACAGTCTGATACAGCTCTGACTTAATTGCTCAATCTCTCCAAACACTATCCAGTGTCCAATTAAGAAACCACCCTTTGGTAACTAAATCCCCATAACACATTCCCCATGTGCACAACACCAGGTGCAGCAAGAGGAGATAAGAATTGTTTCTCATTCTTTTCTCTGATCTTCTCACAGCCTTCCCCAGGAAAATCCTGGGAAAGTTTGCCTCTCTATATACCATATTATTAAATTATATAGTATATAATATATATACTATATTTATATATATACAATATTATACTATATTATTATATTATACTTCTTAAGAAGTTTATCACCCTTACAGACAGTCTGATCCAGATGGATCCAAATGGTCAATCCCAACACCATCACCAGTGTCCAATTAAGAAATCACCCTTTGGTAACCAAATCCCCATAACACATTCCCCATGTGCACTACACCAGGTGCAGCAAGTGGAGCTAAGAATTGTTTCTGATTCTTTTCTCTGATCTTCTCACAGCTTTCACCAGGAAAATCCTGGGAAAATCTCTCTCTCTGTGGCCAGAGAGCTGCTGCCACACCCCTGGGCAGGGCAGGCTGCTGAGGAACCCCAGCCACCTTCCTCTTCAGCACCCCAGAGCCAAGGAAGGAAGAAAGGGCACTGTGTTATGTCAGCATCCCAAAATAAATTCCCTCCTGCACTGACCCTGTGAGATGCACATGGAGACACTGGGCTGTGCTTTCCCATGCACAGTTTCAGTTTTCTCATCCCTTGGTTTCAGGAGGGCTCTTCCTTCCTGCAAGCCCTTAGATAAATAAATAATCCACAGCCACCAGTTCCTACTCACCCTCTGGGGTGCTGATTGCTCTCCCCACCACAGCCGTGGTTCCTCCACTGGACTGTTGGTTCAGGCTTTGGAGGGAGCCTGGGAACAAGAAGGGAAAAAGTGAGATCTGAAATGCACTGCAGCTCTGCCTGTGCCCGTGCAGAGCAGAGCCAGGGCAGTTCCCACCTTGCTGGTGCCAGCTGTGCCCATGCAAAGCAGGGACAGGGCAGTTCCCACCTTGCTGGTGCCAGCTGTGCCCATGCAGAGCAGGGCATGGCAGTTCCCACCTTGCTGGTGCCAGCTGTGCCCATGTAAAGCAGAGCCAGGGCAGTTCCCACCTTGCTGGTGCCAGCTGTGCCCATGTAAAGCAGAGCCAGGGCAGTTCCCACCTTGCTGGTGCCAGCTGTGCCCATGCAGAGCAGTTCCCACCTTGCTGGCTGTGCCCATGCAGAGCAGGGCATAGCAGTGCCCACCTTGCTGGCTGCCAGCTGTGCCCGCTGCCTCAGAGGAAGCTGACAGGCTGCTGCCCACGCTCTTGCTGCGCTGCTGGTTCCTCTCCTGCAGAGCCTTCCTGGCCGAGGTGAGGATGGCCAGGGTGCTCAGGGATGCTGCCCTAGGGCACAAAGGGACACAACAGGTGAGGATGGCCAGGGTGCTCAGGGATGCTGCCCTAGGGCACAAAGGGACAGAGGTGAGGATGGCCAGCGTGCTCAGGGATGCTGCCCTAGGGCACAAAGGGACAGAGGGACAGAGGTGAGGATGGCCAGGGTGCTCAGGGATGCTGCCCTAGGGCACAAAGGGACAGAGGGACAGAGGTGAGGATGGCCAGGGTGCTCAGGGATGCCCTAGGGCACAAAGGGACAGAGGGACAGAGGTGAGGATGGCCAGGGTGCTCAGGGATGCTGCCCTAGGGCACAAAGGGACAGAGGGACACAGGTGAGGATGGCCAGGGTGCTCAGGGATGCTGCCCTAAGGCACAAAGGGACAGAGGGACACAGGTGAGGATGGCCAGGGTGCTCAGGGATGCTGCCCTAGGGCACAAAGGGACAGAGGGACAGAGGTGAGGATGGCCAGGGTGCTCAGGGATGCTGCCCTAAGGCACAAAGGGACAGAGGGACACAGGTGAGGATGGCCAGGGTGCTCAGGGATGCTGCCCTAGGGCACAAAGGGACAGAGGTGAGGATGGCCAGGGTGCTCAGGGATGCTGCCCTAGGGCACAAAGGGACAGAGGACAGAGGTGAGGATGGCCAGGGTGCTCAGGGATGCTGCCCTAAGGCACAAAGGGACAGTGGCTGGGATGTCCCTCTGAAAGCCCTGATGAGACCCTGAGGGAAGGTCTGTCCCCTCCCTCAGCATCTTCAACACCTAATAATGAGATTATGCTGCAACACCCATGAGTTTCAGACCACTCTCTAAAGAAAGGATCAGCAAAGTGACATAAATAAGTGGAAATATACAAATAAATAAATATTATAAATAAATTAAAATATAAAATATAAGAAATATATAAATGCTAATATAAAAATAATATTAAAATATGAATAAATAATAAAATTAAAATAAGCAATATAAATAAATTAAAAATATGAAATATATAAACTCGAATATAAAATAATATAAAAATATAATATAATAAATCTATAATAAAATAAAGCAATATAATAATAAATACAAATAAAAATATAAAATACATAATATATAAGCTCTAATGTAAAAATAATAAAAAATTTAACAAATAAAAATAAATAATATCAATAATATGAATAAATTAATATAAAATATATAAACTGTAATAAAATAATATAAAAGTACACAATAAAAAAATATAAATAAATAAAAATAAAAATATATATAAATAGTATAAATAAATATAAGTAAATAAATATAAGTAAATAAATATAAGTAAATAAAAATAATATAAATAGTATAAATAAAAATATAAAATACATAATATATAAGCTCTAATATAAAAATAGAAAATATAAATACTTAATAAAAATAATATAATATAAATAAAAATACAAAATATATAAACTAATATACAAACAATATTGAAATATACAATATCAATACATAATAATAAAAATAATATAAATAAATATAGAATGTAAAATAATACATAATATTAAAATATAAAAATACAAATTATAAATAAATAAAAAGAAATACAAATATATAATAAATGTAAAATACCAGGTAACAAAATGAGCCCATACCTGCGACCCACCAGTGGCTGCTTGAGAGCCTCAGCACGAGGAGTGGCAAACTCAGAGGGGCCAGGGGCAGGGATGGAGCCAGGTGTGGATGGCCTCCCACCCCCAGAGGGCTGAGCACTGGTATTATTCTGGCCAGCAGGAGCTGCAGCTCTCTCCAGAGATGGAGTCTGCTGTGGAAAACAGGAGAACAGGTCATGTCTGCCAGTGGAGACAAGAGCAGAAAACCCTGCAAGGTGCTTGGGCCTGAGTGTTTCAGAACTGCCCTTTGTGGGATGGATGGATGGATGGATGGAAAGGGTGCTGGAGAGGAACAATTTATTGGCCAAAATTTTACCAAGAAGTGAGCAGGGACACAAATGTCCCAGTTTAGAGGTCTATATATAAAAAGTGCTCTTCTAAGGTCTGCAGAGAAATGAACTTCCAGGCTAGAAGTCATCTCATCTTAAGGTAAGGATCTAAAATAGCTCAGGACAACTGACTCAGGCACATATTTATTTCTTTACACTGAATTTAAAAGAGTATCTCATGACTGGGACAGCTTTGAACTCTCACTTTGTAGACACCTGACATCAGGCAAAGTGAACTCTTTTCTTTGTTACCAGTTTATCATTCTGAGAACAGAGAGAATACAGCATTTAAGCCCAGCCAGTGCCAAATTAGACTTGCTTTTTCCTTTAAATTTAATTCTCTCTCCATTAATCATTTGCTGCTCCTCTTAGCTTTGTTTGCTGATGTTCTAAGTCTATTAAATGACTCTGAAACCAAAACTTCTGTCAGGAAGTACAAAGAGGGAGGAAAACCCCTGATAACCATCCTGCTCCAAGGGCAGGGTCCCCAGGCAGGGCATGGGCGCTGTGAGCACACAAATTTGAGCAGAGGAGACATGGAATTAATGGCAATAACCACCTCCCTGTGGGCTGCTGGGAGCTGCTCTTGCTCTGACTCCTTCTCCCTGGCCAGCTGCTCTTCATATTTCTTCATGTCATACTCCAGCTCGGCTGCCAGCTGCTTGTCCACAGCAAAGAAGTCTTTGATTTCGTTTCGGTAATCTTGCATCATTTCCTGCAGCAACAAGGAATGTTTGGACCCCTTCAGAAATCTCCCTCAGCTACTGATTCACATCCCCATTCAGATCACAGCTGCTTGGGAGCAAAAGGAAACACCAG
Source organism: Molothrus ater (assembly GCF_012460135.2). Lineage (NCBI taxonomy): Eukaryota > Metazoa > Chordata > Aves > Passeriformes > Icteridae > Molothrus > Molothrus ater. Next base: position 3,799,685 of record NC_050499.2, read on the forward strand.
TTGGTAGAGCAGAGGTGTTTTTAACAGACTGAAGAGTTTTAACTCCAATTTGTTCCTCAGAACATGGAAAAGCTTTGCAGCGTTTGAGCTCTCTTCCTGCCCACGTTCCACACTGAGAGCCTCATCTCCAATCCCTCCACCTCCCACGTTATTTAACACAGTGGCAGTGTCACAACATCCTATCTTCTGAATTCCTCCCTCCTCAGAAGGCTCTTGGTTGTGGCAGTGGTTGCACATTAACTCCAGAGAGGATCAAAACATCAGGACCAGCAGGAAAACACTTCCCCTTACCCTCAGGCAGTTCATCAGGTCCTTAAGAGCTGGGATCCTCTTCTGCTCCATCAAGGACTTGAGTGATGTGATTATTGGGATGATGTTTTCGATGAAATTCTTCTTTTGAACCTTTTTTGTGAACGAGGCATGAACAGTTATGCGAGGCAGTGAAGGAAAAGCCACTCTGCACCTCCACAGAGGAGTTCTCCCTCCACAGCCAAGGAATCACTGTAATTAAGGCTGCTCTTGCACCACACATATGCACAGAGGCTTTTAACCTAAGGGGAGCCTTTTCAGATGCATCACTAAGTCACTCAGATCTCACAGTGAAGGCAAATTGCCCAGAGGTGCAGGAAAATCATTGTTCTGCTCAAATGCCTGGCCAAGGAGAGGGGTGGGGAACAAGTCCAGCTCAGCACAGCTCCCCTGGCTCCTGGGAAATGCACTTCTGCTCCCTCCACCTCCACAACAAGCATCCCTCAGCAATTCTGCCTTCATATTGTGCTTTTACAATATGAGCTGCCCAGCCCTCTCCCCACAGCACAGCAAGTGCCCCTCACCTGTGAAATGAGCTTTTTCTGGGCCACCTGCATGACAGCATTGGCCATGGCCATCTCATCTTCATCAGCCTGAATGTCCTCCTCAGGTTTGGACCTCATACTTGAGAGCTTGATTTCTTTGCAGCTGAGGACTGCAAATGTATCTGAGAGCAGCTCACTGCCTTCCAGGTCCAAAGGAAGGACCTCATCCACAAAGCAAGCTGGAAGACACAGGCAAGAAATAATTTGTTTTTCCAGAAGCAGCAATGATGGGCAAGCCAGGATAAAAACACCTGGATCATGAGATTTTATACAGACACCAGGTTTTTGTTTGGCAGGTTTTTAAAGGCATTTTTAAAGCCTTACCTAGGATGCTGTGGCTGATCTTGGTGGTGATGCTGAACCTCTGCTCATCTGTAAAATGTTCCAGCAGGAAGGTGTAGATCCTCATCCTCTTCTCCTTGTTCTCCTTCCCCTTCAGAGAGAAGAGCTGCTTCGCCCTGTGGCAGAGCAGGACATTTTACAGAGGCCCAAATCACATCATGCCAGCTCCCAGGAATAATGAGACCTTAAATCAGCCAGGGATATTTGCATGCCACTTTTAAGACCCATAAACCTGCTAGGACAGCACACAGTCCTACAAATTACACACAGCAGTGTCACAGGGAAGGCAGGACCCAGCTCAGCACTTGCATGGATAATTATCAAGTGCCACAAATGCTGTGCTGTCACTGAGAGCTGCATGGCCAGACAGCCCATAATTTAGCAAAAATTAGCCAGGAATGCGCTCAACTGACCGCTGGCTCTGGGGGAACCTGTTGTACTTCTGGTGTTTCTCATAGCTGTTGAAATGGAAGATGCACTCAATGAAGTGCTGGGAGAACATCACAGGGTTCCTCTTCAGCAAGAGATGCACCAGGCAGAACTCTGCAAACCTGCAGGGGAGGAGAAGGAGGAAATTATCACTGGATGCTTTCCAAAAGCCACCCCTGAGGCTGTGTAGGGCTCTCAAGGCTGGAGGATGGTTCTCCTCTCCCTCAATACCACATTTAATTCTTGCCCAGCTCACTGACTTCCACCCTTTCTCAGAGGGACAGACGTCTCCAGAGGACAGACATCTCCAGCAGCCACAGCACTACTCATTTTTATGGCCATTAAAGCAAACTGAGTCAGAAATAAATCTGAACTTGAATCCTGTCACAGCAATTTAATTATTTAACCTGAGTTCCACCATGGCTGAGACACAGCACTCAGCAACGAGTTCATCACCAAAGGTCCTGCAAGAGCTGCAGGGCAAAACCCAGGCCTGAAGAAAGTGGTTTTGGCTGGATGCAGTCTCCAAATGCAGATGCAAAGGAAAAGGCTCCCAAAGAAATGGGAGGAACACGATGCTGCAATGCCACCATCTACTGGAAAGACATTTTTAGATATTCAAAAGACACTGAAGAGAAAAGGGAATGTGAATGGTAATTGACAAAAGGTCGATGGTTCTGGAAATATCCATCTCAGATTGACTGTTCCAGGCAGAAATGAGCAGCAAGGTGTCCAATCCTCCTCTGCAATCCTAATTCTACATGAGCTCCCCACCTGAGAGAAACCTGCCCCATTCATTTCCCACATAACAGAGCAGCTGGAGACCTTGAAACCTCCAAAAACTTCATAAACACGCACTTAAAATGAGAGTGCATAATTCTTCTGACACATCATTTGACAGGTCATTCCTCTAACAATTACAAGATGTGGCAGAAGGCTGAAAAGGCAAGGCATGCAACATAAGAAAAAAGAAACTGCAACAAAATACTTAATCCTAGTTCTTAAACAAATCCAGCACTTGAGACAGAGCCTGTCAGAAAACCACAAGGAAGATTTCACAAGTGTCTGCCTCAAAAATGCCTTTTTTTTCCTGGATAACTGAGTCCTGAATAGAGCAGAGCTGAAGGTTTTGAGGACAGCCAAGGACACTTTGGGACTTTTAAATGACCTGGGGAGAGGCTCATCACCTCTGTGCCACCACTGCAGACCCTAAAGGAAGTACAGAGGTTAGAGGGATAATCTGCTTTATCACTGGCATTTCTCTTCACAATGTGAAGGTGCCAAGACTGAGACAGGTTTTGAGCCATCTCTGACCTTCACCTCCTCCATCATTTCACAGCTGAGATCTTTACCTGGCAATGTCTGGGTTTGGATCCACCAGGACACTGACAAACCGAAAGAAGAGGCAGTCCTTCCATTTCACAAACTCCTCCTGTGAAAATCAGCAGAAATCAACAACCTGACCAGGAAAATTCAGTGTGAACCTCCCAATTGCAGTCAGGTAAACAAACAAGCTGTAAACCCTCAAGAGGCACATAAAATAAACCCCAAAACAACCCCAAGTATTTTGGGGGATGCTCTAAGCAGCATAAATGCCACAACAGCACATTGAGGTTTACCCCAGGCATGAAGAATAAAGCAGAAAAATGAAAAATCTGTTTCCCCACCCCATGGCAGGTGTGCTCTTCAACACTGTTTTTACACTGCACGCCTTTGCAAGCTACAGACTTAATTCAAAAAATGTACATTTCACTTAAAATGGATTTCTACTCTGGAAAATTTTCACTGTGTCTCAGCTGCAGGAGGTTGGTGAGCAAGATGAGGGTGTCTCCTTCATTAGCCAATAGCCTGAGAGGTGTTGCAGCTGAGTTTGCAAGCTACAAACTTAATTCAAGAGGTACATTTCACTTAAAATGGATTTCTATCCAGAAAATTTCCATTTTGTCTCACCTGCAGGAGGCTGGTGAGCAGGATGAGGGAGTCTCCTTCATTAGCCAATAGTTGGAGGGGTGTTGGAGCTGTGCTTGCAAGCTACAGACTCAATTCAAAGATGTACATTTCCTTTAAAACGTATTTCTATCCAGACAACTTCCACATAATCTCACCTGCAGGAGGTTGGTGAGCAGGATGAGGGTGTCTCCTTAGCTAGCCAATAGTCTGAGGGGTGTTGCAGCTGTGTTTGCAAGCTACAGACTTAATTCAAAGATGTAATTTCACTTAACCAAAATGGATTTCTACTCTTGAAAATTTCCACTCTGTCTCACCACCTGCAGGAGGCTGGTGGGCAGGATGAAGGTGTCTCCAATAGTTTGAGGGGTGTTACAGATGTGTTTGCAAGCTACAGACTTAGTTCAAAGATGTAAATTTCACTTAAAATGGATTTCTACTCCAGAAAATTTCCATTTTGTCTCACCTACAGGAGGTTGGTGAGCAGGATGCAGATGTCTCCTTCATTAGCCAATAGCTGGAGGGGTGTCGCAGATGTGTTTGCAAGCCACGGACTCAATTAAAAAATGCACATTTCACTTAAAACAGATTCCCATCCAGAAAATTTCCGCATAACCTCACCTGCAGGAGGTTGGTGAGCAGGATGAGGGTGTTTCCTTAACGAGCCAGTAGTCTGAGGGGTGTTGCAGCTGTGTTTGCAAGCTACGGACTCAATTAAAAAATGCACATTTCACTTAAAACAGATTCCCATCCCGAAAATTTCCGCACAGTCTCACCTGCAGGAGGTTGGTGAGCAGGATGAGGGTCTGCCTGCGGATGAAGGGGTGCGGGTCCCGCAGGCACAGGGAGATGTTGGGGATGTATCTGTCGCCCAGCGAGGTGTAGCGCACGCACAGGTCGCACAGCACCAGCGCCGCGTTGTTGCGCACGGCCACGTCCGGCGACACCTCCAGCTCCCGCGCCAGCGCCGCGATGCATTTCTTGGCCAGCTCCTCGTGCTGCAGGCACAGCTTCCCTGCAAAGCAACACCGCTGGTGACGCCTGCAGTTTCAGGTTCTTGTGGTTCTCAGAGCCTGCGCTAAGAGGGCTTAACTCTTGTTTAAGGCTTTGAAGGCCTTGGGTTTAGGTAATCTAAGTTTCTTAGATAATGGTAAGGATTATAGGGGAGGATAGGAAGGAGGATGACGGACGTGGTGGTTAAGATAGCAATTGTAATGCTGGTTGGCCTGCTAGTGCCTCCTTAGGGTGCATGTCCCAGATTGCAAGGCAAGGTGGATTCTGTTTGCCATCTGTATAGTTGTCTTCTGTTTCGTGGGCAGTTTTCCTTATCCTTGATCGATAGTTTTTCTCTGAGTGTATGGGTTAATAGGTAGAGGACTAGGCTGCAGCTTGCTAGTGCAATCATTAGGGTGTCGCAGGCATCTTTTATGGAAAATCCTTTCCTTAGGATTTTTCCTCCTGAGAAGCTGAGATGCCTCAGGAACAAAATGTAAATATTGACTATCTGCTGCTGTGTAATGCAACAGGTGGATCTGTGATTGGCCCATGTTGGTTATTTGTCATTAATGGCCAATCACAGCCCAGCTGGCTTGGACAGAGAGTCTGAGCCACAAACCTCTGCTCTCATTCCTTCTTTTTCTATTCTTAGCCAGCCTTCTGAGGAAATCCTTTCTTCTATTCTTTTAGTCTAGTTTTAATGTGATATATATCATAAAATAATAAATCAAGCCTTCTGAAACATGGAGTCAGATCCTCATCTCCTCCCTCATCCAAGAACCCCTGTGAACACGGTCACATCAGGGCATGGTCATGGAATCCTATCAGCTCTTCTATGATACGTGAGGAAATGTCTTGGAAGTTAAGTTGTGAGTGGTTGGCCATATTTAGGTAGAGATGTGCTGGGTTTTCACCTGCAAGTTAGTCTTGACAAGGCTATGTAATTGTTTTACTAACACCTCTTTATGAGAAAGAAGCATAAGTGGTCTATGCGGTTGCCTTGAAACCAACATATGGGGGTTCGACTCCTTCCTTTCTTGGACTTGGACTAAGGCAGGTTCTTTCCTTATCTCGTCCACAACCACACTTGCAGCAGGCTCCAGGCCTGCTAGGGCTCCGTGGAGGGAAGAGGCTTAAAGATAGGAAATGCCAAGTCTTGGTGAAATAGCAAGAAGCCCCTCTCTTCTGCCTTTCGGACCCCTGCTTATCTCTCTGTAACCCCATAGGTCACTTTCCCTTAAACCCTGCTACTGGACAATTTTGGATCCCCCTATACCCTATATAATGGACTGGTTTAGCCCATTCTGGTTAGAAGAGCTGTCACTGGAACCCTTCACAGACCCCCAATAAAGCCATCACTGTGGAACCCCAGCTGCCTTCTCCTCTCTCGTGTCTGCCTTTCGGTCGGCCTGCAATGGTGCCTTAGTAAGCAAAAGAGCTGAGAGTCACTAAAAAGAGCTGATATCCCTTAAGCTTGCTAAGGTTGCCTGTGGCTAAGAGCAGCTTGGGTACTTGGACAGTCTGTCCCCAAAGGACTGAGCTATCCAGCCCCGTGCTGCTTGCCTGGGGGCAAACCTGCCCAGCAGGAGACCCAGACAACCACTCCTCCCTCCAGGGGACACCTGCTGATAACAGCTATTGAATGTCACTGCATGGCTGATAAGAACTACAGCATCCCATTGGGAGATGTGAGCCCAGAGGGAGGAGCCAAGCATTCCTGCCTGGATATAATCTGGAGATTCTGGAACACCAGCCAAGCATTCCTACCTGGATATAATCTGGCGATCCTGGAACACCAGCCAAGCATTCCTGCCTGGATATAATCTGGAGATTCTGGAACACCAGCCAAGCATTCCTACCTGGATATAATCTGGAGATTCTGGACCACCAGCCAAGCATTCCTGCCTGGATAGAATCTGGAGATTCTGGAACACCAGCCAAGCATTCCTACCTGGATATAATCTGAGATCCTGGAACACCAGCACAGCTTCTGCACTGGGTTTCCAGAGGAACAGCAGCTGCCTCTTGCCCTGAATCTTCAGAGGCAGAGACTGCACCTTTCTCCAGGATCCCTGCTCCAGCAGAACCAGCCCTGACACTGCAGGAGGGCTGAGCCACAATTCCAATGGTTCTGCTGCCAGCACCCTGACCCGCAGGGTGTCAGGTTGGGTTCTGACTCTGGCAGTGTTTTAGTTTACTGCATTGTTTATTTTATCTTTTTATTTTCTTCCCTATTAAAGAACTGTTATTTCCTGCTCCCCTATTTTTTGCCTGAGAGCCCCTTAATTTCAAATTTATAGCAATTTGGAGGGAGGGGCATTCACATCCTCCATTTCAGGGGAGGCTCCTGCCTTCCTTAGCAGGCACCTGTCTTTTGAAACCAAGACAGCACAGCTCTAAGTGCCATGTAAAGTCTAGTGAACTCTTCATATTGTGGTCAGACAAAACAATTTCTCTCTAGGCGCGAGATCCAAAGACACCCAACAGCCTCAGACCCCTAAGAGTATAAACAAAAGTGGATTGGGGGGAAGTAAACTATGAATGACTTCATTAGCTGAAGCTGTAATTAGAGGATTAACCTCTGATATGCAAATAGACCAAACTCAAATCAGTCTGAAAACCTCATTGTAGCAGCCATATTTTCTGGAAAAATCCCTTTGCCCAAGATTCTTCTCCTGGGAAGCTGAGAAGCCTCAGAGAAAAAGGAAAACAATAATTACCTGATTTGCTTCTCCTGTGTTTTGCTGCTTTGGAATGCATTTGGACATTGTTTACCAACAGGTGATTGTTTCATTGGTTTCATGTGAATTGTTTTGACTTATTGGCCAATCAGGGCCAAGCTGTGTCAGGACTCTGGAAGGAGTCACAAGTTTTCATTATTATCTTTTTAGCTTTCTATAAGTATCCTTTCTGTATCTTTAGTATAGTTTAGAATAGTATTCTTTAATATAATATAATATCATAAAATAATAAATTAACCTTCTGAGAACATGGAGTCAGATTCATCATTCCTTCCTCCATCTGGGAACCCCACAAATGCAAGACTTCATGACCATTGTCCATTTTGGGTGTAGCCTCTGTAACCCTGCCCAAGGTGTATCTATTAAAGGCCTTTAATAAATTCACACTTTATTCCCTTAACTCTGTCTATCCTCTGTTCTAGGCAGCCACTCCAAGGCATCACCAGAGCAGCAGAGCTGGGATAAATTCTCCTTCCCAGCCAGCCCAGCTCGCTGCCTCCAAAACAAACCAGGGAAGGAATCAGGAAGTAAACAAGGGAATAAACAAGAAACTCATGCTGGAACTTGATGAGCAATCTGCACGATCTCTCAGGGAGATGGTACTTCAAGTTCTTCCAAACTCCCCTTAGACCAATAGAGTGGGTCTCCATGCCAAATTCCCTCCTTCACAGCAAACTATTTCTGTGTGCAGGGTATTATTCAAAGCAGCTAAAAAGAACAGCCCCAGCTGTCATAGGCATAGCAGGGAGACACCCACCTCTGAGAGCATCACTGAACCAACCTAAAATAAAATAGCCTGCGATAGTTCTAACATCACTTCTCCCTGTTCCCAAGCTCTGCACAAAAGTATTAAACTTTCCAAAGTAATTAAGGGAAGAATAATGCTGCCTATCTGCAGAAGAAACTTGTTCCTAACCAAGGAAGTATTAAAATCCAGAACTTTCACGTGGTATTCCTCAGAATCCTGGGAATGCAGCTGGCATTCCAGGCTTCTCTGAAAGGCTTCTCTGAGAGCAGCATTTCCCTCACATTGAGGAGAACAAGTATTTGAGTGCAGCCATCCTGCTCTAAGCTACATCAACAGGACCAAGTTTTCCTCACCCTCTCTAGAATACCTTACTGAAAGTGAGCTGGATCCTTCAGCACCCAGCTCTGAGTACAAGGACAGCACAGCTCTGGGGACTGTGCTGATTACTGGTCACTATTAATGCATTAACCACCTGGAGAAGCAGAGCTGGCAGGGTTCTGATGGTTTGCCCAACTTGTTTCCATGGATATTTGCATTGCTAAAAGCTCTGAGCTGCACTAATGCCAACAGAGCACTGAGGCTCTCTGTCACAACTGCCAGAGCTTTACATGGAATTATTTAGGTTGGCAAAGACCTCTGGGATCATTGAGTCCAACCTGTGACTGATCCCTGCTCTGTCCCCAGCCCAGAGCTCTGAGTGCCACATCCAGGCATTCCTTGGACAACTCCAGGGATGGGCACTCCAAGCCTCCCTGAGCAGCCCCTTCCAATGTTTAACAACCCTTTCCATGGACAAATTCTTCCTCATGTCCAAGCTGCCCTCCCCTGGCACAGCTGGAGACCATTTCCTCTTGTCCTGTCCCTGTCCCCTCCCTCCTGCCAGGGAGCTGCAGAGTGACAAGGTCCCCCCTGAGCCTCCTTTTCTGCAGGATTTTGGGCAGAACTTCACCAGAAAGGCTGAGATACACAAAGGCCCATTTTTAAGGCAGGATAGCACTTACCTAAAGTGATGAGTGCATGAGCCCTGACCACGGGAGGCATGGCTGAGCCCCTGAACTGGGACAGTGGCTGGGAGCTGGGCATCTCCTCACTGTCTGTGCAAGCAGACACTGGAAAAGAACAGGGCAGGGATGGAAACAGGGCCTGGCACACAGGGGTGACTGCAAATTCAAAGCTAAATGTCACAGACATCTCTTATGAAAAATCCTTTCCTTAGGATTTTTCTCCTGAGAAGCTGAGAGGCCTCAGGAACAAAATGCAAACAATGGTTATCTGCTGCTGTGGAATGCAACAGGTGCATCTGGGATTGGGCTCATGTGGTTGTTTCTAATTAATGGCCAATCACAGCCCAGATGGCTCAGACTCTCTGGTCAGTCACAAGATTTTATTATCATTCCTTTCCTTTTAAGCCTTCTGATGAGATCCTCCTTTCTTCTATTCTTTTAGTATGGTTTTAATATAATATATATATTATATTCTTCTTCTCCCTAAATCATAGGGAGAATAAATATATTTATAAAAAATATAAATATATGTATCATAATATACATATCCTACAATAATATATATAATAAAATAATAATTCACTAAATATATATATTAATAAATATATATAATAAAATAAATAAATCAGCTTTCTGAAACATGGAGTCAAGATTCTCATCTCTTCCCTGATCCTGAGACCCCTGTGAACATCACCACAGCTAAAGGCAGAGGGAGAGTGGCTCACGTTGGTCCTTGCTGCCAGAAGAGGCCAGGATGGACTGAACCACAAGGAAGATGTGTTTGTCCACCTTGGCTGGGCACAGCTGGGCAGCCTCACCCAGCAGGAAGAGGTGTCTGACCTGCAGAGAGAAAGCAGCACTGCAGTCAAAAGGCAGAGGCTGAGCTGCAAATTAAGCCAGCAGGAGTCAGTTCTTCTCCAAAAAAACAACTCAAAATTCCCTCAGTGCTTTCAAGGCAGTGGCTGGAGAACAGAAGGGGAGGCTTTGGAACAGAAATCCTGGGTAGGTGTGTTTAATATGCTCCAACAGCCCCCACCACATCTAATGAGACTGAAATACTCCTCAGAGCATTCCATGCATCTCTCCCAAACAGCTCATCTCAGAAGTTTGAGTGGAAAGGCAAGGAAATAAAAACCACGTCATATATTAAAAATACATGGGGTGCCATATCCTTAAAGCAACTACTGGTGTGTAAAACTGCTGTGGGCTCCCAGGCCCTTAAACACACGAGTTCATCACACACACAGGCCCTGCACATTCCTATGATCCCAGCTCTTGGCATGGATTTCAAGGAACACCAGCTCCAGGCACACCTCCACCCTTTAAATAACCCTTGAAGGGGATTATTTACAATAATAATCCCCAAACTTACCAAGAGATCTTCCTGCAGCTGCCCTGCTCCATCCTCTTTGAGGACTATGTTGGAGATGTAGCTCTCACAGGTGGATACCAAATCTCCACACACCTGGTTGAGCAGCTCCTGTTCAGTAATTAAACAAAATTAATTCAACACATTATTAATTAAACAAAAGGTAGCTGTAATATCTGTCCACACATGAATCCCTAATATCAAAGTCTTTATGTGCTTTTAATAATCTGGATTCCATTAAAATCAATCTGACAGTGCCTTAGAGCTTTAAAATTCTCCCTGCACATCAAAGGATGTGTGCAAGTGTCAAAACACCTTGGAAAATGTGGCTTTTAATGATCCACAGGCCCAAGTTTACTTCATTATAGAAATCACACAGACTTAAACAAAAAGGATTTAGGCGACTGTTTCATGTGCACCCAACACATTGGAGGTGTCTGTGGGAATTTTTAGATGTTGCTTGAAAAAAGCAGCTCCATTAACCAAGAAAACATGATGTGAATTCCAAAGAGTGAAGGGGAAACACATGAAAAGCAGATTATCTACTACACTGTGGTGAATATAAAGCATAATTTCTGGTTTTCCACCATCTAAAAGTGATAATTTTAATAACCAAATACATATATAAATAGTATTTAATGTTAGATTTGATGAAGTGACCAATGACAGGAACATCTGCATTTCATTTTAAGCCAACACTCTGTAGTGGCTGTACCTACAGGGCAGGATTTTCTGATTGTCAGTTTAAAAACCCAAAAACCATCATCCCACCCTGGCTGCTGAGGCACAGAAGGTTCAGTTCTGCCCATTATTTACTAAACTTGATTGGGATGCTTATTATAAGACAGCTACCATCTACACTGAAAGAGAAATATAAAACAGAAACAAAGAGAAATCATCAGGGACAGAGACCTGCATCAATTTTGGCTTCTCTGCAATTGTGTCCAGGCTGAGATTTTTATTTTACCAACAAAATATGGCCTAACTTCCCACTATGGGAGCAGAACAGAGCCATGGCATAAAACAAATGGAGGCAGAAAAAAAGTTATGAGCAAGTTATTAACTCCCTGTTTGGTCTCCAGGAAGAGGTCTAAGAAATATGTGTATTTCCAGCAGCTCTGATGGAGAACACAGAGATTACAGCATAAATCTGTGGCTTCAAACTGGACCAAGCACAGCTACAGGTTTCCTTTAGGAAATTTCCTTTAGGAATTCCGTAAACTTGGACAGAAGGCAAATGCAAGGTGTTTCAGAGGTGTGTGGGGGGAACACATTTGAAGGCAGAAGATTGAAGGCAGAAGATTTCTCACAAGCTCAGGCTTAGCCCCAGGATGTTCTCCAGCTCAAGTGCAGCAAAGAGGCAGAGCTGAGCAGAGCAGGCTCGAGCTGCTGGAATCAGAGCCTCTTTTTTAGAGCTCATCATCCATCCCACAGGCTGCAGACAACAGCAGACACCCCCTGAGTGGGGAACAGGCTATTTTAAAAGGAGTATTTTAAGTCCCACCTGTGCCTCCTCTGGTGCAGCTGCAGAGGCCTGGCAGAGCTTCTGCAGGGTCTCCACAGCGGGGCTGATCACCTCCAGGGGACACTGAGACTCCTTCAGCCAGCTCTGGATGCTCCCTGGAGATGACATCACACATAAAATAAACATTTTCTAAGCTGTTCAAGGGTTTGTGGAGGCACAAAGCTGTCAGGACTCAGCACATCCCTGTGGGTGTCCAGAGTTGTGGGACCCCTGCCAAGGGGCTCAGAGACCCTGGCACACAGCCCAGAGCACCTGTGGGTTTGATTATGACCCATGGAGCAGGTTGCCAGCTTTGTATGAGGACCTGAAAGCCACAGAAGTTTAAGCAGTGTAATAATAGGTTCATCACTGGGTGAAAAGGTAGATTTTGGGATTTTTAGAATAGGGGTTTTTGGGGGCAAGATGGAGGGACTTGGGCGTGTTCCAGCCTTTCTTCTTCTACTCTACCTCCATCTTCTACTGTGATGCTGACACTTTGGGACTGGTTTAGAATAGAAGTTCACTGTCTAACATAGGTGATAGGTTGTTGTCTTATCTATTACAACAGTTCTATTATCATTATGTGTTGTCTTATATATATCAAGAGTTCTTTTATCACTGTGGTGCAAGGATTCCATATCACCAGAGTTTCATACCTCCTCCATGTTTCTCACAGGCAGCTCCTCTAAGCACTGACTGTTCCTGGTCCTTGCAGCAGCTATCTGACCCCAGGGCCCACCAATCCACTCTTTTATGCCACTTGTTCTTATTGGCTACAGGTGTGGCCTGGTAAGATCAGGCCTGCTCCTAATCTTTAGTAATTGGTTCAGCTGCAACTCTTTAGGGGATAAGATTACATTCCATACCACCTTCATTTACCCATACTGTATTCCTCCAATAGGTATTGGAAAGTAATTGTAAACATGTTGTACGTAGTTTGTAGGATAAAGAGACAGCACTGCCCTGAGAGCGGTCAGAGTGCCTCTGTCTGTCCTGCTGAGTGGACCTCAGCTGGACAGGAGGAAAATTTTTATAGATAAGATATATAGAGATCAAAAACTGAAGAGCTCTGACTCATTCTTCGAACACACGGGCCGAAACAGAGACTGTTCCTCTATCTTGGGGCTGCAATTAACAGCAAAACTCCTGAGATGAAACCTCTGCGGGTGTTCAGGGCCACTCACCCTTCAGCCCCTCACGGATGCTCCTGGGGAGGTGCTTTGCCACGTGCCCAATGACACACAGGACGTGTCCCACGGTGCCACTGTTGGTGTCCTGCTGCCTGCAAAACCAACAGTGAGCTCTGAGCCACGCCACCAAAGCACAGCTGAGCAATCCTCGCTCATCTGGGACATGCATGATTAAGGCAGGCCTGACAAAGGCAATGAAAACTCAGAGGGCTTGAGGAAAGAGTTGGTTACTGCACCAATCTCGAAGCCTTTGCTGGATTTCCAGCTGCAGAAGTGACAGTTTGAAGGAAAAACTGGGATTTTAGCAGCTACAAGGCAATCTGTGGAAGGGCACTGAGGGCTCCCTGGCAGAATGCAGCTCAGAGCACACACACTGACCTGCTGATGCTGTCCCAGGATTCAATGATCTTGGAGTAATCCAGCCTGGGGGAAGAACCTGCCACCTTGGCAAGCAGCATCCAAGCTGCCCTGGAATGCTCTGTCTCCACGTGAGACATGACATTATTGACAAAAGTGGAGGTGAACTTGTTCTGCTTGGACCACATAAGGAAGGCTTTGCTCAGGTAACGGCTGCAGGGAGGAAAGGAAAGTTTAGGGAGGAATAAATAGAACAGTAAAATCCAACACAACAAAGCTGCTTATTGCCTGGCATTGCCACAATTCCCACTGAAAATTTCCACATTTAGGCATATTTTCACTACAGACCTGACATCCCTACATGGGTGTTGGGGCAGTAACACAGAAGGTCCAACTGGTCCCATGACACACCAGGAAATTATAATTTCAGCAATTTGTAGCCAAGACTTTCCAGCAGTGGTTATTTAATACCCAGAGTCATAATGATGCCTCAGGTTTAGCTTTTCTATTTTTCAGATTTTGTTTTGCTTTAGTGTGTGGGTCTGGGTTCACATCAGGGGATGCTGAGCTCTGGGCACAGAGCAGGGAGACAAAACAATTCCTGCTCCAGCTGGGCACCAAGGACAAATGATCCAAATCTCAGCCCAGGAGCACAAACACCGTGGGCTGGAGAGAGAAAAACAAGGATGGGACTGCATGGGCTGGAGCTGGATGGGACAATGAACTGCAAGATGCAAATGGAGCAGAACTGATCCAAGGGAGAGACCCCGGGAGCGCTCGTGCATTTTGGGACCATTTTGGTTCATCTTGGGTTCATTTTGTGATCATTTTGGTTCATCTTGGGTGCAGCCCTGGCTGGGCTCTTGTGCTGCCCAAGGTGCATCCATTGAGGCCCCTTAATAAATCCCTGCTTTATTCTTTAGCTCCATCTAGCCTCTGTTCCAGTTCAGCCGTGACAAGGCATCAATAGAATGGCCTTAATTGGAAGGGACCTTGAAGATTATCTCATTCCACCCCCTGCCATGGATAAGGGCACCTTTCCCTAACCTGGGGTGCTCAGAGCCCCATCCAGCCTGGCCCTGAGCACTCCCAGGGATGAAGGCACAGCAGAGTCATGTCAGGCATCACAGCCTGCTCGTTTTTCTGCACAACCCTCATTATCTGCTCCACACTGGTAGAGCTGTGAGATTTCTCAAGCTGCAAGGTCCTGCAGGGTCAGGAGGAAGAAGGTGCCAGGAATGTGCAAACCCTGTTAGAAAATGGCCCAAATTAGAACAGTGACAGCTCCCCACACTGGCACGGCAGCACCACCAGTGCCTCAGCTGCTATTTCTGAGCTATTATGCCCTGTTGACTAATAAACATACAGCTGTCTTTAATCAATGTTGTGTCCTTGTCATGCTGTGTGTCATCCCATTTCTCCCTCTCCTTCCCACGGCAGGCAGGATAATTCGATTTGTCACAAGACAAGTAACATATTGTACATAAGAATTAATACAAGGTGATGTTCTTGCTTTATATATCCTCTCTCACTTCTGTCAGAGGAACACCTCCATCTGACTTAAATATTCATGTGCTATCAGTGCATCCAGCATGGGATGGAACAATGAGCAGTTCAGTCCAGGGAGAGAGCACAGGTAACAGGAGCAGCAGGTGAAAACACCTGACACAGAGCAAGGCTGAACTCTTCTTATCCATGCTCAACAGCCCTGTCCTGGGAGCTGGCAGGGCAACACAAGCACCTCAGTGTGGCAGTTTCCATCCCCAGAATGATACTGAGGCTTTCAAGCAGGGAATTTGAGCAGTTTCAAAGAAATCCCTGAGAAAAATTTGGTTTCTTGTCCTTGCACAGCACGTGCATTTTAACGGGGTGCGTGTGAGCTGTGGAACCTCACAGGCTGTGGCCACACAGGGAATGAGAACACAAACTCAGACTCTTATCTTAGTCCTCAGTCAATAGGTAATTTCCTTCTGTAAAGGAAAAATTGTGTATTCTAATGGGATTAAAAGTGAAAAAAACCCCCAAACTTGTGGGTTTTATCCCTGAATGTTAACAGAGGCAAGGGAGGGAAAAATGCATTTACCTCAGCTCCTGGCTTTCTGAAGACAACAGGGAGAGCAGATCCCAAGCCAGCTCCTGCCTCCCATCACCACTTCTGGATTTATGGTAAGGTTTTATGTGCTGCAGCAAGAGCTGATCAAGGCAATCCAAGGCCTTTTCTTGGACAGAGCTTTCTGCATCCATCACCACAGGCACCACTCCGTCCAACCAGGCCTTCTGCACCAGGACATTGCTGGGCTGAGACTGAGAGAAACACATTTTTAAATCATTAGGGGATCCCAAATGCATGGGTAAGAGCAGCAAAGGCCTCCAGGTTCAGCTACAAACTTCAAAACTTGAATTTTAATCAAGCCCAGCAGTGTGGCAGCAGGTGGGACAGGGAAACTCAGCATCACAAGGTCTTTAATCATCTCTATGATAAATACCTGGTGTTTCTGCTAAAGTACTGTAACACTTTGTTTTGAGACTCTATAAAGAATTATAACAGGTTTGCAATAAGGCTGTACAGCAGATGATTTAGCACTAAAAAAAAGAGCTTTGCTTAATATAAACCCTGTGCTCCAAGCCTGAGTTACAAACCCCCTGTGAATAAATAGAAAAGAAAGAAAAATATAGCATTGCTATCATCCACACATTACATCTGAAAGTGATTCAGGGTTTTTTTTAACTTGAGAAGGCCAGCAACATAAACATTTTCTTCATGACACATAAATCAACAGCCAGAAAAATCAGTGTTTCCAACAGTTGGAAGCACTCTGCATAAATCACAAGTAGGTATCAGAGTGAGTCATGACTTCCGAGTCAAAAGGTAATGAAAAGAATTAGAGCAGCCTAAAATGCAGCTCCTAGAGTGAATAACTGATTGGTGAGGTCCCTCCTGCTCTCCCCCTTCCCAGGTGTGGCAGAATTTCCATTCCCCTTGATGCCTTAGGATTTTAGCTTTTATATTTTTCAAATCCTGTGCTGCTTTAGAGTATAAATCTAATCTCCATATACACTATCACCTCCTGTTTATTCACACAAAACAATCCCTCCAGGGGTCTAACTTGAGGAACACCTCACTGTCTCAGGCCCCAAAAAATACAAACAAAATTTTCTCTGAGTTTTCTTTAAAGAAAATTTATTTTCTTCCCTAGTAAAGAACTGTTATTCCTGCTGCCATATTTTTTGCCTGAGAGCCCCTTAATTTAAAATTTATAAAATTTGGAGGGAGGGGGTTTACATTTTTTCCACTTCAGGGGAGGCTCCTGCCTTCCTTAGCAGGCACCTGTCTTTCCAAACCAAGACATAATATAAATACCCATTTAACTGTAGTGGGATAGAATATAAGAAAATAAAGACAGTGTAGAAAGTAATCTTAGCCCTAAGGAGTTGCAGCTGGGCCAATTATCAAAGATTGGGAGCAGGCCTGACTTTAACAGGCCACAGCTGTACCCAGTGAGACGAAGATGCTATAAAAGAGTGGTTGGCTGCTGGAGAAGGGAACTGGAGTTAGTTGGGTGCTTTGTGAAGAAGAAAGGGTCAGTGCTCTGAGGAGCTGCCCATGAGAAACACCAGGAAGGTCTGAAACTGTTGTGATAAGGAGACAACAGTATGGAAGCCAGGAGTATGAGGAGCTGACTCAGGAGAAACACCAAGAAGATATGGAACTTTTGTGATAAGCAGACAACAGCATGGCACCCCTGCAGTAAGATGAGAGCACTGAATTGTGTTCCTCTTGGGCAGGCTCACCAGGAGCAGCTCGGTGATGGAGTGCAGCGCCTGCTTCCGCACGGACACGGCGGGGTCCCGGCAGCGCTCCTGCAGCACGCCCAGCTCCTCGGCCGTGCAGGGCACCACGCCCTGCCTCAGGAGGCTCACAAACACCTGCCAGGCAAACAGCAGCGCTGAGTTGTGGTGTGCTCTGATGGCAGTTTTCCCAGTCCCTCCCCAGGTGTGTCAGTCCCCTCTCCCTGACCCCTCCCAGCACTGTCTGTCAGTCCTGGCATTCCAGAAGGGCCTCAAGTGATTGGCAGATCCAAAGGATGCCCTCTACCCCTGGGGGGCCCTGGGCCATCCAGGTGTCCTTTGTCCCTTTGTCCCTCCCCTCCTGTCCCTGCTTGGTGGCTCCCTGCCCCTCTCCCCGGGGTTAAAGGAGCAGCAGCCACGGGCTCAGGGAGTTCTGTGGGAGCTGGTGCTGCATTCAGAGGCCTGAGGGCCAGAATAAAGCTCTGGATCCAAACCCTCCATCAGAACCGACTCCTTTCCTTCACCATCGCCTCAAAGCTTCTCTGCCAGAGGGAAACCCAGGAGCAGCCCCTGTTATGGGGGGAAGCTCCATCCCAGCACCACCAGAGCTCCTGCAGGCCTGGCCTTGTCTGCAGGGCCCAGCTGCAGCACCCAGCCAGGCAAAAGTGTCTGTGGGGTGAAACACCACACACCCAGGCAGGCAAAAGTGTCTGTGGGGTGAAACACCACACACCCAGCCGGCCAAAAGTGTCTGTGGGGTGAAACACCACACACCCAGCCAGCCAAAAGTGTCCCTGGGGTGAAACACCACACACCCAGCCGGCCAAAAGTGTCTGTGGGGTGAAACACCACACACCCAGCCGGCCAAAAGTGTCTGTGGGGTGAAACACCACACACTCAGCCAGCCAAAAGTGTCCCTGGGGTGAAACACCACACACCCAGCCGGCCAATGGTGTCTCTGAGGTGAAATCACCACAGTTGCTGCCTTTGGTCAAGCAGCAAGGGCAGACAAGCCCAGGCATGTCCTATCTGGCTATATTGATATTTAATTCCAATAGAGATGCATTTCAAAGCTCCCACGAAGGGTTCCCAGCTCCGTTTACATCTGCAACATGTTTGGTTGGGTTTGGAGCAGAGCTCACTAAAAAGGGGTTTGAGTTCCATTCTGGTGTTGCCATTTTCACTGATAATCACAAACTACATGTGCTCTACTTGTGGAATTTTCTAGGGGGCAGCTTAAAAACAGGTGGCCAAAAAAATCCCTTGTCCCTCCCCACTGCTTTGCAGCCTTCAAAATCTTTTCATTAATTATGGTAGGAACACCTTAACCAGACAGAATTACTGAATGTGACAGGCATCTCATTGCACTTGCCTTGATATTTGGAACAAGTGCAAGGAGGGTAATTGGGAGTCCAAACCCAAGTGATCCTACCTAGACCCCCACTGTCCTGTTCAGGCTAAAGCTCCTGTTTCACAAGAATGCAGTCACCATGAACTTCCTTCTTTGTCCCCAAATCCCCTCCCATTCTGGGCCCACCATTTAGGTTCAGCTGGGCTGGGCACTCCAGGGGCACTGGGTGGCAAAGCAAAAATACAATTTACCCCCCACCAACAGCAACCAGAGATTCATCACACCCAGAGTGAAGCACATTAACAATTCATGAGTGCTGGGCACAGCCAGAGATGGAAAATGAATCAGAAAACATCATTCCAGTCATTGCTGCTCTGGAACAGCAGCTGGAGAGGGAGGGTGTCACAATTTCCCCTTGAAAGTAACGTGCCTCTTGTATGAGCCACAGCTTTTACTTCATAATAAGGAAGAGGGATTTATTTTTATTCTTAATCAGAAAGCATTAAAACATGAATTGCAAAGCCCTGACTGGGAAGCTCAAATCAGTGTGTGAATTGAGGGGGAAGAGCTGGGGTGAAGAGGACTAACAGAGGAAGGCAGTCAGCAGCAGACACCTCTTTTTTAAAAACAAGGAAATTTCCATTGAAGCATCTCTCTTTAAAAGCTAATGACTTCATTAAAGAAATGAGCAGCAAGGAAAGCAGCACAGAGCTCAAAAAGAGGCTGGATATAACCTAATCCCTTTGCTAACAAGGTCAAAACAAACTAAGCAGTTAATATGCTTCAGTTTATGAGGAAGTCTCTTAATTGAAATGCCTATTGACATTTGACAAGAGCCTCTCCTTGCAAATGACGGAATAACAGAACGCCAGCAAGGGTACTAGAGAAATTTCCATCATTATGCCTGCATTATTTACTTATCAGGAGCTAGTAAACAAGATCCTAAATGCCTCTAAGGCACTCTGCAGGGAGAGCAGGAAGCTACAAGTGGGCAAAGTGACAGAGTTTGCAGCAAAGCTGTGGCCTAATTAATTACTTAACAATTTTGGGTAATCACTGAGAGCAGGGAAGGATGCAAACCTCACCCTACCTGCAGAGCAGATTTCCTCACGTTGGTTTTCTCATCTCCAGCTCTCACTCTCAGCATGGCCATGACTTCTTTTCCTATCCAAAATGAGGATAAAAAGGAATTATCCCCACGAAGAAGGGATTACTCACAGCACCAGCTGGAACAACACAACCCCAGGATGGTTTTGGTTGGAAGGGACCTTAAAGCTCATCTTGTTCCACCCCTGCCATGGCAGGGACACCTTCCACTGTCCCAGGTGCTCCAAGCTGTGTCCAGCCTGGCCTTGGGCACTGCCAGGGATCCAGGGGCAGCCCCAGCTGCTCTGGGCACCCTAAAGCAGCACAAACTCAGTAAATCAGCAAAAAACAAACTCAAACGGCTCCCCAAAACTTTCAGAAGGACTGAACAATTAAAACCACCCAGAAAAATCCAGAATGAGGCATAAGCCAGAAGGAAGAACAAACCCAAACCATTTCCCCACTTCTTTCATTTGAAAACTCATCTTAATATATCACAAAAGAAAATGATGGAACAAATTACTTGAGACACACAGCAAAAAAAAAAAAAAAAAAAAAGGTGAATCTGTAATTTCTGACCTCTTATTTGTCTACACAAAAGATGTGAGGCTACCTTCAGAGTCTGAGAGCTCAGCAGATGAGTCAGGCACAGTCTGTGGCTCAGGTAACCCTGGTACCTGTGGGAAGAGCTACCTGGGCAGAGCTCAGACAAAAGGAGCCAGCACAGAGCCAGGGGAGGCTCTGCAGAGCTCACAACACCCACAACCTCCTGGGAGTTCTGCCTCAGAGCTGCACACAGCATCAATGTTTGAACTGCTGTGTGCTGCAGAGGGAAAATGACTCCATTTGTTAATTCCTTGAGGGTGTACAATTGAACCAGCAGCTGCAAAGAACCACCTCAGAGCCTGCAAGGAAACCAGAACACATCCCTCTTCCCTGGATGTCATGTTAGGGCCCAAATTTCACCCTGCACAGCCATATTCATACTTATTTCTGCATGTTGGCAGGGAAAAAATACATCATCAAGGCAAGAAGTTATTAAGTGGCACACAACTGAATACACAGATCAATTATTTCTCACATTTTGAATCACTAGGCTATTAACTGGCCATAAGGACTTCAAGCATTTTATCATGGCTTTTAAGGTTTTTATTTATTGCTGTTTGTCAGATTTCCCAAAGATATGCCAAATTTGGAGATCTGTTACTTAGAGATTCACATGGACATCCATCCTGTTGCCATTAAAAACAGGATTAGTCACAGGGAACTAAGCAAAACTAGCTTAAAAATACATTTTTACCAAAAGGAAGCAAAGGGACTTTGATCTGGGCTTTCTTAATGGGCAGCTAAGTGCAGTTTCCATCCTCCTCCCAAGAGCAGCTGCACAGGAAGAGCACAGAACCTTCCTACTGCAAGATTTTGCCACTAAAATAGTCCAGTCTTGTGAAGGTGACCAAATAATCACACTTTGACATTGATCTTTCTGATGTAGAAAAGAGGGGGGGAACAAACAACAAAACAACCAAAAATCCCAAGTTCTAAAGGGCTGGGAACTCCCAAGGGAAGGGAATGTTTGATGCTGGTGTGCAGGGGGAATTCTGCAGTGCACACCTCACCTTGCAGGTTATCCCCACCCTTCTGATCTCTGCCCTTGAGCACTGAGCATGTTCTGACTATCCCTGGCTGAGATTTGTTTCTTTTCTAAGAGAAATGAGCTGTTTGGTCTTCAGAGGAGAGCAAAATTAGCACAGGCACAAGCCAAGCACAGGCATGGGCCAGACAGCTTTGCTAATGCACCTTGACTGCCTCGGAGAGCCCTGGATTCCAGAATCCTCTGGAGCTCCAGACAGTCTTTTTTCATTCCAGCCTTTTCTTAATTTGTTTTGCCAAGTGCCAAGAGTGTGCTCAGCTGGGTATCAGAGACAAACCCAGGCATCCTCTGGCACGAGGAGCCTGCAACTAAACAGGGAATTCACAATACCTTGAGTGGCCTGGAGGACTTTTCTGTCTGAGGGAGCAGATTAAGGAAATTTATCAGCAGAGTGTGTTTGAAAAAAAAAAAGGAGCTTTCAATGGGGGGAGATTGGAGCCTGGCTCCTGGAGATAGGGAGGGAGATCCCATGTGAGGAGCAGCGTGGAACAAAGGCAGCACTGCAGGATGTGAGGCAAGCAGAGAATTGAAACTGTCAGCAGTTCAAGGGAGGTGAACAGCAAGAACTGAGAGTGCAGATCCTGGCAGGGGTTGAAAGGTTAGCAAGAAAAGCTTTTCCACACAAGAGGAAAAGAAAGGGAGAGGTTTAAAGGAGGAACATCCTGGCCACAAAAGCCAACTTGCACGGTGATTTCATGCTATCAACACATTAGAGGCAGCTTGCCATGCTGCATCAGGACATTTTGTGTGACACTCTGCTTTCAGCTTTCAACCTGATGCTGCAGAGAAACAGATCCTTGCCTCCAGAACAGAAAGGTGCTGTGCTTTACACAGCAAAACAGATCAGTTCTTTGTGCATTGGAGCAAGAGATTTAATTACCCTGAAATTCATGGAGCTACAAGTGTTTTATTCCACATAAATTACAATTTGAGAAGAATAAATTACCTGCTTCTCAACAAGGGTTGCCACCACATTAGTACCAACAGACATCTGCATTTCAGGATTAAATGTATTTTTCAGACTTGAGTGGAAATAGTGTTACTTTATGGCTGGCAATTCCACCCCCTTCATCACCCTTAAGTGTTTTGTAACAGATCTCTCCACTTCCTTTGAGAAATGGACAATGAATACAATTCAGAAAGTCTGATTTCAATTAAGGCTTTGAATGCTTATCTGGAAAGGCTGCTTTAATTCTGACATACCATCAGGCCCAGCACTGTCACTGCTGTCTGTCAGCTCCACAGTTCTGGAAGTTGGGAAGGTCCTCAGTGGATGGTTGGACACAGCTGAAAGAAAAGATAAAAGCTGAGGAATAATAAAAGCATATATTCACCTGGCAAGAAGATGGTTCAGTGTTAAACAGAGAGCCTCATGCATGCCCTAGGTTTAACAGATTTGTGTGTTTTTTAGGAAATGGCATGCCAAGAAAAGCCTGAGACTTACTGGAAAAGAATGACTCTATACCTTCTGCACTGACTGTCACGCTCGCAGTGTTTGTGTTTGCTTCCAACACTGTGCGGACAGAGGCTGCCAAAAAAGAGAAATAAAAAAGGAAATCAAACCAAGTATTTGAATTCTGGATATCCCTGCCATTCCAAATTCTTTTTGGGCGAGCAATCCAGCTGTGGGATGCTGTGTGCAGGCTCTGAATTGTGCCATCTGGCCTTCAGCACACCTGAGGGAGCTCGGAATGCCAGTCACGAACAGAACAACTTAGCAGAAGCAAAAGGCAACTCAAGATTTAATCAGCTGTCAGGCAAGAATGAACTGCTTTTTTTTTTTTTCCCAATGAGCAATTTTGGTTGTCTGCAAACATCCTTCAAAGGGGCCTCACAGAGGAATCTCTTTAGAACTGATACAGGAGAATAAATCCCTTCCAAATATAAGGCTTCATAAGGAACAAGGCTCATTGTAAGAGCTTAAATGAGGGATGTGGGACTCCAGGCAGCTCTCCAAAATGCAGTTTATTGTATCCAAAATGCAGTTTATTCTATTTAAGACATTGCAGCAGTCCAGGGTCGTGGGTGACAGAGCTGTGTCTACAGCTGTCAGCTCCAGCTGCAGGCAGGCCTGGAGCCCTTTGGTTTTGGTTACATTGCATTCTATCCTTTTCTTTTGGTTCCAATGCATTTTATACTTTTCTTTGCTTAGATTCTTAATACAGTAGAACCAATCTATACCCTAACTATTATCTACAGCCTATCATAACTACTATAATTACCATATTCATGTTACTGTTCTCCAATCACTCACAGTCAGTACATTACAGTTTAAGCTAGAAGTTGTTTTTCAGTTTTCTTGCAGTGGAAAATTCTGAGACCTTTTTTCTACTTGCAACATCAGCAGGCTGTTCTCCTGTGCCATCTTTCTGCTTAGTAAAAACATCTTCTTGTTTGAGGTGGGTTTATCCTATTCTCTAAGCCATACAAACCCCTTCTAACCAACACACCCTTTGCCTCCTTGGTTATCCAGCGAGACTGGCTCAGCAATTCTTTTCTTCTATATAAAAACTTACTTCCATCTCTATTTCTTCATCAGACTCTACATTTAAAAATCTTTCTGCTAAACACACATATATGTGAGACTTTCTTGTCAAACTTTCATCCTTCCCAACAGCTCATGAATTACTGCTCATTATGGCACAGCACGTAAGGACTCTGCGTGCCAGTTTTTAAGTTCCTGACAACTCCTACCTCCCAGCAATTATCCCCTTGAAAGTTCAAGAATGATTTTCATTACCTCATGTGCCCACAGTACTCACAGCTCTGTAGTAAGTCCTGAATGCTCTCCAAGGCAGCAGCAGCTTTCATCTCGAGACAATGGGCGAAGCTGCTGAGAGCTTTGCTCCGGACCATGGGGGCTTTGTCTGAGCACCGGCCAAACACCATGACCTGCACTAAAAACTTGTGCTTTAGCAAACTCTGCTGATCCTGGGACAAGGAGCTGCCTGGGCTCCTCTCTGGCAGCTCCAACAAAGCCAAGGCTACATCAAGAGCAAACACTCTGTAGGAAACCTGCAGGAAGAAAAAGCACACGAGGCGCTCTGTTAATGGAAGTGAACACGGAGTTTTCTTGCCTCTGGGTACCAGCAGTGACAGAGCTATTCAGTGCTGAGATTGAACCCTTCATCTGCAAAGCATCAAGGAAATGCACTTACTTTGGTGAGTGAGTATTTATAAAGCCAAGCAATGAATTCAGCAAACTCTGCACAGGGGAGTTTGTCCAGCAGGGTCACCAGGGCCTGGGCAGCGTAGGTGCGATAATCAGCCTTGTCTGGGACCTGAGAGAAAATTTAATTAAAACCTGAAAGACACAAGGGCATCCTGTGATACTTCACTGCTCTGGATGCCAGAAAGGCATTTCAGGGCTTAAGAGAAGTGGTTTTTTATTTAATGAGCTGATATATTCACATTCAACAACAGTGAGAATCATCACAGCTCCCTCAGTCACTACTTCACCATCACACGTTTTCATTGCTTAGAAAAGATTGTGAAAACAAATTTCCTAAACTATTAATGATGTTCCAATGTATCCACACGAGTTCTCCAGCCCCAGAAGTAGCAGAGCTTGGCATACCTTGGTACAGATATGTTGGAGCAAGATTCGCAGAACAGGATAAACAGCTTCTTTCAGCTCATCCACCAGAGAACTGCAGAGGGGAAAGACATAAGCAGATTTTAACAAAGCTGGTTTATAGCAGAGGAAAAGTCAAGGACATTCCTTTTGGAATGCATTTGAAAAGTCAGGAAAAGTGGCCATGACTCTGGAATCATGAGTGCAGCAGGATATGAGCAGAGAACCATCCTTGCTTCCCACGTTAACCAGGCTTTGCAGGCACAAAATAATTTCTTCCCATACTTTTCTAACAAGTAGAAGGGTAACATGAAAAGCTTCTTTGTTCTTAATCTACTTTTATATGTTGTCTGGGGATCTCTGCACAAACTACACTTCCAACAACATGGATCCCCAAAAGGGGGGATAAACACAGGCAAAACACATCATTAAGCAGGAGAGAGCAACAACTACAGAGGAACGAGCTCGATGTTAATCTTTCATTTCCTTCACAATTCTCTGTAGTTGAACACAGGACTTGAAAAACTGACACAAAGCAAAATACAGAAAATGGGTCCTTTCCACAGCACCTTCTTCCCCCTCTGCCAGCAAGCTGGGTAAATTCCCATTCCAGACATTTTAATTAAGCCTCATTTGCACAAACAACTTCAAAGCCAGTGCCAGTTTGTCTCATCCCTTTATCACCTCGACAGCAAAGCAAAGGCATGCCAGAAGAAAGGAGCAGCCATGCTCAGAGCTCTGAATGTCACCTGATGAATTTCACAGCCTGGTTCCTGGCGCTGGTCACAGCTGATGTGATGGGAAGGGCCTCACACCTGGAGCCCCCACTGCTCTCCACCATCAGAACAACACTGAGGAGTCGCTGGAACACACATCGAAGGGTCTGCAAAGAAACACACACTGAAGGGTCTGCAGAGAAACACACACTGAAGGGTCTGCAGAGAAACACACACTGAAGGGTCTGCAGAGAAACACACACTGAAGGGCCTGCAGAGAAACACACACTGAAGGGTCTGCAGAGAAACACAGATTGAAGGGTCTGCAAAGAAACAGACATTGAAGGGTCTGCAGAGAAACACACACTGAAGGGTCTGCAGAGAAACACACACTGAAGGGTCTGCAAAGAAGGGGCTATTGGCAGGCTCTGTTCCATGGATGGGCACTCCAGGGTCATGAAATAATTCTGACTCAAGCTAAATAATTCTGAATCAAGCTTAGAACCAAACAGTAGCACAGGTTAATGCATGAATAAATATAATATAATCATATAATATATCTAATAAATAATAATCTATAATATAATTATATAATAAATGTAAATATAATAATAAAGCATGAAACCAGAACAACACTGAGGAGTCGCTGGAACACACAATGAAGGGTCTGCAAAGAAGAGGTGACTGGCAGGCTCTGTTCCATGGATGGGCACCCCAGGGTCATGAAATAATTCTGAATCAAGCTTAGAACCAAACAGCAGCACAGGTTAAAGCATGACTCCTAGCAGAGAAATTCCACGAGGACACTTTCTAAATACACACAACACTTTTCCTGGCTGTGATGTTCTCATGCAAGCTCAGCAAGGTCTCAGAAGGGCTTTCTGAAAGCATTAACAGCTGCCCTCCAAACAGGGCAAAGTGCTCCCTCCAAAGTCCCCTGTGGATTTTCTTTTTCTGCCAGAAACATTTGGAGTTTGAGGAAACTCGCTGGGTTTTGCACAGGAGATGTCTTAAGCTAAATGCGTGTTTTGTACTTGAACGCTTGGAGTTGTCTCCCTTGAATGTTTTTGGGACCACAGCTTTCCTCATGATCCTGACATTCCCTGAGCAAGCAGGAGAGGCAGGGAAGATGAGGCAGGTCTGGGAAGGAGAGTGGCTACACCTTGCTGTCACCACAAACGCCAACAGCTCTGCAAAGCTCATGCTGCACTGAGAAACCAAGGAGGCAGAAACACACAGGCTGCTGCAGCTGGGCTGGCACTCAGGAATAACCAGGCTGGTGTGCTCTCCAGGCTTTCCTGACTAGACAGCTGCTGATCCCCAGCCTGCAGGCTCAGAACCAGCCCAGGGGGGCACACAGACTCCCAGACACAGCCTGGGCACACCCAACCTTCAGCAGCCCATGCAGAGCAGCAGCACTCAGGTAAGTGGGAGATGCCCTGCTCTGCTTGCCAATTTAAACAAATACAGATGGGAATTTCTGGCAGAACTGGCTGCTCCACGATCCCAGAGTGTTCTGTGAAGAAGAACCAGCCCTGCTCAGCCTCACTGAGGGCACAGAGCTCTGCACAGCCCAGCCCCTCACACGCTGCCAGGCGGTGCTGCAGCTCCATCTAGCAGGGAATCACAACATTCCAGGCAAAGGCAGCCACCTGGAACTCTCTTCTTTAAGGTTCAGAGACCCAGTGTCACTGCAGATCTCCTTTGTTTTCAATTCATTTGCCATAAGAGTCAGCAGAGCACAGAATTCACTGCACACAAGTGCAGCAGCACATAAGGACTGGGGTGGGAAAAACCATCTTTGCTCTGACCCAGCAAAGATGGCACAAAGAGGGAAACTGAAGTGAAAAGTAAAAACCATCCAAGCAAAAAGGACATGCTGAGAAGGAAAGAAGCAACCACTCCTTTTCCATGCTGCTGTGAGGATGTTAAAGATTCTGTTTAACTTGTACCTTATCCTCTGTGCCATGGAGAGGGGAGCACAGTAAGTGAAGTCCGTAATAGGCCAGCTCAGGAATGTACTTGGCTTTATTAACATCCCTAAGGAAAGAAAGCAAAGAGATGTCTTCACCTCTCATCAGAGTAAATGTGACTATTAAAAGAGCTCTTTGACTGTGAAACATTCAATATTCACAAGATGCTCTTTGCGGTCAGCACATGGAACACATTCCAATTATTTTTATAAGAGAATTTGTCACTTTCATTTTTATACAAACTGGACAATAACACAAGCACTGATGGCTTTACTTGTTCAGACCATTTTATAAACACTAAGAATTATTAAGAATTTTTTGCTTACATGGCTGCTGAAAACTCGAACTCGTGGAGCACTGCCTCAAAGCTGGTCATCTCAACAAAGATCTGCAAGGGAAGAGAGCCAAGCTGAGCTCAGTGCCCTGAGGGGAGGCTGTGCAGGGCTCTGGATGTCTGGGGTCACACCACTGGGTTTAACTTTCAAACACCTCCCTTGAACAGAACAAAAGCAGAGCCCAAAGCCCAGAATCTCCCCCCAGGAACAAGTGGGGGCTGCCCCTGCATCCCTGGCAGTGCCCAGGCCCAGGCTGGACAAGGGCTTGGAGCAGCCTTGGACAGTGGAAGGTGTCCCTGCCATGGCAGGGTGTGGAACAAGACGAGATTTAAGGTCCCTTCCAACCCAAACTCTTCTGATTCCAGGAACAAAACACCTGCAAGTGTTCAGTAGGAGAGGCAGACACAGGGCAGGCACCCTGCTCCCACATCTCCCCAGTTCCCATCAGGGACCAGGTGATGGAAGGCAGGGCTGCCACCTCCTCCATGTGGAGTGCTCTGCATCCCCAAAAAGTCTGGGTTAGGGGACAGAAGGCTCATCAAGCTGGATCTTTCTTACCTGCACACAGTTCTGCATGCACTGAGGCTTTTCTTTCAGGGAGAACTTGGGCAGAAGCCTCAGGAAGTTTTTCAAGAGAAGGAAGATGGCGTTGCGGACTTGGAGAAGATCTTCTGTTGAGAAGTAAACATTCTCATCATCCTCTTCTTTCTCCTCTTCCAACATCTCTTCCATCTGTATTGGCAGAAAAGAGAAACAGCTTGCCAACAATTTGCTTATAACTAGGGATTTGTATCTGAAGAAATTGCACAAATATCTTACACCGGAGCTGTCATTCCTGCATGGTTTCCCTTTCTTTCTGTTCCTTCTGGCATTGGGCTGAGAGCTTTGAGACTGTGCCTTCTTCCTTTTCTTCATCTCTTGAGGCCAGCATTTTGTCAGGGTGTGAAGGCATTTGTCAAACATCACTTGGTGGAACACCTGGTTGGCTATGCTGCCTGCCCAGAAAAGACAAACATCAGTCCTCTTCCAGGCAAGATACAGAGAACATCAAACCACCTGAGCATCATGTCCCACCCCTGGAAGTGCTCAGTGCCAGGCTGGAGCAACCTGGTCTAGTGAAAGTGTCCCTGCCCATGGAATGACATGAGCTTTAAGGTTCCTCCCAGCCCAAATCAGTTTGTGGTTCTATGATCTCTCCACAGGTGCCCCAGAGCCTAAAAACGTTCAAGAGAAGAACAAAGAGCTGCCTGAAGTGCACCAGGCTGATTCATCATCAGCAGTGACACATTCCAGGAGCACCACCAGCTGAATGACCCCTTCCATCTCAGCTGCACCCTGGACATCAGCAAAACCTCAGGGCATGCTGGAATGCAAAGGGATCCAGCTGTGAACAAACCTGCTGGAAACACTCAGCTGCTGGTCATTCTAAACTGACATTTCTGCTTGCACAATCAAACCCATCCAGATGTGCTGCACAGTGAAATGCTCCCTGCTTACAGGAACAGGAATAAGCTCCTGCCTTGACTGTCAAAGCAGAGGGACCTGTGTGGTTCCAGCTCTGTGCACTCTCCTTTGCCACCTTGTCACAGGACACAGACCCGCTCTGGGGCCACCAAACACCTCTGCGGCAGGGGTCCAGTGACACTGCTCAGCACTCACACCACGCTCAGCTCGTGAAACCCCTGAGGATTTCAGGGCCACCAAGCCAACATCGCCACTTGTTCCACCTGGAATTGTGACAAACCCGACCCTGCCTGACCTGTGCTGTCCCCGGGCATGAAGAGGAACATTTCAGGGCTCACCTGGGATCTCCAGCAGCAGCAGGTAGAGCCCAGCTGAGTGCAGAGCAAAGACCCTCTGCTGTGTGTTGGCTCTTTTGTGCTGGCCCACGTGCACAAAGTGATGCAGCACGGCCACCAGGGCCTGGTGGGACAGGCTGCTCCCAGCAAACAAGGTCCAGACATTCTGAGGCAAAACAGGTATAGTCAGGAATCCCATAACAACATGGATGTCCAAAACTAGCCATTATTCAGATTTTAACAGGTGCCACCATGACCAACTCCCTATGTGTTATCTGCTTTTAAAAGTGTTTTATTATTGTAATTATTTTATTACTGTAATTATTAATATCTATAGTATTTTAATTATACTAATATTTATAATATATTAATAATTAAATTAATAAATTAACATTAATAATTGTTAAAATATATTTATTATCAATAATTATAATAACACAATGTATACTAAATATAATATATAGAATATAATAATATATAGTAATATATATAATGTATATAATATACATAATATACATAATGTATATAATATATAATGTATATGATATATATAATGATATGATATAATGTAATATAATATAGTATAATGTAATGTAATATAGTATAATATAGTATAGTATAATATAATATAGTATAATATAATATAGTATAATGATTTAATACTGAGTTCTATTATTAAAATTTGGGAATAACTTCCTTCTGAAGCATTCCAGCACACAGAGCAAGAATTGTTTGAGTAGTTTTTGAATATTTTGCCAATTTCAAGGCAAGACGGATGTGAAAGAGAGAAAGTGAGAGCGGCTGGCTGTGCTCAGGGGATGTCACCTCTCTGCTCTCCTGGTCCCCGGCAGCAAAGGGCGCCAGAGCGCTGTACAGGCGGGTGAAGGTGTCGAGCCCCTCGGCCGTGATCTCCTCCGCTATCCAGCGATCCAGAGGCTCGGTCTCCGTGAAATCCAGATCCCACACCGTGTCCACCCACACTGAGAGAAATAAAAAAAATAAAAAAAACCAAAAAAAAAGTGTTTATAAGTGCCAGGGGTGAGATTTCTCCGAAACGCGTTTCACCCAAAATAAGGCTCCAAAATAAGCATGGACTGCCCAAAATCCAGCGGGACACGGGCGGGCTGAGGGCAACGCTGTCAGTGCCAGGAGCCTCCCAATACCTGGGTTCAGCCGCACCCCCGTGACCGGGGAGAGCCACCGGAACCGGGACCGAGACCGGGGGACCGGGACTGACACCGGGACCGGGACAAAGAGACAGAACGGGAGAGCGACAGAGACAGAACGGGAGAGCGACAGAGACCGGCACCGAGACAGAGAGACCGGGACATAGACTGACACCAAGATTGGGACCGGGACAGAGACCCGGACGGAAACAGAGACAGGACCGGGAGAGGGAACAGAAACCGATACCGAGATGGACAGCGGAACAGAGAGACAGAACGGGACAGAGACGGACAGCGGGACAGAGAGACAGAACGGGACAGAGAGACAGAACGGGACAGAGACCTGGACCGGGACCGAAACCGAGACCAGAACAGACCCAGAGAGACTGGGACAGAGAGCGGGACCGGGAAACAGAGAGACCGAGAGACAGAGCGACCTAGACCGGAAAAGAGGTCGAGAAACTGGCCCCGGCCCCGGTCCTAACCCCGGCCCCGATCCCGATCCTAATCCTAATCCTAATTCCAATCCCAATCCCGATCCCGATCCCGCTCCCGGCCCGCACCTGCAGCCAGCTCCGGCAGCCGCCACCCGCCGAGCGCGCTCCGCAGCCGCTCCGCCGCCATCGCGCCGCCGCCGCCCGCCTTCGAACGCGCCAATGGCGAGCGCGGGGCGGCGCGGGCCAATCGCGGCGGGCGCCGCTGCCCCGGAAGGAGCGGGGCGGGCGCGGCCGGGCCGGGCCGGGGCGGAGCTGCGCGGTGCGCGGTGCGCGGTGCGCGGTGCGCGGTGCGCGGTGCGCGGTGCGCGGTGCGCGGTGCGCGGTGCGCGGTGCGCGGTGCGCGGTGCGCGGTGCGCGGTGCGCGGTGCGCGGTGCGCGGTGCGCGGGTCCCGCCGCCGCCGCCCCGGCAGCGCTGCCGCATTGCGGCCCCCCCGCGCCGCCGCCGCCGCTGCTGCCGCCGCCGCCCCGGCTCCTTCCCCGGCGTCGCCGCCGCCGCCCCGCGCAGCCCCGCCCCGGCCGCGATCCGCCAGCGGGGCCGCGGGGTCCGGCCGCGCCGGCCCGCGCCGCATCCCGGGACCATGAGCTTCTTCGGGTTCGGGCAGAGCCCGGAGCTGGAGCTGGTGCTGAGCGACGCCGAGAGCCGGCGGCGGGTGGAGCACAAGACGGAGGAAGGCAAGAAGGAGAAATACTTCCTCTTCTATGACGGCGAGACCGTGTCGGGCAGGGTGGTCCTCACCCTCAAGAACCCCAACAAGCGGCTGGAGCACCAGGGCATCAAAGTGGAGTTCATCGGGCAGATCGGTGAGCGGGGCGGCCTGCGGGCCCGGGCTCCCTTCCTGATGGCCCTCGTGGGTGCCGGGAGCAGCGCTGCACCGCACGGGGATGGATCCCGCTGCTGCCGGGGTCCGGGGGGGATCACTGCATCCCACAGGTGCCAAGGGTCTGGGGAGCAGTGCTGGACCCCATGGTACTGAGATCCCTGCGGGTGCCAGGGATCCAGAGAGAATTGCTGGTGCTGAGTGTCCAGGGAGCATCACTGCATCCCATGGTAACCCACTGGTACCGGGGCTCTGGGGGCATTGCTGTGCCCATGGCACTGGGGTGCCACTGGTACTGGGGGTATTGCTCTGCCCATGGCACTGGGATCCCACTGGTACTGGGGGTATTGCTGTGCCCATGGCACTGAGATCCTGCTGGTGTTGAGCAGGTTCCTCTCGCTCCTGGCTGCACGCAGCATTCCCACGGCTGCTGGACATTATTCCACCCTCCGAGCTGGGCAGCCTGGCCTGTTCTCCAGGCTTGAGCCCTGGCAGAAGGAAGGGCATTCCAGTCCTTTTCCAGGTCATTGTTCTCCTGTCCTAATTTCTCTCTTCTGCTCGGTCACTGGTTTCAGCTCCGAGCTGGGCGCGCTTTGGTTCTGTCCTGCAGCTGCAGGTCAGCCCAGACCTGCTGCCCAGGCTGGCTGTTCCTGCTCCAGGAGCTACCTGCCCACTTCCCTCGTGTGCCTGCTGATGCTGAGGGTGCTGATGGGGTGGGTTTTGTCCTTACATCCCTTTAACCTGCGTGGATCCCCTTTCCTGAGGCTTGCAGGCTCACCTTGGCTGATCCCACCTTCTCCTCCACACACCCCTGCACGGTTGGTTGGGTGACTTCAAGTTGTTCAAAACTTGTGGTTATCTGTGCGTGTAAGCAATTCAGGTTTAATATTTCCTGCTTTCGAAGGGGAAAGGCAGCTGCCACACCCACTCCTCATTGGAGTGGAGCTGTCCCTGCTCCACAGATATGCCTTGAGCCCCACAAGCCGAAATAAGTTCAGGATGTTCCTTCCCGTGGCTGCATGCGAGGCCTCACATCTGTGGCTCTCTGTGCTTGGCTCTAAACCCCAAAATCACTGCTGGAGCCAAGGGCCTGCAGCCTTTGCATTGCAAATTGTGTGGTGAGGGAACATGAGCAGGAGATTTCCCACCCAGCCCCATGCTGCTGTTTGAGTTTTATTGGCTTTGCTTGTGCCTGACTCTGGATTTTGGAAGGGAAGGGATGATGATTTGTAAATGATGGAGTGTAGGTGAGGCTGTTCACCAGGAGCCAGGGTATGAGCTCCTATTGATACGGTTCCCAGTGGAAATTAAGCATGAACTTTGCTTCCTGCTCCACTGTCTCTGCTGTGCTGCCTTGCCTGCAACTCATTCCCTGTTCTGGAAGACTTTTGAGCCATGCCTGCCTGGAATTACTGCTTTGTATGCACATTATTGCCCAAGCAGGGTGTGTTACAGCTGCTGTGGCTGCACGTCAGTCCTTATGCCCCTCAGGCCTTTTTGATAAATCACTGAAGTTTGTTCCACTAATTGCACTTCTCAATGCTTTCCATCTTGTATTCTGACTTCTTGCTGCCATGAGGTCAGCGTGGAGGTGAGGCAGTTTAACAGGCAGGGGGACTGGGATGTGAAGGAGGGATGTTTTGCAGGGAAGATGCTCCAGAGCAGGTACTGGAGGCCAGACTGTGAGTGCTGGGTCCTGCCTGCTCTCAAGTCAGCCCAGAACCCATTCCAGATGGTTTCACCTCTGGTGGCTGTGGCCTGAGCAAGCCACTGAAATGTTGGCAGGTTATTTTCTCTGGAAGTCTGGAAACCTTATAGCTCTGAAAACCTGAAATTACAGCTTATACCTGTTTGACAGGCTGGAGTGTGGGAAACATCACTCTGCTAAAGGCTGCAGGGTGCCAAACATGACCTTCTGAGGTAGCACAGAACTCAGTGCACTGACATCTGCCTCCCCTTGCTTTTTTGATTTGTGCCTTCTGCATTGTGTGTCACGATGGTCTGGGCTGATTCCTCCATTTCTGTGGCTGGTTCCTCTTTTTTCTCTTGGCACGTGGCTTCTCCCTGTCACATCAGCAAGCACTTTCCTCTCAGTGGACACACAAATTCAGTGCACAGAGAGAGGCTGGGTTATTTATGTCACCTGCCCAGCCTAAAGGGCTTGGTGACATTTGCTGTTGTGCGTAAGTGAGGGGAGCTCTAGTGCCAAAATTTCCATTAGAGAGATAAGGTGAGCAAAGGGCTGTGAGGAACAGGCATCACTTAAAAGCTGAAATCTCATTGTGCATCTCAAGGAGGGCTGAACTGCAGTTCCTGAGCACCTCTGATACCTCTCAGAAGCCTCCTCTGCACAGTTTAGTGCTGACACTGAGCTTGTGTGAGTGTGATTGTGTGATGACTTAGGTTTTTGTTTCCTCATGTAAGCAGAAAGGCTTTGCCTTGCAGAAGGGCTGTGTGGGTGTGCTGTAGGCACAGGCTCACACACAGGGCTGGGAAGGGCAGGTTTCATTGATGGGTTTGGGTAATCCCAAGCTGTTCATGCAAATTGCAGAGATTGAAGGGTTTTGTTGCTTTGTCTTGAGGCTGAAAACTCAGTGGAGGTGTGGAGGATTGCTTTCATTAAATGAGGAAAGCTGTAGTTTCCTGCTGATGTGGGAGGGTTGTGGGGAAGAGCGAGGCAGTGCTGGTCACTTGAGCTGGTTTGAGCAGTGCTTCCAGAGGTGAGAGCTCTTCCCTCAGCATGCTCACATGGCCAGGAATGTGTTACCCATGGGCTGGAGGGTTCAGCTGCCTCCCCACACACAGGCTGGTTGTGCAGCAGGATCAACATTGTCATTTATTCCCTGCTGCAGCTCAAGGCCGCTCAGCTCTTTGCTGCCCAAGGATAAGCAGGAGCAGTTGGAATCATCGTGTCCCCTTGGTTTTGCTCTGTCACTGGCTCTTCCAGACAAGCAGTGGTGGCTTTTCCTCACGGGGGCAATGCCTTTGGCCTGGAATACAGTGCAGAAGATTATTGGAAGGGTTTGCATGAGCTACAAATATTTAATATTGATAATAGGCGACTCGTGCCTCCCCAAGGCAAGTTCTTGATTAAATTGTAGTAAAGGAGATTGTGTGGACCTTTTCCTTCCTGTTTCAGGGAGGAAAGTTGTGGCCTGCACCTGGCTCTGATGGAGAGCAGGGAACAAGTGCAGCTCCCCTGGTAGGTTCTGTGAATGGTGTTGAAGGAAGGAGTGACCTGGACAAGAGAGTTGCTGAAAATCTCCTGTGTCATGTGGGGTTCAGCTTAACCTGGATTTCCATTTTCTAGAGCTCTACTATGACCGAGGGAACCACCACGAGTTCGTGTCCCTGGTGAAGGACCTGGCCCGGCCTGGGGAGTTCACTCAATCACAAACGTTTGACTTTGAGTTCACACATGTGGAGAAACCTTACGAGTCCTACACGGGGCAGAATGTGAAGCTAAGGTGAGTCCCCTGCTCTGGCTGAGCCCAGTTCTGCTCTCTGTGAGTGCTGATATTCACTCTGATGATGCAGAACTCCAAATTAATTTTAGTGCCTGAGTTGTAAAAGGCTGCCTTTGAGGTCTTTATTTTACAAGCATGCATCAGGCTCTTTATGGAACTTGTTTTTCCCCTTTGAGTGACAAGAGAAATCAGCCCCTTTTGAATCAGATACTTGCTAATTTATTTGATAATTCAAAAAATCAAAATAAACTGTTTGGTTTAGTCTCCAGTGGGGATATTTTTGCTGTAATCAGTCTTGTCAACTTTAATTGTGCTCTGTATGCAAACAGATGCTTTGCTGGTGCCTTGTTCATGTGTTAGAAATGATATTTCACATCAAGGCACTCAATCGACTCAAAATCCTTTCACTGCCTTCAAAGTGGGGGTTGGAAAAGTCTGAGATGTGCACTGGGAGGTGTGGCTGTGCAGCCTGATGTAATCTTGCAAAAGAGCAGTGGTTTGAACATGTGCAGGCTGTTCCTCAGAGCCCCAAAACGGGGCTTAGGTAACTCAGGCTCACAAATGCTTGGAAGCTGAGAGGATTCTGCTTTTCCATCTGAAAATTCCCTTCTGAATCTGAAAATTCCCTTCTGCCTTTTCCAGTGTGGGGTGTTGGCTGCTCCAGGGGCAGGTACATGTAAAGAGCTGGGGGCTCTTTTACTGTGGGTTTATTTTGTTCAGACCTGGGCTAAAAGAGCGATGGAACAGCAAATGACATGGGAAGAGGAGCTTCCTTGCTCTTCTGCTTCCTTGTGGCAATTCTTTGGTTTCCTGCTTATTTCATCCCTTTGGACATTTCCCATTCCGTGTTCTTGAAATGCTGGCCCTCCTCTCAGCTGTGCATGAGCTGAGCTGAGCTGAGCACCTCACCTTGCCAAGGAGAAAGCTCCAAGCTTCAGTGGGAAAAAGGAACTTTCTCAGTGGATCTGCTGAGTTGATCACACGTTGTATTTAGATTTGCATTGAAATGCATTTCAGCTCCTTACATGGATCTGTGTCCTAAGGACAGTGCAGCCCAAGCCCCCCTGGGGCTGTCCCTGCTGTGACCCTGGTGGCAAGGGACTGTCTGTGGTGGTGTTCACAGGACAAGGGAAGAGACGAGAATCTTGACTCCAGGTTTCAGAAGGCTGATTTATTATTTTATGATATATGTTATATTAAAAGAAAATGATATATTAAAACTACACTAAAGAAAGAGAAAAGATTTATTATTTTATGATATATATTATATTAAAAGAAAATTATAAATTAAAACCACACTAAAGAAAGAGAAAAGATTTATTATTTTATGATATATGTTATATTAAAAGAAAATTATAAATTAAAACCACACTAAAGAAAGAGAAAGGATTTCATCAGAAGGCTAGCAAAGAAAGGAATGGAATGATAAAATCTTGTGACTGACCAGAGAGTCCGAGCCAGTTGGACTGTGATTGGCCATTAATCAGAAACAACCACACGAGACCAATCCCAGATGCACCTGTTGCATTCCACAGCAGCAGATAACCCATTGGTTACATTTTGTTCCTGAGGCCTCTCAGCTTCTCAGGAGAAAAGATCCTAAGGAAAGGATTTTTCATGACCTATGTCCATGACAACTGTCCCTGCAGGTATTTCCTCCGTGCCACCGTGAGCCGCAGGCTGAACGATGTGGTGAAGGAGATGGACATCGTTGTGCACACTCTGAGCACCTACCCCGAGCTCAACTCCTCCATCAAGATGGAAGTGGGCATTGAGGACTGCCTGCACATCGAGTTCGAGTACAACAAGTCCAAGTGAGTGGCTCAGGAGCAGCTGGGGACCCACCTGCTGGGGTTTCCTCAAAGGAATTCCATGCTCATGTGATTTATTGAAAAAAATATGGATCTTGATCTAGTACTGATATCAACTGTGACGGACAAAAACTCTCGAACAGTTTAGAGTTAGAAAGTGTTTGTTTATTGTGGGATAGCTCCCAAATACACAGCACAATTTACAGGTGATTACAGAGCCCTTTTAGCTATACAAGTATTGAATACCAAAATACAAATGCATGTTCATAACTTTGGTACATCCCATTCCCAATATGGATATTCATCTAGTACCAATATCCAAAAACTCTCTGACAGTTTAGAGTTAGAAAGTGTGTGTTTATTGTGGAATAGCTCCCAATACACAACACAATTTACAGGTGATCACAGAGCCCTTTTATCTGTACAGGTATTGAATACCCAAAATACAAATACAGGTTCATAACTTTGGTTCATCCCATTCCCCACTCTGTATGGTAATTAGTTCAAAAGTCATTAAGCATGGTAATTAGTTCCAAAGCCATTAAGCATGTGCAGTTTGTTCCTTGAAATGGGTCACTGGTCCCTTTCATGGGGAGGGGTCCCAAAATGAGGAAGTAAATGGAGTCTTCCTCGTTCTGACCTTGCTGCCTTTTCAATGCAAATCTGACAAATGAACCCTTGGTAGAACTCCCATTCCCCATCTTCAGTTGGTTTCAGAACAGAGGAGTCCCACAATTGTCTTATGTTCCTAAAAGCCATTTATCAGTTTCTGTATTCTTCATTATAAACCCAGCTAACCCAACATTGGGTTGCCAAGCAATCAGTTATTAGTTAACTGCTAACTCTTAACTTCATCAAGGTTGATTTTAATTAACTCCAATAAAGCTTATCTCTAACTAAAATCTTAGCTCCTCTAAAATCCCTAAGTTCCTTAAAGTTTATGTCTCACACGTGCTCCAGACAGGCTGGAGGCAGCTCAGATCCTCCCTGCTCCATGGGTTCCTCTCTTTTCTCATATTTCTGGGTCAGG
Source organism: Molothrus ater (assembly GCF_012460135.2). Lineage (NCBI taxonomy): Eukaryota > Metazoa > Chordata > Aves > Passeriformes > Icteridae > Molothrus > Molothrus ater. The sequence goes on from NC_050499.2 coordinate 3,838,229, forward strand.
GAGTGGGAAGCAATGGCTGTGGCTCACTGAGCCTGGAGCACAGCATGAAATGCTTGCTGTAACTTCCCACTCCCTGTATCCTGATCAGTACTTCCAGGTGCCTCCAAAAGGCAATGGTTGCTCCTTTCCAGGCAATACAGCTGGAGTAGAAATTAACTCTAGCAAAGAAGTTAGGAAGAGCTCTTTTAAACTACCCTTAGTGCATCCTTCCCAGCTGGTGCTGGCAAATCTCCCTGCAAGTGGTGGCTGGACTCAATGATCTCAGAGGTCTTTTCCAACCTAAATGATTCAGTGATTTGGGTTGGTTTTAATTGATGTAAAATACTGATTTTGGAGCCTTTGCTCTTCCAGGGGTTTCTTGCAGATATTCAGCCTGAAGCAAAGTATTTAATTTATATGCTGGTGCTAAATGTTCTTGTGGGTTTCCAAAAGAGCAGAGGGTGGAAATAAAGGGCTGGTTGCTGGTGGGGGTGGTTGATTTGCCATCTGCTGGGGATGAGAGCAAAGTGCCTGCCCAGCAAGTTCCTGCACGTCAGCCTGAGCCCTGCTCTGCTGCACAGGCTTTGATCCTGGTGTTTCCTCCCCTCTCGTGCCAGGTACCATCTAAAGGATGTGATTGTGGGGAAGATCTACTTCCTGCTGGTGCGGATCAAGATCAAGCACATGGAGATAGACATCATCAAGAGGGAGACAACGGGCACGGGGCCCAACGTGTACCACGAGAACGACACCATAGCCAAGTACGAGATCATGGATGGGGCACCTGTGAGAGGTGAGAGGGCACAGCAACCCCCAGCACTGCTCTCCTGGAGGATTTTGGGGTGGGAATATGACTCTTGAAGTATGTTCTGTGTGCTCAGCATCCCGTTCCACTGTTGTGGGTTCAGAGCAGGGGATTGATCTGATCCCCTTCCCTCTCCAGTGTGATGAGGGGTGACTAAGACAGGATCATAATTCTTTCTGATGGAGCAGTGGCAGATCCAGCTATAAATTCACAGTTGGCATGGGCCAGCAGCTGGCATTGCTGCAGCTCAGAGCAGAGGTGGTGTTGTTCTTGCTCTGTGCCAATCTCCTGTGCCAGTGTTCCTTTGCCCAGCAGAGTCACCTGCTAGAGAAAATGTCACCTTACTCATTTTTTCCTGCAGTGCTGTCTTGATGCAGGTCCCAAAAGAGTCCTGTGCTGTTAGAGTGGAGCTGGAATAGCTGTCAGCAAGGGCAGGATCTGGCTGAGGACCGTGCATGCTGGTTTCTGGAGGGAGTTGAGGTCTTCTAGCTCATGTTAGTCCACTTGTGGAAGCGGTGACAAAGGTTGTGGCCGTGTGAGTTTGTGTTTTGCTGCTGCTCTCCTGGTTTCTCTCTGCATCCTGTCTGTGCTGACAGCTCTGTGCCCTTTCCAGGGGAGTCCATTCCCATCAGGCTCTTTCTGGCTGGCTATGAGCTGACTCCAACCATGAGGGACATCAACAAGAAGTTCTCTGTGCGTTATTACCTCAACCTGGTGCTGATTGATGAGGAGGAGAGGCGCTACTTCAAACAGCAGGTGAGAACCACAGCTGCTGTTCTCTTTGGAGCCGTGCATGGTGATGGGATGCTTTTACAAGGACCTGCTGGGAATTTGGGATTCAGCAAGTGGAAAGATAGTCTAGAAGAATTCCATTTTGGGATTCATCACATGGAAAGATGATCTAGAAGAATGTCCCTGCAGGTCAGATGTGTGTGTGGTGGTGAGGAGGAGTCTGCAAAGTGCCTGCCTGGGATATCTTTTCTGCTCCGTGGTGGAGCTCCTGTGCTTCACCTTACCAGTGGCACTAGGACAGAGGTGCTGTGGATGTCCTCTGTGTGCCCAGACCCAGGGAGGAGCTTCCTACCCGAATTTCAGGCAGGCTGCACTGCCAGGTGGATCCTGGCTGTGGGTGGGACACCGAGCCTGGTTCAGCCTGGGGGGCTGGGTGGGGCAGCAGAAGGGTCTCAGCAGAAGGTGCCAGCAGAAGGTTCTAGCAGAAGGGTCTCAGCAGAGGGTCTCTCTCAGCAGAGGGTCCCAGCAGAAGGTCTCTCTCAGCAGAAGGTCCTAGGAGAAGGTGTCAGCAGAAGGTCTCTCTCAGCAGAAGGTCTCTCTCAGCAGAGGGTCCTAGCAGAAGGTCTTAGCAGAGGGTCTCAGCAGAGGGTCTCAGCAGAGGGTCTCAGCAGAGGGTCTCAGCAGAGGGTCTCAGCAGAGGGTCTCAGCAGAAGGTCCCAGCAGAAGGTCTCAGCAGAAGGTCTCTCTCAGCAGAAGGTCCTAGCAGGAGATCTCAGCAGAAGGTCTCTCTCAGTAGAAGGTCCTAGGAGAAGGTGTCTCTCAGCAGAAGGTCCTAGCAGAAGGTCTCAGCAGAAGGTCTCTCTCAGCAGAAGGTCCTAGCAGAAGGTCTCAGGAGCCCTGACAAGCCTTTGCTGTGTCCCTGCAGGAGGTGGTGCTGTGGAGGAAAGGGGGACATCGTGAGGAAGAGCATGTCCCACCAGGCGGCCATCGCATCGCAGCGCTTCGAGGGCAGCTCCTCGCACGGCGAGGCCAAGGCCCCCGGGCAGCCCGCGGACAACAACGGCCGCCAGTGAGGCCGGGGGGCGCCGGGACCCCCCAGCACCGCGGGGCACCAGGGACCTCACTGAGTAAACCCGGATTGGACTGCATTCCTTCCTTCCTTCGGAGGACTGGCGGGGCGGGACGGGGCGGGAGGGCTCGGCCAGCTGCAGAGGAGGCGCCGTGGCACTGCCCAGTCCATCCATTCCTTGGAGGCCGTGGCTGCTTGGAGGCCATGGCCGAGCTCCTGATCTCCTCCTGATCTCCTCTGTGTCCCGAGAGCTCCCACGGGCTGTGGGGAAGGAGAGAGCGAGGGGAGGCCCAGGCTGCCGTGTGCAGGGTGCTTTGGGGCTGTGCAGGATGGATGTTTGCCTTGCCTTTTGGAAATCTTGCCTGGTGATGAGCTGGATGGAGGTCCCAGCAGAAGGAGCTAGAGGAGGGATCAGAGACTGGTGTGACCTGCTGGAAACCTTGTGGTGTCATCCCTTTGCTGCTTCCCCTTCTTCCTCTTCATGCTGGCGTTGGATTCCTTGCCTCAAGCAGCTGGATGCTGGAGGTGACTCAGCCCTGGGACTGCCACCCAGCCACGTGGAGCACGGGCTGTGTCCCACCAGGAGCTGGGGCTGGTAGGAGGGAGTGAGATGTGGCTGCAGGAGGAGGTGCCATGGTGTGGGCAGAGCGGTGACGGTCCCAGTGCTCATGGGTGGGCAACAAAGTGGGGCCAGGAAGGCTCCTGGCCACGAGCTGTGCCTTCCTTCTCTTGTCCTGAGATCCACACTCGGCTGCTGCTCTCGTGCAGGTGCTGCTGCAGGGAGGTGTGGAGAGCAGCTCTGGAGCTCTTGGGGGCTCTCCTGTGGGTGGGTTTGTGCTGCCCACGCTGCCCTGCCTGTGTCTGTGTCCTGGGGACAGAGCAGGCTGTGTGTGGGGATGGACAGCAGTGTGGGGACACGTGCATGTGGTCTGGTTTGCTGAGGTTTGCTGCCTCGTGCCTGCAGGATGAGGGTTAGCGGGGACAGAAGGGGGATGCAGTTGTTGTGGGGGGCTCAAACAGGCCAGTGTGGGCTGCTGGAAGGAGCCAAGCAGCACCTGGAAGGGTGGCAGAGCTCTGATTCCAGAGACACATTCCTGAGGCCTGAGCTGAAGTCACCAGCGAGGTCTGAGAGCATGCAGTGAGCTGAGAACCTGAATGTGGGTTTTCTTTTTTTTTAAATAAGCTGCTTTTAGCCTTCAGCTAAGTAGACTCATGAGCACATTCCCAGAAGGAAGTCAGTCCTCCATTAAAAATCAGATGTGGCTTTGTAGACTTGATTGACTGAGGTTGGAGGATGTCCCTCCTGCTCAAGCAGGTGGTGACACCTCCTACCCCAGGGAGAGACCAGCCTGCACCAAGTGCTGGGATATGAGCTCTGTCAAGTGGGATTTGTCTGGATTTCCCTGAATTTGTGGCTTGTTAGTTCGTCCAGCTTCCTTTTGGCTCTGGAATCAAGTTCCTCTGTCCTACAGCTGAGTGTGGAGCGGGTGTCTGGGCAATGGAAGTGTCTGCTGTGTTCAGTGGAACGGTGCTGGTGGAGGGAGTGGGGCTGGGGTGGGAAGGGGAGCTTTATCTGTAATGACAGCTACTGTATTTCAGTGATAAATGTGTGTTTCTGCTTGCCAAAGTCAGTTATCTTTTCCTCACCACGTGTAAGGTTGTGGTTTGTAGTAGAGCTGGCCAGTCTCGCTCTGTAGAGGACACTGATGCTCTCATCTCTGCTCAGTGCTTGTGTCACCCCCTGGTTCTGCTGTGCCCCACTGAGGTCCTGGCTTGCTTGTCCCCCCACGGAGAATCTGTGCCATGGGCTCGGCCCTGCCTTCCCAAGGCTGGGGCAAAACCTCCCTGCAAACAACAATCAGCCTGCTGTGCCAGGGCAGGGCTGGGCACCTCTGCCATGGCAGGGGACCCTGGATGGCACTTGGGACACTCCTCCCTCCCTCCCTCCTTCCCTGGGGGGAACTGGCTGTGCTGCAGCCAGGCACAATCCTTTAGGGACAAGTGAGGCTCCTTTGGGAGCTCTTGGGGATGCAAACTGTTCTAAGGGGAACTGAGCACAGCAGTGCCCTTACAATCTTCTTCAGCTTTCCTTCAGCTCCCTCCTTGCCTTTATTCCTTTATTCCTTTGTTCCTTTATTCCTTTATTCCCCTGGATTGTAGGCCGTGTAGAAGGAAAGAAACCCCCTGGATGGAGATGTCTCTGCATTCCAGGAGTGGTTTTTTCCTGCCTGACTGGGTGTGAGATCATTGCCTGGCTCTAAGGAGGTGGCTGTTCAACATCTGCTCATCACTCCTGGAGGGTTCCTTTGGAAAAGGTGCATGAGCCTGGACATTGATTGAGCCTGGACATTGATTGAGCCTGGACATTGATTGAGCCTATACATTCAGTTGGGGGATTTTTTCCTACCCCATGTCCCTGTGTGTGGAACCAGGATTCAGAAGTGACCCCCGTTTTTACTGAATCTGAAGGACCATTTTCAGCCTGTTAGCACTGGGCCCTGTGTTTGTGTGGGGTGGAGCAGATGTGCTGAGCATCCTTAGAGAGAAGCTGGGCTCACTGCAGGACAAGGCACTCCAGAGCAGTGTTCTGTTAGCATGTCAAGGGGCACTCCTGTCCCCCTGAGCTGGTGGTTCTGTGCTGTACTTGGCTCATTCCCTCCCTCCCAGGCACAGGGGAGTGGGCAAGTACCAAACCAAGCAGTGCAAGTTGTAATTAAGCCTCTGCTGTGTTTACATGTTTCTTAATTCGTCGTCTTTTCAATGGCTGTATTTTAAAACTTGGGTTTTTTTGTCTCTCCAATTAAAAAGAGCCAGCCCTGGCTGTTAAATGCTGTGCATGAGTTTGTCTGATGTTTTGTATTGGGTTGGGTTGGGGTTTTTTTCTGTGGTATGGAGAGATTTTTCTTTAAAAAGTGCCACAGTGTGCAGCTCTCAAACATGCTGGAGGAGTTTGTCCTTTGTTATCTTTATAAATCCTTGGTCTTTCTTTAAGCTGTGTCACTGCTTGGCAGCTGTGCTGGTGGAGGACCCATGTGGCTTAAAAATTAGCAGGCTGGCTTTATTTTCTTCCATTTCCCTGATGTCAGAACTAAAATAACATGGGAACTTTTGTACCTGCAGGAAGTTCACTGTGATCTGCTTTGTGTGTCCATCTCCAGAGAGACTGTTTACAACAGCATGCACTGGCAGGAGGAGGGGGAAAGGCTTCAAACTGACAGAAAATAGTTTAGATGGGATGTTGGGGAGAAATTCCTCCTGATTGTGTGGCTGCCACATCCCTGGAAGTGTCCAAAGCCAGGCTGGACAGAGCTTGGAGCACCCTGGGATAGTGGAAAATGTCCCTGCCCAAGGTAAGGGGTGGAATGAGATGATTTTAAGGTCTCTTCCAGCCCAGGCTATTCAATGATTCTAAATTTTCTGGTTCTAGACAGAACTCAGGGATTCCTTCCTGCAGAAAAATGTCCCTCTGCAGTACATGGAGCTGCACTAGACCCCAAACTAAACAAAGAAGATGTACCTGTTTCTTCCTCAAGAGATGAATTGCAGATTTTCCTACTACTTAAACCCAAGTAGCTGCAGTTGATTCCAAAAGGCTTTATTTATTGAAAAAATAAGCAAAAATAACAGTGTGTCGAGGGAAGGGACGTGTGGCTGCAGGTCTTGTGGTGGCATGTTCGTGGTGCTGTGCTTGAGCAGGTGAACTTGAGAGTTGTGCTGGTGGAGGAGGAGGCATCAGCAGGCTGGGTGGGAGCTGTGCTGCTTTAATGTGGCTTTTCCTCTTCCAGGCTCAAGACAAAATCAAACTCCTCTGTGGTAAGGAAGGAAAAGCCATAAATGGGACTTGCAGCTTGCCCTGAGCGAGGGAATGAAGAGTCCTGGGAGGTTCTCACCTTGTGTCAGGGGCTGGATGGACAGACGCTGCCTGCTGAAGAGCATCATGTCCTTGAGGGGGCCCCCGTCTGCCTTGTGTGCCAGGTGGTGAGCCTTGATCTCAGCCAGGGGGATGAAGCGCTTGGTCATCCTCACAAACTGCACATCCACCTGCAAGGGAGGGCAGCAGCAGCTTGGACAGGCACACAGCCTCCACAGCCCGTAGAATATTTGAGGGGTAAAGATTTGGAGCTGTAGGAAGTGACTGATGTGCACTGACTTTGCCTTGCTGAAGGCTGAAAGAGCTTCCCAGTATTTGTGGCAGGTGATTTGTTGGCACTGTGCAGCAGCAAGTCACAGACAATGCAAAGTTCAGATGTGGGATGTAGGCAGCCCATGAACACTCCCTTCCCTACAATCTAATGTGCCTCAAAACTGCAGCTTTGCTCGCTGTGCACTGACAGTGGCTCTTAGCTCATTTTTCTAACTCAGGGTTCTGCAGGTGATTTGTTGGCACTGTGCAGCAGCAAGTCACAAACAATGCAAAATTCAGATGTGGGATGTAGGCAGCCCATGAACACCCTACATGAACACCCTACATGAACACCCTACAATCAATCTAATGTGCCTCAAAACTGCAGCTTTGCTCGCTGTGCACTGACAGTGGCTCTTAGCTCATTTTTCTAACTCAGGGTTCTGCCATGTGTGGAGGCCAACTCTGCAGCCAAGATATGAAAAGGAAGAGAGGCCAGCTCTGCAGCCAAGATATGAAAATTTAGGGAGATATATTTTGGCAGCCTCCTGGAAGGGATTGGGGAAAAAGCAGAGAAAATAGGATTGAATTTTCTCTTGAGAGAGAAAAAGGCAGCAAGGCCAGGACAGAAGCTTAAGATTTTTAATATGATGCAAAGAGCCTTCTCCCTTCTCTTGGCTTGCACACAGGGCTGTATTTAATGGAATACATTACCATGGACCATTTGGGGTTCTCTTTTCTGCTGGTGGAGTCATAATGAGGATCCTTCTGATCAAACTGTGTGTGATCAGGGTACGCCTCCTTCACAATCTGAAGCAGAAGGGGAGAGGAAAGTTTCCATCAGTTCAAAACACCTGCCAGCAAAGGGCATGAGATGTGACAGAGAGTAATCCTGGTGAAAAATCAGCCTTGCTTTCCCTGAACTCCATTCTAACAGTTTCCTTTACATTTCTTGGGTGGAAGAAGTGCAGAACAGTGAGTGCAGCATCACCTGCTGGAGATCAGCGTGGAAGGAAATGCAGCAGAGGAAAACTGGGTAGCTGCTGCTGATCTTTGTGATGAATTCTGCTCTTAAAGAAAAAGCTGCTCTGTGCCCTGGTTTTAGTCTACTGCCTTGTGGGCTCTGCTGACTAGAATGGAGTGAGTCAGACTGGAACAGAGTGTGGAACAGCACTTGGCTTGGCTGGGAGTGCCCCGAAATGTCAGCAGGAAAACAGCACAGCGTGGTTCCATCTCTCTGGGGACACATGGCTGAGTCAGCCCTGCAGTGCTGAGCTGAGGTGTCCTGGGCTCACTCCCTGCTCTCACTGGACAACTCCTGCACTCTTTGGTGCTGAGACACAAGCAGTGAGCTGCTTGATAATCCATTCCTTATCACTTCTCCCCAAAACAGAGACACTCACCTTGACAAGGGCCACAATGCCAGGCTCTTTGCAGTTACTGTGGTAGAAGAAGGCCTGCTGCCCAAGTTTCATGGATCTCAGGAAATTCCTTGCCTGTCAGGAGTAAACAAGAGACTTTCAGCTCTTTCCATCAAGCTCTCAGGGCTTCATTAGAAGCAGCCAAGAGCAGGAACCAACAAGAGGAGAGGTAGATGTGCTTCAGAATTACTCAGATAATGTTTCCTACAGTTGTCATAGAGATGGTTTTGTGTTGGAATTAAATAAAGTCAAAACAAGGCTGAAGAGCAAGCTCCTGTTGGTCAGAAAGTGTGTGGGAATTCAACAGCTCAGCCACCCTTGCCCAGGAGAGCTGTCAGCAAACAATTCAGAGCAGATCATGTGTAGGGGAACAGGGAATCCTATACAGCACAGGCATCGTACACAGCAGGGGAACACACGTGGAATTCCTTTGGAACAGAAAGCTGTGCACTGACAGAGGATTTGGGTAAGTACAGACTTGCTGTGAGGTACCAAAGGTTGGTCTAAGTGAAAGAAAAACTGGGTGATTTGACAGAATATTCACCAGCCTGAATCTACCTCTGACCTTGAGGCCACTAAGCAAGAGCTGACTTCAGGTCCCTGCCAAAATGCACCTGCATGAACAGGCAGGGTGCCGCAAGAGGAAATGCTTCAGGCACAGGAACAAGCTGTGGGCAGAGCCACCTTCTTCTACTGCTATTTCAGTGCCCCCATGTGCTTCTTACCTGGTAGTTCCTTACTCCATCCCAGCAGGTTGTCTGATTAGGCTGAGCTTTCAAGTCGTCAACGCTGAACTGCCAAATGAAATGAAAATAAACATTCATTCAGGAGCATTCTGATCTTTACAGTGTCATTGTCTGCACTGAGCCTAAGCGTTTGTTGCTAGCAGCTCCTTCAATTATAGCACAAACCTGACACAATTTTTATCTCCCACAGGGCCTACAGAAAAACCTTTACAAAGCAGCAGTGAAAAGGCAGAGTCTGAAATAGATGCTGCTCCTGTGACCAGCAGCCAAGCATGCTGAGGAGCTGATTTCCTCTTGTATTACATGTATGAAACCCCAAGGTTGTCACCTTGGACAAGAACATTTTGTTTTTCTGTTTCCAGGAGGACAAATGGGTTTTGAGAGGATAAAGCAACCCGAGTTTCCTGATGTTGTCCCTCAGCATCTGGGACTAAAGGTGGGCAGGAGTGGCCCTGCTGCTGTCCTTTGCTGAGTGAGGGGGTGCCAGTGCTCACCTTCACATCCACCCCCTTCTCCAGCCTGCTCTCAGGTTCTGATTTCAGCAGCCAGTGACAATATGTGATCTTGCTTTCCTCCCCACCAGACTCTGATTCTTTTTTCTTCCAGTTCTTCCATCCTGACTTGGAGCTCCCAGCTGGAGGTTTTGCAGACTTCTCTTCTTCCTCCTTATCCGAGGTCTCCTTCTCAGTTTTGGCAATTTTAGCATCAGGCTCTTTTTTATCTTAAAAGACATTGAGATAAAACACATTTTGTTTCAAAAAATATTTTTAGTTGTCCAAGCTGGTTTCACACATTTGACTGCAGCAGGAGCTTGGGGCACCCCAGGTGCTCAGGGTAAGGTAGCAGCATTATGCACCAATGATTCTGAGTATTTCTAATTTGCATCTGAAATAAGGAGATTGTTTTTGGGTCTGCAAAAATGTAGTTTAATACTCCCAGTTAGTAATAAAAAGACCTCAGGATAGACCATGTTTGCCCACATGAAGTGTAGTTGAATTTTTTTAATTAATTGCTGAGAAATCAGCTCCAGGCAACAAAGCAGACTTAGGTGAATCTGGTAAGAGGAACATTCACCAAGCAAACCAAACTATTTCAATTCCTGCAGGAGCTGGAAATCTTAGCTTAACCTCCACTGAACTACCTGTTCAGAAGGGATCCTTTGTTTCTTCAGGACACAGACAAAAAGGCCCCAGTTATTAAGAAGTGATTAAAGGATAAAAATGTGGTTATTTGCTGGAGTGGATCAAGCAGATGAGTGGCACAGATGTGCAGTTTTTTCATCTTGTACTTTAAACACCACATCATTATGCCTCCAGTGCCATTTTCTTGCTTTTTGTCTTTGCAGCTGGTACCACATCAGTTTCCTGGCACTGCACTGGGGGTACTCTGACTGACCAACTCTGCTGTGCAAAAATGGGCCTGAATTCCATTTCCTAAGCCCCTTGTGCTGAGAATACATCACTGTCCTTATCACACACCTAGCAGGCTTGTCTCAGTCACGCTCGGGTGCTCAGCCCATTTGGCACAGGAAATGCTGTCTGTAAGACACTGCCTGTGAAAGACAGACGGTTAGCACGGCTGCCTGTAGTTTCACTATGGCCTGAACCTCAAATGAGAGGTGCTAAATCAGTCAGGATGTCAGCACAGACCTGCTACTGCTCCTTTGTCTCTCTTTCTGCTCGGCCAAGGCATCTCTGGTCTCTCTGAATTATCTTCTCTTCACTGAGAAGCACCTGATGGACGAGAGAAGGAGGAGGAATTACTGCTGCTCCAGGCGGCTGAAAAGAGTACAGACGGCTGAGGCAGGGAGCTGCGAGCGCTGCAGGGCGAGTGGAGAGCAAATAAATCTTTCCTTGAGCTCAGCCACTTCCTCTATCAGTGTGAATGCTGGCAGGGCTTGGGGACCGCACCCTGGAGCCCTGATGGACACCAGCAGCAGGGCTGGATCGCTGCTGTACCCAGGCAATCCCCAAGGTGCGTGGGCAGAGCGCGGGCCCTCTCTGCCTTTGGCACAGGAGCTGTGCTGCTCCCCAGGGCTCAGCCCAGCCTCGCCCCGGCTGCCTGGGCTCTGCCCGGGCTCTGCTGGGCTCTGCCTGCGGCTTCGGGCTCTGCCTGCCCCTGCCTGGGCTCTGCTGGGCTCTGCCTGCGGCTTCGGGCTCTGCCTGTGGCTTCGGGCTCTGCCTGCCTCTGCCTGCCTCTGGCCAGGATCTGCCCGGGCTCTGCCTGCGCCTGCCTGGGCTCTGCTGGGCTCTGCTGGGCTCTGCCTGTGGCTTCGGGCTCTGCCTGTGGCTTCGGGCTCTGCCTGCCTCTGCCTGCCTCTGGCCAGGATCTGCCCGGGCTCTGCCTGCGCCTGCCTGGGCTCTGCCCGCCCCTGCCTGGGCTCTGCCCGGGCTCTGCCTGCCTCTGGCCAGGATCTGTCTGGGCTCTGCCTGCCGCTATCCGGGCTCTGCCTGGGCTCTGCCCTTGCCTGGGCTCTGCCTGCCCCTGCCCGCCCCTGCCCGGGCTCTGCCCCTGCCTGGGCTCTGCCCCTGCCCGGGCTTTGCCTGCCCCTGCCTGGGCTCTGCCTGCCCCTGCCCGGGCTCTGCCTGCCCCTGCCCGGGCTCTTCCTGCCCCTGCCCGGGCTCTGCCTGGGCTCTGCCCCTGGCCGGGCTCGCCCGCGTCCCTCGGGAGCGGCCCCTTCCCTGCAGAGCGCCAAACGCACCTGGCCGCAGGTGGCCGTGCCCGGCCAGGGGGGTTCACCGCTGACGCCCAGGTCCCTCCCAGCCCTGCGGACCCCGGGGTTCCGGGAGAGGCTCGGGCCGGCCGGCCCATCCCCTGCCCCCTCTGCCAGCAGCACTCGCACGGCTCCGAGCCCGCTGCCTCCTGCCAGGCCGGCCGGCATCAACTTTTCCGCCTTCTATGCCAAGCTTTCCCCTTCCTCCCTCCCTCCTTGCCAGCCCTCCGAGCTGCCGCTCACCAGCCCGGGCCGCTGCCGCCGGTCCTGCTCGGGGCGATGAGGATGCTGGCGGTGCCGGGCGGGGAGGAGGAGGAGGAGGAGGAGGAAGCGCGCTCGGAAGCGGTGCCCGCTATGCAAAGGCCGGGGCAGGGCCGGCTCCCCTCGCTCCCTCCCCGCCCGGGCGGGCGGTGCCGGGGACAGGACTACAGCTCCCAGCCTGCCCCGGCAGGAGCCGGCAGGAGCCGGGAAGCGGAGCGGCCCCGCACGGCCATGGCCATGGCGTGGCGAGCGGCCCCGCGGGCGGCGGCGCGGCTGCTGCTGGGGCGCCGGGGGATCGCGTCCTGCATCGACCGTAAGGAGCTGCCCGGCCTGGGGGAGGCGGGCTGGGGGACATGATGGACGGCGGGTCGGTGGCCCCCGGGTCCTGTCCCCGCCCGGAGGGATGTTCCCAGCTGTTCGTGTCACTGCTCCGTGTGTCACCGCTCCCCGTGTCCCTCCTCCCCGGGTCCTGCTCCCGGTCAGGGCAGTGCGGGCGCGGACACGCGCAGAGGGTGCCTGGCAGTGGGACAGAACCCGCAAGGAAAGGTCTTTCCCTCTCCCTGTCCCTCCTTTTACCTCTTTGGACCGTGCTCAGCAGTGGGACAGAGCCCACAAGGAAAGGTCTTGCCCTCTCCCTGTCCCTCCTTCTGCCTTGTTATACTGTGCTCAGCAGTGAAACAGAGCCTGTAAGGAAAGGTCCATCCTTCTCCTTGTCCCTCCTTCTGCCTTGTTAGACCGTGCTCAGCAGTGGGACAGAACCCACAAGCAAAGGTCTTTCCCTCTCCCTGTCCCTCCTTCTGCCTTGTTAGACCGTGCTCAGTAGTGGGACAGAACGGAAGGAAAGGTCCATCCCTCTCCCTGTCCCTCCTTTTACCTCTTTACACCATGCTCAGCAGTGAAACAGAGCCTGGAAGGAAAGGTCCATCCCTCTCCCTGTCCCTCCTTTTACCTCTTTACACCATGCTCAGCAGTGGGACAGAGCCTGGAAGGAAAGGTCCATCCCTCTCCATGTCCCTCCTTTTACCTCTTTAGACCGTGCTCAATAGTAAGAAAAAGCCCACAAGGAAGGTCCATCCCTCTCCATGTTGCTCTGATTTTTTAAAGATTTTTTAAACTTTTTAACGTTTGCATTTTTGCAGTAAAATTTCTCACATACTTTCTGTAAATAACTTATTGTTTTGCATTTTCTTTTATAGAAGAAAAGAAATTTGATAAACTGTTAGTTTGTCTAGTGTCATTGGAGAGGGAGCACTTCACTCTCCAATCCACTGTCTCTTTTAGAAAACTATAAATGCTAGAGTCAGAAAATAAACTCCCTTTTTCTTCACCTTAAGAGCAGTGGTGTGTGCGCTCATGTTGTTTCATATCCTATAGTGACATCTCCATGTCCTTCCCTTACCTAGGTTTTCACGGTTTTTCAGATTTGATAGTGAATCAAGAGTATCTCTCAAAAGAAGAGGGATTTTTAAAAAGAAGGAAAGTGGTTTTTTATATAGGCAGACTGATAGGGTAAGGGGGAATGGATTTAAGCTAAAAGAGGAGAGATTCAGGTTAGATACTAGGAAGAAATTCTTCAGGCAGAATTCCAGCTGGCACAGGTTGGCCAGAAGTTGTGGATGCCCCATCCCTGGCAGTGCTCAAGGCCAGGTTGGACAGGCTTAGTCTCATAGAAGATGTCAGGTGGTTGGAACAAGATGGTCCTTAGGGTCCCTTCCAATCCAAACCATTCTGGTTCCAGGACACTTTGCAGATGAATTGCTTCGATGTCTAAATGTAGCAACATTAAAAATTGAGGCTGCAGCATAGCTGTGAATTTCAGGAGAGGAACAACCAAAACAATGTTGGATCTATGTGTCAGTGAAGCAGGTTTTCAATGCAGAACCTAACTAAAGCTTTAGATGCTGTTTCCAAAGGGCTGCTGTATTATTTGCTTCCAATCTCCTTTCTTTAAAGTCCCAGCACTGCTCCCTCAGATTTCTTTATCACAGACTTAGTGAGATGGAGTGACTGTGGTCCCTGTCCTGGCTTTCTAATGTAGTTAGCACGGAGCAGACAGAGCCAGCTGGGATCTTGGATTTGTTTTGTCCCAAGAAAGCCCCTCCCAAAGCCCCCTGCTCTCAGCACAGTTCATTGTATTCCTGAGGAACAGAGAAATGGTCTCTGCAGCAGAGACCCTGAACTGTTTGTGAGTTAATGTTAAGGGGCACCTTGAAATTGTTTGGGGTGTAGACAAGGTGGTTGTGCTGCTTTCCCTCAACAGACACGTGTTCTCATCTCTTGCTGCTTTTCTAGCATCCACGGGACTCACTGAGGATCAGAAGGAATTCCAGAAAGTTGCCCTTGATTTTGCTGCGAAGGAGATGGCTCCTTACATGGCCGAGTGGGATGAGAAGGTAGGACAGCCTCACCAGGGTTGCACTGCTCCCTTTTTCCTCCCTTAGGACATTGTGACCCATGGGTCTCACTGAGGGTTCCTGCAGTAGCTCTGGGGGTTGTCATTGAAGCTGCTGCTGTAGCTGGGGAAGGGGAAGTCATCAGAAACACCTTGAAGCTTTCCCAGCCAGGTTATTCAATCACCTGGATCCTGGATTCACTGCTGAAGATGGAATGTGTCTGTGTTGGTACCAGCTCTTCTTTGACTCACCCAGCTGTCTTAAACTCTGCAGGACAGTGGGACTCAAACCCAAGGCTACCCAAAGGGACTGAACTAATCCTGAATATTCATTGGGATATCTCTCCTGCCCCAACAGGAAATATTCCCTGTGGAAACGATGAGGAAGGCAGCCCAGCTGGGATTTGGTGGGATCTACGTGAAACCAGATGTTGGTGGCTCTGGATTGTCACGGCTTGACACCTCCATCATCTTTGAAGCTCTGGCAACAGGATGTACCAGCACCACTGCTTACATGAGCATCCACAAGTGAGTCTGTCTGTGCAGGGTGGATGGTGTCAGCCTGGCTGCTCTGTGGGCTCTAAATCCAGCTGGAGGCACTCCCTGGCTGCTGCTCATTATTTATATATTTAAGTGCTGACCTCGAGTACACACATCCCTGTGAGGATCCCTGGATGGCAGTAAACAAATAGGCCACAAGGACTGAGATGCCACCAAGAAGTAATTTTAGCTTTGTGGCATGCAAGATAGGATTAAGTTCTGGATTTTGTTCTCTGCCCTGCCACTTAAGCTTTCTATAGATAGTAACCTGCCTGGAAAAAGCTTTTGTGCCTCAGCCATGCTGTGACAGAGCCCAGAGGCACCACCTGACCCCAGGGCTGTCCTGCTTGTAGAGACATGTCCAGTGACAGGTCACTTGGCACAGAGAGCTGCAGTGATGCTGCTCGTTCTTCAGGTGCAGTTTCCTGGAGAGGGAGCAGGGCTCATGGAGAGGAGACTGAGGCTCTTAAACAGAACCTGCTGTTCCACAGGGCAGTGAGTCTGTGGTGAATGGAAGGTGTAACAATAACATTTTCAGGCCTCAGGGCTTGTGGCTCAGCTCTGTGGAGCTTTCCTCTGTTCAGCCAGGGATGTTCTTGTCCAACCTATGTTCAATCCTGAATGCTGCTCCTTGTCTCCCACCCCAGCATGTGTGTTTGGATGATCGACACCTTTGGCAACGAGGAGCAGCGGCACAGGTTCTGCCCATCTCTCTGTAGCATGGAAAAGTTTGCCTCTTACTGCCTGACTGAGCCAGGTGAGCATCCTCAAGCAGGACATCTCCTCCTCTCTCTTTAACTGCACATGAACCTTGCAAAGGTCCTGACTGAGCCAGGTGACCAAAGGTCCTGACTGAGCCAGGTGAGCATCCTCAACCAGGACATCTCCTCTCTCTTTAACTGCACATGAACATTGCAAAGGGCTGCAGGTGAAACGTTTCTTTCCATATTCATTTTGTGAAGTTGAGGAGAGGCAGATGATGATTGCTGAGATGCTTGTGGTACAAACTCAGGTGTCAGGGTATGGTCCCAGGGAGATTTTGTAGGCTCTGGACCTTCTGCTTCACTGGCTGCTTCCTTGCTTCTCAAACAGGGAGTGGCAGTGATGCAGCTTCCCTGCTGACCTCAGCTCAGAGGAAAGGGGACACCTACGTCTTGAATGGCTCCAAGGTACCTCTTTGCTCCTGCTAAACTGTCCTTCCCATTCCTGCTGTCTCCTCACCTCTGTGCATTCTCCCAAGGCAAGACGTGCTCTGCAGAGCTTTCACCAGCTGGGTCCCTGAACGCCTCTGGCTGTGGGCTCTTTGCCTCTCCATTTCTGTACCCTGCCAGCTGCTGCTGTGGGCTCAGGGATAGTTTGCAACCCCCCCCCCCCCCCAAAAAAGCCTCACTTTTCTTGTTGTGCCCTCCTGCAGGCCTTCATCAGCGGGGGAGGTGACACCGATGTGTACGTGGTCATGTGTCGCACAGGGGGCCCAGGCCCCAAGGGCATCTCCTGCCTCGTGCTGGAGAAGGGAATGCCAGGGCTCAGCTTTGGCAAGAAGGAGAAGAAGGTAAGAGGCTTGGGTTGTGCTTCCTGTGTGCCTGAGGGAAGTGCAGGACAGAGATCACAGAACCACAGAAGCATCAGGATTGGAAAGACCTCCAAGACCATTGAGTCCAGCCTGTGACTGATCCTCCTTGTCAGCCAGAGCACTGAGTGCCACATCCAGGCATTCCTTAAACACCTGCAGGGGTGGTCACTCAAATACCTCCTTGGACAGCCCATTCCAATGCCTGACAGCCTTTTCCATGGAGAAATTCTTCCTGATGTCCAATCTGAGCCTCCCCTGCACAGCTTGAGGCTGTGTCCTGTGGTCCCAATGAGCTTTTCTGTGAAAAGCATTAGGGATCTCTCCATGGATGGGATTGTAGTCCCAAACTGTCATGGTTTCACCAAGTGGTGAAGTTTGCCCAATACCCATCCCTTTGGTAAGTGAAGGATTTTAGTCTCAGGAAAATCAAGATCACTGGATTTGTGCCTCTTCTCAAAAACACCCATTCCAATTTCCACACTGAGGCCAAGCCATGCAGGCCACGGGTGCTTTGTGGCAGCTTGGCGGTGAGACCGAGGGGTTGGGTGGTTCTGTGTTGGAGCTGTGCTGCTCCTCAGGAGCAGTCTGGAAGGAGCTTTTTTTTTCCCAGGTAGGCTGGAATTCCCAGCCAACTCGAGCTGTGATCTTTGAGGACTGCGTTGTTCCTGTGGGCAACCGGCTGGGAGCTGAAGGGCAGGGATTCAGCATCGCCATGCAGGGGCTCAACGGAGGCAGGATAAACATTGGTGAGAAAGCCAAAGAGAGCCAGGGGAGGAGGGCAGGACCTTCCTGTTGCCTGTCTGAAGTAGCTTCACCTTCACTCTGTGTCCTTGGCTTCTCCCACCAGCTTCTTGTTCGTTAGGAGCTGCTCACGCCTCAGTTCTCCTGGCTCAGGAGCACCTCACTGTCCGCAAGCAGTTCGGGGAACCCCTCGCCAACAACCAGGTAAGCCCTGCAGCAGCCCTGACCTTCCTCATGCTGGGAGGGCCATCCCTCACCTCACAGGGCCCTCCCTGGAGAAGTCAAGAGCACACTTTCCTAAGGAAGTGTATCAGGCCTGAGCCCTCATCATAGCAGCGGTCCCCTGAACGGGGTAATAATAATTAATCATTTACTCTGTGATTCCACAAGGCTGATCAATTGCTTTATTCTGTTATACTGTGCTATATTATTATTATATTATACTATTATATAATATATATTATAATATGTTATAATATATATTATAATATGTTATAATATATATTATAACATATTATAATATATAACATATATTATACTATTATACTATACTATATTATTATAGTATACTTGTTAAGAAGCTCATCACCCTTGCAGACAGTCTGATCCAGATGGATCCTATTGGTCAATCCCAACACTATCCAGTGTCCAATTACAAAACCACCCTTTGTATAACCAAATCCCCATAACACATTCCACACGTGCACAACACCAGGTGCAGCAAGTGGAGATACAAATTGTTTCTCATTATTTTCTCTGATCTTCTCACAGCCTTCCCCAGGGAAAGTTTACCTCTCTCTATAGAGCTGTGGCTCCCAGCCCTGCCTGGCAGTGGTGGGGCTGTGTTTGCCTCCCTCTCTAGAGCTGTGGCTCCTTACCCTGCCTGGCAGTGGTGGGGCTGTGTTTGCCTCTCTCTCTAGAGCTGTGGCTCCTTACCCTGCCTGGCAGTGGTGGGGCTGTGTTTGCCTCTCTCCACAGAGCTGTGGCTCCTTACCCTGCCTGGTGGTGGTGGGGCTGTGTTTGCCTCTCTCTATAGAGCTGTGGCTCCCAGCCCTACCTGGCAGTGGTGGGGCTGTGTTTGCTCTCTCCATAGAGCTGTGGCTCCTTACCCTGCCTGGCATTGGTGGGGCTGTGTTTGCCTCTCCATAGAGCTGTGGCTCCTTACCCTGCCTGGCAGTGGTGGGGCTGTGTTTGCCTCTCTATAGAGCTGTGGCTCCTTACCCTGCCTGGCAGTGGTGGGGCTGTGTTTGCCTCTCTATAGAGCTGTGGCTCCCAGCCCTGCCTGGCAGTGGAGGGGCTGTGTTTGCCTCTCTCTATAGTGCTGTGGCTCCTTACCCTGCCTGGCAGTGGTGGGGCTGTGTTTGCCTCTATAGAGCTGTGGCTCCTTACCCTACCTGGCAGTGGAGGGGCTGTGTTTGCCTCTCTCTATAGAGCTGTGGCTCCTTACCCTGCCTGGCAGTGGTGGGGCTGTGTTTGCCTCTCTATAGAGCTGTGGCTCCCAGCCCTACCTGGCAGTGGAGGGGCTGTGTTTGCCTCTCTCTATAGAGCTGTGGCTCCTTACCCTGCCTGGCAGTGGAGGGGCTGTGTTTGCCTCTCTCTATAGAGCTGTGGCTCCTTACCCTGCCTGGCAGTGGTGGGGCTGTGTTTGCTCTCTCTATAGAGCTGTGGCTCCTTACCCTGCCTGGCAGTGGTGGGGCTGTGTTTGCTCTCTCCATAGAGCTGTGGCTCCCAGCCCTGCCTGGCAGTAGAGGGCTTGGCTGAGACCCCTGTGAGGTGCTGATGGGGGTTTCCTGTGGCTCTGCAGTACCTGCAGTTCAGGCTGGCAGAGATGGCCACCCGGCTCGTGGCTGCACGGCTGATGGTGCGCAACGCGGCTCGGGCGCTGCAGGAGGGCCGGGAGGACGCGGCCGTGCTCTGCTCCATGGCCAAGCTCTTTGCCACCGACGAGTGCTTCGGGGTAGGTGCCTCAAACTCCTCTTGGGATCCTCCTTGGAAGGTTGGAGATGCCCCCCTTAATGCCCAGGGTGTCAGGGAGAACTTTGATCTTCTCCCTGAAAAATCTTAGTGTCATATTTGAGGTGCCCCAGACGGAGGAGGAATGAGTCTGACTCCACGTTCTTAGAAAGCTAATTTATTATTATATTATATTATATTATATTATATTACATTACATTATATTACATTACATTACATTACATTATATTAATGCTATACTAAAACCATACTAAAGAATAAAGGATACAGACAGAAAGCTTAACAAGAATGATAATGATAACTCGTGACTCTCTTCCAAAGTCCCGACACAGCCTGACAGTGATTGGTCATTAATTTAAAACAACGCACATGAAACCAATCAAATAATGACCAGCTGGTAAATAAACAATGTCCAAACACATTCCAAAGCAGCAAAAAATGAGAAGAAATCAGAAAATTATTGTCTTCATTTCTCTCTGAGGCTTCTCAGCTTCCCAGGAGAAGAATCCTGGGCAAAGAGGATTTTTCAGAAAATATGACAGTGACATCTTAATTTTTTTTTCCAAATCTTAAATTTAATCTTAATGCCCAGGGTGTCAGGGAGAAGTTTGATCTTGTCCCTGAAAATTTGTATTTTTTTTTTTATTTTTAAATTTAATCTTAAATTTAAGATTAAATCTTAATCTTAAATTAAGACTAATTTAAATCTTAAATCTTTGAAAAATCTTAAATTTGCAAAAAAATCTTAAATTTTTTTAAAGGTTTAAAAAAAACTTAAAATTTTAAGGTTTAATCTCAAATCTTAATTTAAAGATTAAGATCTTTAAATTGGTGAACCAAAACCACTACACAACCCAAAGCCAACAGGAGCCTCATTTGAGGACAGGATGTTTTATAACACATGTGGAGGCTGCAGGATTAATCTGAGAGATTTCAAACATCTTTCCACTGTTCTTCCTGGGGGGCCAAAAGGGAGACAGGACAGGGAGCAGAGCATTTTTATTTTCCAAGGAAAATTTGTATGTTGCAGGGTGATTGTTCTTAGGTAGGAAGTGGTCTTTCCTAGACCACTGAAAAATTACATTATTGCTTTGAAAATTATCTTATCCCTTTGAAAAATACCTTATTTTATTACTTTATCAAAATGTTCCCAGAAAGAGAAAGCAAGAAGGGTGGAAAAGAACTTGACATTTCCTATCCCAGTGCCATTTAGAAGCTGTTTATGTGCTCAGCAGTTTGAATTTTTGCTGTTGTTCCGTTTTCCATCCCAAACTGGGGGACAGGACGCGCGGAGTCGCGTTTCCATGGAAACCAGCGCCCTGCCTGCCCCTCCCCTGAGTGGCCGCCAGGTGGCGCCAGGTGGCGGCTCGGGTTTGCAAACGGCAGAAATGCGACAAAAATCAATTTATTCCCTAAAGATCCCCATCCCTGGATGTCGGTACCCATCCTTGGGTGTCTGTACCCATCCCTGGGCATCTCTGTACCCATCGCTGGGTGTCTGTACCCATCCCTGGGCATCTCTGTGCCCATTCCTGGGTATTTATACCCATTCTTGGGTATCCCTGTACCCATCCCTGGGCATCTCTGTACCCATCACTGGGTGTCTGTACCCATCCCTGGGCATCTCTGTGCCCATTCCTGGGTATTTATACCCATTCTTGGGTATCCCTGTACCCATCCCTGGGCATCTCTGTACCCATCCCTGGGTGTCTGTACCCATCCCTGGGCATCTCTGTGCCCATTCCTGGGTATTTATACCCATACCTGGGTATCCCTGTACCCATTCCTGTGTATCTGTACCCATTCTTGGGCATCCCTGTACCCATCCCTGGGCATCTCTGTACCCATCCCTGGGTATCTGTACCCATCCCTGGGTGTCTATACTGATCCCTGGGTATTTATACCCATACCTGGGTATCCCTGTACCCATCCCTGTGTATCTGTACCCATTCTTGGGCATCCCTGTACCCATCCCTGGGTACCTGTACCCATCCGTGGGTGTCTGTTCTGATCCCTGGGCATCTCTGTACCCATCCCAGGGTATCTATCCCATTCCTGGGTATCTGTACCCATCCCTGGGTATTTCTGGGCATTGCTGTTCACATAAACACACCCTTCATGTGAAACAGGACATATGATAGCATGGAGAGCAGCACTGATGGGGTCTGACAGTCACACCACGTTTTTAAGAGATGAGATTGGGTGACCAGGGAAAAAAAGTGAGCCCAGATTCCTGGGCCCTTACTGAACTTCTGCCACTGCTGTGTCCTGCACGAGTCACTTCAGAGCAGTGTTATCCCCTCAGATCTGTAACCAGGCTCTGCAGATGCACGGTGGCTATGGCTACCTGAAGGATTACGCCGTGCAGCAGTTCGTGCGAGACATCAGAGTGCACCAGATCCTGGAAGGTAAATGACACTCCTAGAACAAGTGAAGTTGGCAGTGGGGTTGGGAGGAAAACCCCCCTGGAGGCCCCCACCTTCCCACATGAGTCTGATTGTTGGGTTTCAGAGCCCTGCTCTGCTCTGAGCATGAGGTGTGCCGTGTGTGAGAGCCCTGGCCGGCAGCTCTGGCTGTGTGAGGGCAGAGGAAGATATTTAGCTGGCTATTTTAGGAGTCTTACAGCAGAGAAATATATTTAGTTGTCATGTTAGCAATGCCTCTGTCCAGTTTCATCCCATTACTCCTGGCCTCGTGATGATTCTCCCTAACAATTCCTCTCCTGTGATTTTGGTCTGTTTGCACTCCTTGACATCATGTCTCTAACGGTGATTTTGGTCTGTTTGCACTCCTTGACATTGTATCTCTAACAGTATCTGGCCATTTCTAATCTCAGTTTGGCCTCCTAAATATTCTGTTTTCTCTGCTTTGAAATCCCCTCACCTACAAGCAGGGTAGCTGGTGAGGGACATGCTCTTTCTTACACCCAGTGGGTTTGCAGCCTGTGTGTGGTGAATGTGTTAAATGTACAGCAGAGAGCTCAGATGTTGCTGTGAATCCAGTTCTGCTCAATGCCTGCTCCTGCAGCCTCCCAACACTCACATAAAAAGCAGCAGCAGCTTTCCCAAGCAATATGCTGGCCCTTGGCAGTTGGGTTTTGGCCCAGCCCCTCCTAAATGCCACTTCAGCTGGTGGGAAGAGCTGTAAACTGCACAGCAGGGGAGAATTCTCTTGGTCTTTTGAGGGGGAAAATACTGGGCCATGCCTTAACCGTGTTTCCTTTGCATGCCCATCCTGCTGCAGGCACCAACGAGGTCATGAGGATGATTGTGGCCAGGAATCTGCTGCAGGGCTGAAGCCAGGAGCCTTCAAATCCCTCCGTGTGTTCCAGCCCGGCCTGTTTCCCTCCCCTGCTGGCCAGCTCTGTCCCTGGCAGTGGAGAGGGGGATGCCCCAGTGGGAACAGCCTTCCTGCCTTACCCCCAGCTGGCTGGCACAGCTGCATGCCGTGCCTGGCAGAGCTGCTGTCGCCAGGCTGGCGTTGTGCAGCCAGAAATCACAGCTGCCAACCCAAGCCCCTGTCTCCAAACCCTGCTCCTGGCCTGCCTGCCACACGTCCTCCTTGGCAAAACAAACCCCAGAGCTGCTGCTCACCTCTGAAATGGGAATCCCAGGCAGAGGTGAGCCCATGGGATCACTGAAATCTTTATTTTGAAGGAATTAACTGCTCACAGCACCCCTGGGAACCGATGATCACAGGCTCTAACCAGAGGGTTTTTATCCTAGGATGCCTCTCCTTTAGCTAGAAGCACTCCCTCTTTTCCCAGCAAACTTTTCCTGATGTTTCCTAAACTTTTCCCAGCCATTGCTTGTTCTCTGTATTCCCACCACATCTTGGTGCTTAATCTTAAAGAAGCCTTTGCAACACAAAAGTGCAAATGAAAAATAAAGTTATGTACAGAAATATTGAGCTCTGTGGCCTCCAATCAGTGAGGCTGTGAACAATGTAAGGGGAGTAAAAATATTGGTAAATTATTTTCTCCTCTCTGATTTGAAATCAATAAAGCAATGATGGAAATGTTACTGGAGTGGAAATTAAGATAATTTCCTTCTGTGGTATTTCAGGTGTTTAAACAGAAGCAATAGGGAATTTTTGAAGTAGGCGTTGCAAAATAGTTCTGCTTGAGGGCTTTTTAGGTAATGTCTTTGTTAACCCCTTCAGGTCAGCCAGCTCTTTTTTCTCAGCAGTACTTGGCAGGGGGAAGATGACAGAGATTAGCAGCAGAATCATGGAATGGGTTGGGTTGGAAGGGACCTTAAACCCTTAAACTCATTCCAGACACCTTCCACTTGTTTGACCTCAGTTCCTGCTGTTGCTGGCAGGCCCTGAATGTCCCCTCCCTCATTTTATTGCGCATTGAATTTGCCCCACAGGGCAGTGAGGGCAGTTTAAAGGATAAATACCAGTGCCTCAAAGAGGAACAGCCCCCTGCCCATGGGGGAGACCCTCTGCCTGCCCAGGGGATGGGTGTCCTGGGCTGGGAGGGTCTCTGGGCAGTGGGAAGGGGTCTCTGGGCAGTGGGAAGGGGTCTCTGGGCAGTGGGAAGGGGTCTCTGGCTGGCAGGGAGGGGTCTCTGGCTGGCAGGGAGGGGTCTCTGCCCAGGGTCCCTGCCTGAAGTCTCTCCAGGGTCTCCATGGGGAGTTTCTGCCCAGAGGATCTGTCTGGGGTCTCTCCCAGGATCTCTGTCACGGGTCCCTGTCCAGGGTATCAGTGCAGGTTCTCTCCTGGGGGGCTCTGTCGTGGGTCTCTCTGTGGGATCCCTGCCTAGGGTCCCTCTCCCAGGGGTCCCTGGCCATGGTCTCAGCCTGGGTTCTCTCCTGGGGCTCTCTCTCAGTCTGGGCTCTCTCCCAGTGCTTTCCATCCATGTTCTCTGTCCCAGCTGTCAGTCCCATCTCTCTATTCATGTTCTCAGTCCCATCTCTCTATCCATATTTTCTGTCCCAGCTCTCTGTCCATGTTCTCTATCCATGCTCTTTGTCCATGTTCTCTATCCATATTCTCTGTCCCAGCTCTCTAGTCCATGTTCTCTGTCCCAGCTCTGTCCATATTCTCTATCCATGTTCTCTATCCATATTCTCTGTCCCGTCTCTCTATCCATGTTCTCAGTCCCATCTCTCTCTCCATGTTCTCTATCCATATTCTCTGTTCCGTCTCTCTCTCCATGTTCTCTATCCATATTCTCAGTCCCGTCTCTCTATCCATGTTCTCAGTCCCATCTCTCTCTCCATGTTCTCTATCCATATTCTCTGTCCCGTCTCTCTATCCATGTTCTCAGTCCCATCTCTCTCTCCATGTTCTCTATCCATATTCTCTGTTCCGTCTCTCTATCCATATTCTCAGTCCCGTCTCTCTATCCATGTTCTCTCTCCATATTCCCTCTCCCCATTCTCTGTCCGTCTCTCCGTCCCCCTCAGGCCGTTCCCTCACGGCCGCGCCTCTCCCTCTCACGCCCCGCCCCCTCGGCCGCGCGCGCCCCTCCGGCAGCCAATGGGAGTCGGGGAGGCGGTCCGGCGGGGCGGGGCCAGTGGCGCGCGGGCGGCGGGCGGGGCGGGCGCGCTCTGGGTCGGCGCCCGGCGGGTGGGGGGGTTCGGGCCCGGAGGGCGCGGGGGGCTCCGGGCCGGGGTTCTGGGCTCCCGGGGCCCGGCCGCGCTCCCTCCGCCATGTGGCCGTGCGGGGGGCGGCGGCAGCGCCGCCTCGGGGGCGTCGCGCTGCTCCTCGTCGTGCTGTGGCTGCTGCTGCGCAGGTGAGACGCGGCGCGAGGTGGGGGGCGCGGGGGTCGCGCCCCGGGGGCGGCGGGGCCGGGCGTGAGGCGGGTGTCGGTGCCCGCCGGGCGCAGGCCCCGCCGCTGGCAGCGGGGCTGGCTGCGGGAGAACTGCGCATGGATGGAATCGGCGGCGCCGGTGCACGGGAGAACGGTTATTAACGTAATTAGCGTCCGTGCGTCCCGAGCGCTGCCGGGGAATTACCGGGCGGGAGCAGGCTCGGTAGAATCCCATCCTTTCCGATGGGAGACCTCCGCTGCCATCATTCCTGCAGCGGAACTGGAGCGTGGGAAGGAGCGCGGAATGAGCAAAGCTAAATATAAATGTAAATATAAATGTAAATATAAATATAAATATAAATATAAATATAAATATGCGCTGCACCTGATAGCCGCACCGTCCGTCACCGAAATATCGGCGGGGAAAGCCGCGCTGCCAGCGCCATAAATCAGCTCTGTGTTATAAATCAGCTCTGTGTTATAAATCAGCTCTGTGTTCGTTATAAATCAGTTCTGTGCCGACCTTGGGAGCCTTTGCATCACCGCAGCGCTGGTGGATGATGCGCTCCGCGAATCAATCGCTGCTCCGGCTCATCTCACCCAGCTCCGGGCTCCCAGGCGTTGTTTCCCTCTCTGCAGCCCCGGTCTGGCGCTGCCTGTCCCTGCTCCGTGTCCCCAGAGCGGTGTGGTACCCATGGGCCATGCCCACCTGTCCAGTCTAAACCTCTTCTCTTCCTTCTGCTGCTCCTGTTTCACCCTCCAGACCAGCAGCTCTACCCCACCAGTAGTATCAAGAAGTATTTTGAGGTTCTGGCTTGAATCCCACGTGGTTTAGATCACGTTCATTCTGGGGGTGATGTTCTTTCCCCGTGTTTGTGGCTTCCAGGTGTCAGAAACTCCTCAGTCCCTCCCAGTGGCATGCTGGAAAATACACATGGATATGTATGGAGATGTAATAGAGTTATTTATTGCCAGCTGGATTGTTTTATAACACCTTCTTAAAATCATAGTTGGAAGTAAACCTGATCCTCAGAGCTATGGAAAAAGCTTTAATAAATCTTTGCATAATTAGAAGCAAAATTCTTGCATAGCTGGCCTTGGATTTGTGCCACCTGGGTTCTTAGGGAGGATTATTGCAAACTGATACCTGATGGAGGCACAGCATCTGTCTCCTCTAGGAGTGTAGCCACAAATCCCTGTGTGCAGAACAAACCCCTGTGTGCAGAACAAGCAGTTTTACAGGATATTGCTGCTGCTACCTCAGCCTTGGTCTGTGAGCAGGGGGGCTGTGCAGGGCAGGGAGCTGGGGGCCAGGGCAGCTCAGAGCTTTCACTTT
The DNA here is from genome assembly GCF_012460135.2 of Molothrus ater. Lineage (NCBI taxonomy): Eukaryota > Metazoa > Chordata > Aves > Passeriformes > Icteridae > Molothrus > Molothrus ater. The sequence continues at coordinate 3,864,395 of NC_050499.2, forward strand.
CCCCTGGCCAGAGGAAGCCCAGAATAAACAGCAAAGCCCTTGGAGGTCTCAGTGGAGCTTAGGGATCAGCAGCACAGTCCCTTGTCCTCTGAAGCACATCCTTCAGTATCAGCAAAGAAATTGTTGCCTTTTTTCCCCTGGTTTGGCTGTTTTCCACCAGCTTTTTCTCCCAGCTGCTCTGGATATGGGGTGGTTGAAGATCAAAGGTTGGTGTTCAATCAGAGAGGTTTTTCAAATCTCTCTTGCAGAGAGGACTTCAGCCATGTTTGTGTTTCACAGGTGTGAGCAGCATGGCTGTTTGGTTCACAAGTTATTTGGGATTCGGCTTTTCCATGTGCTCTATTTTGCACTTCACATTCCATCTTACAGAGGCTTATTCCATCTTACTGGCCTAACTCATGCAATCCAACTTCAGAGTCTCTGCTCTGGGGTTGGTTGGTAATGGAATGGTTGTTTTGGGGTTTTTCTGCAAAAGAGACTTCCCTGAGGCAGAGATGAAATCACAGAATCGTGGAATGTTATAATTTGGGTTGGATATTAAGGATATTAAGGATATTAAAGATGACCCAGTCCCACCCCTGCCATAGGCAGGGACACTTCCAGTATCCCAGATTGCTCCCAGCCCCATCCAGCCTGACTGGAACACTCCTAGGGATGGCTGCTGAGGTTGACAAAGAAAGCCAGGAACCTTTAACAAAGGGAAAAAAAAAAAAAAAAAGACTATTTGCAACCTGTTCTGTCATTATAGAAGTGAGAAAAAAAGTCTTCTGGGAGCTGTAAATTGCTCTCAGGAGGAAGCACAGAGCCCAGGTACACTTTAAACTCTGGCAATCCAGCTCAGGGTAACAGGATCGAGCTCTGCTGAGTCACAGAAATGTTTCTTCCTGAGGTGACTTGAACAGATCCTAATGAGAAATGTGGGTTTCAGGATATCTAGGATAACGTGTTGAAAATATTGGGAGACTGGGAGCTTCCTTCCAGCCCTTCTTGGGGAGAAAAAACAATGGAGATGGGGAGTTTTAAAGTAGGAAACTTGATGGGAATGTGCCAGGTTAGTTGTGCCTGGGATTAAGAAGATGAGCTTAAGTGATTAGTTTATTTTTATCTGGCTGTGTGTGCCTCCTGAGCACAGCCTTCATTCTGGCACCACTCAGCAGCACTTCTGTGTGCAGGGGGAATTTGGGGCTCTACCTAGCTAAGAAACAACTTGGAAACTCTTTTCCAACATAATCTTTAAAAATTGGAGTTTTGCAGCTCCAGACCCCTTTGAGTTTTCCACCTCTGGAAAACAGAAGTAGATGTAGCTGCTGGTTTGGTTTGCTGTGAAAAACGCCACTAACTCGTTTTTAAATTTTTAAAAGTTTAATAGTAATAAAATGGTTACAAAAATAGTAATATAATTAGAGTAATAATAATAATTTGGACAATTTGGATTAGGACAATATGAGACAATAGAAACAAAGAGTTACAGACAGTCTGGGTAGCTTTTTCTGGGCAACATAAGCCTGAAAAAGGCCCCACGTTAACAGAGGATTAACCCTTAAAAGCAACAGCCTGTTGCATATTCATACACCTCATCCACGGTGCTTAAATTCCATTCAAACACAGGATTCTGTCTGGGCAGTGTCAGCTTCTTCCTCTGAATCCTGACAGCTCTTCAGGGCTGAGCAAGGAGGAAGAAGTTTGTTTCTTCGGATAATGGGGCAATAAATTCTCTTTCTCTGAAAGATTTGGGTGTCCTGTGGCTGCTATCTCAGTGCGAGTCCTTTCTTTTAAAAAAAGTATCTTACATAGCATAGTTTCTATTTTAACATTATGTTATAACCTAAAACTATATTTAACGCACTACTAAAAAAATTAATACAGCATCACTTTCGCAAAAAGCCAATCATAAAATATGCATTTTTCACATTTGCCAAAGTCACAATCTGTAATTTAGCAGCACAGAGGAGCAATCTGTAATTTAGCAGCACAGTGGCCATGGGGTGTCCTGTTTGGGGCTTGAGAACCCTTTCCCCTGCTGCTGAAATTCATCACAATTCCTTGGGAGCAGTGCTGCCATTTCCCAGCCTCGTGCCATCCTTCTCTGGCTGTTTCTCATGCAGATGAGCACGTTGGGTCCTGTTCTGACCCAGGCACGCTTTAAATGTGGCAGATTTGTGGTTTGTACTCATTTCTCCTATCTGAGCTGCACTATCATCAGGAGCTGTTGTTATCACCCCACATTCTGACACAGCAGAGTCTCCTTGCTCAGCTCTGTTGCTGGGATGTTGGAATGTGCTCCCTGTTGATGGAGTGACCAAATTATCCTTTGTTTCCTTAAAAAGGAAATAAAGCCCAAAAGTTTCTGGTGATCGTGTTCGCAGGGGTCCCAGGGTGAGGGGAAAGACAAGGATCTGACTCCATGTTTAGAAGGCTTGATTTATTATTTTATGATATATATTATATTATTAAAACTATACTAAAATAATAGAAGAAAAGATTTCATCAGAAGGCTGGCTAAGAATAGAAAAAGAAAGAATGATAACAAAGGCTTGTGACTGACCGAGCCAGCTGGGCTGTGATTGGCCATTAATTAGAAACAACCACATGAGCCCAATCCCAGATGCACCTGTTGCATTCCACAGCAGCAGATAACCATTGGTTGCATTTTGTTCCTGAGGCCTCTCAGCTTCTCAGGAGGAAAAATGCTAAAACAAGGATTTTTCATAAAACATAAAATGTGTCTGTGACAGTTTCACTCCTCAATTAGGTAAAAAGACACCTCATAGGACCTGGGGGAGGGACTTCACCTCAAACTTATGGATTGCACAGGAGCTAAAAAGTCCTGTCTAAGCAATTTACTAAAAAAAAGAAGAAAACACAGGAACTAATTGCTTTTGTGAGGTGTTTTACCAGGAGCAAGACCCTCTTGCATCTGGCTCGATTTTTCTCTGTAAAGAGTTTTGTTATTTTGCCTTTTATCAAAACTTTTCTGTTTCCAGCACTACCACAAAAGCCATCCTGCTGATTTTATGCCTTCTAAAGTAGCTGAGCTATCTTAGGTGTAATAAAAATCTCCAAGAGCTTATAAGACCTGGTAGGAGGAGACCATGTATCACTGGGAATGGCTGGACAATCTGTGAGTCTCTTTGTCTGGAGGCACTGAATATCTAACCTGGCTTCCTTTTCCAGGTATTACCCCTGCCTGCTGCTGGCTGTTTCAGAGCCCTGTGAGAATGCTGTGCTACTCAGGTACCCTCTGAGCTTGTCAGCCAGCCCTGCAGTGCCCTGCAAGCCTTAGTTCAGCTCCTTTAGTCCCCCTGGCCTGTCAGAGGACAGACAGGCTGTGGTTAGCAATCCCTGTAAGCCACAAGCTCTGAGCATCCTCACCCTCTGCTAACAACTGCTTCTCACATAGCCTAGGCAGCAGCTGGGGCCTTAGGTGTTCCTCTCCTCTCTCCCTGTGATTTTCTCCCAACTGTGCTGGTCATTGCTGCTTTCTGGAGCTGGGAATTCATTGCTCACATCTGGCTCTGATAAGGAACAAGCTGCCATTGTCTGACCCTCTGTTCGTGGGGTGGGCTGAGGGAGGCAGTGACACTGCTTTGGTAAAAACAGACACTGTTCTTGTTGGTGAGATGGGGTTTTGGTTCAGCCAAAGAGAGCTGGGAGCCTGCAAGGCCGTGAGTAGTGCAGGAGCTGACCCCAGAGGAGCTGTGACAGCAGGAGGGCTCACCCTGGTAAGTGCTGAGGAGCTGCTGGCCCCGTGCCTCTGGTTCTTCTGGCAAATAACATTTTCAGGATGAACATAAACAGTGATGTGAGCAGAGGTAAGTTTGTGGTGACGGCTGATTTAGTCTCTCCTGGGTGATGAATATAATCCAGGGGGTTCATTAAACTGAGGAAAAGGTTCTCTGTTCACAGGGAACAGGTGAGAGGGTTTTATTTTTTCCATGCTTTGAGTTGGAAGATGCCAGAGTCCCCAAGACATTTGGGATGGCAGTGATGGATGCAGCTGATGTTGGAACATGGGTCTGGAAATCAGCCATGTGCCCTCCTACTGCAAAGGGAGATGTTGAATTCCATAGGTTAGGGAAGTGTTTGTGAGTATTGTGAGTGAAAACTTGCCCATCCATGATTTCAGCAAATGAGTTTCATGCTCTGTGCCTGAGCAGTGTCAGTTGTAGAGTGTGGCACAGTGGCTAGGGGGTTCAGGGGGGAAGCAGCCAGTGAAATGGATTTAAAACTATATTTAAGAAGATCTCCCAACTGGCTTAGAGCCTTCTGAACCATCTCTGTGCTCTGTAGGAACAAGAGTGTGGCTTGCTTGAGAAGCAGGAAGGTCAGAGCTGGTCTCAAGCTGCACCAAGGGAATTACAGGTTGGATATCAGGAAAAAGTTTTTTCAGAAAGGGTGATAAAGTTCTGGAATGTTCTGTCCAGGGAGGTGGTGGAGTCACCATCCCTGGGTGTGTTTGACAAAGCCTGGATGTGGCACTGGGTGCCAGGGTTGAGTTGAGGGATTTGGGCTGGGTTGGACTCAATGATCTTGAAGGTCTCTTCCTGTTGCAGAGAGAGGGAGAAAAAGGGCCAGGAGAGGTTTGGTCTCCCTGGCACAGCTTAACAGGGAGATTCAAAATGGGCATGGAGTAAGGCTTGGGCCAATGGGATTACAGATCCATGGTACTTCAGGGGAGGGTCACAGGCTTGGAATAAACCCTACATTTTTGAGAGGTGAGACAGAGCATACCATTTAACTCAAATGTAACACCACATCTCCCAACCTCGTGATTCTGTGCCGGGCAAGGTGCAATGAGTGGGACACATTCCTCCCCCAGGACTGTCTGCTCACCCATCTCCTTTTCTCTTGCAGGTTTAACTGGAGCGAGCTGACCCCTCTGGGGCTGTGGGGGAGGACCCATGGCCTGCAGACAGAGAACTCCGAGTTCCTGCTGGAAGGGATGCCCTTCCGCATCCTGGGGGGCTCCATGCACTACTTCAGAGTGCCCCGCGAGTACTGGGAGGATCGCATGCTCAAAATGAGAGCCTGTGGCCTCAACACCCTCACCACGTGAGTGCCCTCCCTGCCCAGCCTCTGCACTGTGCTGGTGCTCACAGGGGTCCCAGCATGAGGGAAGAGACAAGAATGGTGACTCCATGTTTTCCAGAAGGCTGATTTATTGTTTTATGATATATATTATATTAAAACTATACTAAAAGAATAGAAGAAAGGATTTCATCAGAAGGCTGGCTAAGAATAGAAAAAGAATGGTAACAAAGGCTTGTGACTGACTGAGACAGTCTGGACAGATGGGCTGTGATTGGCCATTAATTAGAAACAACCACATGAGACCAGTCACAGATCCACCTGTTGCATTCCACAGCAGCAGATTATTGGAATAATAACAATAATATTGTTATTATTTTTATATTATTGTTATATTATTGTTATTATTCCACAGATTATTGGAATAATAACAATAATATTGTTATTATTATTATATTATTGTTATTATTCCACAGATTATTGGAATAATAACAATAATATTGTTATTATTGTTATTATTGTTATATTATTGCTATTACTCCACAGATTATTGGAATAATAACAATAATATTGTTATTACTGTTATTGTCATATTATTGTTACTATTCCACAGATTATTGGAATAATAACAATAATATTGTTATTATTGTTATATTATTGTTATATTATGGTTATTTTTCCACAGATTATTGGAATAACAACAATAATATTGTTATTATTGTTATTATTGTTATTATTGTTATATTATTGTGATTATTCCACAGATTATTGGAATAATAACAATAATATTGTTATTATTGTTATATTATTGTTATTATTCCACAGATTATTGGAATAATAACAATAATATTGTTGTTATTATTCCAATAATCTGTGGAATAATAATAATATTGTTATTATTCCACAGATTATTGTTGAATAATAACAATATTATTCCACAATAATCATTGTTTACATTTTGTTCCTGAGGCCTCTCAGCTTCTCAGGAGGAAAAATCCTAAGGAAAGAATTTTTCATCAAACATGTCTGTGACAGGCCATAAGGATGTATTTCCATGCTCCTTACTGTGGGAAAAGTGTTGGGGAAGATGGAGCAGGAAAGCCTTGTAAATATGATTGCCTGGCAGAAGATTTTGAGAATATGGAAACTATAAGCGAGATTGAAATGAAAGCAAGCTTTGAGATCCCTCAGTTACTGAACAACTGGAAAACAATGGTGTGGCTGCTGAAGGTGATCCCCTTTTGATGGAACAACACCCTCTGCTTGCAGACAGGCCCAAGGGGCAGAGCAGACCCTACAGCTTGGCAGAAGGGGCCAAAGAGGAGTTTGTAGGGTTTAAAATGTAACACAGGATGGTGATGTAATGTGGTTTAGCTCTCCTTAAAAGGTTAAATATAAAGTTTGTACACAAACAGAGATAATGGCAAGCAAGTGGTTTTCAGAGCCCTGGATGAAGGGGACACAGAGGTTCTGGGGGTCTGAGCAGGCTGCAGGCTTGGCCTTGCTTTCCAAGGCTTGGTGGGGAAAGAGCTTGTTTAAAATCCTAAATGCTGTAGGACTTGTGTCTTGTACTAGATTGGTTAGTGAAAATTAGAATATTCAGCAGAGAAGAAGATTTATGGTATTGTAACGGGAACTTTGCTCTCTTTTTTCCTCTTGTTTTATTCTTCTCTCTCCCTCTTTGGGGCTCCTCTCTCAGTCCTGCTCTCAGCTGTGCCTGGCAGCTCCCAGCAGGGCCCTGCACCCAGGCCCTTTGCAATAAATGCAATTTCCATGACCTGGCTTCAGAGATCTCTCGTCTCCATCCATCCCAACTGTCCTACCCTCTGTGGCTCCTACAGAAAAGAATGGTGGGGCCTCAGTTTTTCTCTGAGTATGCCAGAGCTCACCTTCACCTGCTCTGCCTTTCAGGTACGTGCCGTGGAACCTGCACGAAAAGGAAAGAGGCAAGTTTGACTTCAGTAAAAACCTGGACCTGAGGTATGTGGCACAGACAGCTCTGTTCTGAAATACTCCTCTTTGGAGGGGAGGGGGGGTGTGGTGTTTGGGTGAAGATGTCATTTCCAGATGTGCCTTGATCAGGCAGTGGGGACTCCTTCCTTCCCCTTCCTCATCCTTCTGAAGTTCTGGGAACTTAATCAATTTAGCACCAATTTGTAATCTTTGCTGGGATCCCCAGAATGAGGGAAGAGATTAATCTGACTCCATGTTCTCAGAAGGCTGATTTATTATTTATATTATACTATATTAAAAGAATGCCATACTAAAACTATACTAAAAGAGTACAGAAAAAGGATACAGACAGAAGGCTTAATGAGCTGGATGGTGATTGGTCATGAAATAAAAACAATTCACATTAAACCAGTCAAACATGCACCTGTTGGTAAACAATGTCCAAACACATTCCAAAGCAGCAAAACAGGGAGAAGCCAATCAGATAATTATTGTTTTCATTTTTCTCTGAGGCTTCTCAACTTCCCAAGAGAAGAAATGCTGGTGAAGGGATTTTTCAGAAAATATCACAGTGACACCAGTCCTGTGTGGTTACTTCATCATGCAATTCCCTTCTGCTTTGCTACCTAAATTCAATGGGTTTGGAGTATTAGGGGTGGGGGTTCTGCAGACAATAATTCCTCTCTCTGGATCCCCAGGGCCTTCCTTTCCCTGGCAGCTAAAAATGGGCTGTGGGTGATTCTGCGCCCTGGACCTTACATCTGCTCAGAGTGGGACCTCGGGGGTCTGCCCAGGTGAGTGTGGAAATTGTTCACTGCAGGGAAACATCAGGGACAAACAAATCCCAAGCTCCTGATCACAACATCAGGGACAAACAAATCCCAGACTCCCAATTGTGGTGGTGTTCACAGGGGTCCCGGGCCGAGGGAAGAGATGAGAATCTTGACTCCATGTTTCAGAAGGCTGATTTATTATTTTATGATATATATTATATTAAAAGAAAATTATATACTAAAATTATACTAAAGAATAGAAGAAAGGATTTCATCAGAAGGGAGCAAGGAAAGGAATGAATGATAATAAAATCTTGTGACTGCTCACAGCCTCGACACAGGTGGCTGTCATTGGTCATCAAGTAAAAACAATTTCACATGCTGGGTAAGCAATTCTCCAAATCATATTTCAAAGCAGCAAAACATGGAGAAGTTGAAACTTCCAGCTTCTCAGGAGAAAAGATCCTAATGAAAAGATTTTTCATAAAATATGTCTGTGACACACGATCACATAGTCAAGGCTCCTTCAAAGGAATTGCTTTGGAATGCCTGGCTGCTTGATGGGGATATTTATTTTCTGTGTTCCCAAAACAGAAATTATCTCATTATCTTATGGAGCTCTTCTAATTTTGTTTTTGAGTGTTAAAATAATAATAATTGTTTTATGGTATAATGGTTACAGCAAGAAAATAGAATTAGAGGAACCCATCTTGCTGTTGCACCTTGACTCTGCATAACATGGACAGGATTTGCAGCTTGGTGTAAGAATTTCCTCCATCTCAGCTCCATTTTAAAAGTCCTACTAGAAATCTGCATTATATGGCTGGCAGTGATGAAACCCCAGCCTCCTGTGGTGTTTTCCCCTGAGGAGGCTCTGGGAGCCCTGGGACATTCCTGGTTCCTGAGTGGAGCCAGTGCCAGGTTACCACGTTTTCCTTACTGCACACAGCACAAACCTCAGTGCAGATTACTTGGGGATTATTTTTTTAACTTTTCACTTTTCACCTGCCTTTGGCATCAGAGTTGAGGTGTCAGGGACTTACTCCTGAGAGCAGAGCTCTTCATGACCAGAGCCAGAAGCCACCTCCACATTGGATTATGAGAAGTGCATCTGTTGTCAGTTGTTGTCACATCACCCATGTGGTTTTTTAATCAGACACATAAAAAATTCTAATAAAGGGCAACAGTACTATTCTCATTTTCCAGCTAAAGAGGACATGATTTTTTTTAAGTCCACAAAGCCACATTTAGCAAAGAGTTGAATATTCAGATCTTTGAAAGGATATTAGTTAAGGCCTCATTTTGCTGAGAAAAGGAAAATACAGGCTCATTCCCCTTAAATTGTTACAGCACTATATTGTTCTGCTCTTCAACAAATTGCCCTTTTTGCTGTTAACTCCAAACAAACCCAGCCTTGTAAATCAGCAGTAGAAACAGTGGGAACAATGACAGCAATCTTTTATTTGAGAAAGGGTTGGGATTTTTTGAGGGAGCACTTGGTTGCAGAGTGCCCTCGGGAATGCAGGGAATTCACTTTGGAGTGATAAGATTAAGCCTTGAAATATTATTGGAAGAGGTGATGAAATGAGTTTGGGCCTGAAATGCAAAACAAAAAGAAGAGGAGGAGATTGGGAATTGGAGCCTGGATTTATTTCCAAGTGAGAGATGGACACGAGGTGGGTGGGACACGGTGTCACTGTGGGCTCCGCCAGGTGACACTGATGATCCCTGCCCAGGTGGGACTTGATGCCAGTGGCTGGAACACCTCTGCATGACTGGACAGGGCTGTCTAACACATCTCTTCTGCTGCTGTTCCCCAGCTGGCTGCTGCAGGACCCCGAGATGCAGCTGAGGACGACCTACAAGGGCTTCACGGAGGCTGTGGACGCCTACTTTGACCGCCTGATGCGCGTGGTTGTCCCTTTCCAGGCAAGCACCATCCTGTCCCTGTCCCTGGGAGTGGCTGCACAGGGCACTGGGGGCTCTGTGTGACAGCAGAGGGTCAGGCAATAACCAAAAACTGCCACAAAAATGCACCAGGAATCAGCACAGGCTGTTTTCTCTGTCACTGTGGGGGCATGGGAGGGTGGAGCTGAGTCCTTCTGATGCTGGTGCATCTTTCCTGCCAGCTAATGGGATTTTTGCTAGTTAGAAATCAAGTGAACACCTTCTTTCTCCCTTTTTTTTGTCCCCCACAGTACAAGAAAGGAGGTCCCATCATTGCAGTGCAGGTGGAGAATGCTCCCACTGTGTCAGTGCTCAGGAATGCTCCCACTCTGTGGGAGCATGGGAGGGTGGAGCTGAGTCCTTCTGATGCTGGTGCATCTTTCCTGCCAGCTAATGGGATTTTTGCTAGTTAGAAATCAAGTGAACACCTTCTTTCTCCCTTTTTTTTGTCCCCCACAGTACAAGAAAGGAGGTCCCATCATTGCAGTGCAGGTGGAGAATGAATATGGTTCCTATGCCAAAGACCCAAACTACATGAACTATGTCAAAATGGTAATGGTGGCACTTTTACTTGTTTCTGTGTTAATCTCTCCCATAAATCTCCTTCCCTACAGTGTTTTCTTTTTTCTGTGTAACTTTTGAGTGTGGTTTGAGAGACTGTTGAAAGCACCAGCTGCATTTTCCTTGGATGTTTCCTCCAGGAGTGGAAGAGTTGGCACATGAGCCTCTGAGTGTTGATAAATCTGTGTTCTTATATCTCCCAGAGAAGAGGGAGATAGTGAGCTGGGAGTGTCTGTCCTGCACAGCCTGCCTTGAAGCAGCTCTCACCTGCAGGTCCTTTTTTGCCTCTCCTAGATATATTTGATAAAGGTTTCCCTTTGTTGGCTTTCCTGGCAGGAAAGTTGATGGGAACAAGTCAGCAGCACTCTCCTAAACCTGTGTAATCTGCAGCTCAGCATCAGGGAGCTTAATTTGCCTAATGCCTCCCTTAGCCCTGTCAGAAAGGGATTGAACTGTGCCCTGGCTGCTCTGAGTCGGTGATGAGGAGCTGGCCCATGCCCAGGGAGGCTGGATTATCCTGGTGGATCTCCCAGCACTCTGACCCAGTGCAGGGCAGGCAGATAGTGAGATCTGCAGTGTGCCTCACAGGGTTTGTTGTTTCATTTCTTCTCACTGAATGCTTAAAGGTATTGCTGCACATCAGGGGGGTCACCCATGCAGGCTTGCTCTTCTGCTACAGGATGATGGGATCCTTCTGGAGCCTTTTGGGTAGCCCAGCTGCACCCTGAGGCTCACCCTCAGGGTTATTAGAGTAGATAGCTTTATTTTTAGTTATTAGGGTAGATAGTTTTAGACTTTGATTGTGTTTAGGGTGAGGAAGACAGTTGCAGTTATTACAGTGTATAGATAGAAGTTGAGGAGTGTAAGCTTAGGGTTGTAGATGATAATGATTGCTATTCAGCCTAGGTGGGAGATGGAAGAAAAAGCTAGGATTGTTTGGATTTGTGTTTGGTTGAGTCCTATTCATCCTCCCAGGGCTGCTGAGAGGACAGCCAGGGTGGTGAGGAGTGTAGGGTTTAATGAGGGTGACACCCTGAGGCTCAGGTTGTGCCATTGCTCAGGGTGTCCAGAGGCTTTTCAAACAAACCAGTCCATGGCAGGAATGCTCCTCTCCTTAGGGCTGCACCAACTCCAGCTTGTGCTGTGGTTTAGCTCTCCTTACAAGGTCAAATATAAAGTTTGTACACAAACAAATTAGAGATAATGGCAAGCAGGTGGTTTTCAGAGCCCTGGATGAAGGGGACACAGAGGTTCTGGGGGTCTGAGCTGGCTGCAGGCTTGGCCTTGCTTTCCTTGGTGAGGAGAGTTTGTGCTGTTTCAGACTTGTCAGGACACATCTCCCTGCCAGGCCTGTGGGTGTATTTTTGCAGTGCTGTTTCATCATATTCTGGGATTGGGTGCAATTTGCATCTGAGGCAGTGCAGAATAGTGGTTAGAGATGGAAATGTTGGAAAGCAGGATTTGCAGGGCTTTGTTTTTGGTTGGAGTGGGATCTGATGTGAGGTGGGGCTCTGAGTTTTTGTTCTGGTTTGTGGCAAGGTGATTAATTCACATCTAGCATCTCTGACCAAGTTGCAGCTTCCTGGAATTAATAAACTCATTACAAAACACCCACAGCTCACACAAAAACTCAACTCCCTGTGCTTACCTCACTTTTTGGGTACCTTTGCCTTCCTAAAAGTGAAAGGATTTATTGACATGGCCCTTCCCACACAGACCTGAGCTTCTATTCCTGCTTCTCTGCTGCACTCTGGGAGGCACTGAATGTGTGGGAGCTCTGCTGTTCCTCTGTTTTGCATTTACACTCAAAAGGAGGGGAAGAAACTCAGCATTAGTGCAGTGCTCAAAGAATTACCTTGGTAAAATTGGCTAGAAATTCCAGCTCCCTCAGCAGCTGAATTTTGTCTGAATCCAGCTTCTGTTCAGGTATAAATTTGGTGGGGATGGGTTGAAGAAGTGCCCAGCTTGTCCTGGCTCTGGGCTGGGTTTGTCTGTAGGCTCTGTGTTGCAAGGTTTCATGCCCAGGTCTGCTCTTAGTGCAGGCAGGGACAATAAGCAAAGGGTTTTATCCCATGTCACAATTAGTGATTTGGACTGAAGGGACTGAAGCCTTGCTCTCAGAGCTCCTGGGAGCTGCAGGAGTGACTTCCAATGGAGGAACAGTGAAATGAGTGGTTAATTAAGGCACTGTTCTGTTCAGGACCAGCTGCAAGAGAGCAATCCTGATGGGAGGATCTTGTGTGTGCAGGTGGATTTTAAAACCTTGGACTGCTGATTCCTCTAGAGCTGTAATATTGAGGAACCACTAAATTCATTGATTTTTGAAAAACATCTGTGCCTGAGCTGTCCTGTGAAGGTGTTCTGTGCAAAATCAGCTCTTCCCTCTTTCCAGCTCCCACTGTCAGGCATTTGGGAAGCCTGAGCTGATTTTCCTTTCCTCCTTCCACCTGAATCCCTCTCCTGATGAAAGCAGTGAAGCTGTTTACTGCCTTGATCTCAGAAGCTATAATCCTGAAGTTGGATGCATCAGTGAGAAACCAATCCAGCTTTCTAAGACAAAATAAGATTTTCCAGTGGTCTTTAAGCTGGGAAAAGTAGGCAGGGAGGCTTCAGGAGGAATGGGAGATGTCACAGGGATAATATTTATTACAAGGCACTGCCAGTTGCAGGCTGTGCCCACAGAAGGGATGCTGGAGTGCTTTAATACCCTGAGAAATGCTAAATTCTGTTAACACAATGGCTTTTGCTCTTTTTAACCCAGGCCCTGTTAAACAGAGGGATTGTGGAGCTGCTGATGACCTCAGACAACAAGAATGGGCTGTCCTTTGGCTTGGTGGAAGGAGGTGAGTGCTTCTAGAGCTGAGGGAGGAAAACAGGACTTGAATTCACCCTTTGCACCCCCTGAGTCCTGTTTGTGGCAGGAGGGACCCCTTGGCTGGATGGTGCAGCCAGGACAACCCAGACCCCTCCCAGAAAGGTTTAGAATTATTTATTTTCCACATAGTGCAACACTGTGGGAAGGGATGGGCATCTGTACTTCCCACTGAGTCAAGAGATGGCAGCACCCAGCATTTCTTAATGTTTCACCTGACTACAAGGCTGAAAATGCTACTTATTGCTTCATTTCAATAGATACTAAACAAGTTCCTCAGCAATTACTAGCAGTAGTAACTCATTCCTAAGGTAAAAGCTTTGCAGTTAAAAAGAGAAGGAAAAAAAGGTCCATTAAAACCTTGATTCTGAGTTTTACATTTAAGCAGTAGATGTAGCAATAGTTTGTGGGGCAGCATTATCTTCTGAGCAAGCTTATTTTGGGGTGTAAAACCTTAGGTGGGGAAAGGAGGGTGTCAGATGTGTAGAATGCAGAAGGATGCCCATTTTCCCTTTTATAAAGTATAATTCTAATAAGTTTTTTAAATGTTGCTTAGCACCCTCCTCCTTTTTCCTGGGAAGAAATGGAGGTGCAGCTGCTTGAGTTTCACTGAGCCCTAAATCTGACTGTTTGGGGCACTGATTCCCAGAATTTGGGGTAATTTCAGCTGGGATTTACTCTGTGCTTGGCCTCTGCTCTCTCCTGTGTTCCTGCCAATTGCCTGGGGTGTTATTGCTCCCCAAATTTAGTATTTGCAGGGTACAGCCTTTGAGTGCTCCTGTTATCACTCAGTCATAAATAATGTTAAATTTCCAATCTCAGGCATGGAGATGATTAAAGGGAAAAACTTCCCCCTCCTTTTTTCCCTCCTTTTGCTTTTCCATGTCAGAATGAGAGGGATAAATTCATTTACTGAGTCATGGGCCTTCAGCAGCACGGTGAAAAATTCCTTTGGATGTTTTTGGGTGTGCAGCAGTTTTCAGCTGTGACCACACAGAGTCACTGTCTGCCTGCCACACACACACAGAGCTGTCAGGAGGAGGAGAAAGGAGAAATCCCTGCCTTGGCCTCATCTCCTGAGGGAGGGAATGTTGGCAGCTCCTCCTTGTCTGGAGTGTCCTGTTCTGCTGGGAGCTCTTTGATCCCAGTTTGCCTCTGGTTGTCACAACAATCTGTGAGAGCCAGGGTGTCACTGATCACAGAATAACAGAATTTAGAGAATTCATGGAATGACCAGGTTGGAGGAGACTTTCAAGACCATCGAGTCCAACCCAGCCCCAACACCCCAACTCAACCCTGGCACCCAGTGCCACATCCAGGCTTTGTCAAACACACCCAGGGATGGGGACTCCACCACCTCCCTGGGCAGAACATTCCAGAACTTTATCACCCTTGCTGGAAAAATCTTCTTCCTGCTATCTACCCTGTATTTCCCTTGTGCAGCTCGAGGCTGTGTGCTCTGGTTGTGTCAGCTCCTGGAGAAAGAGCCCAGCCCCAGCTGAGCACAGGCACCTTTCAGGAGCTGTGCAGTGATGGGGGCAGCCCTGAGTCTCCTTTTCTCCAGGCTGAGCACCCCCAGCTCCCTCAGGGGTTCCTCTCTGGGTTTGTGTTCCCAGCCCCTCTCCAGCCTCGCTGTCCCCTCTGGATGTGCAGGTATAGATATCAGATATAGATACAGATATATAAGATAACTTGAATGCAGGTCCTCCATCAGTCTTAAATTTATGTACCAGACAGCATCACTCTGTCCAGCTACTCCTGGGTCCATTCAGGGCTTGCAGAGGGACAATGAACTGAAAGTGTCACCCAGTCTGTAATTGATGCCATTGGCAAATTCAGAGCTCAGTGTCCCAAGGTCCTTCCCAGGCTGAGGGCCCAGAGCTGGGCCCAGCACTCGAGGTGTGCCCTCAGCAGTGCCCAGGGCAGGGCACAGTGAGCTCCCTGCTCCTGCTGGCCACCCCATTCCTGCCCCAGGCCAGGAGTTTGGCCTCCTTGGCCCCCAGGGCACTCTGCTGGCTCCTGTCCAGCTGCTGCCCACCAGGTCCCTTTGTGCTGGGCACTGCCCAGCCACACCATCCCCATGGCATTGCAGGGGCTGTTGTGGCCAAAATGCAGGACTGGGCACTTGGACTTTAATTAAACTTCATCTTGTTAGACTGAAGTTACTGCAGAGCCTGAGGATGGGCAGAAGCACAGAGAATTCCTCCAGTTGCAGTTAATTCTCTGTGGCTCTCCTGTGCTGTGGCTGCTCTCACTCACCCCCACAGACATGACAGGCTGTGGGATATTGCCTGGGAAGGGATTCCTGCAGCTAAAGCCTGGGAGAGCACTGTGCCATCCACACAGGCCTTGGTAATAAATTTGCCTTTATGTGGTGCCTTTTAAGTGAGGATCTCCAAGTGCTTTACAGGCTGTAATTAGAGCTGGTGACACCCCAGGAGCTGCTCTGATGCTCTCTCTCTCTGATATCTCTGCACATTAGAGCTGAAAGATGGCCTGGGAGGATTCCACTCTGTGCTGTGGTTCACTTGGATTCTGCACACCAGTGCAGGCTTTGATGGGAGTTTCTGAGCAGGTTGTTTTGGGGGTTCAGGAGGTGTTTTGGGGGTTCAGGAGGTGTTGCAGTTCCCTCCTGCTGGCCTGAGGAGATGATCCCCTGGACATTTTGGATGAGTGTAAATTAATACATTTTTCCTTTCCCACTAGCACTGGCCACTGTTAACTTTCAGAAGCTGGAGCCTGGACTGCTGAAATACCTTGACACAGTGCAGGTGAGCTGCAGAAACACTTTGCTCATCCACGTTTCCCAGCACTGGAAGTGAAGCTGATAACTCTGTTTGGGATTTGTCTGTTGGTTTGGGGCTTCCTTCTCACGAGGCCAAATCCTCCTGGATTTAGGGAAGCAGGATTTAAGTGTCCTGTTGTCCTTCTAAAAGGGATTTTCACCCAGCTGTGCCCTGTGTTTAGCTGGTGGGGGTTAGACTTGTTCAAGTGATACCCAGAGCATCCCAGTGCACAATTATCAAACCTCTCTCTTGAATTTCCATCATTTTTTTCCCAAACTCTTTCACCCTGGTGCTGTGGGTGCTCTTTGCTGGTGTGCTGCAGCTGTGGCTGTGCACCTCCAGGGCCTCATTCAGATTTATGAGGTTTTACTGTGTCACTTGAGCATTTTTAACCCCTCTGTTCTATCAGAGGTTTGCCTCAGGGAGGGAGTTAATTAATTAATGAGCTCTTGATGTGAACAGTGTCCTGATTGTGATGAGGGAGTGGTGAGGGAATGGCAGGTTTTGGGCTCAGTGACAGGTTATCTCTGTTTTTACACCCTCTGTCCTCTTTCCCTGTGCTCTGCTTGCAGCAGATGAAGGATGTGAGCAGCTGGGATCTGCCCCAGCCCTGATCAATTCTCTGCTCACCTTTTGGCTGTGGAGGGGAGCCCTGCTGGCATGCTGGATGTTCAATCCTACAGCTTGCATTTGTTTTCTTTTCCTCTGCTGGCCAAAGAGGCTCTGCTGGAAGTGCTTGCACCTCCTTTAGGTCTGCCAGAATTGCCCAAACCTTGCAAATGAGCAGAAGGTGGCACCTTCCCCACCACACGTGGCCCCAAAGGAGCAGCTCCTCCTTTGCCACACCAATAATGAGATAGGAAATGTTTCTAGGGGTTATGAAGCTGTTTTATCTTCTCCTTGTTATGGGTTTTTGTTCCAGAAGGTGATAAAATCCCTTCTTTGCCTGGTTCACTGGGGATGGATTGATTAAATGCATTTCCAGGGATGTTTCGATGATTGCAGGCAGTTGTTTTCTCCTAATGAAACACGAGTTTCTTTAATGCCACTTACCTCAGCCAATTCCTGTGGCATTAAACAAAACCCCTGTCACAAAACTGCCTGGAATTAAAGCCCAGGAGGCTGGAGGGGCAGCCAGGCTGAGCACACATTGCCCTGCCCATGCCATGGGGACAGGAGGGATCCTGCAGGGCCTCAGGGAGCTGCCAGGCACTGACAAATGGGAAGCAATTGCTCTGTGTGCAGAGCCTTTAATGAAGACCTAATTCCTGCAAATTCTTCCCTGCCAGCACCATATGCAGCATTAAAAAGGCATTAAAGCAGCTCAGGTCTGCTGCTGTACCTTGGCAAGCTCTGGCTGCCCTGCACCTGCAAGCTCTCAGCTGGCAGTGGCGTGGCAGATAAGCAGACATTTATAAATGTGTGTTTTTAGCAAGAACTAAACACTGACAGTTGGTTTGTCCCTTTGCTACAGCTCTGCCAAACAGCAGCATCCAGAAATGTTTGACAGCACCTGGCTGTGTGCTCTGTGCTTTGTGACTAGCAGAGGAACAAAGCTCTGCTTGCCTGTTCTGGGCATTGCTGGCCCACAGCTCCTTGTTCAGAGCTCCTTAGGTGCCTTTTTGGCTGTGCCAGTTGAGAAGAAAATACTCCTGTAAAACCATGGCACCACACTGTCACCCTGTTCTTCTGAGCCTTCTGATGTTTGCATTCTTGTAATGGAGTTTCTCACACACTTTTATGTAAATAATTAAAATAGTTATTGTTTTTACATTCCTCTCTGGAGGAGGAGAAATTTGATAGACTGTTGGTTTGTCCAGTGTCATTGGAGAGGTGACAATGTCATTCTCCAATCCATCCACTGGCACTTTTGAAAATCTATAAATATTGGAGTCAGGAAATAAACTCCTCCTTGTCCTCCTTGTCCTCCTTGTCCTCCTTGTCCTCCTTGTCCTCCTTGTCCTCCTTGTCCTCCTTGTCCTCCTTGTCCTCCTTGTCCTCCTTGTCCTCCTTGTCCTCCTTGTCCTCCTTGTCCTCCTTGTCCTCCTTGTCCTCCTTGTCCTCCTTGTCCTCCTTGTCCTCCTTGTCCTCCTTGTCCTCCTTCTCCTCCTTGTCCTCCTTCTCCTCCTTCTCCTCCTTCTCCTCCTTCTCCTCCTTCTCCTCCTTCTCCTCCTTCTCCTCCTTCTCCTCCTTCTCCTCCTTGTCCTCCTTGTCCTCCTTGTCCTCCTTGTCCTCCTTGTCCTCCTTGTCCTCCTTGTCCTCCTTGTCCTCCTTGTCCTCCTTGTCCTCCTTGTCCTCCTTGTCCTCCTTGTCCTCCTTCTCCTCCTTCTCCTCCTTCTCCTCCTTCTCCTCCTTCTCCTCCTTCTCCTCCTTCTCCTCCTTCTCCTCCTTCTCCTCCTTCTCCTCCTTCTCCTCCTTCTCCTCCTTCTCCTCCTTCTCCTCCTTCTCCTCCTTCTCCTCCTTCTCCTCCTTCTCCTCCTTCTCCTCCTTCTCCTCCTTCTCCTCCTTCTCCTCCTTCTCCTCCTTCTCCTCCTTCTCCTCCTTCTCCTCCTTCTCCTCCTTCTCCTCCTTCTCCTCCTTCTCCTCCTTCTCCTCCTTCTCCTCCTTCTCCTCCTTCTCTTTTCCCCTTCTCCCTCTCCCTTTCCTCCTTTTCTCCTCCTCCTTCCTCTTCTCATCCTCCCTCTTTTTCTTCTTCTGTTTCAACAATGCTGCTCCCGAACAAAGGGGTGGCTGCAGGCCTGTCCTGGATCCATGTGAACTCTGTTTTTCTCTTGACAGAAAGACCAGCCTAAGATGGTGATGGAGTACTGGACTGGCTGGTTTGATAACTGGGGAGGCCCTCACTATGTCTTTGATGCAGATGGTGAGCACCAAACGCTCTTCTTGTAGAACATTTTGTAGTGAATTTCAGCCCCTTGGGAGTGCAGCCCTTTCTCCCAGGTTAAAAGCTCATTTGGAAGGCTACTACTAAAAAAACAAACCCCCAGGGCATCTAAAGAGCAGTGAAAGCAGAGCTGTACAGGACTGGTTTAACAACTTTCATCCTCCTGCAATTGTCTTTGTAATTGGGTCATTAGTCTGGCTGAGGAGTCCTTGCAACTCTTCTTCTTCAAAGCAAAATTCTTGCTGGAGGCCATGAGCTTTACCCCTTTTTCACCTGGAGAAGAGGATTAAATATTAAATATTTAATACATTCAAATAATTAAGTTAACAACAACGACAACAACAACAACAACAACAACAACAACTATTAATAATAATAATAATAATAATAATAATAATAATAATAATAATAATAATAATAAATTTAGTATTTAAATGCATCAGTAGATGTGTTGCCACTTCCTGAGGGCAAATCACAACACAAATCACTGTAATTGGGCAGGAGTTACCAGAACGTTTCTGATTTGAATTCCTGGCCCAGTTTTGTGTCCGTGGCCTCCCTGGCACTGCAAAAAAATCTCTTTTTTTTTACAGAGATGGTGAATACTGTAGAAAGCATCCTCAAAACAGGAGCATCCATCAACCTCTACATGTTCCATGGAGGCACCAACTTTGGCTTCATGAGCGGGGCTCTGGAAGCTGATGAGTACAAGTCAGATGTCACCAGTTATGGTGAGTTTGTTTTGCCTGTGCAGCTCTGCCTGCCCTGGGCTGCTGACAGTGACCAGCCACGCTCAGAAGTGGTCAGCACAACCACTTTGTCCTGAGAGATGAGGTAGGACACAGCCCAGAAGTAAATTCCTGTCTAAAAGGGAGCTTACATGAGTGATTCTAATTCCCAGCCATTCCAGGAAGTGGGGGATTCCCTTATTCTGAATTTTAAACAGAGCTGTCACAGATGATGAACTGATGTCTCTTTTTTCTAGGGAGAGATGATGATCCAAAACACCATTTTTTAATTTTACAAAGTCAAATTTTACTGTAAATCTCTTTTCATCCCAACAGCCCCTGGTGAAAATGGTTAATTGTTGACTTTATCCTGTGTGAAATTCTGGATACGTGCAAATTAGATCTCTGAAAGTGTGAATGGCTCTTCTCTAATTTAAGGAATTTTGTGGCTGTTTAGTGATGTTCCCTCAGATTAAAGTGTACAGATTTCCATTCTGCAGACAATGCCATGAAAATTGTGCCTGGGGCTTTTATTTCTTGCATGAAGCCATCCCAGAGCTGCTTTATAGTTTTTTATGGTTTTTTTTAAAATGTTTTTAAAACATGTGCTGCTGTTCTGCTTTTCCAGATTATGATGCTGTGCTGACAGAGGCTGGGGACTACACATCCAAATTCTTCAAGCTGAGACAACTCTTCAGCATGGTCATTGGTAATCACCAACCCAGGAGTCTCAGCACTGTTCAGTCAGAGAATGATTGAAACTGGGGATGGATTGGGAATGATTGAAACTGGGGATGGATTGGGAATGATTGAAACTGGGGATGGATTGGGAATGATTGAAACTGGGGATGGATTGGGAATGATTGAAACTGGGGATGGATTGGGAATGATTGAAACTGGGGATGGATTGGGAATGATTGAAACTGGGGATGGATTGGGAATGATTGAAACTGGCCCTTCTGGGGCTCTGCTTGGTTGGGAATTACTGAAACTGGCCCTGCTGGGGCTTTCCTTGGATGGGAATTACTGAAACTGGCCCTGCTGGGGCTTTCCTTGGATGGGAATTATTGAAACTGGGGATGGATTGGGAATTATTGACACTGACCTTTCTGGAGCTCTGCTTGGTTGGGAATTATTGACACTGACCCTTCTGGGGCTCTCCTTGGATGGGAGTTATTGACACTGACCTTTCTGGAGCTCTGCTTGATTATGAATTAAGGATGGGAGGACAAAGAAGGTCTGGGAGGGAGGTATCTTGAATTTGTTGTCTGAAGTCATTGTTCCATCTTTGTTTTTGCACCCCAGGCCAGCCCCTTCCTCTGCCTCCCATGATTGAGAGCAAGGCCTCCTATGGTGCCATCCTCTTGCACCAGTACATCTCTCTGTGGGATGTGCTGCCAGCACTTCTGCAGGTACTGACACCTCTTTTACTGCATCCCAGACCTAAAAGGCATCAACTTGTAGAGCAATCTCTGCTCTGCCTTATCCCAAAAGGATGAGGCTGGGGTATTTTTTTACCAAGGATATGCAAAAGCAGCAAATCTTTTATCTCAGCTTTTTCACTGCTCCTTCTGTTCTCTTGGAATTGCACTTTTGCAAGTCCTTGGCTCCTTTTTCTGGTACTTTGGTCAGGAGGGATTTTGGGTTGGACCAGAGTTTGGGGGCTCTCACCTGTGGCAGAGTGAACCTTTAAATGAGCTGCTCCTCCAAGAATTTCCACTCCTGATGTTCAATTTGCTTCTCCCCTGCAGCCCATCAAGTCAGAGTTCCCTGTGAACATGGAGAATCTGCAGCTGAACGACAGCATTGGGCAGCCCTATGGCTATGTGCTCTATGAGACTGTCATTTTTGGGGGGGGACACCTGCACAGCAGGGACCACGTCCGGGACCGGGCTCAGGTAGGGCACAGGGCTCACTCATGGGGGAAACATCAACCCTGCCCTGCTCAGCTGAGCAAAAACCCTCACAGCTTCTAATTAAACATCCAGTTTCACTTGCTAAAACCTGTAATCACATATCAATCCACCAAGTCAGTGACAGGAAAAGTGGCATAACCAGAGCAATGCATCCTCCCATGTCCTTCCTAACCATAGGGGTGACAAAGCATTTCACCAACTGGGAATGCCAGCCAAGCTTCGAGCTACAGGAGGAAAGATGAAGTTAACATCTTTAAACATCAGAATGTTGAATGTTCTCAGAATATTTGGATTATTTTATTCCTACCTGTGCTCACTATTATGGGCACTTGAGTTCTGGTTTGAATCAGGGACAATTTCCTGCCCAAATCCAGCTGAGGGATGTGGTTCTGACATCATTGATCAGCAGTTGCTGTGCTCATCAGAGCAACTTTAGTTGCTAATTTCCAGTTCCACTTTGTTAAAACTTATAACATACTTAAGTATAAGAATGTTGAATATTCTGAGAATATTTTGATAATTTTATTCCCACCTGTGCTGACAGTGGCACAGTCAGGACCAGGCACAGGTAGGGGCACAGGGCTCACTCAGGGTGGGTGGAGGCAGCAAATGGGGAGAAAATACAAATTTCCCCTTCTTAGCTAAGCCCCAAACCCTTATAGCCTCTAATTAAATTTCCAGTTCCAATTTGCTAAAACTTATGACATCTTTAAACATCAGAATGTTGAATATTCTGAAAATATTTTGATTATTTTATTCCCATCTCACGTGGCACAGTGACAGTGGCACAGTTATGGGTATTTGAGTTGCTAAAACTTACAACATTTGAACATCAGAATATTGAATATTCTGAGAATATTTTGATTATTTTATTCCCATCTGACGTGGCACAGTGACAGTGGCACAGTTATGGGCACCTGAGTTCTGGGTTCAAGCAGAGACAATTTCCTGCCCAAATCCAGCTGAGGGATGTGGTTCTGACATCATTGATCAGCAGCTGCTGTGCTCATCAGAGCAACTTTAGTTGCTAATTTCCAGTTCCACTTTGTTAAAACTTATAACATACTTAAGTATAAGAATGTTGAATATTCTGAGAATATTTTGATAATTTTATTCCCACCTGTGCTCACTGTGGCACAGTCAGGACCAGGCACAGGTAGGGGCATAGGGCTCACTCAGGTTGGGTGGGGCAGGAAATGGGGAGAAAACATGAATTTCCACTTCTCAGCTAAGCCCTAAACCCTCACAGCTTCTAATTAAATTTCCAGTTCCACATTGCTAAAACCTCTAACATTTTTAGACATCAGAATGTTGAATGTCCTGAGAATATTTTGATTATTTTATTCCCACCTTTGCTGACAGTGACACAGTTATGGACACCTGAGTTCTGGTTTGAAGCAAAGACAATTTTGTGCCCAAATCCAGCTGAGGGATGTGTTTATGACATCACTGATGAGCAGTTGCTCTTCTCATCAGAGCAACTTCCAGTTGCTGATTTCTAGTTCCACTTTGCTAAATATTTATATTTAAACAGAATTTGTATTTAAACAGAATTATCAGAATGTTGAATGTCCTGAGAATATTTTGATAATTTTATTCCCACCTTTGCTGACAGTGGCAGAGTTATGGACACCTGAGTTCTGGTTTGAAGCAGAGACAATTTCCTGCCCAAACCCATCTGAGGGATGTGATTGTGACATCAGTGATGAGCTCTGCTCTCCTCTGCTCTGTTCTGCAGGTGTTTGTTAACACTGTGTATGTGGGGGAGCTGGACTACAACTCAGTGGAGCTCTCCATTCCTGAGGGACAGGTAACTCCAGGGTGTGGATGACAAGATCACTGAAAAGGGAGAAGGCTCAGAGAGGCACCTCCTCCTACCCCAGACTAGCTTGGTACCCCAATCAGACACAAATGATGGGATTTCACTGCCAAGTTACTGTTTGTGATTGAAAAGTGGGGTCTGAACGCTTTTCCATGGAGAAAATTCAAGTTATTGCAGCCCTTGCTGTACAAAATTTGCCAGCCTTCTTACACAGCCACAACATTGAGTACCTGTACCCTGTTATTGCAGATTAAATGTCTGCAGGCTGCTTCTTCCTTAGCACAAAGCAGGTTTTAAGGGGCTTTGGAGGCTCTTGGGTCTCACATTAAATGAGGAGGAATGTCTCAGTTCAGCTCTGAGAGCAGTTTTACCCTGTCAGAAGCTGGCACTAAGAGCTCAGTATTGATGAGCACATTGCACCAGAGCTGTGGGAGCAGCTGAGGGGATGGGTGGGTGCACTGTTGTTCTTAGGGCTTGTGGGAGAGTTTATGGCACGAGCCTGCCCTGCATCAAACTCCATTGCTGGCTCTGTGGGTGCTATTAAAATGGGAATTAAAAATCCAAGATTTAAAAAAAAACCAAAAAACAACCCAGAAATCTGTGCAAAGGCTGTGAGTTCCTCCCTGTTTGCAGTAGAGAACTGTGGGAAATGGAAATACAGAAATTTCTACAGATACAGGAGGGTTTGATCTGCAGGCTTTGATTGATGTAAAAATAAATTACGCAGACATGAAGTAGAAAAACAATAAACTTGTGTTTCTATAGCTGTAAGTAAGCGAGAAACTGAATTGGGTAAGATGGTGAAGGGTTTATAATGTAGGAAACTATTGAGAAAATGGTGAAGGGTTTAAAATGTAGGAAGCTATTGATAAGATGGTGAAGGGCTTAAAATGTAGGAAACTGTATTGATGTGAATGGTTTATAATGTAGGAAACTATTGGGTAAGATGGTGAAGGGTTTAAAATGTAGGAAACTGTATTGATAAGATGGTGAAGGGTTTAAAATGTAGGAAGCTATTGATAAGATGGTGAAGGGTTTAAAATGTAGGAAACTGTATTGATAAGATGGTGAAGGGTTTAAAATGTAGGAAGCTATTGATAAAATGGTGAAGGGTTTAAAATGTAGGAAACTGTATTGATAAGATGGTGAGGAAACTGTATTGATAAGATGGTGAAGGGTTCATGATGTAGGAAGCTATTGATAAGATGGTGCAGAGTTTATAATATAGGAAACTTGATAAGATGGTGAAGGGTTATAGTGTATGAAACTGTATTGATGTGAATGGTTTATCATGTAGGAAACTATTGGGTTAAGATGGTGAAAGGTTTAAAATGTAGGAAACTATTGATTAGATGGTGAAGGGTTTATAAAATGTAGGAAACTATTGATTAGATGGTGAAGGGTTTATAAAATGTAGGAAACTATTGATTAGATGGTGAAGGATTTAAAATGTAGGAAACTGTTTGATAAGATGGTGAAGGGTTTATAATGTAGGAAACCATATTGATGTGAATGGTTTATAATGTAGGAAACTATTGGGTAAGATATTGAAGGGTTTGTAGTGTAGGGTGTGGCTGTATAGAGTAAGCTAAGAGTTTAGAAGTTATAAAAGAGTTTAGAAGTTATAACAGAAGCATATGTGAGGATGTGAGACAGCAGCCTATCAAGTAAAAGTATCCACAGTGCAGTAGAAGTAAGGAAAGGTGATGTTAGTAAAGCAAAATAAACCTTGTAGCATCTGTCCATTAGATTAGAAAGTTATGAATTGTCTTGTAACAAAGAATTTGTGACTGCTTTATAGCCAGCTGCTTGCTCCTTTAAAACCTCACAGCCTCTGAGAGACTGACATTCATCTAAACAATAAATTCTTAACCCAGGATAGTCCCATTCCTTCATTAACAAAGCAGCAACAATAATAGAGAACTTGAAAGTAAATTTATAAATTGCAGCTGCCAAAGGCAGTGGTGCCATTTCTCCCCTTCAGCCCCTCTGCTGAGGGCAGGGCTGCTGCAGCTGATGTTTGTCCTTTATTCTTTTCAGCAGGGCTTCAGGCAGCTGAGGCTGCTGGTGGAGAACCGTGGCCGTGTCAATTATGGGCTGGCACTGAATGAGCAGAGGAAAGGTGGGTGTGGATCAGTGCTCCCAAACCCTCCCAGGGTCTGCTGAGAGCTCCCAAACTGTCCCAGGGACTGCTGAGAGCTCCCAAACCCTCCCAGGGACTGCTCAGAGCTCCCAAACCCTCCCAGGGACTGCTCAGAGCTCCCAAACCCTCCCAGGGACTGCTCAGAGCTTCCAGACTGTCCCAGGAACTTCTCTGTGCTCCCAGACTCTCCCAGGGACTCCTCAGAGCTCCCAAACCCTCCCAGGGTCTGCTGAGAGCTCCCAAACTGTCCCAGGGACTGCTGAGAGCTCCCAAACTGTCCCAGGGACTGCTGAGAGCTCCCAAACCCTCCCAGGGACTGCTGAGAGCTCCCAAACCCTCCCAGGGACTGCTCAGAGCTCCCAAACCCTCCCAGGGTCTGCTCAGAGCTCCCAAACCCTCCCAGGGACTGCTCAGAGGGGAAATGCTCAGAGCTGCCTGTGTGCTTTGCACAGAACCAGCTGAGGGCCCAGGTGCTTTTCAGCAACTTGTGGTCCTCCCATGATTCTTCCAAAACATTCCAGGCAATGTTTGTGTTTATAATTTATTGGCAGATATAAAAGCAGCTCCAGATTCAGGTCAGCTATCTTGGAGTCCTGTAACAGTACAGAAGAAGGATTTAGGAAAACATAATTGATGTCTCAGGTCTCTGCAAACTCCAGCAGTATTATGAATTTCAGTGTTGTTCAAGCACTTTGCAGGCCTGACATGGGATGTAAATCCAGGATTGTATCCCTGAAAATCTTTGCTCCTGCTGCTACACAAATTTGTGGGCAGCTAAACTACAGGAGCTGACTCCAAAACTCCCTGGGTGTGTCCCATTGTCCTAGGAAGTGTGGAAGATTGTCAAGGTACATCAGTGCCTAAATCACTGTGACCATCATTAAATTAATAGATGTTTCTTTGTCTAAAAATATTAAGAACCTCAAGAACTATAAGGGCTCAGCTCTGTTGCACACATCACAAATACCTGGAAGATTCTTGAAATAGCCACAAGTGTGACTGTTCCTTTCTTTTAAAACCAATCTCTCCAGCACAGCTCTCATGGTGCTGGTCAGGACTGGAAAATGTTGAATGTTTTGAGAATATTTGGATTATTTTATTCCCACCTTTGCTGACAGTGACACAGTTATGGACACCTGAGTTCTGGTTTGAAGCAGAGACAATTTCCTGGCCAAACCCAACTGCAGGGATGTGATTGTGACATCAGTGATGAGCTCTGCTCATCAGAGCAGCTTCCAGTTGCTGATTTCTAGTTCCACTTTGCTAAAACTTATTTTTAAACATCAGAATGTTGAATATTCTGAGAATATTTGGATTATTTTATTCCCATCTGTGCTGACAGTGACACAGTTATGGACACCTGAGTTCTGGGTTCAGAGACAATTTCCTGCCCAAATCCATCTGCAGGGATGTGATTGTGACATCCTTGATGAGCTCTGCTCATCAGAGCAACTTCCAGTTGCTAATTTCTAGTTCCACTTTGCTAAATATTTATATTTAAACAGAATTATCAGAATGTTGAATGTCCTGAGAATATTTTGATAATTTTATTCCCACTTTGCTGACAGTGGCACAGTTATGGACACCTGAGTTCTGGTTTGAAGCAGAGACAATTTCCTGGCCAAACCCATCTGCAGGGATGTGATTGTGACATCACTGTGAGCTCTGCTCTCCTCTGCTCTGTTCTGCAGGTGTTTGTTAACACTGTGTATGTGGGGGAGCTGGGTACAGCTCAGTGGGGATGGGTTTAAAAACATCCTCCCCCATCTCTGCAGTGATCAGAGGAGAAGCAGTGGCTGCTCAGTGCCCCAAGGTTTATTTGATAAGGGTACAGCTAAACCCAGGGCTGTCAATGGCTCTTGCTCTGCTCTGGGTTTCCTAGGTGATGCTCAGCTCCCTTTTCTTGCTCTCTGAGCATATTACTTCACAAGGAGGGAAGGAAAATACCTTTTTTAATCTGTGTTTTCCCTGGAGAGGTTGATATTTGAGAATCACACCATTTAAAAGCTCACACAATGTCAGGAGGAGGGAACTGCATCCCATGGAGCAGAATTGACTGAAATGCTCAAGCCTATCACACACAGTAGTGGGGCTGGAAGGGGTTGATTCTATTTTAGTGGGGAGCTATGTGCAAAAGCTCTATAAAATGGATTAATGGAGTTAGGCACGTGACTGTATTGATTTTATTTAATGCAGAAACATTGCATAAACCTCAGTGCTGCCCAGGCAGCCTCAGAGCTGTGATTAGGAGCAGGCTTTGCCTTCAACAAAAGGCTGCTAAAGGTGAATGACTTCTTCAGGTGCCTTAAAATCCTGGGATGAAAAGCCCTGGAGCAGCCCTGGGTGTTGGTGCTGGCTCGGTTGTGTTTTGCTGTGCCTGTTAGAGAAGGGATTCACTGCTTTAAAAAGTGATTCACTGCTTTAAAAAGTGATTCACTGCTTTAAAAACAATCTGTGCATGGTCAGCTTGAACCCCACAATCCCCACAAGCCCCATCACATCCCAGGGGGTTCTCCTGGGAGGGTTGGGGGCCCAGCTGAGCTGAGGAAAGGAGGGAATGGAGAGGGCAGAGTTTAGAGATGCTCCCCACTCAATCTGCATGAGCAATGGGACCATATGGACTCTTAATTCCATTGCAGAACGTGGCTGCTTTCCATCTCCTGCTGTTCCTCAGATTCAAATAGCAAAATCCATCAGCTTTAGCTGTTCCTCAACTCCTCATTACCCCCATTGCTCTCACAGGCTTAATTGGTGACATCTTCTTGAATAAAACCCCCTTGAGGAACTTCAAGATTTACAGCTTGGAGATGAAACCTGCCTTCATGAAAAGGTTTGTGGGATTTTAACCTTTATTTTCGTTTTCCTTCTTCATTTCAAACCACCTGCTTTCCAGCAGTGCAGTGTCTAATGGGGAGCAGCTAAATGAGGTAACAGTGGGGAGTGGATTTTTGTACTGCTACTTTTGTTGATACTTTTGCCTGAAATAGTGCAGGAACTGGTGCCAGCTGATCCAAACCATCATTTAGGGAGACATCTAATCCCACTGTGTGGGGTTTAAAGGTTTCCTGGCAGCAGGGTGAGATCAGGTAGGTAAATCCAGGCTTATCCAAAGGGAAGGATCCCCTCACACCCACATGTTGGAAATTTTGGGTCTTTCTGGAAATTACCAATCTGGCTGATATATTTAGTAATTCAGCCTGGCAAGGGATGGATTAATTCTAGAAAGCTACTGATAATGCATTAACAATCCAGATGGCTCCCTCTCTTTTATGTTGTTTTGCTTTAATTCAAGGGAGGAAATTTAGCAGGGGGATGTTGAAGAGCCTCTGTCAGCACATAGAGAAAACCTCAGCAAATGTTTCAGGCAGCAGATGCCCTAAGGACTCTGGCCACAGTCCAGAGACTCTTTTCAGTGATGTTTTTAATACCAGCAAGCAACTTATGTGCATCCCCCAAGATATCACAGCTGCCCCATTTTGTGTAGGAGGGAGAGGGAGAGGCCACATTAAAATAAAAAGGCTTTTAAAAGGGAAAAGGTTCATTCTGAAATGCCTCAGGGCAGTTTACCAGGTGCTGAGGAGCTACCTGAAGGATTCTTATTGATGGGGTAACTCAGAGCCTTTTGGACTGCAGGGTGTTAGAGGAATATTTCCAGTGAGGAGCATTAAAGCAAGTGAGCTGCCATGGCCAAACAAAAGCAAGATTAGTCACCAGTAGCCTCAGCTCCTGGCTGCTGACCAGCAGCACTGAAACACAATCAGCTCACAGTCCCCTGGGGGAGGAGGGAGAGGAGTGTTGTGAAAGGAGCTGTCACAGGCTTTAAGTTGAATAATTCAGTAGCAGCCAGGCTGCACTGGATCAATAACTTCCCCCAGTCCAAGAGATGCAGTTTGTAAGGGCTGGAGGGAACATGTTCTTACAGGAGCTCAAGGCTTCTGTGGGATTCTGCTCTCCTTATTTCCTCTTCTGCTTGTGCCCTGCTCCCAAATTGCTGCCACAGGTAAGGAATCATGTCAGATCCCCCTGATTACTGCACACTGCAGGGATGTGTTTGTGTTCCTCGCCAGGAGCCATGGCAGGAGTGTCTGGTTTGAATCCTGTCAGTTCTGCAGTCTCCTTTAGCAAGCCACAGCCATTTCAAGCACCCTGGCAGATCTGAAGGATCCTCAGCAGCCAAAGTGAAGCAGAGCTTTTATCCCAGAATTGTGTGGGTGGAAGGGACTTCTAAGATCCTCTCATCCCACTGCTGCCATGGGCAGGGACCCCTTCACCATCCCAGGGTGCTCCAGTCTGGCCTTGGACACTCCCAGGGATGAGGCAGCCACAGATACTCTGGGCAACCTTTGCCAGGGCCTCACACCCTCACAGGGCAGAATTTTTCCCTAATACCCAATCCCAACCTGCTCTCTTCCAGCCTGAATCCTTTCCCCTTTGCCCCATCAGCACACACTATTGTCAAAAACATTGAAGCGCTGACATCAGGGGTGGTGACAGTCCCAGGCATCTCCTCTGCAGCCCAGCTTGGCCTGCCAGGGCTGTGGGTGGTGGGGACAGGCAGGTGGCCCCCATGGGCTGTGAGGTGTCCCTCTCTTGCAGCCTGCAGCACGTGTCTGGCTGGAGCTCAGTCCCGGATTATTTCGTGGGGCCGGCGTTCTTCCGCGGGAGGCTGTGGATAGAGCAGCAGCCACAGGACACCTTCCTGAAGCTGCAGGCAAGTCCTGGTTCTTCTTGGTCAAGTTTTTATTAAAAAAAACTGGTTAGAGAGACTTGTGCAGCTGCTCTGACTGATCTCTGTAGCCTCCCCCTCTCTCTTAGGGAATTATTCTGAGGGTCTCCTCCAGGTAATTCTGTTCAGTGTGGAGAGGTCCTGTGAGAAAACTGACCCTGCAGAGCTGCCCGTGACCACTTCAGTCTTATTTTGCTGGCATGCAAATGCTCTTTTCTAGTTGCAGAGGAGTAATGGGCACAGAAAATAAAGGAGGGCCTTGTTTTATTCCTGTCTCCTCAGTGTGACATGGAAAGAGTCACTTCTTTGTGGCCATGGCATGGGAGTTAGCATTCCTGTCATGCTTCTGTGGGAGACTGCACAGAACTTCACATGAGATTTTAAATATTATTAAACTTCCTCCTCTGGTTTCCCTCCCTTAGAGCCAACCTTGTGCCTGGCCCTACTGTCCTGCTCACTTTTCCATGTATTGGGAAAATTCTATTTGCTGTAAATCAGGCCAGCCAGCAGCAATTCAGTGTTTCTATCACCTGGGAAAGAGGTGAGGGCAGCTATTCCATGCTTGGGGAGGAATAAAGGCCTGTCTGTTCAAAGGGAAGAAACTTCCTATACAAGCACGAATCACAAATTGCACATTTTTGAAAGCT
Source organism: Molothrus ater (assembly GCF_012460135.2). Classification (NCBI taxonomy): domain Eukaryota; kingdom Metazoa; phylum Chordata; class Aves; order Passeriformes; family Icteridae; genus Molothrus; species Molothrus ater. The sequence goes on from NC_050499.2 coordinate 3,895,181, forward strand.
TTATCCTTTTAATGAGCACATTAAGGATAACTCCTGTTCAGCAGGGCTCGTTTAAATCCCTTTCCCTGGCTGCAGGGATTTGCACAGGGAAAGCAAGCAGAAAACCTGCAGAAAGTGGCTGGAAAGAATGCAAGTGTGAAAGCAGATTTGGTTTCCTGTGGGGATGCTAAGGAGGCAGCAGAGCTGCATCAGTAATTTCATGTTCTGCCTTGATTCCAGGGCTGGGAGAAAGGAGTGGTGTTTGTCAATGGTCAGAACCTGGGAAGATACTGGAAGATTGGACCTCAGGAAACTCTTTACCTTCCTGGGCCCTGGCTAAGGAGAGGGGGCAACGAGGTGAGAGGCTCTGCTGGGATTGCTCTGTGCCTGTTGGGGCTGTTAAAGATCCTTGTCCCATAGAGCCAGACACACACAGGACAGCAATTACCCTTTAGCTGAAAGCCTGTGCCACAGAGGGGAAGGGCAGTGCTGTCTCCTGAGATCTCTGAAAACGAGGGAAGGTGCTGCTCCAAAGCTGGCTCTGGCTCTGGCAGCTGAACTTCACAGCTCTGCCTCAGGTTGGAAATCACCCCAAACCTGGGTGATGCTGCTTCATCCCCAAGGCAGAGCCTCAGTCCTTGTTAGACCCACGCTGACTGAGCTCTTTAAATATGCTTCTCCTAAGCATTTTTGCAGCGCCAGGCTTTGCAAGAAGGGATTTTCTCTCTCTGTCCTGTGCAGATTGTGATCTTTGAGGAGCGCACGGCGGGCCGCATCATCCAGTCCGTGGACATCCCTTACCTGGGACGGACCCAGTACGTGGACTGAGAGTGGGCTGAGAGCTCCTGGCCCACGTTTGGCTCACCCTGAGCACTCCTGCTTGCATGGCTGGGGACCTGGTGGCTCAGCACTTGGGCATGCTCATCTCCACCAGAGCCAGGGGAAGGATTTGCCCTCTGGCAGTGAGGTCAGAGGAGAGGACAGCGAGGAAGCAGCGCCCTTGCTCCATGGATGGATGGATGGAGCTCATCCCCTGCCCTGCTGAGGCCCCCAGCCCCGATGGCTGAGCATGTTCTGGACCATCTGGTGGATGTGGGGGAGTAAAAAGGTGCTGGAGGCAGGTGAGAGAGAGAGAGAGAAAGAACTGAAGCCATCTGAACTGGAAGCTGAGCTCAGCTTTCCAGGGACTTTCAAAATGTGCTATCCTTGGCCTCCTCGTTTTTATAATTAGGTAGGGAGAAAATAGTTGGTGAACATGTGAGTAATCAGGTGTGGGAAACCATTTTGAGGCAGATTTTAGCAAGGCTCTCTGCAGAAAGGCCATTACGTGTTCCCTTGTTGGAAGGCAAGGTGGTTGTCAAATGACTTTAAATTTCAGCTTTTTTTTCCACTAAGTTTTATGATGGAGGTCGTCTCTCTCTCAAAAGGAAAAAAAAGAGAAAATTTAAAAAGTGAGATGTGTTTTGTCTTCTGTCAAATGTATCATTATGTTTCAGGCCAGGCAGGAATGAGAATTTTCAAGGAGGAGAAAAGAACAAGTGAGTGCTGCAGTCCCCTCTCCAGCAGTGCTCACACTGAAGCACCTAAAGATGAAATTCCCCCTTGCACAATGAGCAGGGATCCCATTTTGGCTGGGGTAGAAGCAAAGGGCTTGCAAGTAGGAAAACTCATCCCTGCTTTCTCCTTAAAGCTGCTGTGGGATCTTGGGTCCTGTTTTTTCTTTTTGTCCCTCTAAACAGAAACTTGGGCTTTAGGTAAACATGACATTGTTTTAATTCAGCAGCTCCAGGCACAGAGGAGCTGCAGCCTCCTTAGGGAGAGGGAGAGATCAAACCTGAGCTGTGAATCCTACAGAATCTCCAAGCAGTCTCTGCTTTCTGTGCCAGTACCAGGAGAAACACCAGACTGTGTCTGTAAGGGAGGTGCAGGCTATTCTGGCTCTTAGAAACCATCATTTTATTTAACAAATTTAAATACAGTTTGTTTAAAACTGAGAACAGACAGTGCAGCTGGAACACACTCCATCCTGGCCAGGTCTGTCTCTGCTCCCCAGGGCCACAGCAGCTCTGGGACAGCTGAGAGGGCCCAGGCTCCTGTGGGCAGAGCAAACGTGCAGGGCTGTGTTCAGCACTCCATCCTTTGCATTTTTCTGAAAGTTATTATTTCCTTCCAAGGAGGGAAAGTTGGAACCCAGCAGGGACTGGAATTCAGATCAGTGAACCAAAACATGCAGCTCGGAGAGGACATCAGCTGGAAACTATTTCAATGCTATGAAAACTTGGTAGTCCTTGAAAAATGTCTCTTTTCCACTGTAGGGTTTGCAGACTGAAGGGAGCTTGGAAGGCCAGTACAGTAAGAGAATAAATCTACTTGAGTGCAGAGTTTTAATCCAAGGTAACAATACCTGTTCCCATAGAGCAGCCAGCAGCATCCAACACTTTCTTTCCAAGTGGTGCTTCAGCCATTGCATCTAAAAGGAACATTTTTGTAAAGGCTTCTGTGGCTGGGAACTAAAGAATGAGACTTTTCCCCAACGGTTCTGATATACAGTGGGAGAAAATAACTTACAAAAAATATTTTCCTTTTGAAATATCAGGAAATACACAATGTCATTAGTCCAAGGGGAGACTTCTGCACTGTGAAGCCAACAATCAAACCCAGAGCATTTTAATAGTTCTGTGTGTTAGGGCTAAAAATAACCAAGTCTATTGCAGGATTACATTTTTCCCTCAGTTCAAAGGTAAAATTGTGCTTCAAAATTTTTGAAGGAATTAGGACAGGGGTGGGGGGAATGACAAAGGTTTGACAACAGTTATGGAGGAGGAGGGAATTTATGGGTTTTGGCTGGGGAGAAGGGGCCTGTTGTACCTCAGTTTTTATCTCAGCAAGCTTGGCAGTCTCAAACAGAGTCACCCATGGTGGCAGCACCACCAGATGGTGAAGAAGCAGAACCCTGAGCCCAGGATCCCCTTCCCAAGGGAACTGCTCCAGGGTGGCTTTTCACACCAGCTCTGCAGTAGCAGAAAAAGGGGCTGGGGCTGGAGGATACTCTCCAGTCAAATGGGAAATGGACTAAAATCACCTCTTAGTGTTCAATCTCTAGTTTGAAGCAGTTTTATTTTTTAAGAGTGGAAATTTGCCTTTATGTAGGAGCACCCTTGAGAGAATCCCATACCTAATGCTCATGGGAGCCAAATTAGGGCCAAACAGGACCAAGATCTGGATGAATATTGTGGTGTATGGCCCCCACAATCTCATTAAACCCCATTTCCAGTTATTTTAGCATTTTTAGAGATCCACATGCTGGAGACACGACTCCATGAGGATTAGTGGTGAACTGGTGGTGATCAGCAGCCCCCTGCTCCTGTCCCACTCTGGGGTCTTCTAAGAAAGATGGGGCCAGCTCAAAGAGGATAGGTGAGATATAAGGGCATTTTCTACAATGAGGGTGGTTCACACTGGCTCAGGCTGCCCAGAGAGGTGGGGATGCCCCAATCCTGGGAATATTCCAGGCCAGGAGCAACCTGGTCCAGCTGCAGGTGTCCCTGCCCAGGGCAGGGCTTGGACCAGAGGACCTTTGAGGTCCCTTCCACCCCAACCCTTCCATGATTCCATGACCACACAGGAACATCAGGGTGCCCCCCAAACTGTGAAACTGAAGAAGGAAAAGGAGAGGGAATCAGAACAGTGATGCTTCAAGGGTTTGTTCTAACCTGCCTTGTTTTCCCCCGCCCCAAACCCTTCCCCTCTTGTGCAGCGTAACGAACACTGATTAAAGGAGGCCTAAAATTAAGGGCTAAGGTGCCATCTAGGAAGGCAGCTGTCCCCTCCACGGCCAGAGAGCTGCTCAGGCTGTCTCACACACGGCCACAAAGTTCATGTTGCTCAGCAAAACCAGTCCCTGGGGGCCACTGTGGTGGCGCTCACCCTCAGGCAGGTGCTGGCACAGCCCTGCTCACGTTGCAGCCGGAGCCTGGGGCCGGGAGCTGCCAGTCCTGCCTTGCTGTGCTTTGTTCTCCACCTCCGGAGCCCGGGAGGAGGGGCAGGGGATCCGGGGACTTCATGTATGCAGTGGTGCTTGGTTTTTCTGAAGGCTAAAACTGGTGGGAGTCAGCAGAGCTCCTGGCTCCTGCCTGGGTGGGTGCTGTGGAGAGGAACCTTGCAGGCTGTGCATGAAGAAATCTTCTGCAAGAGACACAAACAGCGTGGGTAGCACCCCTGGGCCACTGCAGGGCCATCCTAAAGCTGTGTCCCACTCTTCAGAGCCATCCCAAAGCCCTGAACCACTGCAGAGCCATCCTAAAGCTGTGTCCCACTCTTCAGAGCCATCCCAAAGCCCTGAACCACTGCAGAGCCATCCTAAAGCTGTGTCCCACTCTTCAGGGCCATCCCAAAGCCCTGGCCCTCACTGCAGGGCCATCCCAAAGCCCTGGCCCTCACTGCAGGGCCATCCCAAAGCCCTGGCCCTCACTGCAGGGCCATCCCAAAGCCCTGGCCCTCACTGCAGGGCCATCCCAAAGCCCTGGCCCTCACTGCAGGGCCATCCCAAAGCCCTGGCCCTCACTGCAGGGCCATCCCAAAGCCCTGGCCCTCACTGCAGGGCCATCCCAAAGCCCTGGCCCTCACTGCAGATCCCAAGATTGTGCCGCCTGGGCAGGGGGAGCAGCACTGGAGAGCTGCAGCCCCCGTGCACAGCCTCTCCCTGGCCCAGAGCAGCTGGTGCAGGCTCTCCTCCTGCCCTGCCCAGGGCACAGAGCAGCAGCCAGGGCTCCATCCTGCTTCCCCCAGGGAATGGGACACAAGGGAGCTCATTGCAGGTAAAAATTCACCCCTGCTGAGCAAATCTACCCCTTCCTGCTCCTGTTTCTCAGGACTCAGGAGCAGCAACCTCCTGTCCCTCCAGGCCTGGTTCTACACTCCAGTGAAAGGGAATTGTGCATTTATTTTATTGCCCATAAGAATGAAGGGCAGCTCCGCAGGCTGCAGATACAAGTGAACAGCTCATCCTCCTGCAAACCAGCTGCAGAAACACCCAGGGCATGAACAAATATCAATGTGTGTGCTCTTTCCTCCTTTCCACTGGAAAAGACACCCCATGGTCTCCTCAGGTGAACAAACACCTCAGGCAGGGTTCAATCCACACCTTCCATACTCATCAGGGCCCCTCTGTGCCTTCACTGTGGGCCTGAATTAAATATTTCCCTCAGTGAAAGCTTCTGCCTGACCAAAAATCTTTTTGCTGCTACTGCTTTAGCTTCCCTCAGGTGTTTGCAGGTGGATAAATCCACACCCTTCACCTCTGTGCTTTAGCTATATTAAGTTAATAAGGCAACATTGTTTACACAAGGATTTTTCTTAATGCTGCAACTTCTGCTGAAACTCCTACTCCCTGCATTTTTCTTCCCCTCAATCTCTCAGCAGGTATTTTGTCTTAAAAATGGATTAACTCTAAAAAAGAGAGATTAACAAATGGTCTTGAGAGGTTTAGCAGTAAGGGAAGGTCAGGGTTGTGAAAAATGGAAATGAAAAAGCACATTTAAAAGAGCTTTTCTCTTTTCCCTGCCCTTGTGTAGTTTCTCAGTGCTGTTAGAAACAGCTCTTACCTGGTTGTTGGTCTCTGTCAGCCATGCACGGTCAGATTTCCACATTGGGATCTGTGAATCCTTTCTTGCCCTCGTTCACCAGCACAGGCTTCTCTGTCCTTGTGTGCCAGACTAAAATCTGAGGAAGCCAGCAGAAGTCATTAGCTGCAGCTCTCCAGTGCACTAGGAAATATTCCTGCACATTAAATCAATAGTGCAATTTAAGCAGCCACCCTGGAGCCTAATGGTGCATCCACTGCTGAGAGGGGCTTTGCATAAACCTTCATTTAGGCAGAGCTGCTGCTCTGCAGAACGCACAGTGCACAGAAATCACCATTTACAGTGTGCTGTCGTGGGACATTACCCTGCTCCTTCCATGTAGTTATCCAGCAGCTCCCTCCAAAGGCTCATCAGCCTTCCAATGGGGTAAGGCAGCTCCCTCCCAGCCTGGAATCACAGCCCTGCCTCCCACAGCTCCTCAGCTGCTCCTTGGTTATCACCCACACCCTCAGCCTTGGAGTCACTCAGAGGGGAAATGCAAATTTCTGACATTTAGGTGATGTTGGGAGGGAAGAGGCATCGGCAGCTCTTCCATGTCCACCCCTGCCTTTGGCTGAGGGAAATACAATCTGAATTTTTCAGTGCATCCCTGAAAATCCATTCCTGGGGAGCAGGCATCAGTCTGCCCCCTAACCTCCTTTCCTAACCTCCATTTCATCATCCCCCACAAGCATTTCAGAGCCTGCTCATCAAAGTCACCCTTGATTCCAGCCCTGCTCTCCCCACTGCTGCAATTCCTGCACTGCATGCCCGGGAAAAGACAAAACCACCACTTCTCTTTTCACTTTTAAATCCTTTCCAGAGCCTAAAAAGCCACTGAGTGTCACCGAGCAGGGAAGGACTCAGTGCTGCTGCAGCCTCAGAGCTGCTGAGGCAGGAGCTGGCTCCAGAATCCTCCCTTCTTCCCACGAGCTCTGGGCTGCACACGCCCTCTCATAACCCAGCATTCCCCTATGGATCCCCCAAAAGCCTTTGGAATGCTGCCCCCATACAGCCACCCCCTATTCTGTACCAGGTATTAAAACCCCTCCCAAACTTGCTTAAAACACAACTGGAGCTTCTCCTAAAAGCTTCCCTCTGTCTTGGCAGCAGAGTTGCAGAGAGATCAACATCTGTGGAGGAGAACTGGCAGAATCTGAGGTGGTTGAGTATTTCAGAGGGGCTGTTGTAGGAAATTGTTTCTACTTGCTGTGCTCAGACGGTCTGGAAGCTGCTTAAAATACTCAATTATCCTCATTGCTTTCCTCCTTGCAGCTTTATCCTCTCCAAACAGGTTTCCTGCTTCCCCTCACCTGTGCCTGGCTGTTTCCCACCTCGTGGGGTTTCCCTCTGGTTGCCATGACAATCCCCTGCACACCCAATCCTGCAAACCTCTTCCACCCAGTGCCTGCCTTCCTGAAAAACCAGGCCACGTTCTGCTTCTGAGGGATGAACAAAGCCCCTTTCAAACCCTCCTGGCTCAAGCAGAGCACCTTCCCTCCCTTCCCAAGGACCTTGTTTGACCAAATTCCTCTCTGATGGAGCAGTCACCTCCTGCGTGGAGCTTAAATCTCTGCTAATACTGAAGCAGCAGAGACCAACTGCTGGCTGGAGTGGGTCCAAAAATCCATTTCATCATCCCCCACGAGCACTTCAGAGCCTGCTCATCAAAGTCACCCTTGATTCCAGCCCTGCTCTCCCCACTGCTGCAATTACTGCACTGCATGCCCGGGAAAAGACAAAACCCAGCGGGGCTCATGAGTGGCTCTCAGGGCTCTGCAGTGATGGTGAAAGGATTTAAAAGGTGCTGGAGAAATCCTGCAGCCAATTCTCCCCTTCAGAGAGAGCCCTTTGCACTGCTGGCCCTCCTCTGGCCCAGGGCTCACTCCCACTCCAGCAGCAGAGCAACACAACCACACAGCACCAGTGCTCTGCTTCAATTGGAGCCCACTTCTGCTCTCTTACAGCCAAATGCCAAAAAGGGCAGATCAAATGGGCTAAAACCGACCCATTTTCAGAGTTTACAGCTTGATACAGCAGCTTTTACCATTTTCCATGCTGTGCTCCTTAACGTGGGAGGTAGGTCACCATTTACTACAGAAACATTTGCTTTTCCTTTCAGCCAGTGCTTGTTTTTTTTTTCAACAAGCAGCGTGTTTTATGCCTCAGAGAAGCTTTGGCTCTCTCACGAGGGACCAAACAGTGAGGGGGACCAAATATCTGACTTTTCCTGAGCAGTGGTTTCATACATCACTTCATACATCACCCTTGAGATCACTCCAGGGACCCCCCCTTTAAAAACACTACTGCAAAACCCTTCCACTCATTCCTGGCCTGACATTTGGAGTCACAGGACTCAAAACAGACCTAGGAGGTCACAAGGCTCCATCTCCACAGCAGAACAATTCATTGTCTCCCAACAGGAGATGAAAAAACAAACAGAAGTATCCGACCTGCAGTGGGAGGGATCACAGGGTTTCCAGCAGACCCTCCCAGGAGGGATTCAGGAATTGCTGTTGTTTGAAATGGAAACTACAGAATGGGGAAAAAAGAGACACCAGGCTGACAGGGCAGCTCTGCTCCCTGCTCTGCAGCCTGACAATAAAATGTCCCCAGCTGTGGCATTGTGGTGCCCATGGTCCTCTGTCTCTGCTTCAGTCCTCCCTGCCTGAGCTCACTGCAGGTTGTTCCCTGGCTGTCCAAAGAAAATGGGGAACAGAATGTCCTCCCCTTCCACCAGCCTGACAGCAATGCCAAATCTCAGACCTCTCTCCTGTGCCAAGGGGTTGAAGAGAGGATGGTTTGATCTGGGGGTGTGGGGAAATGCACAAACAGCAGAAATCCAAATACAGAGAACCCTTGCAAAGCCCTGTTTCCTTACAGCTCCAGGATAAACCAATCCTTCCCTCCTCATAAGGAGGGATACCTTTCTCCTCAGCAAATAACACCAACTTCCTTTACTTTCTCCTTCATTTTGGGCAGTTCCCAAATCCAACAAAATAAGCATGATACGTGATCTTTGGCCTACACTTCAGCTTTCTGCAGGAGTGTGTGTTTGTGGGCTGAATTCTGATCAACATTTCCAGCACCAGCAGAGCACACAGGGAAGGCAGCATTTTTGGAGAACAGATGTCTGTGCTTATCTTACATATTCCTCTGATCCCCCCTTAATGACTCTGTCTAAGCACATCATAATTTTTAATGTAAATCTCCCCGCAAAGCAGGTGTGTGGTTGTGTTTAACAGGAGCAAAGCATGACAAGTGCTGGGAGCACAGGGGGGAGAGAGGAGCCTGAGCTGTGGGCTCAGAGAAGCCCAGACCACAGCTGGCTTTGGTCCTTCTCTGCTGCTGGCCCTGACTCTTGTCCTGGTAAAAGGGGTGAGTGTCACAGGCATCTGTTATGAAAAATCCTTTCCTTAGGATTTTTCCTCCTGAGAAGCTGAGAGGCCTCAGGAACAAAATGCAAACAATGGTTATCTGCTGCTGTGGAATGCAACAGGTGCATCTGGGACTGGGCTCATGTGGTTGTTTCTAATTAATGGCCAATCACAGCCCAGCTGGCTCGGACTCTGTCTGAGCCACAAGCCTTTGTTATCATTCCTTCTTTTTCTATTCTTAGCCAGCCTTCTGAGGAAATCCTTTCTTCTATTCTTTTAGTATAGTTTTAATATAATATATATCATAAAATAATAAATCAAGCCTTCTAAACATGGAGTCAGATCCTCGCCTCTTCTCTCATCCTAAGACCCCTGTGAACCCAGTCACAGGTGAGTAAGAGCAGAAATGGAGATTTCCAGGGAAATGGAGGCTGCAAAGCTGCACTCAGAGCCTGCCAGGAGCAGACAGCATTCAGCTCACAACAAGGAGCCTTGTGAGCTCCCCCCAGCCCAGCCAAGAAAGGAAACTCAGTCTGCTTCCAGTGCTGGGCAGCAATCCCTGCTGCTTCCTCCCATCCCTGACCTGGCTCAGCCCTGCCTGGCTCCAGCACCCTTTGTTTCCCCCTCCTGGAAACAACATTTTCCTTCCTCTCCTTCCTCCAGGGCTGTCATTTCCCACCCCAGCCTTTCAGCAGAGCTTCCTTCCAGCAGGTATTTGTTTACAGCAAGGACAATGGACCAAAGACTGCATAACTGGCCAGGTAAACACCCTGGTAAACACCCTATGGAGGGAAGATCAGGTAAACACCCCTGATCCTCTGTACGCAGAGTAAAAGCAGCCTGTCCATCCCTCCTGCCTGTTGGAAACACGTTTATTTCCACACAGAGCCCAGGAACAGGGATCCAATTTTAATCCAAACTCTTTCCTCTTTCTTGGGAGGCTGGTTGGGTTATTTGAACTGGTGTAGGACAGCCATAACCACAGAAATGTGGATTCAGAGAGGCACAGCAGGTATCTGATAAAGCCCAGACTTGCTCATTCCCCTCAGCTCCTCCTCCTCATTCCTGGGTTCCTTGTGAGAGCACTGTTGAACATTCAGATTCCTGGTTTTTTCCATGGCTTTGGAGCAGTGCACATGGAAATCAGGCAGAGGCTATAAACCACATTTTCCTTCTATCCCAGAAAAGATGAGACCTGGATCCAACACTGGGGCTGTTGGCGATAACAACTTATTTACAATAAAAGAACAATTCTGTGAGGGTAATTAAGAAATAAAGACTCTCTAAATCAGACTGGCTGATGTTTATAACAGACAAAGGTGTGAGAGTGCTACACAGGGGTCTCTGATTTCAGAGGGACCCCCAGCACACCTCCAGTATTTAGGGAACCCATTCCCAAAGCTTCAAAGCCCTTGGCAGCACCTCTGTGGCTCATGGGCTGTGATTGACGCCTGTCACTCTAAGCAGCTTTGTCTCATGGTGTCTCCCACGGTCCCTGTCAGCCCAGACAGATTCATCTCTCCTCTCAGACTGGGAAGTTTTCAGGAGAAGAGCCATCCGTGGTTTCTGTGTTATTTAGCACACAGGGTCCTGCTCCCTGACCCAGCCACGTGCACAGGCAACATTGATCAGTCAGCTAAAAGCAGTGAAATCCCCCCAAATGGAGCCTCCAGGAAGCCTCCTGGAGCTCACAGCAATGTCCCAGGCACTACAACATTTCTGTGTTATCTCTGACATAGAAAGATCCAGGTTTTTGTGGGCACCAACAGCACAGATACTGCAGAGATGTCAGGAGGGAGAAGACAACTTGGCAGCAAGGCAGAGCCTGTGTGAGCAGCCCTTCCCTGCTCCTTGGTTACAGCTCCCAGGGGCCACAGAGCAAACCCCAGCGTGTCACAGCACTCAAACCCCACTCAGGAATTCACATGAAATAACAGACATTTCACCCATGGAACTCCCTGCTCCAGGGGATCAGCCAGGCCACAGGAAAGCCCACCTTGAAAATAATATTTTTTTAAGGGTTAATGTAAGAAAGAAGAACAATTACAGTGGAGAGAAGAGTGCATTTCAAGGTCTCTGCAACCACTAAGAGATTAAGTGCCCTCCACACATTTTAGTGCATAATCCCCCATTCCCAGCTTCCCTGAAATGGAGCTGTGCTCCCTCCAAACAGAGGAGCAGCCTGGCGAAGGGGAGACTGAGGGGAGGCTCACAGCCATCTGCAGTCTCCTCATGAGGGGCAGTGGGCGGACAGGCACTGATCCCTCTTCTTTCTGTTGAGGACCCAGGGAATGGCTGCAGCTGAGCCAGGGCAGGTTTAGGCTGGATTTTGGGAAAGGTTCTTCCCCCAGAGGGCGCTGGCACTGCCCAGGCTCCCCAGGGAACGGGCACAGCCCCGAGGCTGCCAGAGCTGCAGGAGGGGTTGGGCAGGGGTTCAAAGGAGCAGCAGCCACGGGCTCAGGGAGTTCTGTTGGAGCTGGTGCTGCATTCAGAGGCCTGAGGGCCAGAATAAAGCTCTGGATCCAAACCCTCCATCAGAACCGACTCCTTTCCTGCACCGTCACCTTAAAGCTTCTCCACAGAGGGAAACCTGAGGAGCAGCCCCTGTTATGGGGGGAAGCTCCATCCCAGCACCACCAGAGCTCCTGCAGGCCTGGACTTGTCCCCACGTGCCCAGCTGCAGCACCCAGGCAGGCAAAAGTGTCTGTGGGGTGAAAGACCACACACCCAGCCAGGCAAAAGTGTCTGTGGGGTGAAACACCACACACCCAGGCAGGCAAAAGTGTCTGTGGGGTGAAACACCACACACCCAGGCAGCCAAAAGTGTCTGTGGGGTGAAACACCACACACCCAGGCAGCCAAAAGTGTCTGTGGGGTGAAACACCACACACCCAGCCGGCCAAAAGTGTCTGTGGGGTGAAACACCACACACCCAGGCAGCCAAAAGTGTCTGTGGGTGAAACACCACACACCCAGCCAGGAAAGAGTGTCTGTGGGGTGAAACACCACAGTGCTGCTGTTTGGTTCAGCAGCAGGGCCAGACAAGCTCAGGCATGCCCCGTCTGGCTGTATTGGTAAATATCAATACTGTGATTCTGTGAAGTGATGGAATGATGGAGAAAACTGTGTTTTCTTGCCCCTCTGGCTCCCCAGCACCCCGCAGCAGGACGAGAGCATACCTTAGTGCAGTTGGCAGCCTTGGGCTCGAGGTCGCTGAGGGTGACCAGCTCGCGGAGCAGGCTGCTCTCCTGGTAGCCGCCCTTGACCCCGCGCAGTTTGAAGTAGGCCTGGGAGCGCTGCAGGATGAGCCTGAGGTTGACAGCAAAGCCGGCCATGTCGATGGCGAAGGGCCGGTGCGGGTCGAAGACGGTTTTCCAGCCGTAAACCTTCCCCGCCGCGTTCACCTTGGGCGACTCGTAGCGCAGGCCGCCCACAAAGGCCACAGGCCACACCGACACCTTCCTGGTGCTGCGCATCTGCCACGAGCACACACAGGGTGTGAAAAATGGGTATGCTGTGCTTGGCTTTTTGCAGATATTAAAATAAAATATATGTGAAATAAGTTCTGCCTGTATGAAAACTTTAGGCACAGGCCGCCCATGAAGGCCACGGGCCACACCAACACCTTCTGGGTGCTGCGCATTTGCCAGGAAAACACACAGAGTGTGAAAAATGTGGATTTTGTGATAGCCCCAAAGAAAGGACACCCGTTAACAAGGGATTAACCCTTAAAAGCAACAGCCTGTTGCATATTCATACATCTCATACATGTTGCATAAATTCCATTCAAATACAGGATTCTGTTTGTTCATCATCAACGTCTTCCTCATAATCCTAACGGCGTCATCCTGCCCGAGCGAGGCGGGAAGAAGTTCTGATAATGGAGCAATACATCTGCTTTCTCTGAATGATTTAGGTGTCCTGTGGCTGCTATCTCAGTGCGAGTCCTTTCTTTAGAAAAAAAGTATCCTACAGAGCATAGTTTCTATTTTAACATTTTGTTATAACCTAAATCTATATTTAACGCACTACTTGAGAGAATTAATACAGCATTACTTTCTAACACAACACATATAATATTCATTTTAATATTTCTGAAAAGCCAATCATAAAGTACGTATTTTACACATGCTGTATTAATTCATAGCAATATAATTAGAGTAATAATAATAATTTGGACAATTTGAATTAGGACAATATGAGACAAGAGAAACAAAGAGTTATGGACAGTCTGGGTACCTTTTCTGGGCAGCATAGGCCCATAAAAAAGGACACCCGTTAACAAAGGATTAACCCTTAAAAACAACAGCCTGTTGCATATTCATACACCTCATACATGATGCATAAATTCCATTCAAACACAGGATTCTGTCTGGTCATCATCAACTTCTTCCTCATAACTCTAACAGCATCATCCTGCCCGAGCAAGGCGGGAAGAAGTTTGTTTGAAATCTCTGGGATTTATGAGTGGGGTTTTTGTCCAACTCTTGGGCTCCACATGGGCAAACCCAGGAGGGAAGAACCTTGTCCAAGGCCTCATGGAAATGCAGGAATGGCACATCTAGGAAGAAAGGTGGTCTCTACTAAGGTATTTAAGCTGCAGTCTCAGGCTATGTAAGGCTAAGGGCACCTCCAGAGTGGGGCACTGCAGCTGCCAGCCTGGGGGACAACTGGGAAGCACAGCCTCTGTGGACATTGCCAGCAGGCAGAACAGCCCTGCCCTGTGGAACAGGGTGCCTCTGCTCCCTGTGGCCACCAGAAATGGAGCAGAGCCACCAGGGGCCCCTTTGGCCAAGGCAGATGCTCTGAATGCCCTCACCCTCAGCAGCCTGCCCTGCTCCCTGGCAGGCTCAGCCTCCATCTCTGCTCTCAGCTCGCTCTCTTAGATCAGGGCTCTCCCAGAGCTAATCTCATCACTGCTAATTACTGCAAACGAGAGCAGAAGAGCTCTGGCACTTGCCCTTCTGCATTATACAGCTGCTAACGGCAGCCCCTGTCCACAGGGAACAATAATGTGTGTCTCCTGCATTTCACAGCACATTTCCTTGGCTCAGTGACCTTAACTGCAGAGACACATCTGAGAGGAGAAGCCTCTACGAGCACAGCATAGGAGTGAATGAAGGAACCCTTTCTGCTTTATTCATGTGAGGAGTCTGTCTCAAGATGCCACCAGAGCCAGCCTCAAAGGGGACAGGGGAAGAAAGAAATTCAGCCTGAATTCACTCTCAGCTTCCAAAGCCATTCCTGTGGCTGTGCAAGCTAAAGTGAAAGCCATTGGGGAAGGGAAAGAGGCATGCGTGTGGAAATAAATAGGAGATCCCTGGTATGAAAACAGGCAGCTGGTGGGGAAGGAAGCAATCCTCCTTTCTCATCCCTTGGTGAAAGAGTTTGGCCTCAAGAGAGCAAGGGAACAAGTAATTTCTGAGCTAGAAGCCAAGTAAGAACATTCAAACCTGCAGACAGGAGCTCATGTGGAGCCCCAGCTGGGCTGGAACAAAGAGCAAAGGTGGAAAGCCCAGCAAATCTTCCCCTGCTCAAGCCCAACCACATTGTCAGGACATGCTGAAAATCAGCCCTGGAGCTGCCAAATTCAGGGAGAGATCTCAGCCCCTCTGCCTGCTGATAGCACCCTGGGAGAGTCATACTGAGTGCTGGAATAGGAATTGCTCTAGGGGGAAAAAACTGGACACATCTCCTGGCACAGACATCCCTCCCCCAGGCAGTGTATGAAGGGCTCTGCTTTTCCAGGAGGGGAACAAAAAGCTCCAGCAAACTCCTGTTCCTCGTGTGTGCAGCAAGGCAGGGACCAGCACAGGGAACATCTCTGAACAAGATGTCCTGGGAAGGCTGTGGAGCCCAGCATCTCCTCAGCTCACCCACAGCATCCCTCACTGCTGTCATTACATTGCAAGAGTTCTATTATCACTGCATTGCAAGGGTTCCGTATTACCAGAGTTTTGTACCTCCTCCATGTTTCTCGTAGGCAGCTCCTCTAGGCACTAACTCATCCTTGTCCTCACAGCAGCCAACTGACTCCAGTTCCCACCAAGCCACTCTTTTCTAACACTCTTCTTATTGGCTACAGGTGTGGCCTGTTAACATCAGGCCTGCTCCTAATCTTTAGTAATTGGCTCAGCTGCAACTCTTTAGGGGATAAGATTACATTCCATACCACCTTCATTCACCCATACTGTAACCTCTTACACCTCACCCCTTCCCTGTTGGGGAAGATGAAACAGGAAAGCCTTATCAATATGATTGTCCAGCAAAATATCTTGAGAATATGGAAACTGTAAGTGAGATTGAAATGAAAGCAAGCTTTGAGATAACTCAGTTACTGAACATCTGGAAAACAATGGTGTGGCTGGCTGAAGGTGATCCCCTTTTGATGGAACAACACCCTCTGCTTGCAGACAGGCCCAAGGGTAAGAGCAGACCCTACAGCTTGGCCCAAAGAGGAGTTTTTAGGGTTTAAAATATAACACAGGATGCTAATGTAGTGATTCTTGTAGGCTGTATGTAAATGCTGTAGGATTTGTATCTTGTACTAGGCTAGTTAGTGAGAATTAGAATATTCAACACAGAAGATGATTTATTGTAGTGTAATGGGAATCTCGCTCTCTTACCCTTTTATGCTCTTACCTTTTTTACTCTCTCACCCTCTCATCCTCTCTCCCCCTCTCTTCTCTCAGTCCTGCTCCAAGCTGTGGCTGGCAGCTCCCAGCAGGGCCCTGCACCCAGGCCCTTTGCAATAAACCCCAAGTTCCATGACCTGGCTGCAGAGATCTCTCATCTCCGTCCATCCCGACCGTCCTACCCCAGGCTCAGCAGCCCCATCCTAGATAGATAGAACAACCACTCCACTCCTACACTTATCCAGGCTCACCACAACCATCCTACACTCCCCAGGCTCACCAGCCCCATCCACGCCCCCATCAGGCCCTTACCTCCTCGAAGAGCTCCAGGCTGTAGGTGTTATCATCATCAGCAAAGTAAACAATCCCGGGCTGGCTGTTGTTTTTGTGAAAGGTCTCTCTCAGCCACCTGAGGGCCAGGTTCCTCTGCATGGTGCCGCGGGGGATGCGGGGGTCCCTCATGTCCCCTCGCAGTTTGTAGTTGCGGGGGGTCTCCACGTTCAGGTGGGTGTAGTTGAGCCCCGTGTCCCGCAGCAGGCGGGTGATGAGCGGCGTGCGGCGCTGCGAGTCCTCCACCAGGATCCAGTGAAGGTTGGGCACGTGCAGCAGGGTGTTGGCCAGCCTGGTGAGCTCTGCCTTCTGCACCGGCCGGCTGTAGGTGGGGGTGACCACGTGGATGGTGGGCAGCGTGTCCGACCACGGGGGCGGGCGCGTGTAAACGTACTCTGTCCTCACCACCTCCACTATGTCCCGGTCCGACAGGCAGTATTCCTTGGAGTCCAAGCCTGCAGCGAGATCACGCTGGGAGTCACCACCATCATCTGGGCAAGGGCATGGAGAGAAGAGAGAGCTGCATGGACTCGGGCGTCCGGCACCCCCTGGCTGAGCCAGCGGGTCACCCTCGTGGGTGCCAGGAGTGGAGGCTTTCGTGGGTAAGGGCATGGATAAATAAAGGAATCAGGGACAAACACACGTGAGAAAAGAAGATTCTGCTGCTAGAAAACCAGCACTGAAAAGAAAAAAGGCCTGAGAGCTCACAACAAGCTGAGTGCTCAACAAGCTGAGCTCACAACTGGGCTGAGCGCTCACAACAAGCAGCTTCAAAAAGCACCCAGAAAAGAGAGGATTGTAGAGCAAGTAGGTTTAGATAAAGAAAATAGCCACGTGGAATGATGGTCCATCATCCCTGAAGAGCTCCGGGGCTCTGGGCACCACGCTCAGTGGGGCAGGACTCAGATCTGCACTCAGGAACTGGGAGGCACAGAAAAAACTGGTGGAAAACACCAGGCCAGTGAAGATCCCCAGCAGCACGGTCTGGGCAGGACACTGCAGTGCCCCACTGCTCTCTGACAGCCACAGAGAAGTGGGGAAAGGCACACTTCAAATGCAGAAATGGAGAGTGGAAATTAAAGCCTGTAATTGTAGGTTTTTTCCTGCAGAGACTTTCCCCTGCCTCTAACTAACCTGCCTCAAAAAGGCCCCTCCAGCCTCTGAACAGAACAGCCCCCTCAGGGCTGCAGATGTGAGCAATGAACAGCCTAAAGATCGGATACTCTGATCCAAACATACAAAATCCCTGCAAATGTTCACAATCAGCTCGAGGAAAACCAGTGTTGATGCACCTGCTGCTTTTCCAGGGTGCAAGTTCCACGTGCAATTCTCCAGTGCAGGGCAGGGGGAATGCCACAGTCTGCAGAGATGAAGGGGGACCCCCACTCAGGATGGAAGGCTGCCTCTCCAGTGGGCACAGAGCTCTTTGAGCCATAGATTTTTCAACATCAGGTACTTGAGATGAGAAAGAACAGGAACAGAGGACCATTAGATCTGACCCAGCATGGGATTACCCATGGCTTTTTCATAGCATGTTATTCTTCCAGCAGCAAAGCTTTGATACCTGAACCAAATGAAGGCTTTGTACTCCAAGGTATTGACAGAGGGGGGTGGATATTTGGGGGAAGGAGCAGGGTACACGTTGCTATCAGGCCCTATGTGCTGCAAAGCACCTCAGCATCACAGCAGAGCTCTCTGAGAGCTGGAATCAATTCAGAAATAAATCTGCGAAATGCATTGGACACAGACACAAATGTAATTAGCCAGGATGGTGCCTGAGGCAGTTTGCAAAGCCCTGCAGGTCAGATCCTCAGCTGTGAGCCCTGGCATGGGGAAGTGCTGCTGTTTGGCCATCTCCAGGTGCACATCTCTCTCAGCACCTGTGAGCAGAGCATCTCAGAAATGCTTCACAAGAACAAAATGATTCCTCTTGAGAGATTTCAGATTGGTCTCTACCACCACTCACTCTCTGCTGGGGGCTCTGAGAAGCAGAGAAGTGTCTCATCAAGGTCATTGGTGAGTTCTTGACCGAGCCATTGGAGCAGTCTCTGTGCTGAAACTGCAGAGGCCATTGACAGAAAACAGCTTTTAGGGCACTGATCAAACTGCTGTACAGACAGGCAGTGTGTTTTTAGTCATCTTTAAAGTCCTCTTTTAGAGCCCAGGAGATCCCTCATCCTCTGAAACACTGTCCACCTTCCAGAAGGGATCAGAGGCATTTTTCCCTGCTCAAAGTCTCAGAGGTGGCAGTCAGGAGAAAGGGAAAACTGCTCAGGACAGACTGAAGTTCCTGCAGCTCAAACTGCACATCAGAGTGTCCAGCAAAGGCATAAGCAGCTATACAGGATGGGGACAAACACTGAAAGGGGAGAGAATCCCTCAGAGAAAGGGACCAGAGAGGATGAAAGGGCCTGAAAATGAACTGGTCTTCCCCCAGACCAGCCTGCCCACAGCAGAAGGGCAGAACCAAGAAGGAAGGTGGCAGAAGGCAGCATGGCTTCTTCCAGCCCCCAAGAGCCCTCATAGCCCTTGGATACTGCTGCTGTGCCAAGAACAGGACCAAACTGGGATGCTTCTGGCCAGAAGGGTTCCCTCAGAACTTCCTGGAGCCCCTGATTTGGGCCAGGGCTGTGTTTACTGCAGTGTGTGACAGGAGTGTGGAGTCAACTTCTCAGAGCACTTCAGCTCCCCCAGGCAGGTGAGATCTGGCTCTTGCCTTCTCCTTCAAGTGCAAGAGCGCTGCTTTTCTGCTTTCCTTAAAAGTGCTCTCAGCCTCAGGTCTCCCAGAGCAGCTGCCTCGAGTGGCAGCTTTGTTTCCTCTGCTGTTTCTTTTGCAGCTTTCCCGCTGGAATGACTTTGTGTGCAGAGCTCTGCAAAGGCCAGCAGGGAGGGAGGGAATCCTCTCAGGGAACAAAGAGAAGCAGCACTCTGGGCATAGGCCATAAAGAGCTCTCCAAGTGCAGCAAGCACATCCCATGGTGTGGAGTTTGATGCCTCTGAAGAACCCCTAGGAGCTGAAGTGGGGAGTTTGATGCCTCTGAAGAACCCCTAGGAGCTGGGGTGGGGAGTTTGATGCTTCTGAAGAACCCCTAGGAGCTGGGGTGGGGAGTTTGATGCCTCTGAAGAACCCCTAGGAGCTGGGGTGGGGAGTTTGATGCCTCTGAAGAACCCCTAGGAGCTGGGGTGGGGAGGCTCCTGCATGGGCATGGTCTGGGAGCTGAGATGAGCATGGCTGCCATGGAGGAATGAAATGAGAGAGGAGATGAGGACGAAGGGGGGGATGCACGGGCTTGGCATGGGCTGGTTTGGTTTCTCTCACCCTTGTGCACTGCAAGCAGAGGAGCAATGGTGCTCTGGTGCCAGACGGTGATTAGCAGTGTCCAGGGCAGAACTATCAGCACGATAGCCAGGATGTCTCGTCTCTTCGGCATCTCCAAGACTGACTGGGCCCACAGCTCCTCATTACCTGACAGTGAAAACCCCAGAGACAGAACAGCAGAGCACATGGAGAACAGAAATAAATGGGCAGGAAGGAGCGAGGACAGAGCGAGAGAACGCGAGAGAGGCAGAGAGCAGCAAGGTGACACGGCTCGTGGGTCTTACCAGTGCTTACAACCCACCCATTGCAGAAGCAGGTTTGGAGGGGCCTCAGAGCCAGGAGCAGGAGGGCACCTCTGCAGGGCTCTGCTGGAGCTGCCAGCAGGAACCTCAGGGACTCATGTGAGAGGAAACCTGCAACACACAGCAAAGGCCAGCAGGCACTGTGAAAAGTGCATATTGTATGGCTCTATGCAGATATTCACTATGTGTGTTTTGTTGTATTGATTAGTAGTGCTGTATTCACGTTTTAATAGTTTTGTAGTTAAAAGGTCACTTTTGTAGTTAAAATAGTTTTAAAATAGTTAAAAACTTCTGTAGTTAAAACAGTTAAAAATTAACTTTTTTAGTTAAAATAACTTTGTTTCTGCTGGTTCATATTGTCATCTGCTCTATGCAGATATTTACTATGTATGTTTTGTTGTATTGATTAGTAGTGCTGTATTCACATTTTAATAGTTTTGTAGTTAAAAGGTCACTTTTGTAGTTGAAATAGGAACGATGTAAGTGGGATATTTTTTAAGAAAGGAATGAGGTATTCGCACCAGATAGCAGCCACAGGACACCTAAATCTTTCAGAGAAAAGGAATTTATTGTTCTCTTATCAGAAGAAGCTGACTTCTGCCTGCCTCACTCAGGATCCAGGACACCATCAGGATTCAGAGGAAGAAGCTGACACTGCCCAGACAGAATCCTGTGTTTGAATGGAATTTATGCATCATGGATGGGATGTATGAATATGCAACAGGCTGTTGCTTTTAAGGGTTAATCCTCTGTTAACGTGGGGCCTTTTGCCCAGAAAGAGGTACCCGGACTGTCTGTAACTCTTTGTCTCTATTGTCTCATATTGTCCTAATCCAAATTGTCCAAATTATTATTACTCTAATTGTATTACTATTTTAATAACCATTTTATTACTATTAAACTTCTAAAATTTTAAAAACACGTGATTGGCGTTTTTCACAGGCACAGAAAGCACCAGAGCTCTCCTGAGAAGAACAAACCCCAGGGAGGCAGTGAGCAGCAGCCGGGTCCCACCCCTCCAGGGAGATGTCTCCTGCGTGTCCAGGGCCTTGCTTTCCCTTTGCATCCCCTTGTCAGGCAAGTCCCCGTTGTCAGCTGAGCTAAAGCTGCTCAGAGCTGCAGTGTCTGAGCCATCCCAGCGGAGCAGAACCTTCCCCTGCACCAGCCCAGCGCAGGGAAGGAGCAGAGGCTGCCACAAGCACGGCACTGCCGGGCACAGCAGCACAGGCTGTCACCTGCCACATCCTCCCTTGGCCAGGCAGGGCCCTTGGGGTGGCTGCACCTCTGCTCCTGGCCACAGAAATCCCATATTTTCCCTGATGCCTTAGGATTTGAGCATTTATGTTTTCCATCTATTTGTGACCCTGCAGTTCTTTAGTGTAGGACTCTGAACTCCACACACACTGGGAGCTGCTGCTTCCCCATTTGGGGCAGACACAACAATTCCTCTCCAGGCCTGGCAATCAAGGACACCTCACTGCCTCAGGCCCAGAGATGGGAGCAAAAGGGACTTGGGGGCAGCAAACTTGGGGTCAACGACTTCATCAGCTGAAGCTGGAATTGGCAGATTCACCCCCAAAATGCAAATGGACCAAACTCATAAAAGTGTGAAACCTGTGACCCATTGTCCATTCTTGGGTGGGTTTTGTCTGCTCTAAATGTACCTGAAGGCTCTTCAATAAATATAAGCACTATTTATTCCCTTAATTTTGCCTGGCCTCTGTTTTTAGGTAGCCCAAAAAGGCACCAACAGGAATATTTCCAGCAGGTTTTCACTCCCGTGGCCTTTCAGGAAACTCCAGCAAAGCTCAGAGTGGCACTCAGAGCTCCCAGCTCAGCAGCTGGACAAAAAATCAGCCACTCCATCAGCTTAGAATTGTCCATTTTTGGGTGCAGCTCCTGGGGGGCTTTATCTGCCCTAAATGTACCTGAAGGCCCTTCAATAAACAGAACTGTTTTTTATTCCCTTAATTTTGTCTGGCCTCTGTTTTGTACCTGAAGGTTCTTCAATAAATACAACCACTTTTTAACCAAATGGACCAAACTTATAAAAGTATGAAAACCATGACCCATTGTCCATTTTAGGGTGGGTTTTGTCTGCTCTAAATGTACATGAAGACCCTTCAATAAATAGAGCTGCTTTTTATTCTCTTAATTTTGCCTGGCCTCTGTTTTGTACCTGAAGACCCTTCAATAAATAGAGCTGCTTTTCATTCTCTTAATTTTGCCTGGCCTCTGTTTTGTATCTGAAGACCCTTCAATAAATATTATTATTCTTTTTATTATCTATTATTAGTATTATAATAATTATTATATATAATTAATATAACAATATATATTATTATTAATATAATAATATATATTATTATATATCTAATATTATCTTTATTATTATATACGTTTTATTCCCTTAATTTTGCCTGTTTTGGGTAAAGGACAAAGGCACCATTCCCACCAGCACTCCCTCAGCTCAGCCCATCGTGCAGGCAGCTCCACTTTCAGCTCAGGCTTCCAGCGAAGCTCAGGTTGGCTCCCTCTCAGAGGTGCTGTGCCTGGAGTCTATTAAAGTGCCACAATGGCTTAGTTTGATGCAAGACAAGCACATACAAGATTTAAGCAGGCTGTATTTCAGCCCCAAGCACAGCACTTAGCAGGGCTGCCACGCTCCAGGGCAGTTTGCAAACACGGGTAGCAGTTTAGTGCTGCTGCTCCCAGGTGGGGCCACGCATTAGAGGCTGCTAAAAGGGCTGCAGTGCAGGCAGGCAGAGCCCAGGGATGCTGCAGAGGGAGCAGGATGCTCTGGGAAAAGCTCTGCTCTCCCACTGACAGTGATCTGGGAGTTATCACATCCCCTCCCTAATTCCCCTTGAGTCTGGTGCTGTGGCCGTGTTCACAGGGGTTTCAGACTGGGGAAGAGACGAGGATCTGACTCCATGTTCAACAAGGCTTGATTTATTATTTTATGATATATATTACATTAAAACTATACTAAAGGAAAAGAAGAAAAGGTTTCATCAGAAGGCTGGCTAAGAATAGAATAGAATGATAACAAAGGCTTGTGGCTCAGACTCTATCTGAGCCAGCTGGACTGTGATTGGCCATTAATTAGAAACAACCACATGAGCCCAATCCCAGATGCACCTGTTGCATTCCACAGCAGCAGATAACCATTGTTTGCATTTTGTTCCTGAGGCCTCTCAGCTTCTCAGGAGGAAAAATCCTAAAGAAAAGATTTTTCATAAAAGATGTCTGTGACAGGTGCCACGCTGTTTGTGCAAATATTTTCCCAGAGGTGGCTTTTTCTTGGGGGAAGACATGGAGAAATCCAGGTTCAGATCCTTGATTAGCCCAAATTGGATTGATCTGAATTTTCCTTGGCCACTGGGCTGTACAGCCAGCCCCCAGCACTGAGCTCACTTGGAGTGAAACAGCTCCAAGAACTGACAGGTTTTTCCTCTAAATGAATCTTGCAATCAAGCAATATTCAAGTGGCTGGATAGAACCTGGTTCTTCCAAATTAGCACTTCAATCACAAAGGTATTAATTTACCAGGGAAAACAGGGCTTTGTCCTTAAAACTGTCATGTAAATGTCCCTCAACTGACGTTTCAGTGAATAATTTCTTTTCCATGCATACAAAACCCAAACTCGTAGGAAAATTCCCAGCCAGCTCTAGCAAACAGCCAGTTCCCCAGTCAGAGCTCTCTCATTTGTTTCCAGAATTGGTGAAAGCAGCCTCATTCAGACAAAATAAACCAGGGAGGAAGGAGAGGAATTATTCCAGCAAGCATCAGCCTTCTGCTGCATCCCTGTCCAGCTCTTGGAGCCAGAGAATTCCTGCTGGCCTCGATCTGCCAGAGCACAGTGCCCTGAGGAAAGAGCATCATCCCTGCTGTGCCTGCATTGCTGACTGTGCCTGAACAGAGGACGAGGAGTGGTGGCACCCTTGGAATCCCCTGATGAAGCTGGAAAAGGTCCCTTGAGCATCCCTGCAGGGCCTAAGGGGCAGCTGGAAAGGCTGAACACCTTTCCCAGGAAAGTGCCTTCCCCAGAAATGCACCCAGGACAGGATTCTGCTGCTGGAGAGGGGGTGGGAGGAAATAACAGCTCAAAAAGCCACTCAGAGCCCATGGACAGCCCCTGGCAAGCTGCCACCGTGGGCTGGCATCACCAAATGCCCTGTTTGTCACGGGCAGCTTCCTCCAGGCACAGTGCCCCTACCTTAAAGCTGCCTTTCCCCTGCCTCCTGCCCATCCAGGCTCAACCCAGCCTCATCCCACAGGACAGGCTGAGCTTGCCATGATGGCAAATGGGCCCCTTTGTGCTGGGGTGCTGCTCTGCTTCCCAGCCCCTGAGCAGTGGGGACACCGAGCAGCTCCAGTGGTTTGTGCTTTGCTCTGATTATTTCCATTTGCTCCAGAGCATTCAGCAGCTCCCTGGGCACTGAGCTGTCCCTGTGGAGCTCCAGCTGCCCAGGCCCAGGGAATGTCCCCATGCTCCCTTCCCTGTCCCCCAGAGCTGGCTGAGCTCCCTCTGTGCCATCAGCACTCCTGGGCTGCAGTGGCTGCAATAATGTCCCCAAAGGGACACGAGCCCAGGGGTGGGTCCCTGATGCTGATGGGTGGACATGGAGCCAGAGGCTGAGCCCAGTTCTGCACCCTGAGCTGCCCAGCTCTGCTCTGCAGCCTTCCCTCACTGCTGGTTCCTGAAGGGATTTGCTGTTATTGATGATCCTGCCTGAAGGACGTGGTGAGAATTCCTTTGGGGCAGCTGTGAGCTGTCACACACATCTTTTCTGAAAAATCCTTTCCTTAGGATTTTTCCTCCTGAGAAGCTGAGAGGCCTCAGGAACAAAATGCAAACAATGGTTATCTGCTGCTGTGGAATGCAACAGGTGCATCTGGGATTGGGCTCATGTGGTTGTTTCTAATTAATGGCCAATCACAGCCCAGCTGGCTCGGACTCTGTCTGAGCCACAAGCCTTTGTTATCATTCTTCTTTTTCTATTCTTAGCCAGCCTTCTGATGAAATCCTTTCTTCTATTCTTTTAGTATAGTTTTAATATAATATATATCATAAAATAATAAATCAAGCCTTCTGAAACATGGAGTCAGATCCTCGTCTCTTCCCTCATCCTGGGACCCCTGTGAGCATGGTCACAGTGAATGCTATGAAATCTCCATCCAGAGCATTCCAAGCTTCCCTCTCCACACCCTGATGCCACGGTGAGAGGTGACACCAGCTCTCAGTGTCACAAAGCCACACTCCCCTCTCAGCACGGGCCAAAGGTGAAATCCATTTTCTCCTGTGAACGCCACCAGCCAGGAATTACGTGGCAGCCTGTGATTTTACACTGCCCAGGACAGAGGGCTTGCCCTGAATCCCAAAATTCCCTTGTTGCCAAAGCCAGGCGATGATTTTTGTTGCTGTTTGTGGCACGAGAGAAAAATGGGTCTGGGAAAAATGTTCCTCTTCAAGGCATTCACTCCACCCCTTCCCCATCATAACAGGACTCTCCTTTTCTCACTGAAACTGTTTGAAACAAAACCTGCTTCGTTCAGATTGTCACTTTTAAACTTCTCCTGTCTCTTCTTCCCCAGGGAAATGAAGGAGAAGGAACAAATTTAAACATCAATTAAAACAATCAAAATCTATTTTCCACTACAGAAAGTATCCTGCCTTTTTTTTTTTTTTTTTTACTTTTGAAAGGTAATGTGCAAGCCACAAATCACTGACTCAAAAGTAAGTGTTTTTAGGGGTTAAAGTACTCCTAGAACAAAGGAGTTTCGCACGGTTTTGGGAAGAATTGGGTGCCACAAGATGAAAGAGATCCCCATCCTCCGGCAGAGGGCAATGGTGTCGAGGAATGACAAAAGGGAAAGGGCACTGATCTAATAAAAAAGCTTTAATAAATCCTGGAGCCACGTGTTAGTAACATGCCGGATTATTAAACACTGAAGGTTCTTTTTTTAAATCAAGTTAATTGGCATCAGCTCTGACACTTGCCATAGGAGCGAGTGATTTGATCTGCAACCTTTATAGTCAGTTTTACCTTCATTCCTCCTCTGGGGCTGCTCAGCCCCAGTGTCATTAATCCTTGGTTTGCCCACACTGAAGAGAAGTGATTTAGAAAATGTTAAGCTAAAGAAAGGCTTGATTTGAATTTGTACCTATACATCTTACTGGAGTAAAAACATTGTCTAGATGTGACAAAAAAATGCACCCAAAAAAAATCCCCCAACAAACGTAGCAAACACTTGTTTTGTTGTGCTTCAAACAAGCCAGGAAATAATAAACAGATGCTGCCAAAACCTGCAACAAAAGCTTTGCAAAGAAAATAAACATTCGCACTTCAGGAGATTCTCACCAAAAGCTTTTCCCTCCCAAAATCAAAAATCAGGGCTCCTTCCACTTTTGTAACAGCAGCCGGGTTTGATCTCTGCTGGAAAATGATGCTGGAGTGGCACAAGACAGAGTTGGTCCCTCTGCTCTGCCCTCCTCAACCCAAAAACCCTTCTGAATTCCCACCCCAGCTCAGGCAGGTGCCTGGCACAGAAATCAGCCCCAGAACTGTGAGTTCAGGGGTGTCCTGCCCCCTTCCCAGAGGGGGAAACTGAGGCACGGGGTGGTCACAGCCCAGCAGACACTGGGGACAAGGCTGGGTCAGGACAAGGGGCCAGGCTGGATGGGGTTGGGACCAACCTGGGCCAGTGGGAGGTGTCCCTGCCCATGGCAGGGGGTGGGACTGGATGAGATTTAAGTTCCTTTCAACCCAAACCAGTCTGGAATTTCGGGATTCTGGAGCAGCTCTGAGCTCGAGGTGCTGCACACTCATCCCTGTTCTTTATCACACTGCTTGGCAGGGGATGGGCATTCCAAGCCTCTGTCTAAGATTTTTGGTATTTGGCAGAACAGGCTTGTAAAGCACAGGCTAAAAATAAAGGTAGTAATAAAAGCCTCTTGCTCGTTAATTACTCTGTAAGCCATTACTGCCTAAAAACCCCATAACTTTAATGGGGGCTATTATAAGTATAGTAGCAAAACTGTGCAGCTAATTAGTGTTTAGTTATTAAGCAGAACATAGCCAGAACTGAGTAATGAGCACACAGAATTGCTGCTTCTTGGAGGATTTAATCAGGGGTGGTGTTTTCAAGCTCAGATTCTCCCGATCCAGGGGACAAAAGGACAGAGGATTCTCAGGTCAGCCCTCCCAGCTCTGAGGGGGGAATGGCCATCCCTGAGCTGATCTGTGCAGCACAAACCTTGGACTGCAGGTCAGCAAAGGGAAGGAGAATGATCAGAAATGTTTCAGGTGTCCAAGAGAATCCTCCCAGCCAGAGGAGATCCAGATACATCCACGAGAACCCAAATTTTGGAGCCAATGCTGCAGTGGAGGGTGAGGGTTGGCATCATCTCTTCACTCAGAATTCGTTTCCTTCTTTTAAAAATTGAAATAATTTCTATGGCCAGAATACAGAAATAATGCATTCTCCTTTTTATGGTTTTTTATTTGGTTGGGGTTTTTTTTGGTTGGTAATTTTTTTAGATTTCAGAAACCCAGAGATACTGGAAAAGCCTGGTAAGGAAGCTCAGCCTCTGGAGGCTGTTTTTTCACTCAGTGTTTTCTCCAGCTTAGCCTACAAACCCCTTGCCTTGCCTACAGAGCCACTCCCTGTGCTTTCCAAACTGCCACAGAAACTGAGGCACAAAATTCCCCTGACCTTGCAACAGCTGAGGCAAAACCCAACCCACCCTTCCCTTCCAGCCTGAGTCTGGTGCCACAAATGGGATCAAGAAAACAGATTATCTCCCAGAAAATAAAAAAAAAGGAAATAAAATAAATAAAAAAAATTAACCGAGCTCCTCAGAACAACACTTAAATTTTAAAGCAAGCATGAGTAAAGTGGATCAAGGGAGCTCAACACAAGCACAATTAGCTGCTGGAACTTATTGCCACAGGATACTGAGAAGAACAAGAACTTAACAGGATTCAAAAAAGGATTAGTTGTGTATGTGAATAAACTGCATATCCATAATTAGAATGAACCACCCACCAGTTTGGAAAACATAAAACCCCTTGAGTTTCAGAGCTTCAGCCAAATTTTAACAAGCATCAGAAACTTTCTCTTCTCCAGATTAATCCACCCTCCGTGGTAGAATCGGGACAGGAGGTGTAGTGGCACTGCTCTCATGCTGTGACACAGTCCCAGGGCTCCACTGCTTCCAACAGCAAGGTGCACCTCCTGGGAGAGCCTGAAAACATTGGATTTATTGCCCTAAATGTGCTTGTTTTCCTGGACAGGCTCTCACATTGCAGCATCACCACAGTGCCCAGGTGCTGTCCAGATTTCTCCTTAACTACAGGCACTGCGCTTCCTCTCCTTGCTGCTGCAAAGGGATCTTTTCCAGGGCTGGAAAAGGCAGGAATCCTTTTATTAAATGATTTTGGAAAGGGCTGGACCTGACCTTTGCAACCTTCTTGTGCCAAGCAAAGCAGGAGCAAAAGAATGCGTCACACACGCTTGGCACCAGCAGTGGTGAGGCTGCTGTGGGTCCTGGGTGCTGGCACAGCCTCACCAGGGAGTGGCACCAGATTTAGGGACCCTTTCTGCTTCCAGATGTGAGAAATGCTGCTCACTTCCAAAAACTGGAAAGGTTTACTAAGACCTTATTAAAGGTTTATTAAAAATACAACAGCAGACTGAACAGAGAAAATATTACAGTGCTGGAGCAGAGGATTTTTCCCACCAAGTGCTCATCCACACAATGGAGATTTTGCCTTTTAACCCTTTAGCCCCTCCCAAAGTTCTGTCCATCAACTCCTTCTTCACTGCCCAGGGGTGGAAATCACTGCCTTAAATCTTGGTTGGAGGTCAGGAGCTGCCATAGTAACAACCCCACCTTCCCAAATGTCCCAAACCCAGGGCACCCCCTGATAACAACACAAGGGGGGTAAAACATAACTATAAACCTATATAAATATATAGAGTTATATATATAAACTATATAGTTATTATATATAATAGTTATAATATATATATTGTTATAATACATATAATTATATAGATATTAATATATATTAATATATATTAATATATATAATTATAATAGTTATATATAATAGTTGCCTATAACTATATATAATATATTATATATAATAGTTTGATGTAAGTATATAAAATATATAATATATAATATATTATTTATAATATATATAAAATATAATATAGAATATAGAATATTGTATAATATATTATATATTATATATATGTATAATATATTATATATTATATATTATATCTATTATATAGTTATATATAACTATTATAGCTATAATATATAATAGTTATATATAGTCTAGTTATATATAATCTATATAACTATAAACCTATAAAACTTCTCTTAACATATACATAATATTTGCCTTTAAATTGTGAGTCAACCATGGCATTACTCATCTATGAGACAGAGGATGCTGTGCTCTGCCAGGATGGCCAACACCAGGAAAGCTGTGCCTTGACTCATGTGTGGGATGAGGAGGCCTCTCCTGCCCCCAGCCCTCCCTGATGAAGGGCTGCCCTTCACACACAGTTTTTAAGAAGCATCTCTCCCAAGATAAAAAGCTGTTTGACTTGCAGCCCACTCCCAAAATAGAAAGGCAGCTGGGAGTTGCTTTGCTTCAGGAAAAGTTGGTGGATTTTTGTTAAAGGTTGCTGGTGGAAATGCTGCAACAATTAGCTCATTTGAGGGTTTCTCATCCAATTCTCCTCATCTGGTGACACTACACACCTCGAGCTGCCCCCTCTGCTCAGCCCAGACCACATCAGACACATTCCCAGGCTCTCCATTTCCACCTCTGTGCTCTGCATTGCACCGAGTGTTTGTGCACTGCTGACTCCCATGGATCTGAACAAGTGACATTAACAAAGGATGACCCAATTTCAACAAGATCAGGCTGAATTCCACAGCTCCATAATAGGCTTTGCATATGCTTTGTCCAAAGGGTTTGGAGGCAGGAGCTGCCACGTGACACCTCATGGGAGCAGGTGGCAGGTCACAATGACCAAACCTCACTTTTCCAGAGGAAAAAGCTCATCTTTCCAACCTGCAGGCCAGCAAACTGCATTTTTCCAGGATGTGCAAGGCTGAATCATCGAGTCAAATGTGTCAAGACCCCTTCCTTTCCTTTCCTTTCCTTTCCTTTCCTTTCCTTTCCTTTCCTTTCCTTTCCTTTCCTTTCCTTTCCTTTCCTTTCCTTTCCTTTCCTTTCCTTTCCTTTCCTTTCCTTTCCTTTCCTTTCCTTCCTTCCCTTCCCTTCCCTTCCCTTCCCTTCCCTCCTGTACCCAAGAAAGCCTAAAAAGCCAAACCAGCAGAACACAGCAATAAAAGGAGGCAGGCTGGTGCTGACTGATGCTGGATTAAGGATTCCTTCACCTCCACCACCCCAGAGCTCGTGCTGGTGATGGTTGAGAGAAGCTCTTATTTCCTCTGTGAATTATTGGTGGAGGATTCTGTGGGCTGGTGGGACACGCTGGGAGCTGCCTCCCCTCATGCTGGCACCTGGGAAAATTCACAAATCCAACCCTCAGACGGGAAGAGCTGTGCCCAGCAAGCCACAAGGGCTCAATTTATCTCCCAAATCCCCAAATTCTCAACTGCAGACCTGGAGGTGACGCTGCTCTCCCCCCACACCCAGGGCCAGGGGGCACGGTGGGGTGGGACACACCTGTGGCATCACCTGGCAGAGCTCAGCAGCCCCACAGCCATCAGCACTCACTTTTAATTAAAAGAGCTCTTCCTTACCCCTGGAAGAAAATAAATCCTGCTCTATTTAAAAGGAGTTATTAATAACCTGATTCTAATGTATAAAAGAAAAGGGGAGAAAGAAGCTCGCAGAGCTGTGAGCGAGTTCCCTCTCCCACTGCAGAAAGCCACCACTGAGTTCTCTAAAAAGGGAACTTTTTAGAACTAAGTCACCTGAAAAAGGGATTTAGCTCTTTAAAACATGATTGTTCTCTTTTCAATAGCTAACATCAAATATCTTAGAGGTGTTTTTTTTTCCAAAAAAAACATGAACACATCCAAATTCTCCATCACTTTTGGAAACAGCAGCAGCTGATGCAGGAAGCAGTCCCTGAAGACAGAGGTGAAGCAGAAACTGCTGTGCAGGAGCTGCTGGACATTGAGCAATGTCTGGGCTGGGAGATGCTCCAGACAGGCAGGAGAGTTCCCTGCCTGGGGGCAGAGAGAGGCTGCTCCTGCCTGGGGGAGGCAGAGGGCTCCTGGCACTCTGGAATTCCAGTGCTGTGAATTCCCAGCTGGCATCACCTCCCTGCTGCTCCCCACAGGTGCAGCTCAGAGCTGGGCAGAGGAGCAGAGCTGCAAGAACTGCAAGAAGGAGCTGCAAGAGCTGCAAGAGCTACAAGAGCTGCAAGGAGCAGCTTTGATGGTCAGAAGCACCCAGAACAACCACACTGGGAATTTCAGCTGAGCAGTGTCTGGGTGTCACCCTGTTCTTCTAAAGTTCTTCTAAGCCTTCTGATCTTTACATTTTTGTAATGGAGTTTCTCGCACACTTTTCACATAAATAATGATTGTTTTGCACTTCTTTTTGGAGGAGGAGAGAATTGATGGACTGTTGGTTTGACCAGTGTGGTTGGAGAGGTGGCAATTTCATCCTCCAATCCATGGTCACTTTTGAAAGTCTATAAATATTGGAATTGGGAAATAAACTGCTCTCTTTTTACCTTGGACATCTCAGCTTGTGTGTGTGTCATTCTTTTTTGTGTCCTATTGCAACATCTGGGTAAACTCATGGTTAAATTCCTGTCTTATTTGAAGCCACCTTTGCAATGCAGAGCTGCCAAGGCTCCCAGGGTAACAGCAACACCAGAGCTCATCCCAGCACTGCAGGAACAGATTCATGGTGTAGCAGTGCCAGTCACAGTGATGCCTGAGGATTTTGGCTTTTATATTTTTCATCTATTTGAAATAGATAATGTAATAACAACAACAACAACAACAACAACAACAATAATAATAACAATAATAATAATAATAATAATAATAAATTTAGCAATAATATATTATTATATTTTCCATCTATTTGTAGCCCTGCAGTTCTTTAGTGTAGAACTCTGAACTCCACACACAGTGGGAGGAGCTGCTTCCCCATTTGGGGCAGACACAACAATTCCTCTCCAGGCCTGGCAATCAAGGACACCTCACTGCCTCAGGGCCCAGAGATGGGAACAAAAGGGACTTGGGGGCAGCAAACTTGGGGTCAATGACTTCATCAGCTGAAGCTGGAATTGGCAGATTCACCCCCAAAATGCAAATGGACCAAACTTATAAAAGTGTGAACCCTGGGACCCATTGTCCATTTTTGGGTGGGTTTTGTCTGCCCTAAATGTACCTGAAAGCCCTTTTTATTCCCTTAATTTTGTCTGGCCTCTGTTTTAGGTAGCCCAAAAAGGCATCAACAGGAATATTTCCAGCAGGTTTTCACTCCTGTGGCCTTTCAGGAAACTCCAGCAGAGCTCAGAGTGGCACTCAGAGCTCCCAGCTCAGCAGCTGGACAGGAAATCAGCCACTCCATCAGCTTAGAGAGAAAATTCCCAGCTCCCATCCCTGTTAGATGGCTCCTTTAAAGGGATGAGGCTCAAATCCTGATCCCTGTTCAGTGCTGGGTGCCCACACAGGAGTCACTAATGGGACTGAGGAATTAACATTGATTCTTTGATGCCATAGCGTGGAAAGGGAAGTGAGGGGGGGATCTGGCATGATTAAGCTGATTCCTAACTGTAATTCAGCAGCTTGCAGCACAATCAATTGGTGCTTGCAGTCCTGCAGTCCATTAGTGCAGCCACAAACCTACACACCCTGCTTGGAAGGTCATTTTTAAATGGTCTCCTGTGGGGATTTTTGCTCCTTGCCCAAATTCTGAGCCTGCTGGGCCTGCTCAAAGAAGCACAAGGGCTCCACAAGGGGCTCTCATCATCCTTTGCTCACCAGCTCTCTCCCCAGGGAATATGAAATTCTGCCTGCCTGGGAGCCTTTGACATGTCAGTGATGCCTCAGGTTTGGCTTTTGCATTTTTCAGGTTCTGTGCTGCTTTAGTGTGTGGGTCTGGGTTCACATCAGGGGATGCTGAGCTCTGGGCACAGAGCAGGGAGACAAAACAATTCCTGCTCCAGCTGGGCACCAAGGACAAATGATCCAAATCTCAGCCCAGGAGCACAAACACCGTGGGCTGGAGAGAGAAAAACAAGGATGGGACTGCATGGGCTGGAGCTGGGATGGGACAATGAACTGCAAGATGCAAATGGAGCAGAACTGATCCAAGGGAGAGACCCCGGGAGCGCTCGTGCATTTTGGGGCCATTTGGGTTCACCTTGGGTTCATTTTGGGACCATTTGGGTTCACCTTGGGACCATTTTGGGATCATTTTAGTTCATCTTGGGTTCATTTTGGGACCATTTTGGTTCATCTTGGGTGCATTTTGGGACCATTTTGGTTCCTCTTGGGTTCATTCTGGGACCATTTTGGTTCATCTTGGGTGCAGCCCTGGCTGGGCTCTTGTGCTGCCCAAGGTGGATCCTTTGAGGCTTTTTAATAAATCCCTGCTTTATTCTTTAACTCTGCCCAGCCTCTGTTCTAACTCAGCCTTCTCAAGGCATCCCCAGGATAACCTGGCCCATTCCATGTGAGAGGTGTTTGGCAGGGAACCATTCCTTCTCTTCCACCAGCACAAATCCCCCTGTGCCAATCCAATAAACCCAGAGCTGTTCCAGCCCTGCCTGAGGAAATGGGATTTTGCTCTCAGAGGGAAAGGCACAGGATGAATGTTCAGGCTTGTCCAGCTTCCAACCCCAGCCTGGTGCTGACTCTGCCTTCCCTGTGGCTGAGTTATTTTGGCTCAGCTCACCTCAGCCTGCTCTGGAGGTGAGATGGAAATAGCTGCCCAATTTTGGCCAGGAATTTCATGGCTCAGGGAGCTCAGGGGCTCAGCACAGTGATGGCAGAGGCACCAATGCTGGCAGAGCCCAATCCTATGGCCTGGAAAAGGTAATTTCTCCTGAATTTAGAGTCACTCAAGGTCCAAGCCCATCCAGATCTTCTGAATGAGAAATGGAGGAGCCAAACTGGTGCCTTAGGATTTGAGCTTTTATATTTTCACATATTTGTAACCTGCAGTTCTTTAGTGTAGAACTCTGAACTCCACACACAGTGGGAGCTGCTGCTTCCCCATTTGGGGCAGACACAACAATTCCTCTCCAGGCCTGGCAATCAAGGACACCTCACTGCCTCAGGCCCTGAGATGGGAACAAAAGGGACTTGGGGGCAGCAAACCTGGGGTCAATGACTTCATCAGCTGAAGCTGGAATTTGCAGATTCACCCCCAAAATGCAAATGGACCAAACTCATAAAAGTGTGAAACCTGTGACCCATTGTCCATTTCTGGGTGGGTTTTGTCTGCTCTAAATGTACCTGAAGGCCCTTCAATAAACAGATCTGCTTTTTATTCTCTTTATTTTGTCTGGCCTCTGTTTTAGATGCCCAAAAGGCATCAAAGCAGAAGCTGGGGACAGAATGAAGCTGAGAATTGCACACCTCATACTTCAGTGGGCACGAGGTTGTCACAGGAAGAAAAGCATCCCCAGGTGCCACTGCCCAGCCCCTGCCATTCCCAGGAGCATCCTCAGCCCTTGGAAAAGCTTGTCCTGCTTGGCCAAGCACCATCCTGCTACCAAATACTCCCCCAGAGAGTCTCAGAAGCAGGGAACTCTGATCTACAGGTGGCTGAGGGCACACAGCCCTCACCTGGCACAGCCAGAGCTGCCTGAGGGACACCCAGATATTGGCGTGTTGTGGGGTCCCCAGGACGAGGTCAGAGATGAGAATCTGACCCTAAGTTCTCAGAAGGCTGATTATATTATATTATATTATATTATATTATATTATATTATATTATATTATATTATATTATATTATATTATATTATATTACATTACATTACATTATATTATATTATATGAAAATGCTATACTAAAACTATACTAAAGAAAGAGAAAGGAGACATCAGAAGGCTAAACAAGAATGAATAAGAAAAACTTGTGACTGACCAGAGTCTGACACAGCTGGCTGTGATTGATCATTAATTCAAAACAATTCACATGCAGAGTAAGCAGTTCTCCAAATCACATTCCAGAAGAGCAAAACATGGAGAAGCTGAGGCTCCTCATCTTCCCAGGAGAAGAAATCCTGGCAAAGGGATTTTTCATAAAATATCCCAGTGACACCCCCCAGCCTCCCCTGCAGGCTTTGCTTGCAAGGTGAGGTGCCAGATGAGCCCTTGGGGAGCTCTGAGGAGCTGGGGGGGGTTTGTGAGCCCTGCTCTAAGAATATTGTAATCACACAGTAATTATGGCACATCTCAAATCAACCAGGCAAATCACAGCGTTGTTATTATTATTATTACCACTGTCACCAGCCCTGCCTGGCAGAGATCAGGCCCTGCCCAAGGAGGGAGCAGGGCTAAGGGAACATCCACAGAGCTCCAGCTCACTCCCTTCAGGCCTGCCCAGCCCACACCCACCACCCTGGCAGCTCCTTCCTTCCTAGGACCACGTCTGTTCTTCCCTCAGCTGCATCTCAGGGTACCACACATAATTAGTCAGGTTGATTTTACCTTTTTTTTATTTTAATTAAACAACTTCAAGCACAAGAGCAGCCCTTGTGATTTGATTGGAGCTGTCAGTCTTTCAAATGTCATTCCTATAGATGACTAATCTTTAAAAACATGAGTTACTAAACTCATTGACTCAGTTGATAATGAGCCAGAACAGAAATGATGGTTGAGACAGAGAGGGAGGAAGCAGAGCTGCATGGGCTCTGAAGGTGCTGCATGGGGCCACTGCTGCTCCAGGGACTGGGGCTCCTGGGAAATGCAGGCTGTGAAAATGGGGATGTGGCACATCAGGGAGGACATCTGGGCACTCCTGGTCCACCCAGTTGCTGTCATGCTGACAAAAAAGAGGATTTTCTGTCTCAGCCTCTCTGCCTGTGCTGGTTCTCAGCACAGAGTGAAGCCATTGATTCCCATCCTGCCTCTGGAACAGGATTCCCTGCACTCCCTGACCCCTTTTTCCCACATCCCCCCAGTGTAGCACAGCTTTGGGAAGCACCCCAAGCTTTAAAGCTGAAGGTGTCCCAGAGCAGGAGCAGCAGAGGGGGCAGGTGCTGATCCCATCTCCCACTTTGGGATTGTTCCCCACTCCACAGGCTGATCCCATCTCCCACTTTGGGATTGTTCCCCACTCCACAGGCTGATCCCTTCCCACCCCCCAGGCTCTGTGCCCAGCCTGGCTCCCACCCTGCAGGGCTCCCACCCTGCTCTGCCCTGGGATAACCCAGGCCCTCAGGTGAGTTATTTATTAACTCTGAGCCTCTTGCCTTTAGAGCCTTCTGGAACAAGACAAACAGGGCAGAAACAGTGCTGGCAGCATTTTCAGGAGACAAATGGCTGGAAGGAAGGAGGTGCACGTGTGGGGTGACACCTTCAGGGGATTGCCACCAATCCTTTGCCACCAGCAGCTTCACAGCTGTCACATTTCCCAAAGCCAAGGGACAGAACTCAGGTCCCCCTGCTTCCCTCCCACACGTGTTCTGCCAGTACAAAACTCCCCAAACCCCCAAAACAGGGATGGATTTGTGGTGTGCAGCATTTCCCTGAGCCCAGCACCTGACAGCAATTCCTGCGTCCTCTCAATGCCACAGCCTCCACAAAGGGCAGAAATTGGGCTTTATTTATAGAAAGGCACCTTTTATTGCCATTTTTCCTCTTTCCTGAGGCCAGCCTGCCAGGCTGGAGGCAGAGACACAATTTCCACCTGCAGAATCCAGGCAGATCCCCCTTTTGCTGCTGGGGATTCATCTCACAGTGGGTTTATTCACAGCTGTGCCTGCCAGGCCCCTTCTCTGTGCTCCTCTTTGAACTCTGGCTGCTTGCACTTGGGAGAATTTAGAGTTAAAGGAACTAATAACTTAGAATAACTAACTCCAAGGGAGATGAGGCTTCAAACTGGCCCACCCAGGAGTGAGCGGTGCTCTCAGAATTATCCTTTTTCACACAGCTTCCAACCCCTCTTTTCAATACTCCCCATTTCAGCACTTGTAATTTTTTGTCTCTGCTAAAAATCATGTCAGGACTGATGCTCCTTGGTGTGACAAACAGAAGACAACACTTCCAAAGCCTCACAGAAGGTCACTCCAGGAGCTGCACGCTCTGGGAAGATGAATATGTCCGAGTCATGCCTGCTGAATGTGACACTATTATAAGAAAGACACTGGCAGAATTATTCATCAGCAGTGACTTGTGTGGCTCCAATCTCCTTAACCAGCTGCTGTCCATCCAAGTGGATCAGAGCCCATCTGAATAAATCCTGAGCTGTCCCTAGCAGCCCACACCAACCAGGGCAGCCTCTCCTGAGCCCTGCATCCTCCTCAGGAGCCAGGCGTGGCAGGAGGGGAGGAACATTCCTGCATCCCAGGCTGCAGGGAGCAGGCAGACAGTGCCACAGAGTGCCTGGCAGCCTCTCAGAGGTGGCAGCCTTGTGCCAGATTATCCTTCCCTCTCTCCCAAATTAGAAGCAGAGCGTGCCACTAGAAAGTCAGGTGAAAGCTGTCTCTCAAGGAAGGGAGAGGCTGCCTGTCACAGCACCCTGCTGGTCTGAGCACTGCCAGGAACTCCCAAAAACCCCCACAGCCCTCAGCTCCAGCCTCTGGGCTCTCCCAAACCTGCCCCGTTTGTCCTGACCCACAGCACAAACCGTGCTGGGATTTATCCACAGCACCCATTGCTCTCCTGCCATGGACACAGCCAAGGAAGCCCCTCTTGGAGGCAGAGAAATGGCAAATATTCGCAAACATTTTAAAAATAAAAATTTAAATCATTAACTAGAATTTTTTTAAAAGCTGCAAATTACAAATATTCACCCTCCCCAGCCCCAGAGCCCAAGCTGGGCAGTGCTGTATTGCACTAATAATATATAATATATATATAACACGTATATAATACACATATAATACATATATAATATAATATAATACATATATCATGTGCTACATATATGTAGTACATATAATAATACCTGTTATGTATGTATTATTAATATAATACATATATATATGTTTAGCACATGTATATATGTGTACATATATAATGTATATAATATACAATATTATATACTCTTTATATAAAAAAATATATTTTTATACACAATCTACATACAAAAATATATATTTTTATACACAATCTATATATAAAAATATATATTTTTATATTGAATGTATATATAATGTAATATAATGTAATGCATATATAATGTAATTATAGAATATAATATATATACATATACAATATATATACACTATATAATATATTTTTATATAAATACACACTTATATACTCCTGCTGACTGCAGAGGACACAAAACCACCAGCCAAGCCCCCTCTCTGCCTCAGCCACACCCATTCACACCCAAAGGTCCCCTCTGCCCCTTTTCCTGCCCCCAGCTCAGCCCAGGGCCGCCTCATCCCTGTGCCTCCCTCCCTCCCTCCCTTCCTCAGGCACCCAGCCCCCTCCCAGCCCTGCCTCTCAGCAGCCATCACGTGCATCTATTATTCAGGACAAATATCAAGTTATTCATGAGCCAAACCAGTTCTCCAGGTACTGCACCCAGCCTGACAAAATCCCTTCTGTTGGCTGCTCCCTTCCCAGCCTGAGCTCAGGGAGAGGAGAGGGGGTCTGCTCTGGCTTGGATCCCTCATTTTTGGGGGATTTGTGGTTATTCTGTGGTGGACAGGAGGAGCAGCTCTGCCTCATCACTGCCCCATGTCCCTCAGGGTCCCTCAGCTCCTGCCCACTCCCCAAATGTTGGGATCTCTGCTGCTCACAGTGACCCCAAGAAAAGTTCAAAAGTCTCTTTTCCCAGCCTGGTGCTTGAAGAAAGAGTCAGAGCTCTTCATTTCTCAGTCTCAAGGTTGTTTATTGTATCTTATCTATAAAAGAGTCACGAGTTCTTCTTATTATTCTTTCTCACCTTCTGTCTGTATCCTTTCTGCATTCTTTAGTATAGTTTAATATTCTTTTATATACTATAGTATCATAAAATAATAAATTAGCCATCTGAGTACATGGAGTCAGATTCATCATTCCTTCCTTCATCTGGGTGCTGGAATGTTGGGGGACACAAGACAGATGATGGACTTTGGACCAGGTTAACATCAGAGATTTGATAACAGGATGCCTTGGCAAAAGCAAAGGGAACTTTGAAAATTAGATCTGCATTGCAAGAAGATTCAATCCAACGGGTTTACTGGAAAAAGAAAATGCCATTAAACTCTGCAAGCAAGGTATGCATAAGTTTGTGTATGGGATTTTAACCTAATCATTGTGGTACATGTTACTACTCTCCCTGAAATAGTACATGAGTGTTTGTATCCCACAATTGTCGCTACAGGACACAAAAGAACACGAGCTCACCACCGTTCTCAAGGTGAGGAAAAAAGGGCAGTTTATTTTCTGACTCCAACATTTACAGTCTTCTAAAAGTGACAGTGGATTGGAGGATGACAGTGCCACCTCTCCAATGCCACTGGTTGAACCAACAGTCCATCAACTCTCTCCTCTTCCATAAAGGAATGCAAAACAATGAGTTACTTACAGAAAGTGTGTGAGAAAGTTCACTACAAGAATGTCAACATCAGAAGGCTTAGAAAATCTTAAAAAACCAGGGTGACCCACAATAAAATCAGATTCTGATCCCCAAGTCAGTCTCCCCATCTCTCCCCATCACCAGCACCTGGGGGACCCAGCAAACACCAGACCCACCCACTGTCACACTGACACCCTCCAGCAGCCCCAGTCCCTCACAGCAGCACTCCAGAGCATCTCAGCCCCTGCTCGGGGCCACCAGGACAAGAATCTGGACCCCAACTCATCCCTAGTGAGATCCCTGTCCCCCTGATGGTGACAGGAGTGCTGCTCTTTATTCACTGAGAGCCCGAGTGGGCCCCAAATCACGCTGGCATTATGTTATGATAATGCTGGAAGTATTATAAATGCTCTGTGTGCCAGACAAATCCTGGAGCAGGCTTCCAAATCCCCTCCAAATCCCCTCTTGTGTCTCTACATTCATCCATTCATGAAATGCAGAGCACAGCCCCAGCATCCCTCCTTCTGCTCTGGGCTCTTTCCAGCTCAATGGAAGGTGAGGCAGACTTGAGGTGTTTCTCCTGGAGTAGCCTTTTTTTAGTTTTGGTGCTTTTTTTTGTTGTTTTTTTGGTTTTGTTTTTGTTTGGTTTTTGGTTTTGTTTTTGGGGTTTTTTTGTTTGTTTGTTTTGGTTTTTTCTTCAGTTTTTTTTTTTTTGTTTGTTTGTTGTTTTTTGGTTTTTTTGCCTTTCAGGTGCCAAAGGAACCTGCAGGGCATTTAGGAATGATGTCCAGCAAGTTTGGTTTGTTTTTTTTTTTTTTTGTTTGTTTTGTTTTGTTTTGTTTTGTTTTTTTTTTTTTTTTGGTTTGGTTTGTTTTTTGTTTGGTTTTTTTTTTTTTTTGGTTTGGTTGGTTTTGGTTTTGTTTTTGGGGTTTTTTTTTTTTTTGTTTTGGGTTTTTTTGGGGTTTTTTTGGGTGTGGGTTTTTTTTTTTTTTTGCCTTTTATCTCCAGAGGAACCTGCAGGGAATTTAGGAATGATGTTCAGCAAGGAGACTGAGACAAATCCCACGGCTCTGTCTCCTGTCAGAGAGTGAAGTGTGCCTCCCTCTCCTGCTCCCTGCAGGGCCACAGGAGCAGGGAGCTCCCCTCAGCAGAGCTGCCTGGCTCCATTCTCTTTGCAAACAACCACTTGGTCTATTTTAGGGCAATTCCTTTAGATCAGATGAGCTTCACCCTGGAAATCCCTATTTTTCTTTACAGCTGAACCTACCTAAGGCAGCACCCCAATCTTCAGAGCACTGAAGCAAAGGGTTCCCCATTTTTTGGAGGTGAGCAGGCTTCTCCTCCTGAGCCTCAGCTTTCAATTCCCTCTCCGCTGCTCTTCAAGAACAGCAGAGAAATCCCTCGACAGAAGCTTAGCTCTTGTCCTGGCTTTAGGAAAACAGCTCAGATGCAGGCAGGAGGGGGATCTCGAGCATTTCCTATTTATTCTGCTGTCACAGCCAGGCACAGCGTGTTGTGTTGGCCATGGCTCACAGGGAGAGCAGAGCTGCAGGGATTTCAGAGGCACCACTGCAGCTGGGAAATTGCTTCAAGGCTCTGTGGTACCCGGGCAGGGCAGGAACAGAGGGAGAGCAACTGCACAGGTCTGTGCAGGGGAAGGAATTCCCTTGCAGCATGGAAAAATGGGTGTGGAAGCGTGCTCCAAGGTGTTTTACTGCCCAGAACTGTGCAGAATGAAGGAACTCACTTCCAGGATGGGAAAAATGGGTGTGGAATTATGCTCCAAAGTGTTTCGCTGCCCAGAACTGTGCAGAGGGAAGGAGCTCACTTCCAGCATGGTAAAAAATGAGTGTGGGAGTGTGCTTTAAAGTGTATTCCTGCCCAGAACTGTGCAGAGGGAAGGGCCTCACTTGCAGGATGGAAAAATGGGTGTGGAGGTGTGCTCTGAGGTGTACTACCACTCAGAACTATGCAGAGGGAAGGAGTTCACTTCCAGAA
This sequence comes from Molothrus ater, assembly GCF_012460135.2. Taxonomy (NCBI): domain Eukaryota; kingdom Metazoa; phylum Chordata; class Aves; order Passeriformes; family Icteridae; genus Molothrus; species Molothrus ater. The sequence goes on from NC_050499.2 coordinate 3,936,459, forward strand.
TGGAAAAATGGGTGTGGAACTGTGCTTTAAAGTGCATTCCTGGCCAGGAATAATTTTCTGAGCCTGTGAACAATGTCTTTTGGGAAGTGACACTTGGTACAGCCAAAAAACCCACAGAGGGAGAGGGATAAGGGTAGGAGGAGGGCTGAACTGGCTGAATTCCTGGGACAGGGCACCGAGAGAGCAGGATGTGCTCCCCAGCACTGGGAATTCTTTGCCCACTCTCTCATTCCCTGGGGGTGTGGAGTTCCCAGCACAGCTGGAGCAGGATGTATTCCCCAGGGACTCACTGCCAGCACTTGGGGCTGCTCCTTGTGTCTCCAGCAGGAGATGGAGATTAATGACGGGCCCCACCCCATGGTGTCTGCTCACAGAATCCCTCCTCAGCTCCTGGAGGTGAGTCCAGCCCTGATGGCCAAGCCAAACACAACAAGTCAAGGAAGCCCAACACAACAAGTCAAGGAATGCAGGAGGAAAAGGGAGAGTCCATCCTCACCCTTCAGCCCCCCTGGCATGGGTCACTCCTCCTGCCACCACAGCAGCAAAGCACGGGCAGGTGGCTGATCCAGGATCTCCACAGGCAGAGCACGAGCAGAAAACACATCCCAGAGAAAAAGGACCCACAGAGGCACCTTCCAGGGACATTGATCCCAGAAGAAGCTTTGCCTTGGAGTGGGTTGAAGCTGCTGCCTCAGGTTTTGGCTTTTATATTTTCAGGTTCTGTGCTGCTTTAGTGTGTGGGTCTGGGTTCACATCAGGGGATGCTGAGCTCTGGGCACAGAGCAGGGAGACAAAACAATTCCTGCTCCAGCTGGGCACCAAGGACAAATGATCCAAATCTCAGCCCAGGAGCACAAACACCGTGGGCTGGAGAGAGAAAAACAAGGATGGGACTGCATGGGCTGGAGCTGGAATGGGACAATGAACTGCAAGATGCAAATGGAGCAGAACTGATCCAAGGGAGAGACCTCGGGAGCGCTCGTGCATTTTGGGGCCATTTGGGTTCATCTTGGGTTCATTTTGGGACCATTTGGGTTCCTCTTGGGTTCATTTTGGGACCATTTGGGTTCCTCTTGGGTTCATTTTGGGACCATTTGGGTTCCTCTTGGGTTCATTTTGGGACCATTTTGGTTCATCTTGGGCTCATTTTGGGACCATTTTGGTTCATCTTGGGTTCATTTTGGGACCATTTTGGTTCATCTTGGGTGCATTCTGGGACCATTTTGGTTCCTCTTGGGTGCAGCCCTGGCTGGGCTCTTGTGCTTCCCAAGGTGCATCCATGGAGGCCTTTTAATAAATCCCTGCTTTATTCTTTAACTCTGCCCAGCCTCTGTTCTAGGCCAGCCTTCTCAAGGCATCAGTTTCTGGTGACCACAGCAGGACACAAGACATCAAAGCTCCCCCAAATGCTCCTCCAGCTAAACACAACTTGCAACTGCAGCCCACGGAACTTTTTGAGGCAGGAAATGAAGGCCTGCAGGAAAAGTGGAGGGTGAGGGAACCACTGAGGGCATGGCCACATAGGAAGATGCTGACCAAGGCTCACTGCATCCCCAGAGGTCAGGGATGCTGCTGAAAAGCAGCCCTGGAATCCAGGCAGCCTCTGGCACTGTTCATCCCTGCCAGAGAAAATGCACAGAAATGCAAGAAAGGACCACATCCTGTCCTCCTCTGGATTCAGATCTGCCCACTGGGTTTTGTTGGACGAACTAAAAATTGCTTTTTTTGCACAACTTTTTTTTTTTTTTTTTTTTTGAGCCAGTAGAAATAGAACAAGGGCAAGAGAGAGCAAAATCATCTCAAGAGGCAAGTCTGCAAAACCCACTGAAAAATGAAATGCAGCATTTGCCCTGGTGTTCCCTTTTTAAGACAGCTCTTGTCATTTCCCATGGCTTGTGCTGTGGCAACAGGAGAGGGCTGGAAGAGATTGAAGGGGTGGATGATGCCCTGATTTGGGTTCAGAAAGCAGCGTTTTGGCAGGGAACAGCCGGCTCTGGCCAAGGAGGGAGCGTGTGCTCACACTTTGGTCCTGGAAGGATTCTTGGTGAGCTTAGGCCAGATGTCCCCGAGGGTTGCCAGGAGGATGCAGCAGGGCTGGGGATGCTGAAACCCCACCAGCCCTGCATTCTGGGGGCACTCAGAGCCCTCCTGGCCTCCAGAGGGGCACAACTGCAGAGAATCCCCGGGAAGATGCACCACAAACGGGCAGGGAAGAGGAGATCCAGCATCGCTGAGCTTGGCTGGGCTCTGGTGGCACTGCCCTGTGCCAGCTGTGACACAGACAGGGTGACAGCCCCTGCCAGGCTTGGGGCACTTTGTGCACTCTGAGCCACCCTGATGGGTCAGGAAACTTTGGGAAGCCAGGTGGGAAAGCTCCCCTCTCTTCTCTTGGGGACTCCTGCACTGAGGGAGACCCTCATGGAGACCCTCTGGCTCTTCTGACCCAGAGAAGCCAAACATGAGGCTTGTGTCCCCTGTTCTGCACCCTGAAGCTGTCAGGGCACTGCTGGGATCCCCCCAGGAATGCCCATGGAGGGGTGCAGGAAGGGATTTGTAATCCAGCTGGAGTGGGAACGTGCCCAGAGCCAACATCACAGACTGCACGTTTCTTCCTCTGCCTTCCCCACACCCATAAATATTCAAACAGGAAAATAAAATTATTGATCAGCTGCCTTCCCATTATAGCAACAGCCACTGTCCTGCTGGCTTTGGCCATTTCCAAAGCCCCTGCCACAGAATTAACCCTGCTGGGAGAAATATTATTCCTAATTCTTGAATTCCTTCACCAGAACATCATCTACATTCCTCGAGGCTGGCACAGACACCAGAGTTTGGAGTTTCACACAGAAAGAAGATATTTTCCCCACCGTTTCCCCAGTGCCTCCATTTTCCTCTCCACACCCTTTCAGTCCCATCTCTGCCAGGCAAGCCAAGAAATCCCAGCCCTTGTGACCTTCCAGCCAAATCCTGGTGACTCCACTCACTGAGGAAGATGCTAATGGACACTAAAAAATCCGAGTGTGTGCAGAGCAGTGCAAGAGACTCCAGAGTCCCTGCCAGTCCCTCACATTGGGCCACAAACTCCCTGAATGTTCCTGCATCACTGTTCCTGCACATCCAGGCTCCTACAGGGACCGGTGGCACTCTGGGGCTCAGGATGTGTTCACACCAGTGGGGACTTCTGGGACACGTCGTTATTTCAGTAATCAAAGCAAACGCTTCCTAACCCCGTGCCAGGAGCCATCGAGCAGCCCCTGGAGGCAAGGGGAGGAGGGGAATGGGAGCAAATGGATGTGGCAGCAGCAGGATCCTGCCCGAGGCAGTGAGGGATGGCCAGGCAGGAGCTCTGCTCGCTGGGGATAACTGGGGAGGGGCTCCACAGCTGCCAACATCGGGCTCTCCTCGGGGCTTTCCCAAACATCTGGCTAAAGGCACCTCCCAGCCCTGCTTGAAGTTGTGCTGTCTGCTCTGGCTGAGAGAAATTCGGAGTTTCACGGTCAGAGACCCAGGAACTGAGTCAGAGAGAGGCCCAGCAGGGAGAGGAAAGCATAATTTGTGGGCAGCTTCATTGATCAGCCCTGACTTTCTCCCTCACAACCACTGGCTTTCATCCACTCCCACTCCACACCACAACACAGACATCCCTCCTCCCAAAGCCTTGCTCAGCCATCTCCTCTTCCCCAAGAAAAAGACAGCACTTGGGAAGATTTTCCCTTTAAGCAGCCTCAAAGTTGGCTCCCGGCGCTGCTGGCACGAATGAAAGCGATTTCAGTTCCCCCTCCTCCTGCATCCCATCCCTCTGCTGTGCTAAGAAAAGGCAGAGGATGACCAAGGGAGGGGAACAGCAACTCCGGGCGGCCTCTCACCTCCCTCCCCTAATTGTGCACGGATGCTCGGGAGGATGCGGGGCCACCGAGGGACCCCGGGGCAGCGCAGGGTCGGGAGGGCGATGCTGGGAGCTCCTGGAGCGATCCCCGGGGAAGGCAGCTCGGTGTCCTCAGGCAAAGGGGAGGCAAAGTGAATCTCCAGCACCGCAGCCCCCCGGACCCGCTCTGCGTCCTCTCACTGCGCTGGGAGGGCTGGGAAAAACCGCTCCGAGCATCTCCTGCTCCCCGCCGTGCCCTGCCCGCGGCACCCACACACACACCCTGGGCTTAAAGGACGTGTGTCCTGCTCGGCTCAGCCATGCAGCCAGGGGAGGCAGCCAGAGTTACCTTGTGAGCACAGCCGGAGCCGCCTTCTGTCTCCATCGCGGCCGGGAAGCGTCTCCCATTCATGCTCTAATCCCTGCGAACAGAGGCACGATTCAAAGCGGCTCCTCGCCCATCCAGCAACCTCCGCCTCTTTCTCTCCCCCCTTTCCGCCTCGTTTGTTGCGTCCGGCTTTGTGGTGCTTTTCTCGCTTTGTTTAGGTGTTTGGGTTTTTTTCTAAATGTTTTCTTTCTTAATCCAGGCAGCAAGCACGGCGCTGCTTCATCGCATCCCTGCCCGCGTTTCCCTCGGCCAGGAGCAGCCTCGGGGAGCTCCTCGCTGTGCTCCGGCTCGCAGCTCTGCCTTCTGCAGCCTGGCGTTCGGGGGAGAAAGAGAGCGAGCAAACAGGGAGGAGGAGGAGGAGGAGGAGGAGGAGGAGGAGGAAGAAGAGGAGGAGGAGGAGGCCAGCGGGATGCGGGAGGAAGGAGCCAGAGCGTGGCTGCTTTGTATCCAGAGCAGCGCCGGCAGCTCTGGCTGCCAGAGGAGGGGATGCTCTGGGAATGGTCTGTACCAATTGATCCCGCTCCGGCAGGGGCACCGCTCCCTGCGACAGCGGCAGCCACAGCCGGGAAAGGGCCCCGGGAGGAATTGGATCTGCTCTGCTCACCCTGAGCACAGCCCGAGCTGCGGCCGCGGGACCGGGGGGAGAGGGGATGGGATAACGGGATAATGGGGTGGGATAATGGGATGGGATGGGATATGGGATGGGATGGGATAATGGGATGGGATGGGATAATGGGATGGGATGGGACCCATGGGATGGGATGAAATGAGCTGGGGTGGGATGGGATCCATGGGATGGGATGGGATGGCATGGGATGGGATCCATGGGATGGGATGGCATGGCATGGCATGGCATGGCATGGGCATGGAGAGGCTCTGGCTGGGGAGGGGGCTCAGCATTGCTCAGAGGAAGCTCAGAAGGTGACCATGTGCTGGGTGTGAGGGTCCCCTCCAGCCCCTAGGGTGGCAGGCAGAGCTCTGCTCCACTTCCAGCTCTTCAAAGCAGCCCCCTCAGCTCCTCTCTGCCCATGCTCGTGCTGGTGGCTCCCAGCTGAGCCCAGCCAGGCTTTGGGAGCAGCGGGCAGCCCTCCTTACACCTCATCCCACTGCCCTTCCCTGCAGCACCAGCCTTCCCACAGCCCTGCTCAGCCATCCCCACCCAAGCACTGAGCACCCCCATGTCCCTCCTGGGGGCTGCCCAAGGGTCCTGGCACTGGACTAAGGGCAGCAGGAGCGTTTTCCCATGGGAAGGAGGCTCTGGATGTGCCTAGGGCTGCCCCTGAGCTGTGACATCTGCACCCAGCCCAGCAGGCAGACAGGACCTGTGTGTGACCTCTATCCGTGCACAGAACCACAGGGATGCTCCCTTCCTCCTTGGGGATCACTTGGAGGAGGCAGAGCTTCAGGGGACAGGGAGAGCAAAGGTCTCATCTCCTGATCCTGCTCAGCAGGCTGAGCACCACAGTGAGTGTGTCTCCAAATGGCAGCTGGGCAGTTTAACCTGAGCCAAAAGTCACTGCTGAGCTTGGGGATGAGGCACCTTTCACCTGTCCTGAGCTGCTTCCAACCACATCACTCCTCTCCAAGTACCCCCATTTATCTCTCCCTGTTCCACAGTGGACGTGCACAGATCCACGGATCCTCCCCTGCTGCTCCCTCTCTGTAAGGTTACAGTGCCATGGAAACCTGTAGGTATAGACAGATTTACTTTTGCTTTACCAAAAAAGGAAGAACAAAGTAAAAAAAAAAAACAAAAACAAAAGCCATCATTCTGGTGACTGGGGAAAGCTGGAGTACACAGAGATCTGGGATCCAGAGCATGGAGCAGCCTCAGGGATCTTCACCAGGGATTCCCACCATTTTCACTGGATCTTTTGATTTTGAACCCACAGCATTCAGACTCCAGCTTTCACCTGTGCATCTCCAGGCGATGCAGAGATTTCTGCTGAGAAGTTTGGAAATCCAAACATCACCCACAAATGATCAGGCCCACTGACAAAGCCCAGCTGCGCCCTCTGAGGCACAGGGATTCCCACATTCCCTATTCCTGCAGTGGGGTGAGCTGGAGGGCTCCACACCCCTGCCTCAGGTGGAAATGAGCTTTGCTGGGCCTGGGCTGGACAAAGCAGGCAGATGATGCCTCCAGACCAAGGTGATGCTGGAAGGAAGGAGCTTTAAGCAGCCTCTCCCTGCAAGCTGCACCTACTCTGTGGAACAACAGGATGAACAAGGACTGCCAGCCCAGAGTCCTTCATGCACAGCCAGGCAGCTCCTGCTCCTGCAAAACACAGCAGCTCCTGCAATCAAAAGGAACGTGGCCTTTTTTTGTCCTTGGTCTCATTTTCTGCAAGGTACCTAGGGAGAGATCAGCTCCAAAGACTCCTTGCCTGGGAATTTTGTGCCAGCTCAGCTAGTACTAAGGGTTTCACTGAGCTCCATGTCTATTAAAAATGCATAATGTCCACTTATATCAAAAGGGTGGATTCAGACCCAGTGCTTTTCCAGCATGTCCCAGGCTGTTATGGCATGCTGGAGATGGATAGAAGCGATCTGTCCCTTGAGGCCCATATCAGAATGAGAAAAGGGCAAATTCAGTGAATATTTCAGGGGAAAAAAAATGAGAAGAGCCATAAAAATGCTCCTGCCACAAAACCTAAACACATCAAAATTCAGGGGGGAGGGGAAGGAGATGTGCTACACCTGAGATTTATAAAATTATGTGTGAGCAGTAAGATTTCAGGCTGAGTCCTGCACCAGAGCCTCAGAAGACTCACAAAGGTGGAAAACATTGGGAAAAGTATCGAGGAAGCTCAGGAGGGACACAGAGAGGCATTGCTTCATCCCTGTGGACAAAAATCCCAGCGTGACACACCCAGAGCTGCTCCTGGTGATCAGAGCAGCAGAACAACCATGCAAAAACACTGCCCTGACATTTCCCAAGGTTGTCCCTTTGAACCTGCACATATCCACTTGTCTGCACACTGCATGGGGCTGTGCCACGCTCCCCTGGGCCAAATTCCAGGAGAGGGAATGGGAGGAGAGGCTCAGGCGGTCCTGCAGGATCCTGGGATCATGGGGGGAAATCTTTGCCTGGATCCAGGAGCTTCAGGGAGGATGTGAGTCTGGAAGAGGCAGCATCGCTGTTGACAGCAGTGTGTATAAACAGAGCAGCATTTCCCTGCTCCCTCTCCCTTCTTATTATAGCACAGAACACCCCGAGTAAAACACATACACACAACAATCCACTATAAAAGGAAAACAAAGCCCGGAGCGTGAGTGCGCACACGCAAACACAGAGACACTGCTGGAGAGCACAGCACACATCCAATACCTTAAATGTCATTTTTTTAAATATTAATGCTGTGCTTCTGGCTACGTTTATGTAAGGTTTGTTTCCACAGGGCTGGAGGCACGTGCAAACCTAAAGGAGACACTCCTAGCCCCACACCCTGCACTGCCCCAGCCACCCTGGGGCTCAGGGCTCAGTCCTTGACCCTGCTCTGTCTTGCCCTTCCCAACTCCACAGCCAGGCAGCAGCAGGGCCAGGGCAGGCTCGCTCCCTCCAGGCTTTTTTCCTGTGAGGAAGCAGAGCTGCAGCTCCCTGCTCTCCTCGCCCTGTGTTTGCCATCTGGCAGTGCTGGGAGTGTCTGTGCTCGGAGCCAGGCATGGACAGGAGTGGTGCCTCTCTCCAGTGAACAACCAGCTCATCAGCCAGGGCTGTGAGGGGCGAGGGAACAGCACCAGGGCCAGTCCTCAGTAAATAGCAGGGTATGTGTCTTAGTTTGAACACACAGGTGTCTGCTAAGGAAGGCAGGAGCCCCCCCTAAAATGGAAAATGTAAACCCCCTCCATCTGAATTTCATAAATTTTAAATTAAGGGGGGGCACTCAGGCAAAAAAATGGGAGCAGGAATAACAGTTCTTTAATAGGGAAAAAAAAAAGATAAATAAACAATGCAGTAATTAAACCAACACTGCCAGAGTCAGAACCCAGCCTGACACCCTGTGGGTCAGGCTGTTGGCAGCAGAACCATTGGAATTGTGGCTCAGCCCTCCTGCAGTGTCAGGGCTGGTTCTGCTGGAGCAGGGATCCTGGAGAAAGGTGCAGTCTCTGCCTCTGAAGATCCAGGGCAAGAGGCAGCTGCTGTTCCTCTGGGGAATCCAGTGCAGAAGCCGTGCTGGTGTTCCAGAATCTCCAGATTATATCCAGGTAGGAATGCTTGGCTGATGTTCCAGAATCTCCAGATTATATCCAGGTAGGAATGCTTGGCTGGTGTTCCAGAATCTCCAGATCATATCCAGCTAGGAATGCTTGGCTGGTGTTCCAGAATCTCCAGATTATATCCAGGTAGGAATGCTTGGCTCCTCCCTCTGGGCTCACATCTCCCAATGGGATGCTGCAGTTCTTATCAGCCATGCAGGGACATTCCGTAGCTGTTATCAGCAGGTGTCTCCCAGAGGGAGGAGTGATTGTGGAAGAGATAAGGCAAACTGCCCACTGAGCAGAAGCCAGCTGCCATACAGATGGCAAACGGAAGACAATGTGCTTGGCAATCCAGGACAGTATGCTTCAGCAGGGCACACACAGACACGGGGCTGGGAGCAGCTGGAGAGATCCCTGACTGCATCTCACCTGGCTGTCAGCCTCTGCTGCTGCCCCAGCCACAGCTTCACACCCCAGCAGCACTGCCTCCTCTTCCTCCCCTCAGGGAGTTTCCCCAGGCCATCGTCACCTTGTGGTGCAGGACTGGAGACAGGGCTGCCTGCAGAAACAGGAGAGCAGTGGCATGGGCCAGATGCTGAAACCCAGCCCTGAGCTCCTCAGACCCAGCCCTGAGCTCCTCAGACCCAGCCCTGAGCTCCTCAGACCCAGCCCTGAGCTCCTTAGACCCAGCCCTGAGCTCCTCAGACCCAGCCCTGAGCTCCTCAGACCCAGCCCTGAGCTCCTCAGACCCAGCCCTGCCCTTGGTTCAAAGGGACAGCCTTGGGAAATGCCAGGGCAGTGTCTTTGTAAGAAATGTCAGAGCAGTGTGTTTGCATGGTTGTTCTGCTGCTCTGATCACCAGGAGCAGCTCTGGGTGCCTCATGCTGTAATTTTCATCCAGAGGGATGGAGCAATGCCTCTGTGGGTCTCTGTGTCACTTGATGGTCCCTCTCACCTGCATGACAACCCAGAGGTTGTGGGAGGAAAATAATGCCAAATTCTTTGGCAAACTAACACCACTGCCCTTCTTCCCACAGTGTTTGTAGCTGCTCATACCCAGAAATCAAACTAACAAATTGTGTTCACCCTCCATCCCACCAAACCCCCCAGCCCAGTGTTTATGGTGCTCCCTTCAACCCTCCCAGTCCCTCCCACTCTCTGGGACAGATCCTTGCTCCTGCTTTGGTTGTCATTTTCACCCTGGGCAAGAACACCCTTCAACAAGCACCTGCTGTGCTGGCTGTCCTCATAACCCTAACCCTGTTACTCACCAAGGGCCACAGACCAGCAGGCTCAGGACAGGCAGACAGACATTCCCCACTTTCTTCCCCAGCACCAGGGAGGAGCTGGCCACCCCTGCAAAGCTCTGGAAGTGGATGGAGGAGGTTTCTGTTCCCTGATCTGTGGGTGCAGCTCTCAGGATGCTTCACAGCAGCGCACAGCACGTTCAGGAGCAGGTGAGAGGCAGAGAAGAGCAGAGGAGCCGTGGTGCTGGATCAGCAGGTGGTGCTCTCCCCTGCAATCCAGCCCCAGCCTGGCATTTCCCACCAGGATTTCCTCCAGTGAAGGCACCTCAGCCCAACACAAACCCCCTGTTCCCTGCCCTGCTGAGACTCCGAGCCTGCAGAGCTCAGAGCCCGGGGGATGAGAGCTGTGCCTGGGGCTCCCCATGGACAGAGGGATTTATGGTCTCCTCAAGCCAGGTCTCATAAGCCCTTGGAGATCTGTATCACACCCAAGATAGCTCAGCTACCTTAGATGGCATAAAATCAGCAGGATGGCTTTTGTGGTAGCATTGGAAACAGAAAAGTTTTAATAAAAGGCAGAATAACAAAACTCTTTACAAAGAAAACCCGAGCCAGGTGAAAGAAGTTCTTGGCCCTGGTAAAGCACCCCACAAAAGCCATTAGTTTATTTGTTCTTTTATTTTTCTAATAAATTGTTTTTTGGCTCTTGTCCAACTGGCTCCTTCTGAAACATGGAGTCAGATCCTCGTCTCTTCCCTCATCCTCAGACCCCTGTGAACACGGTCACAGGGTGGGACGGTCGGGACGGACGGAGATGAGAGATCTCTGCAGCCAGGGCTGGGAACTTGGGGTTTATTGCAAAGGGCCTGGGTGCAGGGCCCTGCTGGGAGCTGCCAGGCACAGCTCAGAGCAGGCCTGAGAGAAGACAGGGGAGAGGATGAGAGGGTGAGAGAGTAAAAAGATAAGGGAGCAAAAGTGTAAGAGAGTAGAAGGGCATGAGAGTAAAAGGGGTAAGAGAGCGAGGTTCCCGTTACAACACCATAAATCTTCTGTGTTGAATATTCTAATTCTCACTAACCAATCTAGTACAAAATACAAATCCTACAGCATTTCCATACAGCCTATAAGAATCATTACATCACCATCCTGTGTTACATTTTAAACCCTACAAACTCCTCTTTGGGCCCCTTCTGCCAAGCTGTAGGGTCTGCTCTGACCCTTGGGCCTGCCTGCAAGCAGAGGGTGTTGTTCCATCAAAAGGGGATCACCTTCAGCAGCCACACCATTGTTTTCCAGTTGTTCAGTAACTGAGGGATCTCAAAGCTTGCTTTCATTTCAATCTCACTTATAGTTTCCATGTTCTCAAAATCTTTTCCCAGACAATCATATTGATAAGGCTTTCTTGTTTCATCTTCCCCAACAGTGGGTGTGCTGAGACAACTCCAAATGGGGACCTCAGGATGATAAAAGTCACAGACTCTTTGTTTTTAGGGGTCAGCAGCCCGTCCAAGCCTGCATCTCTCCTTCCCTCAACACTCCAGCTGGGCTGTTGGCTCATCCTCTGCCCCATTTCCTGCCCTGCTGTCCCCACATTTCCCACCACTGCTTCTCCAGGCAGTTTTGCCTCTAACTGAGAGAGAACCTTCTTCAAGAGCAGCTTGTGACACTCTGGGATTGCAACACAATGAACTGATAAAGCAAGACATAGAAGCGCATAAATAATCATAATATCTCATGTCCCAAGATCACACACGCAATTTAGATTCTTTCTTCGTGTCCCATTTATAAATATTCATTTCAGAGATGTTTTAAACCAACGGAGCCTGATACAGAACTGCTCCAAAAGCTCCAGCCTGGCTTTCCCAGGCTGTGTGGAGAGACTGCACCTCTTTGCAGCCTCACCTCATCCTGGCAGGGTGAGCACAGATCTGCAAATATCCACAGAGAGTGTGAACCAGCTCCTGAGGCAGGCATGTCCCTGCCATTCCCTGCTGTTAACCTTGTTAGGAAAATTCACCCACAAACACCAGAGGTTGGTGTCCAAAAAGGAGACAGAGCAGTCCTTTGGCTTTATTCCAATCAAGGCAGAGGCCATGGGCCATTCCCCTGGGGTCTCTCCAATTTTTGGAGGACGCAGCCTCCTTTTTATCCCAATTTCCCAGCCACATTTCCCTTCTCTCTTTCCCCATTGTCTGAGGTACTTGAGAGGTTCAGACTTCCCAAAACACCTGATACCAAAGATTCCCCTCTAATGTATAACCCTGCCTTTTCATTTTTAATTCTTATGGAATTTAGGGATTTTTCCTCCCCATTGTTTCTTTCATCTTTCAATATCCAATTTCATTGATCAGCAAACTACAGTTTATTTGTAAAAGCAAATCTCTTTTTCCATTCATCGCTCAGTGGAATCCTTCCCATTGTTTCATTTATCTGGTTTTGTCTACCAGCAGCCCCACAGCTGGTTTGGAAAGACAAATCCCTCATTCCTCTCAACCTCCAGCTCCAAACTCTTATGTGACAACACAGCAATCACGTCACCCTGTCTGGCTTTACCAAGCTGCCACTAAACAAAATCACTGGGATGTATTAAAAAAAACCTGTTGTGTTCATGCCTGGAAAAGAAAAATTAGTATGCAAACAGTGACAAATCCTCTGATGGTCACATTTATGTTTTTATCATGTAGTTAATCAGGAAGGAGTGTGTTCAGTTTAGATACAGCTCCACACTTTGCCTCTCTAATCCGAATCCCAGAAGGGCCTTATAAAACCATAATCTGCAATGCAAAACTGCAAAGCATATGGGAGTGTCTATAGATTTTCCAAATCACCTGTGCCCTAATTTAATATGAATAACAATTAGTTTACTCTTATCAGTTAATTGTGCCCCTTGTGGATTCAGCAACACTGCATCTCGTCACCGAGCTTTGTCTGAACAAACTTTAATTACACTGCCTCTGCCCAGCCCTGCTCCAGGCTCAGGAACAAAGGTGAAACTGCTGCCAAACAAACAGCCCACCACAGAGAGGGGAGCCTGCAGGGTGCTCCTGGAGAGGGGCAAGCAGGGCAGCCAGGGGTTAACAGCAGGGAGTGACTCCATCCCTCCAGCTCCCACAGGATCCCAGAGCACCCCAGAGCATTCCAGAGCACCCCAGAGCAGCTCCCACAGCATTCCAGAGCATCCCAGAGCATTCCAGAGCACCCCAGAGCAGCTCCCACATCCCAGAGCAGCTCCCACATCCCACAGCATCCCAGAGCACCCCAGAGCAGTTCCCACAGGATCCCAGAGCACCCCAGAGCAGCTCCCACATCCCAGAGCAGCTCCCACAGGATCCCAGAGCACCCCAGAGCAGCTCCCACAGGATCCCAGAGCATCCCAGAGCAGCTCCCACAGCATTCCAGAGCATCCCAGAGCATCCCAGAGCAGCTCCCACATCCCAGAGCAGCATTCCAGGGCAGCTCCCACATCCCACAGCAACCCACATCATCCCAGAGCAGCTCCCAGACCCCAGAGCAGCTCCCAGAGCATCCCAGAGCATCCCAGAGTATCCCAGAGCAGCTCCCCCATCCTAGAGCAGCTCTCACATCCCAGAGCAGCATTCCAGGGCAGCTCCCACGTCCCACAGCAACCCACATCATCCCAGAGAAGCTCCCACATCTCAGATCATCCCACATCATCCCAGAGCATCCCAGAGCAGCTCCCACAGCATCCCAGAGCAGCTCCCACACCCCAGAGCAGCTCCCACAGCATTCCAGAGCATCCCAGAGCAGCTCCCACACCCCAGAGCAGCTCCTAGAGCATCCCAGAGCAGTTCCCACATCATCCCACATCATCCCAGAGCATCCCAGAGCAGTTCCCACATCATCCCAGAGCACCCCAGAGCAGCAGCACCAGGAGCCAGCCCCAGGCAGCACTGACCGCTCTCCTTGCCTATCCCCACTCCAAGCTGTGCCTCCCAGCCCTGGGCAGCACCACCAGAGGATTGGAGAAAGGCTCCATTCCCCTGGGGTGCTGTGATGGGCAGAAGATTAAGAACCCCCCTGGCACTGGGATCCTTTTCCCAGCAGAAGATTGATGAACCCAGGCACTGGCATCTTTTTTTCCCGTAGAAGATTGAGATCCCAGGCACTGAGATTCTTTTTCCAGCAGAAGATTGAGATCCCAGGCACTGGGGTCCTTTTTCCAGCAGAAGATTGAGATCCCAGGCACTGGGGTCCTTTTTCCAGCAGAAGATTGAGATCCCAGGCACTGGGGTCCCTTTTCCAGCTCTGCTGTGGATCCAAAGCCAGGCACATAAATCCCAGCTGCTTCCTCAGCCCTGGCATTGATGGAGGTGATGGGCTGTGCCCAAACCCACTCATCCAGCACTGGGGGACCAATCCTGCCCTGCAAACACCACCACTGCCCCCAGAAATGTCCCAGCATTTACCTTTGGCACGGGAAATGTGTTTTCTTTTCGAATTTCCCCCTGAGATTCATCCGACAGCACAAAAAGAGCAGATTGAGGACGGCTGTTCCTACTCCCATTTCAAACCCTGCAGGGTTTTGCACACACACAGGCCTTCAATCTCAGTTACACCATCACCTTGGCAGCAAAACGTTGCCTTTGCACAGCAGAGGATGCAGCTACAAACCCTTTGGCAGAGCTGCAGGAACAGGCCTGCAGCGAGGCAGAGAGAGCCTGTGGAGTGAGGAATGCTCCATCCTGCTCCTTTCTGCCCAGGAATGCTCCCATCCTGCTCCTTTCTGCCCAGGAATGCTCCATCCTGCTCCTTTCTGCCCAGGAATGCTCCCATCCTGCTCCTTTCTGCCCAGGAATGCTCCATCCTGCTCCCTTCAGCCCAGGAATGCTCCCATTCCCACTCCATTCTGCCCAGGAATGCTCCCATCCTGCTCCTTTCTGCCCAGGAATGCTCCCATCCTGCTCCTTTCTGCCTGGGAATGCTCCCACTTCCCTCTATTCATCCCAAAATGCTCCCATTCTTCTCCTTTCAGCTAGGAATGCTCCACTCAGCCCAGGAATCCTCCCATCCCAATCCGTTCAGCCCAGGAATGCTCCCATTCCCACTCCATTCAGACCAAAATGCTCCCATCCTGCTCCTTTCTGCCCAGCAATGCTCCATCCAGCCCAGGAATGCTCCCATCCTGCTCCTTTCACCTCAGAATGCTCCCATCCTGCTTCTTTTTGCCCAGGAATGCTCCCATCCTGCTCCCTTCAGCCCAGGAATGCTCCCATCCTGTTCCATTCACCCCAGAATGCTCCAATCCTGCCCCTTTCACCCCAGAATGCTCCAATCCTGCCCCTTTCACCCCAGAATGCTCCAATCCTGCCCCTTTCAACCCAGAATGCTCCCACCCCTCCATTCAGCCCAGGAATGTTCCCATCCTGCTCCCTTCAGCCCAGGAGTGCTCCCATCCTAATCCTTTATGCCCAGAATGTTCCCATTCTCCTTTCTACCCAGGAATGCTCCCATCCTGCTCCTTTCACCCCAGAATGCTCTCATCCTGATTAATTCAGCCCAGGAATGCTCCCATCCTTCTCCCTTCAGCCCAGGAATGCTCCCATCCTGCTCCTTTATGCCCAGAATGTTCCCATTCTCCTTTCAGCCCAGGAATGCTCCCATCCTGCTCCTTTCTGCCCAGGAATGCTCCTATCCTGCTCCTTTCACCCCAGAATGCTCTCATCCTGATTAATTCAGCATAGGAATGTTCCCATCCTGCTCCTTTCTGCCCAGGAATGAGCTGCTGAAGCCACAGAGGGTGAGCACCTTCCCCTCCTTGCAGAGGAGCCTCCCCCATCCCGCTGCTGCTCCCTCTCCCCAAGGGCTTTCACCATCACTGGGCTTTGGTGAACGTCTCTGCCTCTCCACCAGCACCAAATCCTGCAGATTTTCACCTGCCAGCCCTCAGGGCAGGTGTACAAGGAGGATTCTCCATAATCTGTGCTGATCCCTGCTCCTGCCCAGCCCTGAGCAGGGATCAGAGGGACACTCACCCTGCTCGAGGCAGGGAATTCATTCCCTGCCACATCAAAAATGCTCCTCACCCTTCTGCTGCCTGACCTCTGCTCCTCTCCAAAATGGGATCTCTCCACCCTTAGCGAGGAATCAGCTGCTGTGAATACTTAATTGCATTTATTGCACTCCTGTAATTGTTATCATGACCTTTCTGTGGACTGTTTGGATGTGCCTCTCACCAGGTCATTATTTCTGAGCCGTGGGCTCCAGAGGAACAGAAACATTAATCTGCCACAGACAGCAGATCCAAAGCTCATGGAGTTTGATCTCTCCTGGAGGCCACAAGCCAGGCCAGGCTGAGCTCTGGAATTCTGGCAATGCCCTGAAATCCCTGATTTTTCCCAACAGTTCCTCCCACCTCTCTTGCTGATCCCCTCAGCAGCTTAGCAAGCAGCACAGCAAAAGCAACCGAATCACAAACCTTAAATTTGGCCAAGAGCAAGTGGAGCAGAGTGAGTGAGGAGCCCAAGCTGCTGTGGCCAGGGTAATTCTGCAGGCAGCATTAGCAGAGTGAGTCACTCCCCCAGCTAATTCCCAGCTAAAGAGAAAAATCAGGCTTTGATTCTCCACGAAGGTACAAGCAACACCACTCTCGGGTTCTGAGCTGTTGGAATGGCTCCTGAGGTATTAAAAAGTCTCTTTTTTTCCCAGCCCCGCGCTTGAAGAAGAAGTTGGGATTCCTCAGCTCTGCTTTTCAAGGTTGTTTATTTGCTCTTATCTGTTCCATTCTCTCTCTGACCTGCTGAGATCTGTCCAGCAGGTCGGGTTGTGGCACAGTCCCTGCCCTTGGGGTGGTGTTGGCTTTTTATACTAAAAACTGCCTGTACTTATTTACCATAACTTCCCAATCACCTGTGTTAGACAATGAGCTTCTACTCTAAACCAATCCCAAAGTGCCACCATCACAGCAGAAGATGAAGAACAAGAAGGAGAAGGAGAAAGGCAGAACACACCCAAATTCCTCCATGTTGCTTCTTGAACTCCCATTTTAAATCCCCAAAATTCTACTTTTTCACCCTGCGACAAATTCACTGTCATTCTATTCAAACCCCTGTGGCTTGTAACTCTTCACACAAGGTTGGGAATTGTTTCCATGGGTTACAATCAAAGGCACAGGTGGTTCTGACTCCCTGCCAAGGTCTCTGAGTCCCCTGCCAAGGTCTGGAGCCCTCCAGGGCAGCCAGAGGAATTTCCACCCAAATCCCTCCATCCTGCCTCCTGAACCCCCATTCTAAAAACCCCCAAATTCTACATTTTCACCCCGTGATAAATTCACTATCATTCTACTCAGACTCTTGTGGCTCACACAAAGTTGGGAACTGTTTCCATGGGCTAAAATCCAAGGCACAGGTGTTTGTGACTCTGTACCAAGGTCTCTGAGCCCCCTGCCAGGGTCTGGAGCCCTCCAGGGTAGCCAGAGCAATGTCCTGGGTTCCAACCCACCACCTTTGCACTTCTCATTTCTGCTCCAAGCCGTCCCACACAGCACCATCCAGACATGGAAGCACCAAGAGAGAGCAGGAGCTGCCTTTGACCACCTCATTCTCCTCAGAACAAAGCCATGGCCCAGGCAGGGCTGCTTTGGCTGAAGCTGGGAATAGAAACCCAACAAAAGCTCCTCCTGGCAGCTTTGGCAGCGCTCATGCAGGGCTGACAGCCTCACCCCGTAAATAAATTGCTCCTGGATGAGAGGAGCCATCTCATCCATCTCAGGTGCTGCCAACCACTGCTGGCCTTTCTGAGAGACTGCACTGGATTAGGGAGCTGTTTAAATGGCCACCAGCTCACCAAAGAGCCTTTTCATAAACAGAAATGGAACATTTGTTAAGCTGTTGTGGCTGCCCCATCCCTGGAAGTGTTCCAGGCCAGGCTGGACAGGGCTTTGAGAAGCCTGGAACAGTGGAAACTATCCCTGCCCATGGCCTTCCAACCAAAACCATTCTGTAACTGGCTGAATTTCTGATCATTGACAACCCTTTCCTCTTTCTTTCCCAGTCTCCCAGCTACTCATTCCTGTCTAGAAAGAGAGGGACAAAAAAGTGAGAGAATGTCAGGGTTCCTCTGAGAGCAGAGCCCACTCCAGGGAGGGACTGCCCAAGTCCTGGCAGGAAGGAACCCTCAAAGCCTGGAGCAGGGACAGCAACCTCATTCCATCTTCACTGATGGCACTGATGCCTTTTGGGCTGCCTAAAAACAGAGGCCAGGCAACATTAAGAGAATAAAAACAGTTCTATTTATTGAAGGGCCTTCAGGTACATTTAGAGCAGAAAAAACCCACCCTAAAATGGACAATGGGTCACAGGTTTCACACTTTTGTAAGTTTGGTCCATTTGCATTTTGGGGGTGAATCTGCCAATTCCAGCTTCAGCTGATGAAGTCATTGACCCCAGGTTTGCTGCCCCCAACTCCCTTTTGTTCCCATCTCTGGGCCTGAGGCAGTGAGGTGTCCAGAAACACACCTGGATCAAGCAGAACCACACCTGGATCAACCAGAACCACATCTGGATCAACCAGAACCACATCTGGATCAAGCACAGGGGCCTTTGAGCCCAGAGCCACTCCTGGAATCCTTCCTGAGGGCAGGCTCTGCATCCACACACACACAGAGCTGTTCCAGGCCCATCCCTCACCTCCACAGCCTGGCCCCCGGTGGGATGGGTTCCCTGGGGCACAAGGGGATGGAAGGAGCAGCCAGGGCCCGTCAGGAGGCATCAGGCTCAGGGCTGTCCCCTGCACTCAGCTCCATCCTGTGCTGCTTCCCAGCTCTGAACAAACCCTGTCCACTCTCCCTGAGCAGGGCCTGCCTGCCCTCGGGCGACACTCAGGGCTTCATTTCCTAAATGCTCTCGTTATTATTTCATGGGAAGCCAGCTGGAGGCCAGGCTGGGTGATGTGGGCCTGCTTTTCAGGCAAAGTGCTGGCTGGAAGGGCAGCACAGCAATCCTGGGAGGGAAGGAAAAGACTGGGAAGTGTCCAAAAGCCTGGGATAGAGGATGGAGCCTCTCCTCTCCTCTCCTCTCCTCTCCTCTCCTCTCCTCTCCTCTCCTCTCCTCTCCTCTCCTCTCCTCTCCTCTCCTCTCCTCTCCTCTCCTCTCCTCTCCTCTCCTCTCCTCTCCTCTCCTCTCCTCTCCTCTCCTCTCCTCTCCTCTCCTCTCCTCTCCTCTCCTCTCCTCTCCTCTCCTCTCCTCTCCTCTCCTCTCCTCTCCTCTCCTCTCCTCTCCTCTCCTCTCCTCTCCTCTCCTCTCCTCTCCCTCATTTAGGGCCAGGCTGAGTTTTGGAGGTACCAATTTCAGCCTCAGAGCAAGGCACCCAATAAATGAATAATGGGAAAGTCAGCAGCAGCTCCAGGTTGAGTTTGCACAGACATTTGCACTTGAAGCAGCCTCAAATCCCTCTATTCACCCTTCCCTGACTGATTCCAGCATCCAAACTCAGCGCAGCACTGAGGACAGGGAACCATCCCATGCAAACAAAGAGAAATATTAATTTATATTTGCAGATGACTTTTTAAAGTGTCTATGAAATACTCCTCTGCTATCCCACTTCTTTTAGCTCTCCCCTGGCTAAAGCCCCAGCCACACACTCCAGCTGAGCCCAGGCTGCATCTCAGGCAGCAGAACTGAGCACAAAAGTTTTATTTCTTTGATTCTAAGACTAAAACAGCTCAGGACACCTCTAAGAGTTGGAGGCACAGCTCATCAGCTTCCACTGAAAAAGGAAAGACCAAATATGTGATACCTGTCCTTAACTGCCACTCCCTGTCCCACAGCAGTGTCCCAGAGCTGACTCTCTGTCCTCACCCTACAGCTGATACCTGCCCCAAAGCAGTGTCCCCAGGGACCCCAAAGCAGTGTCCCCAAGGATCCCAGAGCTGTGGATCCCTGTCCTTTCATACAGCTGGCACCTGTCCCTAATTGCCACTCCCTGTCCCACAGCAGTGTCCCCAAGGACCCAAAGCAGGGTCCCCAAGGGCCCCAGAGCTCTGGATCTCTGTCCTTTCCTACAGCTGATACCTGTCCCAAAGCAGTGTCCCAAGGACCCCAAAGCTGTGTCCAAGGACCCCAAGCAGTGTCCCCAGTGTCCCCAGAGCTGTGGCTCTCTGTCCTTGCCCTACAGTTGATACTTGCCCCTAATTGCCACTCCCTGCCCCACAGCAGTGTCCCCAGTGTCCCCACAGCAGTGTCCCCAAGGATCCCAAAGCTGTGGATCTGTCCTTGCCCTACAATTGATACCTGTCCTTAATTGCCACTCCTTGCCCCACAGCAGTGTCCCCAGTGCCCCCACAGTAGTGTCCCCAGTGTCCCCAGAGCTGTGGCTCCCTGTCCTCACCCTGGAGCTGATACCTGTCCCAAAGCAGTGTCCTAATGACCCCACAGCAGTGTCCCCAGGGATCCCAAAGCTGTGGCTCCCTGTCCTTGCCCTACAGATGATACCTGCCCCTAACTTCCACTCCCTGCCCCACAGCTGTGTCCCCAGGACCCCAGAGCTGTGTCCCCAGGACCCCAGAGCTGTGTCCCCAGTGTCCCCACAGCAGTGTCCCCAGGGATCCCAAAGCTGTGGCTCCCTGTCCTTGCCCTACAATTGATACCTGTCCCTAATTGCCACTCCCTGCCCCACAGCAGTGTCCCCAGGACCCCAGAGCTGTGTCCCCA
The DNA here is from genome assembly GCF_012460135.2 of Molothrus ater. Classification (NCBI taxonomy): domain Eukaryota; kingdom Metazoa; phylum Chordata; class Aves; order Passeriformes; family Icteridae; genus Molothrus; species Molothrus ater. Next base: position 3,956,829 of record NC_050499.2, read on the forward strand.
GGACCCCAGAGCTGTGTCCCCAGTGTCCTCACAGCAGTGTCCCCAGGGATCCCAAAGCTGTGGCTCCCTGTCCTTGCCCTACAGCTGATACCTGCCCCTAACTGCCACTCCCTGCCCCACAGCAGTGTCCCCAGTGTCCCCAGAGCTGTGGCTCCCTGTCCCTGCCCCCCGGCTCAGGTTGGTGGCCCTGGCAGTGGCCCTGGCCAGCGCTGCTGGCACTGCCAGCTCCCAGCTGTGGCAGGAGCAGCCCTGCTGGGCACAGCCGTCTGAGCAGCCCCTCCAGCACCGTTTGTTATTCACATGCTCTGCCTGCTAATTGCTTTGTGAGACGGGCACGGAGCAGATGAGGAGCAGAATGCAGCTCCTGACAAATTCCCTGGCGCTGTAAATACCACTCACCTTGCTGTAAACAAGGAAATGCTAAAAGAGAAGGAAAGCTGGAAAGGCAGAGCACAGAGAACAGGAAAAAAAATGAAAGAAATCTCAAGCTTCTATGGTTCAAGGCAGCCTGCACAGGGGTGAGGACCCCAATTTATTTGGTGTTTCACTCCAAAGGCACCTGGGAGCCCCTGGGGAGCTCATGCTAATGCCAGCACGGCCACAAACCATTCCAGCAGAGCTGATTAGTGCCCAGCAACCTCTTTGTCTTGCTGAAGATACCCCAAATCAAGGTCTTCCAGCAAGGCTCGCTGCCTTCAGAACTAAATCCTAAAAAATGGGAGCAAGGCAAGGTTTTAAAACAAAGCAAAGGACTTTATTTCCTTCAGGCTCTGAGGTTCTGCATCTCCCAGTGCACCAGCCCCACCACAGAACCAAGGATCTGCTGCCTCTTTGCAGGTGTTATGTCTCTGCTATTTTAAGGAAAATATAATTTGCTCTTAAAGGTAATGAGATTTAAAATTAATAAACTCGGGGCTTTAAGCTCTCTGGGCTGTGAATCCACAGGCAGCACTTTTAACACACTTCCAGATTTCTCCTGAACAGCCACGAGGCCTTGAAACTTTTTTAAACCCAAAATTTCAAGGTTCTCACATTTCCAGGAGCAGGGGCTCTATGGGGAGACATCAAATACCAACAGATTCACAAGCACGTGGCAAAAATTGGTGTATAAACAGCTGGAATTGGTGACTAAACCCTCGTGCAGTGATAGGGTCCAACAGTGTGAGTCATCCCAGCCCAGAGGAAAAAACATTTCAGGTCTAGATGGAGAAGAAATACAAACCCAGCTCTCATTCTTTGGGGATAGAAGGTGCTGGAAACCCTAAAAATGTAGGGGTGACGGGTAGGATGGTCAGGATGGACAGAGAGAGATCTCTGAAGCCAGGCTGTGGAATTTGTGGTTTATTGCAAAGGGCTTGGGTGGAGCTGCCAGCCACAGCTTGGAGCAGCCCCAAAGAGGAGCCCCAGAGAGGTGGGAAGTTCCCATTACAATACAATAAATCTTCTTCTGTGCTGAATATTGTGAGAGACAACTGCTCACTGTGAAAATTTAAAGAGGTTTATTAAACCTTAACAAAAATACAACAAAGGACTACACAAGGAAGAAGCTGCAGCTCTGGGAGCTGCCCCTCGTGCACAGCACATGGCCAGTTCATGTTCAAGATGGGTGCTCAGGCTTTTATACCCCTGGGGTTGCATCAGCCAGCCCTGGCCCCTCCCAAGGTCTGTCACTCAGCTCTTCTGTGCCATTTATCAGTGCAAACTGCTTTCTTGTCACTGCATTGGAGCTCAGGTGGTGCCATGCCCACCCCCTGAGCCCCCCCAAGCTTTTCCATTCCCACCTGCCCCAGGTAAGGGACACCTGTGCAGCTTCTTTGTACCTGTCCTGGACAGCCCAGGCTGTCTGATGGCAGCAACACAGGGGGAAAGGAACCATGGGGAGAGCAGAGGCCATTTAAACTGCAATAACATAACTGTACATCACTAAAGCTTGTCTTAATATTCACACAGTAGTTATCCCTTAATTGTGAGAGCCAATCATCTCATTATCCATCAATAACAATATTCTGATTCTCACTAACCAATCCAGTACAAGATACAAATCCTACAGCATTTACATACAGCCTATAAGAATCATTACATCACCATCCTGTGTTACATTTTAAACCCTAAAAACTCCTCTTTGGGCCCCTTCTGCCAAGCTGTAGGGTCTGCTCTGCCCCTTGGGCCTGTCTGCAAGCAGAGGGTGTTGTTCCATCAAAAGGGGATCACCTTCAGCAGCCACACCATTGTTTTCCAGTTGTTCAGTAACTGAGGGATCTCAAAGCTTGCTTTCATTTCAATCTCACTGATAGTTTCCATATTCTCCAAATTCCTGGAATCTCTGCTGCTCACAGTGACCCCAAGATGTGTTCGAAAGTCTCTTTTCCCAGCCTGGCAGTCAAAGAAGGAGTCAGAGCTCTTCATTTCTCAGTCTCAAGGTTGTTTATTGTTTCTTATCTATAAAATTCTTTCTCCTGCCCTGGTGAGGTCCATTCAGCAGGACAGACAGAGGCACTCTGCCTGCCCCCAGGGCAGTGTTATCTTTTTATACTAAAAACTACCTGTACAATATTTACAATAACTTTCCAATACCCATCACCTGTGTTAGACAGTGAGCTTCTACTCTAAACCAATCCAAAAGTGCCACCATTACAGCAGAAGATGGAGGCCAAGAAGAAGCAGGAGAAAGGCTGGCCATGCTCAGATCCCTCCATCTTGCCCCCTGAACCCCCATTCTAAAAACCCCAAAAATCGATTTTTCACCCCATGACAAACTATCATTCTACTTAAACTCTTTTGACTTGTAATTCTTCATATAAAGGTTGGTAATGGTTTTTCCATGGATCGAGGTGTCTTGGGCTCTGTGCCAAGGTCTCTGAGCCCCCTGGGCAGGGGCTGGAGCCCTCCAGGGCAGCCAGAGGAATTTCCTGGGTTCTGACACCAAATCTTTTGCCAGGCAATCGTATTGATAAAGCTTTCCTCTTTCCCAATACTAAAACTATGGGCTGCAAACAACAGGAAAAACTCAAAAGTGACAGTTTCTAGAGAAAGACAAGTAGGAGAGAACTCCCACGTGTGGGAAATGAACTCTGTCCCTGTTTGGGGCACAGGGCATCAGCTCTGATAGAAGCTATCAAATGAAGCCAAGGAGATTAAGGAAAACGACCATGGAAATTTGAATTCACGGGATCCTTTTTCTGCAGACAGATGGTCATTTCAGCTTTCTGTTCTCTAATCCCTTGTTCTGCCAAGCAAACATCCCAAATCCCAGATAATGCAGGTTTTAGCATCTTGTGCGTTTCCCCCAGCATTAAGGCTGGCCCCAGAGATGGGATACATATGCTGGAACATCTGCATGCCCCAGGAATTTACAGCCACAGGATCCTCCCTCCTGGAGAATCTGTGACTTTCAGTGGAATTTGGGGATTTTTGGGATGCCTGGATGGAATTTGGGTTGGATTTGGGGGGCATTTTTTTGGGGAATTTTGGGGTTCTTGGGTGGAATTTGGGTGGGATTTCGGGTGGGATTCTGGGTGGGATTTCAGGATTTTTGGGATTCCCAGGTGGAATTTTGGGTGGATTTGGGATTTCAGGGATTCCTGGGTGGAATTTTTTTTGAATTTTTGGGTGGATTTGGGGATTTTTGGAATCCCTAGGTGGAATTTTGGGTGGAATTTTGGGCGGGATTTGGGTGGGATTTCAGGATTTTTGGGATTCCTGGGTGGAATTTTGGGTGGAATTCGGGTGGGATTTCAGGATTTTTGGGATTCCTGGGTGGAATTTTAGGTGGAATTTGGGTGGAATTTCAGAAATTTGGGGAATTTTTGGGTGGAAATTTGGGGGAAATCTTTGGGTGGACTTGGGAGTTTCAGAGATCCCTGATGGAATTTTGGGTGGAATTTTTGGGAATTTCAGGATTTCTGGGATTCCTGGGTGGAAATCTGGGGGAATTTTTGGGTGGATTTGGGAGTTTTGGGGATCCCTGAATGGAATTTTGGGTGGATTTGTACAGCACAAACCATCCTGGCCTCCAGCCCCAGCAGGCAGCAGAGGTCTCTGATAAAGAAGCCTTTTCCAGCCATCCTGGGGATTAAAGGGAACTTTTCCTGGGAATGGCCTTTCCTTAGGAACTGCTCAAATTCCAAAACCAAACATGAAACTCTGCTGGGAGAATATCAGGCTTTGCCAGACTGAGGCAGAGGAGCTGATCTCTGATTTCTGAGGGAGAGGAGCAGGACGCTGATGAAGACCTGGAGCTCAGAAATTCCTCCCCAGTTTCCATTTGTCAGCTCAAGTGATTCACTGGGGCAGCTCCTGGAAACTCACCCAGAGTGTTCACAATGAAACAGATATTGAGCTGAAATCCATGAAATATGCACATTGTTTGCTTCCCAAAAAGCTGTGAAAAGACCAGAAATGGAGAATTAGAGCAACAATCGCTCCCCAGGCAGCCTCTGATGAGCTCTGGGTGGATGTGGGACAGGGGATGGTCTGGAGGAGCTCTGCAAGGGAGGCACTGGACACACTCTGCTGGTGCTCAGAAATGGCCCAGAGCTTTGGAACCAGCTGTAGGCCCAGCCTGGCATCCTCCCAGGGCCGAGGGTGAATTATTGCAGCACAGAAATCACACCTGCAATGGTAATGATGGCCACAGCACGGTCCCCAGTGGGATGTCTCAATAAATGCAATTTTCAGGAGCTTCATCAGAAGAATAAGCCTTTGGGGAGGCCAGGAACTTGGAAAAGCCCTGGGAACAGAGCCCCTCCAGCCACCCTGTGACAGCCAGTTTGGGGACAGGGGGAGGACCTGGTGTCCCTTGCAGGACAGAGCCAACCTGGCCCCAGCACTGGCCTCTCTTCCCCTGCTCCAGCAGCAGGACTGGGCGTCCTCCATCCTCCCACATCATTTTGGGCAGGGGAGGGTCATCCCTGACATCCCTCTGTAGCCACATTTCTCTTCAGAGAGAGAAAAGCAAGGCACAATTCTTCCCAAGGGTATTTCTGGGTTTCACATTCTCTGAACCTCAGAGAAAGGAAAAACAATTCTTATCTCATTTGCTGTGCCCGTGTTTGTGCCAAAGCAGAATGCAGTGTGGAGATTGTTTACCCACAGTGATGGGGTTTTGGTTCCTTGGCCAGAGGTGTGTGTGTGTGTGTTGGGACTGTTGAGGGACAGTCATGAGATTTTGGGCAGTTGTGTGCAGAGTTGGGTGCTTGGCAGATTCAGTTTAGGTGTAATGTAACGTAGTGTAATGTAATATAGAATAATATAGTATAATAAAGTAATTAATTAGCCTTGTGGTATCAATGGAGTCCTCCTCATCGTTCCTCCCTGCCACGGGGGTCACCCTGAACCCGATATCCCTCCTCTACCTGCAGCCTTCCACAGGGCAGGGTTTGGGATTTCAACCTGGGAACATCCTCTCTAACCTGGAAATATCCTCCCTAACCTGGAAATATCCTCCCTACCTGGGAACATCCTCCCTAACCTGGAAATATCCTCCCTAACCTGGAAATATCCTCTCTGACCTGGAAATATCTTCTCTGACCTGGGAACATCCTCCCTAACCTGGAAATATCCTCTCTGACCTGGAAATATCTTCTCTGACCTGGAAATATCCTCCCTAATCTGGAAATATCCTCTCTGACCTGGAAATATCCTCCCTGACCTGGAAATATCCTCCCTAATCTGGAAATATCCTCCCTACCTGGGAACATCCTCCCTAACCTGGAAATATCCTCCCTAACCTGGAAAGATCCTCCCTGACCTGGAAATATCCTCTCTGACCTGGAAATATCCTCTCTGACCTGGGAACATCCTCTCTGACCTGGAAATATCCTCTCTGACCTGGAAATATCCTCTCTGACCTGGAAATATCCTCTCTGACCTGGGAACAGGGAGAGAGGATATTTCCAGGCCAGGGATATTTCCAGGAGGATATTTCCAGGCTGTTCCCAGGTCAGGGAGGATATTTCCAGGTCAGGGATATTTCCAGGAGGATATTTCCAGGTCAGAGCTATTTCCAGGAGGATATTTCCAGGCCGTTCCCAGGTCAGGCAGGTTCCCAGCCTCGCTGACCTGGAAATACCCTCCCTGAGGAGGAGCCCCTCACCCCCATGTGCTGTTTCTGCCTCCCATCCCGTGGTTAATGGCTCATTGTTTGTATTCATGCACGAAGGGAGTAAATTCTTCATTATTGGAGAGAGATCTGACATGTACAAACAATTGGAGTAAATTGATTGTATTTTCCAAATCATCACACAGACTCTAATTCTATCTGCAAGGCGCACTAATTTGCACTAGAATTGCCTCCTAAATTAGGAATTAGAGCTTTTGACAGAGAGGAGCAATGGCTGTCCTGGTGTCACCAGGGTGGAAGGCTGCAGGTCCCTTCCCAGCTCACCCCAAAGAGCCTTTTTGGCCCTCAGAATTTGCTGAGATAAATCACTAAAGGAGCTTTTAAGGGAGGAAAGGAACAAAGAGTTCTTTTAAAAATGAATGAAGTATTTAAATGTAATTGTTCTATACTTTTTTCTCACGCAGAAATTCCCTTGAAAACTGCACCTAGAAGGCTTTGCACACTTTTTTTTTTTTGGTTGAATGGGGGTGCTCAGTAGGGAGCAGCACTGAAAATCAGGTCTCAGAACACGCAGGGAGGGGATTTGTCTGTGCAGGAAGCAGAGGACAGGGTGCCCTGTGCTCTCCCAGACATGAGGTCATCTGTGCCAGCCCCGAGGATGGCAGGGAGACAAAATCATTGAGTTCACTTGAGTCATGCACCCAGAAAGCATCTCTGTCTGCAGGAAGGGACGGGACCAGGGCGTTCTGCACTCCCCAAAATGCCAGACACGAGGTGTGTGTGTCTCACACGGCATCTTTGAGAGGAATGAGGGATTTGTCTTTCCCAACAAGCTGTGGGGCTGCTGGGAGATAAAACCAGCACTGGGAGAGAAAAGAAACAATGGGAAGGATTCCACTGATTGATGAATGGAAAAAGAGATTTGCTTTTACAAATAAACTGTAGGTTGGGCTGATGGATGAAATTGGGTATTGAAAGATGAAAGAAACAATAGGGAAAAACCCCTAAATTCCATAAGAATTAAAAATTAAAGTGGAGGGTTATACATTAGAGGGGAATCTTTGGTATTAGGTGTTTTGGGAAGTCTGAACCTCTCAAGTACCTCAGAAATGGGGAAAGAGAGAAGAGAAATATGGCTGGGAAATTGGGATAAAAAGTGGGCTGAGTCCTCCAAAAATTGCAGAGACCCCAGGGGAATGGCCCATGGCCTCTGCCTTGATTGGAATAAAGCTAAAGGACTGCTCTGTCTCCTTTTGGACATCAACCTCTGGTGTTTGTGGATGAATTTTCCTGACACCTTCTCCATCCCAAGCACGGATACCTCATTCTGCCTGCAGCCCTCACACATTCCTTTCTCAGGGAAGAGACTGAGCTATGAAATGCTGAGATAGATGTCAGTCAGATGGCTGAAGCAGCAGAAGGAGCAGCATGACAAAATAAATTCTAAATATATAAGGCTTAACACTTAGGTCACTCTGTGGGTGGTGGAACCACAAACCCCTGAATTTCCCATGGAAATGGATGGAAGTTTAGGCACAAAGCTGCTTTTCCTGTTCCTGGGACATTTGGGATGTCTCCCACACAGATCCTGGTTTCTTGTCAGGGTGACCTTACCCTCAGCCCCCAGCAGTGGGACTGACACCCTTTTCTCTCCCACCTCCATTTACAAAGCCTATGGAAATACAGAATTAACACCCATTTCTCTCCCCCCGGTGTTTATGAAACTTACAGAAATATAGGATTCTAGCAGTCCCTTTGGGTAACAAAAATAACATCCCCATCCAGTTCTCTTCGAGACTGACACATGCTGGGGAAATTTGTTGGAGATTCACAAATGGTTCAAAAGCTATCAGAGAGCCACAGAGAGTGGGATCTCAAAGGCCCCTGTCTTGTTTGAAAACCCAAGGAAAACCATCTCAGAAGAATAAATATAATTATCACCACAGCCCAGAGAACTGCGCACAACTTAAGCTGGCCCTGACACAAAGGGATAGATAAATAATGGAGAGGGAAGGGGGAAGCCAGCACTGCATCTCTCAGATATGCAAAACCACCCAGGCAGACCCCAGGGAGGCACAGAGCTGCCTTTGTGCAGGAGTGATTAAAGACAAAACAAACACCAATGAGTTTTTTCCCCTTTGCCTTTCAGCAATTGCAGAAACTTAACCTGAAGCACACTCAGTGTGCAACCTGTTGTTGACCTGCAGGGCTGTGTGAGCTCTTGATTCCCAACCCGGAGGCCAAGGAGATGATTCCTACATGGAATGCATCACTGGGTGACAGGAGCCATGATTTCTCTCTCTACTCAAGAACACAAATGTCTTAGGCTGCAAAATATGTCCAGAGGTGTGTGTTCTATCCCCACCTGTCAGAGCTGGGGCAGTTCTCTGCTGTTCATGGGGCAGTTTTTTCTTTATCTCTCCCACAGCCAATCCTCCCTCCAGGAGATCTCTGCTGTCCATGGGCCATTAATTATTAATTATCTTCTGTTCATGGGCCATTAATTACTAATTCTCTTCTGTCCATGCCCACTGAGTGTCCCTGCAGGGCTGATCCAATTCCAGCATCCCATGGGGAGATGCTCCGCCCAGGGGAGGAGCCAAGCATTCCTACCTGGATCCAATCTGAGCTTTGGGACAGCCCAGCAGCCTTTGCCCAGTGCATTCCCAGAGGAGCAGCTTCTGCTGCCCTGCACTGCCAGAGGGAGCCCAGGCCCATCTCCAGCAGCCCTGGAGCTGCAGAGGAAAACTCCCCCCTTGTGCAGGATCCCTGCTCCAGCAGAGCCACAGCTGGCACTGCAGGAGGGCTGAGCCCCCATGGGATGGGGCTGTGCCACCCCCTGACACACAGGGGACAGGGCATGGGCTGACTCTGGCAGGGTTGGTTTGTATTACTGTATTTTAATTTTATTTTTATTTTTTTCCTAATAACGAAATGTTATTCCTGCTCCCATATCCTTCTGCCAGAGCCCCTTAATTTCAAAATAATAATTCACAGGGAGGGGTTTTACATTTTCCATTTCCAAGGAGGTTCCTGCCTTCCTCAGCAGACACCTGTCTGTTCAAACCACGAGCACAGATTTCCTGGGATGGATAACAGAGCTGTGGAAGCAGCACCTGAGGTCAGTCAGGACTGCCAAAGCATTACCAGCACTCTGGCAGCCTCTCTGCAGCACACACACCACACCCTGAAATGAGCCAAGACAGTAATTTAGGAAAGGAGGAACTTCACCTCTGAAAAGTGTTTAAATCTGCCTTTGGTCCTGTGCCACCCCCAGTCTGATTTCAAAACCAGAAATCTGTGTGAGCCCAGATCAGCCTCGCTCTCCTTCACAACATCCGCGGCCACTCTCAACCTCCTGCAAGCAAGCACGCTCAGAAAAAGTGTTTTCCTGGCTTTTAACTTTTTTTTGATCTTTGGAAGGTGCATTCCCAAGGTTTTTCCCTCTGCCCACAAGCACGAAGAAGTGAGAGATGAGGGGTGGGGTAGACACAGCAGAAACGAACCATAGAGTGAAAATAACAAAATTCCAGGGACTTTTAAAGAGATTTTAATAAGGAAACAAAGGGGAGAGTCCAGGATCATGGATTAGAACCAGAGGTTTTAATGAGGAAACAAAGGAGAGAAGCCAGAATTATGGACCAGAACAAGAGCTTTTAATGAGGAAACAAAGGTGAGAATCCAGGATCAGAGGTTTTAATGAGGAAACAAAGGTGGGAATCCAGGATTATGCACTAGAACAAGAGCTTTTAATGAGGAAACAAAGGGGAGAATCCAGAATTATGGACTAGAACCAGAGGTTTTAATGAGGAAATAGAGGTGAGAATTCAGGGTCATGGACCAGAACCAGAGTTTTTAAGGAAGAAACAGGGGTGAGAATCCAGGATCAGAGCTTTTAATGAGGAAACAAAGGTGAGAAGCCAGAATTATGGACCAGAACCAGAGCTTTTAATAAAGAAACAGAGGTGAGAATCCAGGATCAGAGCTTTTAATGAGGAAACAAAGGTGGGAATCCAGGCTCATGGAGCAGTTCAGCAAGCTGAGAGCAGTGTGGGTGCTGCAGGATTAATATAATATAATAAATATAATTAATATAATATAATATAATATAATATAACATAACATAATATAATATATATAATATAATGTATATAATATATATAATATAATATAATAATTATTTTTATAATTATTTGTATAATCTTTATATTTATACCTGCATTTTATTTGTATTTTATTATTACATTATTATTTAAAATTATAAATTATTATTTTTATTTTTAATAATATTATTATTTATAATTATAAATGCAGGTTTTACTCCAAAGCAGTTTCCCACAAGGTCACTTTGTATTTGAGCCAAAGAAACACCTTGGACTATTTCTAATACCACACCCTTCATGAAAAACTGGATTTTTGTCTGCAGGCAGAGCCTAAACAGACTCCATGGAAACCCCAAAAAATTCAAATCTAGCCCCTTCTTTTCAAAAAGGAGGTAGTGTAAAAAATGCAGCTTTGTCTTACACTGTAAGACAGAAATACTGCCACAGTTTTCCCTCCCAAATGGTCTTTTTTAAATAAAACCACCTCATCCATTTCATAAAAGCAACTCATTTTAAAATAGCCCTACTTTGGCATTAAAAATGTTTCCCCTTCATAAAACACCACTGCTACATTTTTAATATAAGAGCAATTCATATCAGCCAGAAATATGCTGGATCTTGTACTTAAAGGGATATTAAAAATGCTTCCAAGGCACAGGAGTTATTCTAAGGCATCCTTCCCCCTTTTTCTCCCCACATGGGGGATAAAATAGCTTTTAAGGTAAAATAATAATAAAATAATAAAATAGCTTTTAAGAAAGCTGACAAAGGGTTTTTCTTTTTAATCACAAGTGTTGCCCATTTTTCAAACAGGATTCTACAAATCCTCTGCATCCAACCCAACAGGAGATGGAGGTGTGGACTCCAAGCTCAGAAAGTTTCATTTCCTCTCTGGAGTCAATTCCTGGCGTGTCCACCTGAATCAGTGATGGCAACAGGCACTTCCAGGTCTTACATCAACAAGTGAAGCCTAAATTTGAATTCCAGATCCCACAGAAAAAGCCAGGCAAGTGCAATTTCATGTCCTGCTCCTTCAATCAGCCTCCCGCACTCAGGTCCCTGCCCAAATTTGAGCAGGGTGTTGTGCTGACAGTCCCTGGCACACACACACACATTTGGCTGGAAATCACAGCCTTCCCTTCCCTTCCCTTCCCTTCCCTTCCCTTCCCTTCCCTTCCCTTCCCTTCCCTTCCCTTCCCTTCCCTTCCCTTCCCTTCCCTTCCCTTCCCTTCCCTTCCCTTCCCTTCCCTTCCCTTCCCTTCCCTTCCCTTCCCTTCCCTTCCCTTCCCTTCCCTTCCCTTCCCTTCCCTTCCCTTCCCTTCCCTTCCCTTCCCTTGCAGCAGGAGGTTTCATTAACTAAAAGCAAGCCACTAATGAACAAAAAAAAAAAAAAAAATTAAAAAATAGAGATAAGAAACGGCAAATCCAAAATAATTGTGTTCGTTTTCCAATAGTGCTGCAGTCACTGAGATGCACTGAGGAACCCTGGCATGAAATAAATGTGGAAATAAGAGAGTTCCCCTCTCTGCCAGCTGGCTGCAGAGCTCCTGCTGCTGACAGCAGTGGCACAACCTGGGGTTATCTCTGCTTTTGGGATGGCCAAGCCACGTGTCCAGGACAATCCTTGCTCCTGTCACACACTGCTGCTCCCTGTCAGCCTGGGGGTTCTAATAGATTATTCCTTATTCATAGATTATTCCTGATTCATAGATTATTCCTGATTCATATATTAGACACTTCGACTCCTCCATCCTCGTGAAAAGCTCCCTCTTTGGGTTCCTCTTGCTTGTACAAACCTCCTCCCTGTGAAACCTCCACTCCCTGGAACCAAATCCTGTTGCTGTCCCCAGCCCACTCAGTTCAAGGATTTTTGACTTGGACTCCAACACCCTGCACCAAACCCAAAACTCCTTTCCATGAACACCATTTCAGCCATCCCTCAACATTCTGGCTTGGATTTTTTTCCTTGTGCAAAGCCTCTCCAAGCCATGGAGCACTTTTTGGAAGGCACTGAGTGTTGGAGAGAATGGTTGATGTGTGGGGAGGGGAAGTTATCAGCAGAACCAATTTGCTGTGTGGCTGCAGATGGAGCACACAGGAGCAAGGTAAATCTGACCAATTTGCACCTGCAGTGGTCAAAAACTTATCAAGGGAGGAAAGAAGATGTTCTGTCAGCACACTGGCACCTCTGCCCTCCATAAATCCCTGTGCCCAGAGGCTCCCAAACCTTGCTCACGTCCCTCTTCCCCTCTGTGGGGTTGGCACAAGAGTGCAAATTGAGGAAGGGACAGTTAAACTTTCCCTCATCCTGCCTGGAAAAGAATCAGAGATCACTGCCACACAGCTAAATGCAGGAATGCTTCTTCCCAGATCTCACCTCCTTTGTTTTCCAAAGCAGAGGGACAAAGCTGGGTATGCTGATATTTATTTTCCCAGTGGGTGGAACTGGAAGCAGAACCCAGTGAAGTGCTTTGCCTGAGGCAGCAGATCAAGTCAGCAGCAAAATGAAAAACCTGAGTGTGCCCCTGGCTGGTTTGATGATTGCCCACCTGACTGTGCCACCTCCTGCTTGATCTGCAGCACTTGCACATCCCAGCACCAGTTTGTTGTTTTTACTCAGCGGTGGCAAAGCAAATATTTATAGAAAAGGCCACAGCATTTGCCAGGTGTGGACTGTGCATTAACCAGGCGGGGATTGGAATTTATCAGGCACAGATAAGATTTTGAGGAACTGGGGGAGAAGTGTTCATGAGCTGGCAAGATGCATTCCCAGGCAGCAGCAAGGTTCCCCTTTCCATCAGCAAGTCACACCTTTTGCAGCAGGATTAGTTGATGCCTTTAATGATAATGTAAGAAGATTACACTTTCCCTTTCTCTTCACGATTCAAAGCCCTTAAATACACAGAGCCAGCGATATTTCTTGAAGTATCACCAGTGGAATTACCACTCTCCTCACACAGAAAGCTGGAGAGGCCATCAGAGAGGAGCAATGCCTCAAACATGTTCCTACAACAGCTCAGTGAGAGAAATCAGGAGCAGGTGAACGCCTCAGATCCCATCAGCAGGACCTGTGTCTTGGTTTGAAAAGCCAGGTGTCTGCTGAGGAAGGCAGGAGCTTCCCTTGAAATGAAAAATGTGAATCCTCTCCCTCTGGATTATTATAATTTTGAAATTAAGGAACTCTAAGACAAAGATATGGGGGTAGGAATAACAGTTCTTTATTAGGGAAGAAAAATAAAATAAAATAATAAAATAAAATAATGTGCAGTAATACAAAACAAACCCCTGCCAGAGTCAGCCCATGCCCTGCCCCCTGTGTGTCAGGGGGTGGCACAGCCCCATCCCATGGGGGCTCAGCCCTCCTGCAGTGCCAGCTGTGGCTCTGCTGGAGCAGGGATCCTGCACAAGGGGGGAGTTTTCCTCTGCAGCTCCAGGGCTGCTGGAGATGGGCCTGGGCTCCCTCTGGCCATGCAGGGCAGCAGAAGCTGCTCCTCTGGCAATGCCCTGGGCAAAGGCTGCTGGGCTGTCCCAAAGCTCAGATTGGATCCAGGTAGGAATGCTTGGCTCCTCCCCTGGGCGCAGCATCTCCCCATGGGATGATGGAATTGGATCAGCCCTGCAGGGACACTCAGTGGGCATGGACAGAAGAGAATTAATAATTAATGGCCCATGAACAGCAGAGATCTCCTGCAGGGAGGGTTGGCTGTGGGAGAGATCAAGAAAACTGCCCCATGAACAGCAGAGAACTGCCCCACCTGTAAAAAATGGGAATAGAACGCACACCCCAGCCACATTTTGCATTTCTACCCTCAGACAGAGCCCAGGAGATCTGGGATGCTCCTTGTGCTGGAGACCTGGGCTAATGCAAACACTGAGCTCCATCCAAGCCCTCCTTTTGGATGTTTCCAATCTGAGGAACGTGGCCATGGATCCTGGGAAATGGGAAGCAGGGGAATCCCATTCTGCTTTGTCCCTGACAGCTTGTTCCTGTGGAGGGGTTTGCAGCTTTAAGTGCTGGTATCCAGGGGATATTTTTATTGGGAGATGCAAATTAAGGAACATTTCTGTAACACAGAAAGCTCTAATTAACAAATAGTCCATCCAGGCTAAGTTAAATATTTAAATGATCTGACAGAGCTCAGCAAGGCTTGCAAACTGAGCTGCAGCATTTTTTTGAAAAGCAGGAGGGCTCCACTCTGAGAGTTTAGGGACAGGGGAGCTGGAACTAAACCAAAGGGAATAAAGATGAAACCAAAGGTGTAACAGAAAATTGGCAGTAGATGGGAAGGGGGAGTTTTCTGTTAATTAAATGATTCAATTTAGGTCCTGCTAAACTTCCCCCAGGCTCTAATCCTCTGCTGAGGAACACAGAGCCCTGACCTTTGTTTGAGCAGCCACAATCAGGGGTTTCTCATCCACCCTCATGCCCAATTTATCACCAGGGAGTGTGGGAGGGCACACAAGGAGTGCTCTTTGGGTAGCAGCTTCAATCAGTGCCTTTCTGGAGGGGTAAAGGCTGATCCAGGAAAGCTCTCGCAGGACTGGAGTCTTCCTCAGCCCCAAAGTGGTGGTGGGACTGTTTGTGGCTCATGAAACACCCAGCCCTTCCCATCACAGGGAGATAAGAACATCCCAAATGCCGAGATAAGAGCTGCTTATGGGGATCTTAAGAGAAAGAGAGAAATCCTCATTTTCTCTACATTTTGTACCTATTTTTACCATCCTTGGTAAAAAGGATGAGATATGAGACATTATTCTCAAGGGATGTTATGAGACATTATTCTCTGTTAAAGCCTAGAAGGTGACTTAGAGGTGAAGAAACTTCTTCATTTCTATAGGACTACAGAGGGTTTGACTTTTTATTAAATAAATTTTAATTCTAAAATTTCCTTTGGTTTCCCCGCTCTGAAATCCCACAGGGTGGATTTGTGAGGTCAAAGGCAGAGGGACAGGCACAGAGTTGGCTCCTGGCATGGGGGCTGGAGCTGTTCTCTGCTGCTTGCTCCATCCCTGGGCCCAGGAGAGGACAATGTTTGTGCTTCCGAACCCAGGGGAATGCAGGAAAAGAGAACCTGAGAAAATGTTTTCCTGGAGAGAAAATAACAGGAAACAAAAAGGCTGGGGATGTTTTGCTGATTCCTCTTTGCACACAGTGTCCCAAACCTGCTGCTGTCCTGGGAGAGTGGGGCAGAACAGGATGTAATAAAGGGCCCTGATTGCATTTCTGTGCACACCTGGAGGGCTTTGAGCTCCCTGGACACTGGGATTTCAGGGATGTGATTGCATTTCCACTGAGGGATGGAAGAGGCTGCTATCAGCCTCCAGGTTTTCTCAAAGCTGAGCAAACTCACAGAGGATTGTGGCAAAAAAAACCTAAACAAATAAAAATAGTTTCTACCGGAGCACCTGGAATAGACCCAAGCTCAACAAAGGATCTCATTTCTGGGAGCCAGACTAGTTTATATTTAATTTCATATAATTCATCTTCCCTCTTGCTGTACCTCTACCCGTGTGTTTCTGCTGCTCCCTGAGCCAACAGAATGAATAAAAATCCCAGGTTGAGCCTTTATTAGCGTGTGTAATGCAAGTCAAGCTGCTTTGAACATCCTCTTGTTGGGTATTAATGCAGCATGCCATTTGTTACACGAGTATTTTGCTGTGGCAGACAGAAAGTGACATTTATGGGTCTATCATGAGAATGAATTTCACCATCCATTAAAATGATGTACAGGTAAACACTCCATTCATTTTAAATCCAGGAGCTTTGGTTCTTTCTCTGCTCTGCTGGATGGGTCCATCAATACAACCACTATTAGCCAAACTATTTGCTGGGAAGTGAGAACGACTGAAAAATGTTACAGGCCTGTAATTAAAGGGGTTGTATCTTGAAGGGAGAGGAGAGGAATTAAAGTTATTGGTGAATTCTGCTCTTTGGGATCTGTGATGTCTGGAGCTGGAGAGGCACTGCCTCATCCCATCAGCAGGAGACGTCAGGCAGCCGCTACAACTACAGGGCCAGATCTACAAAATGTTTATCTAAAATTCAAATTAAAAAAAGGTCAGTGTCTGGAAAATCTGTAAATCTGGGTTTACAAATCACTTTACAATCTGGGTTTACAGACCCCATTGTGTGGGGTGCAGAAGGAAGACAAGAGCTGCAAGCTCTTGGCACTCAGCTGTTGATGAAGTTGTCCCTTTGTAGGGTAGGCTGGTGCCACTCAGTCACCATGTCCCACCCAGGAGCTGGCCAGAGCTGAAGGAGAAGTTCTTATTACCATAAGAATATTTCCAAATTCCCTGCCTGGGAGGATGCACATGATGTTTTCTAGAGATCTGACAGGAGAGATGAGCAAGGCAGGGAAGCAAACGTGCTCCAAACGTGAGCCACATCCCTTGGAAGATGAAGCCCTGTTGTTTACCCACTGTAATTGTAGAAATTAAGGTAATAACAATTACAATTAAGTGACTTATATGTACGACCGTGCAATTAATTTAGGTTAGAGGCAGGGTTACTGTGCATTAAATCAAAGGCAATGATGATGGATCAGGCATTGCTCAGCTGGGCCCAGCCCTTCTGCAGGGCCACGTGAGGCTCTGGGATCAGGGAACAGATCCCTGAACACTTCCCTGGATTCAGCATTAAACCTGGGGCTGACAACCCCTGGTGCTCTTTGCAAAGCCAGGACTAACCCCTGGTGCTCTTTGCAAAGCCAGGATGCCCATCTGGCTCTCTGGGGCCAATGCCAGCCTGGAAGGGTTGTGTTTGCTCTGGTCACCTCTCTTTGTCATTCCTGCCCTTTGGGGTGTGCTGCTAAGCTCAGTTTTAATAGTTTCAAGCAAAATGTTGGTGCTCTGCTGAGCTCCCCCTGCATGAGTCACACCCAGGGGCCCTTTCAAGGTGTATTACACAGCATTAATTAGCCAGGCTCCTCAGGGCTGAATTGGGTGCTGCACAGGAGCTGTGTCACCAATCCAGCACTGGAGATCACAGAGATGCTCCTGTGCCCACAAGATAATGCAGCAGCTCCCCAAGCACTGCCAGTTCCCTCTGCTGCTTCCTGACAGTGACAACCCCAGTGACAATTCCAGTGACAACCCCAGTGACGGTGACAACCCCAGTGACAACCACAGTGACAATCCCAGTGACAACCCCAGTGACAGTGACAACCCCAGTGACAACCCTAGTGACAATCCCAGCAGTCCTGTTCCTCAAGACAAGTTGCCAGAGTTCCACACCTACCTGTTGCATTTACAAGAAGTCAAGAAGTTTTTTTCCCTGTTTTTGTGAATATTTTGAGCCAGTGAATCTGTAATTCTGTCAGCTTTTCATGGTGGTTGTCATGGTTAACCTGCTGCTGACACCACCAGAAAAGGGTTGTTCACAGCAAAATGAGTGCCCACAAATTAAGAGTATAAAAGGTTTCTATGTCTCATTTTTAATTCCATTGGCTGCATTTCCACAGTCTAAATACTTCTAACTGGAGTCTATGATTTATCACCTGCAGTCTCCTACTCATCCAGTAAGAACCAGAGAATTAAAAAGTTATGGCAGGAAAACTTTTAAGAAAGAAATCTTTCTTTTCCTGATAGCATTTTTCAAAATAAGTGGGAAAAAAAAAGGGTGTAGAGAAATCAATGCAAAAAAAAAAATATTTCTAAGCAGGATGTGTTATAAAATGCTCCTAGAGTCATCAGCAGGTCTAGGATTCCCATAAATAAGTTTTCCATAATCAGTCAGTATTTAATTAACACCCAGAAACTGCCTGACAGAATCTAAATGGAATCTTTAAAGCACTTATTTTAGAAAGTGTTGCTGAAATGGATTGCAAATGGTTCTCCTGGCCAGTTGTTTCTCTCCCACAGATGCAAAAGCTTTATCTCAAGGGCAGCTTGTCTGACTGAGTTTGGGCAACCTGAAAAGCTACAATTCACTCTCAAAGTGGATCTGTTTAATTCATCCTCCTCTCTCTCTCTCAATTACAACCCCTTTCCTGAGGAAAGGCAAGGAAGAGAATGTCTTGGTTTGGAAAGCCAAGTGCCTGCTAAGGAAGGCAGGAACCTTCCCTGAAATGGAGAAAACGTGAAGGCAGCTTTAATTTTCCAATCTTATCCCAGTTCCAGACACATATGGGGTAATGTTGGTGTCTTGGTTTGAAAAGCTAGGTGTCTGCTAAGGAAGGCAGAAGCCTCCCCTAAAATGGAAAAAATGTAAACCCCCTCCCTCTGAATTGTTATAAATTTGAAATTAAGGGACTCTCAGGCAAAAAAATGGGATCAGAAATAACAGTTCTTTAATAGGGAAGAAAATAAAAAGATAAAATAAACAGTGCAGTAAACTAAAACACTGCCAGAGTCAGAACCCAGCCTGACACCCTGTGGGTCAGGGTGCTGGCAGCAGAACCATTGGAATTGTGGCTCAGCCCTCCTGCAGTGTCAGGGCTGGTTCTGCTGGAGCAGGGATCCTGGAGAAAGGTGCAGTCTCTGCCTCTGAAGATCCAGGGCAAGAGGCAGCTGCTGTTCCTCTGGGAATCCAGTGCAGAAGCCGTGCTGGTGTTCCAGAATCTCCAGATTATATCCAGGTAGGAATGCTTGGCTGGTGTTCCAGAATCTCCAGATTATATCCAGGCAGGAATGCTTGGCTGGTGTTCCAGAACCTCCAGATTATATCCAGGCAGGAATGCTTGGCTCCTCCCTCTGGGCTCACATCTCCCAATGGGATGCTGCAGTTCTTATCAGCCATGCAGGGACATTCAATGGCTGTTATCAGCAGGTGTCCCCTGGAGGGAGGAGTGGGTATGATCACTCAGAGAGAGAGATAAGGCAAACTGCCCACTTGACAAAAGATAATCTGCCATACAGAACAAGAGCATACAAGAACACATCTTGCCTTGCAATCTAGAACAAAGAACCTGAGGCTGGAACAAGGGAGCAGAAAGCAAGAGGGGATTCCCCAAAAAGTGCTGTAGGAATAATTACTCAAACTGCACAGCTTTTGTTCTATCAAACAAATTATTTTTAGAGTAATCCTCGCTCTCCTTGCTAATTTCTGTTCACATTCATTGGGACACCCATGTCTGCAGCTGCCTTTGCACCAGCTAAGCTTTGCCCACTGTGCACTGAAGCTCTTCTGAACCTCCAAGGCAGGTGAGGTGCCAAGATCATGAAGCATAGAAATTTAACCCTAAGAAAACACATTTACCTCCTTGGTGGGGGTGCAGAGCAGCTCCCCGAGGTGTCCCCCCCCCGCCAGAGTTCAGGGTGTTCACCTGTCACCAACCTCCCGTCCCTGTCCTTCCCCAGCTGTCACCTCCCAGAGGAGCAGGCCCAGGCTGCAGCTGGTGCTGAGCGCTCCCCAGGCAGCTGTGCCCGGCCCATTGTTCCCTCTGCACACAAGGGATGTTTGCAAATGTGTTTGAATTCCCCCAGCCACAGTGGATGCAGCCATGCCAGGTTTTCAGCTGATTGTGATGGACACGAGATAATTCACACGTTCTAAAGCTGGGTTTACAATGAAGAATGATTGTTTTCTAGCCTGATAAGGAAGGGTTTGAGAAACACAGCCGTTTCTTTTTTGTGAAGCTCAGGCATTCAAAGCCATTCACAAGATGGCTACAAATAAGAAGAAGAAATCATGGTTCAGACTTCCCAAAACACCTGATACCAAAGATTCCCCTCTAATGTATAACCCTGCCTTTTCATTTTTAATTCTTATGGAATTTAAAGTTTTCCCCATTGTTTCTTTCACCTTTCAATATCCAATTTCATTTATCAGCAAACCTACAGTTTACTTGTAAAAGCAAATCTCTTTTTCCATTCATCACTCAGTGGAATCCTCCCCATTGTTTCTTTTCTCTCTCAGTGCTGGTTTTATCTCCCAGCAGACCCACAGCTGGTTTGGAAAGACAAATCCCTCATTCCTCTCATTAGGAATTCCCCTGAGCTGGAAAGGTGCTGTGCCCCAGGCTGTGAGAGGGGCAGAGTGTCCCTGCACTCAGGGGTGGAGGTACCCAGCAGCTGCCAGCCCTGGGCCCAAACACACAATTTAAAGCACAAACTTTAAAAATTTTTAATTTAATTTAATGCTGTAGCCCCAAAAGTGCCAAGCTCACACTGGCATGGCAGAAAATGCCACCTCACCACTAATTAATTCAGTTCTGCAGAGCTTTCCAAGAGCCTTACATGAAAGGTTCCAAACAAATGTGAGGCATTGTTAAGGAAACGCTCAGTCTTTTTAACAAATTAATTAATTTGTGGTGTTTCCTTGCTGACAAGCACTATCTAATGGAAGTGAAAGCACCAGATCAAACAGACATATCCCATCCCACAGCCAATCCAAGGAGAGAGAGTGACAGGGAAGTGTCTTGAGGGTTTAGCAACCACATATGTCTCATTTCATTTAATATCTGCTATCTGTGTGTGAATAAACATTTCATATCACACCTTTTGATGGCTGCCACAACAATATCTCAGAGAGAGAGAGCTCCTTCTTCACAGGGAAGGGGAGTTGCTCTTGTGAGAAGAGGGAGATGAAAGACAGCTTTGCAATGAAGCTGCAGCGAGCCCCAGACCTTTTGAACCGTTAGGATTTATATGTCATTAAATAATTAACTCAATGATGCATGAGAGAAAGTGATGTAAAGGACCTCAATTAATTGCTTTCATTGCAGCAGGCACCAGGTCCTGGTGATGAGCTATAAGCAGGGTGAACTTTGTTTCAGAGGTTGCCTTTTAAATGCAGTCATAAAAAAAGTGACAAATGGCTCGTTGGGATGCGACTTTTGTTTGCTGGAATGTTTTTGTTTTTTTTTGTGTGTGTTGCAGTGTCTTTGCCTTAAATTAACTGACATAATCAGATGGCAGGCTCAGCCCTTGTGCCATTGGCTTTGTGCTGCTCTCTCTCTCCTCATGAATTCCAGGGACAGTGAGAGGCAAAGCAAGGCCTGTCTGAGCTATGGATTTTTAATTAATTTATCTGCTGCCTTTTATCTCTCAGTATTCACAGGCTGGTATAAGCAATTTGGTTTAAACTGCCTGCTGCATTCTGCCACCTCTCTTGGGATTATCCTGTAGTCTAATAGGATATAATTCCTGATTGTGTCAAACTCTCAGTGCTTTATTTAATCCCACTAGGTTTTTTTTTCAGATTTTCTGCGTCACCCTTAAACCCTTTCCTATCCTGCTGCTCACAGCCTCTGACAGACTTTTCCTGCACATTTTGGAAGGAGAAAATTCACATCAAGCCTTGGATTTAATCCCACTATGCTAAATTAAATAGTTGGGTTAGGAACTGGAGTAGAAAGAGAGGACAGACCACAACCTCCATGCTGATCTGAACCCTCAGGAGCCTCAGGGCAGCTCCAGGCTGGGGATTTCAGCTGAATTTAGAGTAAGGCTCTGTTTGCTCTTCCAACCTGTTGCATTTTAAATGAGTGGGGTGAGAATTGTTAATAGGGGAAAAAGGCAGCAGTGGAATACCCACTAATTTAGGATTCTGGAAAAAGGTCTGCAGTCAGAAGGAGACATTCCCAATCCCAGTTTTACCAGAAGGGGCCATTCCCAATCCCAGTTTTCCCAGTGGTGAAAATAAAGTCACTTTCAGGTGGATCTGTGTGCCATTTCCATGCTGTCACCTCAGCTCCTGGTGACATAACCTGCACTTAACCTCAGAGGAAGATTAGGATTATATGATCCAGATGGGGCCATTTCAGCCAGGTTGCTGCTTCATTATTTAAAAGGTTAAAAAAAAAAAAAAGAAAAAAAGGAGAGAGGACTGATTAGGTGCCATTTGCCCATCTGCTCAGGATGAGGTGAGAAAAATTCTGCCAGGCTTTTATGTTCACCCCTGTCCACTGGGCTCACATGGGGATCCATTCCCACTTAATTACACACTGTCACCTTGGCTGCTGCCACCTCTGGGCGGGCACACAGGGGCTGGGGAGAGGCTGGAGAAGCTCTGGATGCCCTCAGGAGAGACCCAGCTGTGGCCAGAAGGGGCCCAGGGGTGGCCAGTGCTGAATGGATCTGCCCTGATCCTGCAGCTCTGCCCAGGGGAACCAGGCTGTGCAGGCTGGGGGACACTGGATGTCCAAACCACTGCCTGAGGATTTCAGCTTTTCTATTTTCCATCTATTTGTAGCCCTGCAGTTCTTTAGTGTAGAACTCTGAACTCCACACACAGTGGGAGCTGCTGCTTCCCCATTTGGGGCAGACACAACAATTCCTCTCCAGGCCTGGCAATCAAGGACACCTCACTGCCTCAGGCCCCAGAGATGGGAACAAAAGGGACTTGGGGGCAGCAAACTTGGGGTCAATGACTTCATCAGCTGAAGCTGGAATTGGCAGATTCACCCCCAAAATGCAAATGGACCAAACTTATAAAAGTGTGAAACCTGTGACCCATTGTCCATTTTTGGGTGGGTTTTGTCTGCCCTAAATGTACCTGAAGACCCTTCAATAAATAGAACTGCTTTTTATTCTCTTAATTTTGGTTTTAGGTTACCCAAAAAGGAATCAAAGCAAAAAGCTCCCCAGTTTGTGTGGGGAAGCAGAGCCTGGGCTGGGCTGTTTCTGCAGAGGATGGAGCACAGGAAGGGAGGGGGGGAAAGCTGATCCTGGAGGATTTTTGCACAGAAAAAGGGAGACACCAGTGTCAGCCTGGAGCTGGCTGTGGCCAGGTGCCAGCCATGAAGCTCATGAGCTGAGCAGGACAATTCCAGAGCTGGGAGGGTGTGATGGCAGTTGGAAAGGACAGGATTGTCACCATCACATTTTCTGAAAAATCCCTTTGCCCAGGATTTCTTCTCCTGGGAAGCTGAGAAGCCTCAGAGAAAAATGCAAACAATAATTATCTGATTGGCTTCTCCTGTGCTTTGCTGCTTTGGAATGTGGTTGGACATTGTTTACCAACTGGTCATTGCTTGATTGGTTTCATCTGAATTGTTTTTGCTTAATGACCAATCACAGCCAGCTGTGTCAGATTCTGGAGAGTCAGGAGTTTTTAATTAGTATCTTGTTAAGCCTTCTGTCTGTATCCTTTCTCTATTCTTTAGTATAGCATAATATAATATACTATAATACACTATACTATAATATACTATAATATACTATAATATACTATAATATACTATAATATACTATAATATAATATAATATAATATAATATAATATAATATAATATAATATAATATAAATTAGCCTTCTAAGAACATGGAGTGAGATTCAACTTTTCCTTCCTGCCACGGGGGACCCTGAAGACACCACAGGACAGATGCTCTGCTGGTCCTTCAGAGCTTTTAGCTGCTCCCAGCTCCACAGCAAGAGGCAGATCCTGACTCTGCGGGATGTGGGAATGGCCAAGCAGAGTTATTCCCTCAGCCTGGCTCTGCTCTCAGCTCTGACAGCCTGGAGTGAGGAACTCCCCCAGTCAGCGCTCACTTCCAGTCTCTGCTACTCACAAAGGCAAAAAAATCACCTTGATCACGACAGTGAGAGAAAAGGGTGCAGCTAATGAGCTCTTAATTGGGTAGGGTTGGCACTCAGATCCTGCTCCAGGCTTTGGAAACCCAAAGGAAGGGACTTCCCATGCAGCCAGTGACATCAGCTCTGGTCTTCATGTGCTGCCTGGAATGAGCTTCATTAATGTTTTCCTTGGTATAATCCATCATCCCTTCAACAATGCATTCCTGACAGTTAATTAGACTCCACAGAGTGGAATAAGTAGCGCCGTGTTTGGAATTATAATCCAGTCCTGAAAAACACATCATGTGAGGCATAGCAGCAGGCTCTTGGACATCTTAAGGAGTTTTTATTCCAAAAGCTTGGTAAACTCTGCTTAGCAAAATCTGCAGCATGTTTGCCAATGGATTCATTGCAGAGGGGTCAGGAATCTCTGTTCATTAGCAAAACCCCAAAGAAATGAACCCATAGATAAATAAATCCAGCCTTTCTGAATGCAGGTGAGCCCTGAGCGTCATCACCTGCTCCAGGTGACACTCAGGCCACGAGAGATGGCATCCCTGCCAGATTCCCTGCTGATCCCAATGGGGTTGGACATGGAAAGTCAGGCAGTGTTACAGGATGGAACATTCTGCAGTAGCGACCTGCTTCATCCCAGTTACCTGGGACGTTTGGGGTTTTTTTTTGGAACGGTGCTGTCATTTACTGGGTACTCAGAACAAACCCAGGAACCTGGGAGTGGCTTCTCAATGATCAAAATGATGAATAACAATGCTGAGACTGGGCTCACAATGCTGGAGACCTGCCTGGCTTAGGGAATGCTGAGCCAGGAGAGCTGCTGGGGATGCACAGCAAGGGCTGGAGTGCTGAAGAGGAGCTGCCTCTGTGATGGATGGCATCAGGCAGCTGAGATGTTTTTCCAGAAGGTGCCCACTTGCTTCAGACACGCACCAGTGCTGTCACCTCGAGGCCCTGGGCACAGACAGCCTGCAGTGACAGCTGGCAGTGCCACCAAGTGTGACAGGGAGAGCAGCAAGTTTAAACAGAGCCTGGGCCACACCTGGCATCCTCTCCCTCTGTCTTAATTGGTTTGTAATTTACTGCTTATCTAGGCAGTGTTTGAGAGATGTCCCAGACCTCTCTGGCTGAAAATATTCCCTTGAATACGGCTGGGAATCTTTGGTTGGAAAGGTCCTACAGCCATCTGGAAGTTTCCTTGGGAAAAGGAGAGGCCTGTGCCTTCAGCTTCTCCCCCAGCCCTGCCCACAAAATCCCTTGTGCTGGGCAGAGCCTGGGAGAGAGGGATAAAATCCTGGTTTTAATTTTTTATTCTTTTTAGTCTTATCTTTTGATCTTATTAATATTTATCTTATTATCCTATTCTTATATTTTTCTCATATTTTTATTCTTTTTATTCAAACCACAGCTCCACAGCAGCTGCCAAGGACATGGCTCCTGCTCCCAGTGTGGAATTTAAGTTGCTGTGAGTTTGGGCAGCTAAACCAGGGCTCCCCTATTGGAAAAGCAGGACAAGGGGGAGAAAAGGATGCATGTGACCCCATCTGATCAGAGGGCTAATTAATCACTTTATTATACTGTATTTTTCTATGATATATTACACTGAATCTGCCAAACAACTGCACAGAATCTCATGACTGTCAGCCAACAGTCCTGACACACACCTGGATTCAACTGGTCAATGAATCAAAAAGTATTCAAAGGAAATGGGGAAAGGGAGGGAAGCATTTTCCCCTTAAGATTTTGACAAAAAGAGAAATAACCTCTTTTTTAACCAGCTTGTCCACAGAATCTTCATCCTTCCTAGATTTATATTTTACCTCTAGCACTCACCTGCTGTAGAATGAATGAAAAGTCTTTCATGTTAAACCTCACAAACAATTTTAGGGCACTCACACCAGAATCCAATTACCAATTCCCTTCAGGTAAACAAACTTCCACAATGCATTCCACTTGTTCCAAAACACAGGAGCAGTAAATGAGAAAAGAATTGGCTTTTGTTTCTCTCAGGTTCAGAGAATGCGAATCCCAGAAAATTCTTGGGAAGTTGTGCCTCGCTTTTCTCAGTGAAGAGAAATGTGGCCACACTCCCCCAGACCCAAGGATCAGCTGTGCAGTGCCTGTCTGTGGGCCAGGAAGAACATGATTTTAGACTCAGGTGGTTTCCTTCTTCAGAGGAATCTCTTCCCCCCAGGGCAGCGCTGTGCATGCAGCCACAGATGACACAGAGACAATTTGCTGGGCACTGAGCCTGCTCCTGATGTCCCTGCTGCCCCACAGTCCCTCAGTGTCAGGGAAATGAACTGTCCTGGCCAAGCCTCCCCTCCTGGGCTTATTCAGAGCAGCAAATCACAACAAATCACAGAAAATCACAGCAAATTACAGCAAAAAGGGGAGCCCTGGTTTAGCTGCCCAAACCACCCCCAGCAGCTGCCTCTGATTTTCTGCAAAACACTCCCTGAATGCAGTCAGAGGACAGGAGTGTAATATATGTTATAAAATAATTTGTGCTAAAGCAAATTAAAAAATCACAGCATTCTGTGTGCTGAAGCCAGTGTGGGGCAACAAGCAGTAACAGGCTAAGTGATAAGGATGGGGATTCAAACACCAGGAGGACACTGACTCCAGAGATGGATATTTCAAGGGGTTTTTTCATCTGACAAGACCCCAGCAGGAAGCATTTGATAGGTATCATCAATAAAATAATATTCAACACCAGAAGTTTATCCCAGAAGATTTTCACCGGACAGGATTTCAGCAATTGTTCACCAGGTCTGAGAAACACGGCAGCAAGAAAGAAAAAAAACTCTGATAATATGCAAAAATATGCTAAAGAGGGGCCTCTTCCAGAGCCCAAAAGACCATATAAAACAAACCCCTTAGAAATGACATTTGGAGACCCACAGGGATTTTGGTGCACGGAGGCCAA
The DNA here is from genome assembly GCF_012460135.2 of Molothrus ater. Taxonomy (NCBI): domain Eukaryota; kingdom Metazoa; phylum Chordata; class Aves; order Passeriformes; family Icteridae; genus Molothrus; species Molothrus ater. Next base: position 3,983,395 of record NC_050499.2, read on the forward strand.
ATCCTGGGTATCCCCAACTCTGATTGCCTGGCTCAGAGTGGAACTGCTTGTGTTTTTTTCCAAATTTATACTTTGATTATTTAATAGATTTCCTTAATTATTAAATTAGAGTATTCATTTCTAACAGGAGGAAGGCTTGCAGGGGTGTTTGGGGTGATGGAGCCTTGGCAAAGGGCAAAAACCCCCCCTGCTTGAGAAAGGAAAACCAACAAAGTGAAAAAAGGGCACAGTTTAACATTATCATTTGTTACAACTGATCTGCTGGCCAGTTTCCACAGCTCCTTAATCTTAATTCTCATCACCAGGAAGCTAAGAAGAATCTGAGTTCTCCTTCTAGACTTATTTTTTTACATGTTAGAAAATGTATTAAAAATATTTTTGTAATAACAACACAGAAGCTCACTCCACTTGAGCTGTTTACTATTATTACAGCTGTTCATTTTGGAGGTTTAGAGGGTGTTTTAGGGAGAAATTTGGTTTAGATATTTTATTTTTTAGTGGGATTGGTAATGAATTATGAAAGATTTGGAGAGATATTTTGTGGTATTGGTTAATTGTTTATTGGTAGATGGATTAAGCAGGTTGAGAATGTTTTTCTTTGGATTTGAATAAGTAAGTGGTATTTAATTTGATGTATTAAGGTTAAATGTTGGTTTTTGTTTTTTTTTTCTTTAATTTCTGTTGGGAGCATTAAATGAGGCTGCACCCTGAACTTTGAATCTTTTCTTGTATTTTTAATCTCATTATGCTCAACTTGTAGATATTTTCATAGCAATGCAAGCTGCAGTGAAGGAAAAAAGTGAGAATTGGAGCAGAAGATTGGATACACAGCTCCCAGTGCTCCTGATAGCTACTCATTGATTATTTTGGGTGTAAATTGCATTGATTATGGTAATGAGGAGGTGCCAAGCGCAGGGACAGCAGGGGAATGTCTGAGTGGTGTCTGCTGGAACTCACAGCATCAGGAGCTGCAGCATTGACTCCCAGCACATCTGGATCACTAACAGGGTCCTTCATCAGACAGGCTGGGATCTGCACACCTGGAGGAGCAGAGCAGAGCTGCTCTGCCCAAGGAGTGACGTGAGGGAGCTGAGCCCAGCTGTTCCAGCAGCTCTGACAAACCCAGCTGGGCTTTCACAGCTCCCTGGCCAGCGCCAGTGACACGGCTGGGTTGGAAATGGGGGTGCAAATTCCATTCCTATCTGTGGGGCAGTTCTCTGCTGTTCATGGGCCATTAATTATTAATTCTCTTCTCTCCATGGCCAGGGAGTGTCCCTGCAGGGCTGATCCAATTCCATCATCCCATGGGGAGATGCTCTGCCCAGGGGCGGAGCCAAGCATTCCTACCTGGATCCAATCTGAGCTTTGGGACAGCCCAGCAGCCTTTGCCCAGTGCATTGCCAGAGGAGCAGCTTCTGCTGCCCTGCATGGCCAGAGGGAGCCCAGGCCCATCTGCAGCAGCCCTGGAGCTGCAGAGGAAAACTCCCCCCTTGTGCAGGATCCCTGCTCCAGCTGAGCCACAGCTGGCACTGCAGGAGGGCTGAGCCCCCATGGGATGGGGCTGTGCCACCCCCTGGCACACAGGGGACAGGGCATGGGCTGACTCTGTCACTGCTGTTTTGTATTACTGCACATTATTTTATTATTTTATTTTATTTTATTTTTCTTCCCTAATAACGAACTGTTATTCCTACCCCCATATCTCTGCCCGAGAGCCCCTTAATTTCAAAATTATAATAATTCAGAGTGAGATGGTTTGCATTTTCCATTTCAGGAGAGGCTCCTGCCTTCCTTAGCAGACACCTGACTGTTCAAACCAAGGCACACTCACAGCTCCTCTCATCAGTTCTGAAATGCCTCCAAAAGCTTTGTCTTGCTGCTGGGGGGGAACCAATTTTGCAGTGTAACCTTTGCCAGCTGTGGATTGATGAAGGGCTGAGATTGGAAAAGATATGAACTCCCCTTGCCAATCTCCCTCGTGGCTGGGCTGGCAATTTTTCACAGGGATGTTCTGGGGACAGGGACATGAAGGATTATCAGCTGCTCAGACACAACCTGGGAGATAGCAAATGAAAGCCAAGGCAGAAGTGGAATTCCTCAGCAGATATTGGATTTCTTGTGTATTTCTCTCCTGCCACCCAGGATATCTGATATTTCTCCCTTGCATTGGTGTCAGCGAGTGGGAATTCAGCTTTCAACCTCCAAGAGATTAACAAGAGAGGGCTTTAGCATCTGCTCTGATATTTTAAGCACAAAAGAAGAAAGACCTGTAGCTTTGTCTTGCCAGTGCTGGTAAATATTTTGTGCCTGTTCCTCTCACCCGAAGGTTACACAACATTAGTGCAGAATGGAAATGTCCTGTCAGGCACACAGAGACAACAGTGACTGCTGCACAAATCCTTTCCATGCTATAAATACTGATCTTCCCCCATAATGGCAACACAATCTCGATCTGCCTCTGGTGACAAAGAAAAAAAAATGTTAAAAAAGCTGTTTAATTTAATTAGAGTCTATTTGGAAACCTAGCAGCATGAAATAATTTGATTTACAGAAATAACCTTCACTGGCTACAGACAGCATTTCTTTGTGTCTTATCTTGGGATAACAGCAACTGTTACATTTCAAACCTTAAACTGTACAAACAGTGTGACCAGAGAGAGCCCTGAGAACATTTCAAGTGACGTCAGGGCATTGCCATTTATTCAGCTCCCTGTCCTCTCCCAGGCTGAGATGCTAAAAATTCTGCTGGAGCAACATTTGCCCCTGAGGAGATGGCAGTTAATTCCTGTCCAGCCTCTCCACTGCAGTTTTCATCCTTCCCAAAGGAAGCAGCTCCCACTAAAAGCTCCTTTGCTGCTGGCATGAGGGGTGATGTTTAATGAAAAATGCCCTAAAATTGTTTGTGAGATTTAACTTTAAAATTTTTTCATTCATTCTACAGCAGGTGAGTACTAGAGGTAAAAAAGAAATGTAGGAAGGATGAAGATTCTATGGACAAGCTGGTTAAAAAAAGAGGTTATTATTCTTTTTGTCAAAATCCTAAGGGGAAAATGCTTCCCTCCCTTCCCCAATTTCTTCTGAATACTTTTAAACATTTGTTTTCTTACTGCTTTGTTTGTTTGGGTCTAAGTGAAATTGAAAACCTGAAGAGAACAAAGTTGCTGCAAAGCAAAACATTATCTGATGCACAGTAAAGAGCTTTTTTGTGTGTTTACTCACATTTTCAGCTTCCATTACTTTTTGGAAAAGCAGGAAAACAAATGATATAACCACAAATCCTTCTGTTGCTTTGACATTTTATTTCTTCCAGGAGTAAAGTACAAGAGAGAACAGAACCTTTCTTTGAAGCTAAGAGTATTTAGGTGATCTCTTGTATATCACAAATATTACATTTACCATGATATCCATCCATTTATCTCTGCTGAGTCCAGTAATTTCACTTAAAGTATTTCCATCCCCTTGGACTAAAAACAAGAAAGAGATCTTTTAATTTGGTTTTAGTGATGTAAAGGTAGGAAAATCCCAGCATTTTTACCTTTCAAATGGAGCAGCACCTGCTTCTGAGTGACAGAACTGAAGAAAAGAAGCATGAATATGTATGAGAGAGACTATTTACATACTATAAAAATATAAGGAATATAATATATTATAATATATTTATCATAAATAATAATAATATAAGTAATATAATTATAAAAGAGTATGATAAAAAGTTTTATATTCTGTGCAATTAAATAATATATAATATATAATATATAATATATGATATATATTATATATTATATATTATATATTATATATTATATATTATATATTATATATGAAATAAAAGAATAAATATAATTAAAGCTACAGAAGCCTTCTCAACTACAATGCAAACACACACCAAAGTTATAAAAATCAATTAAACCAGCTTGTGTGTGCATTTCTGTGCACAGGTATTTCCATGCCGGTGGAACCCAAACCTATAAAACTGCCCCTGTGTGTGAGGGAAAGGCCAAGAAAAATGGAATTGAAGCGATAAAAACGCCTCATGTAAATAAAAGAGGGACAGAGGAAAACACAGCCCCAGGATGCCACAGGAGAGAGGTGGGAATCAGCAGCTCCTGGGACAGCTGAGTTGTTCCTTCTCCTTGCTTCCTGCTCCTGTCATTTTTGTTTTGAGGATCAAAATTATTATTTTGTGGATTTTTGTCCCTCAGAGCAAGCCCAGGGCTGTCCCTTCACCCACGTGTGAGCCAGGGGCTCACCCAGGGCTGCTGCCCACAGCTGCACCCAGGCAGAACAAAAGCTGCAAATGCTGTTTGGGCAACACTGAGCCAGCCCTGCCACTGCTGCCAGCCTGCATGGCAGAGCTGCAGACAGCTAATCAGCAGTCATTATTAATTATTATTATTATTATTTACACTGTGATCTGCATCCGCAGGCTTGGCCAGGGAACAGCTTCCACTGGGCCAGCCCTGCTCCAGGGCTCACCTGAACTGCAGCCACTGCCTTGCTGGTTCCTGGTTGAAAAAGGGAAAAAAAAAATCCCCATCAGAGTCATCCAGTGCTTCAAACAGAAAAAAGAAACCGAAAGAGCCACCTAGGAATTGTATCAATATCTGCAGGCAGGCTGGGGGTGATGGGACTGGGACCATCTTTGGTTTTCAGTGGTTCAAATTCTGTCCCAAGGAGAATTATTTGGAAGAAGTTTCAGATGAGGACCAGATGAGGACACAGCCCAGAGCACGCTGGTGCTGTCCCAAGGAGAATTATTTGGAAGAATAATTCCAAATAAGAGGACCCAGATGAGGATGCAGCCCAGAGCCAGCGTGGATGGCACTGAGCAAGGCAGGGCTGCAGATAGATACTCAGCCATAATTAGTAATTATTATAATTTACACTGTGATCAGCATCCAGCAGGCTGGGCCAGGGAACAGCTTCCACTGGGCCAGCCCTGCTCCAGGGCTCACCTGAAGTGCAGCCACTGCCTGGATGTGGCTCGTTCTTGGTTTTAAAAGGGAAAAAAAGCCATCAAAGTAATCCAGTCGTTCAAACAGAAAAAAGAAACCCAAAGAATTATATCGATATCTGCAGGCAGGCTGGGGCTGATGGGGCTGGGAGAGTCTTTGGGTTTCAGAGGTTCAAACTCTGTCCCAGGGAGAATTATTTGGAAGAATAATTCCAAATAAGAGGACCCAGATGAGGATGCAGCCCAGAGCCAGCGTGGATGGCACTGAGCAAGGCAGGGCTGCAGACAGCTACTCAGCCATAATTAGTAATTATTATAATTTACACTGTGATCAGCATCCAGCAGGCTGGGCCAGGGAACAGCTTCCACTGGGCCAGCCCTGCTCCTGGGCTCACCTGAAGTGTTAAACAGCAGCCACTGCCTGGGTGTGACTGGTTCCTGGTTTAAAAAGGGAAAAAAAATCCCATCAGAGTCATACAATGGTTTTCCATGAGGGGAAAGTAAAAAAAAAAACCAAAAAAAACCCCAAAAAAACCCCACCAAACCCAAGCAACCCCTTGGGAAATTTTATCAATGTCTTCAGGCCAGGCTGGGGGTGATGGGACTGGGACAATCTTTGGTTTTCTGTGGTTCAGACTCTGTCCCAAGGAGAATTGTTTGGAAGAAGGTTCACATGAGGACACAGCCCAGACCATGCTGGTCCTCTTGGTTATTTCTATTCTGGAAGAGCCCAGAGGCCTTGATCAGCATCAACACAGCCACACCATGAGCTGGGGAGCACAAATCTTCTCCAGCAGTGAAAGGCTGCAGGTGACCGTGCTTCTCCCACTGTTCCCTGCCCTTTCCCAACTCACCATGATGCCTCAGGTTTTAGAGTTTATATTTTTCAGGTTCTGTGCTGCTTTAGTGTGTGGGTCTGGGTTCACATCAGAGGATGCTGAGCTCTGGGCACAGAGCAGGGACACAAAACAATTCCTGCTCCAGCTGGGCACCAAGGACAAATGATCCAAATCTCAGCCCAGGAGCACAAACACCGTGGGCTGGAGAGAGAAAAACAAGGATGGGACTGCATGGGCTAAAGCTGGAATGGGACAATGAACTGCAAGATGCAAATGGAGCAGAACTGATCCAAGGGAGAGACCCCGGGAGCGCTCGTGCATTTTGGGACCATTTGGGTTCATCTTGAGTTCATTTTGGGACCATTTTGGTTCATCTTGGGTTCATTTTGGGGCCATTTTGGTTCACCTTGGGTGCAGCCCTGGCTGGGCTCTTGTGCTGCCCAAGGTGGATCCATGGAGGCTTTTTAATAAATCCCTGCTTTATTCTGTAACTCTGTCCAGCCTCTGTTCTAGCTCAGCCTTCTCAAGGCATCAAGGCACTCCCAGACCTTTGGAGCTGGGCCAGTCTCAGCCAACTTCTCCCTCCCCACCTCCTGTCAGGCTGCATCTCCATAAACCCACAGCCCGGGTTTCTCTCTTTATTTACCTACCTGTTGACTCTTTTCCAGCCTCTCTGGACAGGCAGGAGCAGGAGACAGGAGCAGCTGCTCTGGCATGCCCTGAATGCCAACGAGCTCGGCGGGGTGCTGCCGAGGAAAGGTCCCTTTGTAAACACGCCTGGTGATCAAAGGGCTGCTGCTTGCTGATATTTTCAACATTAATAATCTCCCAGCTGCCTCCCTCGATTCTCTGGCTGCCTTTTTACCTCTCCTTCATGGTACACAGAGTGGCAGAGCTTAAAACAATGGGCTGGCTGGAGGGAAGGGAGGTGGTTGGGCGCAGGAATTCACCCGAAGGTAAAAATAAATGTGTTGGCATTGCACAGAAAAGCATCAAATATGTATTAAAAAATCTTTGTATTGTCATATAACACTCCTGGCACAGACTGAGAGGCATCTAGAGATGTGTGCATGCATACAGAAATGATGTATAATCACAGTGCACGTGTCCCTGTTCCACTCCCCCTGCGCTGCCCGGCACGCAGGGATGGATGGAGTCAGGGAATCAAAACAGAAGTGGTTCATCAATAAAACGGGAAAATTACTGCCCAAAATGAATGCAACACCATGCAAGGTGCTCCCAGCAGAAGGCAGGGAGCTGTTTTTGTGCTGGTTTGTCTGTTTGCTGACGAGCAGAGAGAAGGAAGCCAGGAGAGGAGCTAAGCAGAGGCAGGAACAGCTCCAGCAGCACCGCTCTGAATGACAGCAAACGGAGAATATTTGGGCCAAGTGCTGGCTGAGACAGAGCTGAAGATGCACGGAGAGGAGATGTTTGGCATGGCTTGGCTCCTGCTGTGCTCTGTGGAGCAGGACCTGGAACGTTCTGTCAATCACAGGGAAGGTGTCAAAGCATCCCAGCTCCGTGGCCAGGGCCTGCTCCTGGTGGATGTCCTGCTCAAGGAGAAAGCTTTCATCAGAGCTGCTGAGAAACCCTGCATGCACTGGGAAAATGCACTTCATTCTTCCTGGCCCTCTTTTTATTCTCTTAACTTTGTTTTTAGGTAGCCCAAAAAGACATCAAAGCAAAAAGCTCCCCAGTTTGTGTGGGGAAGCAGAGCCTGGGCTGGGCTGTTTCTGCTGGGGATGGGGCACAGGAAGGGAGGGAGGAAAAGCTGATCCTGGAGGATTTTTGCACAGAAAAAGGGAGACACCAGTGTCAGCCTGGAGGTGACCTGGGACGTTCTGTCAATCACAGGGAGGGCATCAAAGCATCCTGGCTCAGTGGCCAGTGCCTGCTCCTGGTGGGTGCCCTTCTGCTCAAGGAGAAAGCTTTCATCAGAGCTGGTTACAAACCCTGCATGCACTGGGAAAATGTCATCTGGCATTGAAACCCAGCCAGCAGCACATGGCAAGCAGCAGACCCCAGAGCAGCACTCTGCCAGTCCAGCAGGGAAATATTCCACATCTGCCTGGGACTGTGGGAGGGTTTAAAACGAGGGGGAAGGATTGGGCCGAGCACAGCAAACTCCCAGGTGAGCCTTGTCCCAGCTGGGCTGTGTGCTGGCAAAGCCCAGCCTTTAATTCCCAGGATTCCAGCACCTCCTGTGGGAAACCACGGGGCTGCCCAGGATGTTCTGAGTCCCTGGGTGTCCCCTGGGTGTCCCCTGGGTGTCCCCTGTCCCTTTGTGCAGTGCCTCACTGGGAGCTGTTGGGACAATCTCTCTCTCTGCCACTCAAGTTAGACCTGCAGCCAGGCTCTCCAAAGCACAGGGGAGTCAGAAATACCAGAATCAAGGTCCATTTTTAATCCATTAGAGCCCAAAAATGCCACAAAAAATAGGACTAACGCTGAGTTGCCAGCAAGGGTGGAAATTTATCACTACAAATATTTTGCTTTCCTTCTCCGTGGTACTTAAGGGCTTTCTAAACTCAAAGGTCAGTGAGAAACTGCTGAGAGGAATCACAATCAGAGAAAATATTTCCAAAGGGGGAGAGTCTTTCTGCAGGAAACACATGCCCAGACTGCCAAGGAAGCGTGGCCGTGGCTCTGCATCATCCCAGGGCTGTGCTGGGAATGTGAACTCCATTTCCAGATTCCATTTTAGCTGCATTTCCTGCCCTAACCCGCTGGGAATTCCGGGCTATCTGAATGCCTGCCTTATCACCACATCCCCAATATATGCAAAGCAGGGTGATGTTATCTCTTGCTGGAATTGTGTTGCTGGAGCTGCACTTTAGCAGCCTCCTGCTGCTGCAGGTTGGGATTTCACTTAATTCCCTCCCTTGCCTGCCCAAATAAATTAATTTAAGTATATATATTTAAATGTAGCAGGTGTCATGCTGGGGCATCAGGAGCAGGACTTTAATTCCTGATCCACGAGGGCATTTCAGAAAGGACACCAAGAACTTCTTCCTTTTGGGGCTTAGTTAGAGGACCACAGATAACCAGGATGGATTCACCATCAGCCCTTCAGCAGTGGCGGCTGCAGAAGTGGCAAAGCTCAGGCCAGGGGTGCTGGAATTTCTCCCTTTTGCTGAAGACAAGGCTGGAAGAGCTCAGAATTATCCTGTCCAAGCAAGAAATCCCTCGGAATCCTGCCCTCAACACCAGCTGCCCCTGGCTTTTGCAGGACTTTTTTTTTGTTAGTTTTTTCTGCCTTAGCAGAGGTTGTTCATTGAGAACCCCCAGGGCTCTGATGGGTGACAAAACCTCCTTGCAAGGCAGGGAGGGAGAGAGGGGAGTGTGAAATGCAAACATCTGCTCATGGGACAGATCCCAGGGAAAGGGGAGAGAAAAGGGGAAAGGGGAGAGAAAAGGGGAAAGGGGAGGAAAAAGGGGAAAGGGGAGGAAAAAGGGGAAAGGGGAGAGTGCTGGCAGCAGTCACTGGAAGATGTTTAAAGCATAGAAAAACAGGGGAACTTACTTGGGAATTATTCTAGTGGGATTTTTTAATTGTAGATGGTTTTAGAGCTCCGACTAACAGAGCAGGGTCTGAGATGTGCTAAACCTGCGGGATTGTGGAGAAAAGGCAGAGCCAGCATCTCTTTGGCCCTCGGAGCTCCCCCTGCAGATGGCAGAGGAGCCAGGCTCTTGTTGCGTTGCATTTTTCAATAGGGAAATGTTTACAGAAATATGAAATTCCCCAGTGGCCAAGTGCACAGGGACACACTGGCTGGGAGCACAAAAGGCAGCTGGAGCCCTGGGCACACTCGGTTTTCACTGGAACATGTGTTCAGTGACCACAACAGGCTCCAAAGAGACCCCTCCTGACCCACCTGGCAGCAGCACCTCACCGTGAGGGTGTGAGCACTTGTGAGTGCATTAAATAAAATAGTGGGGGAAGGGAGTGAGGAAAGAGCAGCTCGTTTATGATGGAGACAGGTAAATAATTGCTTTTTAAAATGCATCATTTACTGTGGGATTTGCTACTAGACAAAATAGAGGTCTAGATGATTTTGAAAGGAACTGATGTAAATGCTGAGTGTGGTCTAAGGTAAAAGGTAAAGAATTAGAGGGAATCACACAGAATTCACAGAATTGACAGAATCACAGAATGACCAGGTTGGGAGAGACCTTCAAGACCATTGAGTCCAACCCAGCCCCAACACCCCAACTCAACCCTGGCACCCAGTGCCACATCCAGGCTTTGTTAAACACACCCAGGGATGGGGACTCCACCACCTCCCTGGGCAGAACATTCCAGAACTTTATCACCCTTGCTGGAAAAATCTTCTTCCTGCTATCCACCCTGTATTTCCCTTGTGCAGCTCGAGGCTGTGTGCTCTGGCTGTGTCAGTTCCTGGAGAAAGAGCCCAGCCCCAGCTGAGCACAGGCACCTTTCAGGAGCTGTGCAGTGATGGGGGCACCCCTGAGTCTCCTTTTCTCCAGGCTGAGCACCCCCAGCTCCCTCAGGGGTTCCTCTCAGGGTTGTGTTCCCAGCCCCTCTCCAGCCTTGAAGCAGATCCTGGAGGATCCCCCTTTCCAGGCACTTCGGTAGGGCCGAGACCTTTCCAATGGATTTTGACACTGCTCCTCCACCTCCTGCTGCTCCTGTGCCCTGCGGGGAGGTGCTAATGAGGAGCCCAATTAGCATTCAAGGACCACTTAGGACCGGGTCCAAGAGCTCCTGCTGCTCCTGTGGCTGCCGAGGGCCTCCCGAGCCCGCCAGTGCCACCTCAGCCAGTGCCACCTCAGCCAGTGCCACCTCAGCCAGTGCCACCTCAGCCAGTGCCACCTCCCACCACGGGGGAGCAGGAGGGCTGGGGACACACAGGATGGGGCTGGATCCCTCCAGGATGACAGAGAGAAAGGATCAGGGAATATCCCGAGATGGGAGGGTGTTGGGGAAGATGAAACAGGAAAGCCTTATCAATGTGATTGTCTGGCAAAAGATTTGGAGAATATGGAAACTATGAGTGAGATTGAAATGAAAGCAAGCTTTGAGATCCCTCAGTTACTGAACAACTGGAAAACAATGGTGTGGCTGGCTGAAGGTGATCCCCTTTTGATGGAACAACACCCTCTGCCTGCAGACAGGCCCAAGGGGCAGAGCAGACCCTGCAGCTTGGCAGAAGAGGCCCAAAGAGGAGTTTTTAGGGTTTAAAATGTAACACAGTCTGGTGATGTAATGATTCTTATAGGCTGTATGGAAATGCTGTAGGATTTGTATCTTGTACTAGACTGGTTAGGGGGAATCAGAATATTCAACACAGAAGATGATTTATGGTATTGTAACGGGAACCTCGCTCTCTCACCCTTTTATCCTCTTACCCTTTTTACTCTCTCACCCTCTCATCCTCTCTCCCCCTCTCTTCTCTCAGTCCTGCTCTGAGCTGTGCCTGGCAGCTCCCAGCAGGGCCCTGCACCCAGGCCCTTTGCAATAAACCCCAAGTTCCAGCCCTGGCTGCAGAGATCTCTCGTCTCCATCCATCCCGACCGTCCTACCCCCGATGCTCCTACAGGAGGGATCATTGAGCCAGCTCCTGGCCTGCCCAGATACCCCCAAATCCCACCCTGGGCATCCCTGGCTTTGTCCAACCCCTCCTGGGGCTATGGCAGCCTCGGGGCTGTGCCCATTCCCTGGGGAGCCTGGGCAGTGCCAGCACCCTCTGATGGCAAAGGTCAAAGCCCCTTGCAAGAGCATTAAAATGGGCAGATAAAAAAGCAGCTCTTTATCAGAAACTCCCAGCTGTGTCCATAGTTCTGGGCTATGGGCACCTCTGGTATCAGATTTCTGCAGTTTTTATTAGGTTAACAAATTTGCATCTGTAACGAACCTTTTCCAATTAGAAGAGCAGTTGATTAGGTAATTTTTCCCCCTGGGTACTGCCCCATTTGAGTTGGTCCAGGGCTTCTTTGCCCCATTTCTTGTTGTGTCTTCTCAGATTCTGACTGGAAAACAAAATGTTCTTCTTGAAAACAAGAGCAAACAGTATTTCAGGAATGTGTTAGAAGGTTAACTTATTACTCTACAAACCAAGAGAAAGGGTAGGAAAAATACCAGGAGCTGCATAACCATGTATTAATAACTACAAATATAGGAAAAATGTGTAAAAGCTGAATTTTTTAGGCACGGGGGGAAGAACCTTTTCCTAATATCCAACCTGCACAAAGTTCTGGAGCAAAGGAGCAGAATAAACAACAGCCACAGTTCCCTGATATTTCATTTTAATTGCAGAAAACCAATAGGAAAAAAATGTGCACTGTGATAATCAGATTATTTTTCTTTTCAGATATTTTTTTCAGCCAGCAAGCAAATAATTAGACCTTTGCACAGAACCGGTAAGAGAAGATGATATATCCCTGTCCTGCTTGGGTGAATAAAATATGCCCTGAAATAGCTGCAGTCTCACAGCTATGGCTCATGGATAGCAGGAATACTGGTCAGGGTTAAATCTCTCTTTCTTTTCAATTATATTTTCATGAATTAAAGCCAAATGACAATAAATCATGCTGTAAAAATTAAAATGTCATTTGCTTTTATCAGAACTGAAATTAAGCTGTACACATACTGCAGATATAACAAAGGGGAAGAGGGAAAGGGGAAAAAAGGATGATAATGGATTTTTCATAAACTTGGGTGCAGTTGAGATGAGTCATGAGGTCTGCATCTGGAACTGGGTCACAGGACTTTTTCAGACTTCATGTTCTGGTCTAGACAATTAAAAATTAGCCCAAACTGAGACTCCTTAGAGACTCCTCAGACCCTGAGGAAAGGCAGGACAAACTCACCTCCCCTGGTCCCAGGAATTCACAATCTGCTTGTGCTTACACACTGATAAAATGTAGTGCAGTGATAAAAATGGAATTAAAAACACTGAACTTCCTTCCTTCCTTCCTTCCTTCCTTCCTTCCTTCCTTCCTTCCTTCCTTCCTTCCTTCCTTCCTTCCTTCCTTCCTTCCTTCCTTCCTTCCTTCCTTCCTTCCTTCCTTCCTTCCTTCCTTCCTTCCTTCCTTCCTTCCTTCCTTCCTTCCTTCCTTCCTTCCTTCCTTCCTCCCTTCCTCCCTTCCTCCCTTCCTCCCTTCCTCCCTTCCTCCCTCCCTCCCTCCCTCCCTCCCTCCCTCCCTTCCCTCCCTTCCCTCCCTTCCCTCCCTTCCCTCCCTTCCCTCCCTTCCCTCCCTTCCCTCCCTTCCTCCCTCCTTCTCCTTTTTCTCTTCCTTTTCCTCTTTCTGATCTTCCCACTCCTTTCCCCTCAAGGACAAGCTGAATTTGGTGGCTCTGATTTGGGGACAGGTGACTGGGGAATGTTGACAACCAACCCACACAATCCTTCTGCATTAAGTTTAACTAAGCAGACCCCAAAGACCTTGAGCTGGGCTCAGCCCTGGCCTTGTGGCAGCGTTACCAACCCCAAAAGAGCACCTGGGGCGAGTCCAGGATCAGAGCATCACAAGGCTGACGTGGCAGGGTCTCTCTTTGAGGTGTAAATATTGAATATCCCACCCAAGAGCAGTGCCAGGCAATGCCCAGCACGCTTTAGGCTGCTCTGAACTCCAATTATTTCATCCACCAGCCTCTCCTCCTCCCACATTCCGAAGCTTACAAGAGAAGGAGCTATTTCAACCCTAAAGGGGGCGTGAAGTGGCATTTCTGTTTTCCCAGGGTGGAATGAGGGAACATTTCTGTTTTCCCGGGGTGGAACGAGGGAACATCCCATTGCCTGAAGGAGGTGGTGTAGCCAGGGAGAGGAATCAGGGACAGCAAATCGCATCTGCTGGCCCCAAAGTGGGCAGAGATGTGGCTGCTCATTACCCCAGCAGAGCTGAGCTGCCTGAATCCTCTGCCTGGCTCTGCCCTGCACAGCAATTTCAGGAGAAAGAATGATGAAAACTTAATGGGGAAGCAATGAAATATGACCAAAGTCTTGTAATGATGAAATATAATGACTCGTAATGAAGCAGAGGTGGGAGAAAAAATAAGCTCAATTCTTGTGAAACACAAATAAGAGACAGGAAGAGTGTGAGGAGGAAGGGGGGAGCGAGGGAGAGGAGAAAGGAAGCAGCAGCTGTAAATGACTTTTAACTTTTCCACTTCATGTTTTAAAACCAAAAAGCAATTACTGCCAGGCTGGCATTGCCTTTCTGCACATTAATTTCCTATTATGAATAAAATTAATGAGTTTAGCAATCTCCTGGTCCTCACAGAGTTGTGCTCTCCATTATTGGTGTTAATCCTCCAGAGACTCTGACTCCAAAACTCGCTGCCATGGCCTGGTTTTGTGAAGTTAAAAGAAAAGAAAACAGAGATAAGGTGAGTGTGGAGATTCCAAGAAATGGAAAGTGATAACAGGGCTTGAGCAGAGTGAAGAGTGAAGGGTGAAAGTCATTCTTTATTCACTGACCCCTGTGGTTACAACCAGTGGGACCTGATGAGGGGGATTCTTGCACTTTTGTCCCAGTGGAAATCAGGAACCAAGGTCAAACCATCCCAAATCTTCCCGGGCAGATTTCGAGCTCCAGAGCTCAGCTTGAGGCCTGTTCCCAACCTTTCCTGCCCCTTTTCCTGCACCTGTTCCCAACCTTTCCTGCCCCCGGGCTCTTGGCAGCTGCAGCTCTCACCTCCTGGCACAGCACAGAGCTGTAACCCCTCCAAAGGTGCTTCCTTGCATACCAAGGCACCACTCCACGCTGCCATCAGCTTTCCCAGGTCCATTTGTGCTCCTAACCTTCACCAAAGGCTACAGAATTCCAAGAGCAGAGTCCCCGGAGTGGGAATCACTGCCTGCCAGGGCAATGCAGGAAGCTGGGAGGACACAGCTCAACAATGGGGAGCACTGAAAGAATTCCTTAGTTTGCTTTGTTTGATTAAACTGTTTTTACCTCAACCGACAGGATTTTTACCCTCAGATAAAAATCTCTTTAGCCCTGTCTGGGTGGGCTCTGTGCCCCCAGCCTAACCCACAGCAGAAGGTGGCTTCATTCCCATCATGAGGCCATTCTTGTGAGCAAAATCAGCTCATCCCAGTTGGAACAGGGGCAGATTACTCCTGGAGAGCAGCTATTGGTGCTAGGATCCCCTGTGTCTGGGAAGAATGATGCACAGAACTCCATGGTATCAGAGGGCTAATTAATTACTTTATTATACTATATTATACTATATTACAAATACTAAAGAATACTAAAGAGAACTCGTGGCTGTCTGCTGACAGTCAGGACACAGCTTTGTGTGATTGGCCAAGGGTAAGGAGCTGCAAGTGCAACCCAAGATCAGTAGAATGAATATGTGTGAACCTATTGTGAAATTCCATGTATATGGATCAGTAAAGGAGATTAAAAAAGGATCTGGAGTTCCCAGAAGCACGAATGTCATTTTAAGGGGAGTGATCTCCACATGCATCCAGCACTGTAATAGACATACCGGATTTACAACTTCCACAACAGTTGTGGAGTTTGTTTTCTTTTTCTGCAATTCACACTCCTGTGAGGTATTCCTGCCCCAGCCAGCAGTGTGGGACAGGCACAGGACACAGGGCTGGGGCACTCAAACCTTCATCCATGCCCACAGCTCACCAGGGCAAGGGCTTGGCATCACACTGTTGGGAAGGATGAGAGTTTGACAAGAAGGTCTCACAGATGTTTAGCAGAAAGATTTTTAAATGTAGAATTTGAAGACGGAATAGAGATGGAAGCAAGTTTTGATAGAGAAGAAAAGAATTGCTGAGCCAGTCTCACTGGATAACCAAGGAGGCAAAGGGTGTGTGAGTTAGAAGGGGTTTTTATGGCTTAGAGCAAAGGATAAACCCACCCCAAAGAAGAAGATGTTTTTACCAAGCACAAAGAGAGCACAGGCAAACAAGGCTGCCAATGTTGCAAGTAAAGATCTCAGAATTTTCCACTGCAAGAAAACTGAAAAACAACTTCTAGCTTCAACTGCAATGTACTACTGGGGAGCAGCTCACAGCTGCAAGACCCTCTATTCCAGGGGATTTCACTTGCAGCCTCCTCTCCAAATCATGGGCAGGATGAAGAGCTGAACAGCCTGAGCCTGAACAAGGACTGGGCTTTCTAAATAACCTCAGAACAGGACTTTTAACCCAGTTTCAGTGTCAGCAGCACGGCACTGTCCTTAAATCCCATGTCCTCACCACGGAGATGTTTACCTCTGTGAAGTGAACAAGCACAGCACGGATCCTTCATGGATCACAGCACACAAACACATTTTCTTTACAATCCCTTCTGGGCAGAGGACTCCTGATATAAAAACCCCGAGTTCACCAGGCAGTGGCAGGTTTAAGTCACCTCCTTTGTCCTCTCTGCACATTAGCATTTAAAACCTACAATAAAGAGGCTGAGAGGTCAACTTGATTAAAAACATGTTTTACATTTGTTCGAGATCTTTATATTCTACTTTCTGCTCAGATTTAAACACCACTCATGCTCTCAAACGCTGTTTTTTCTTTCAGACAAATTGTCTGCTTCCCTCAGCTCTGTTATTTCCTGATGGCATGGAAATTTCACAGCATCCCAGATGCCAGACTCCCAGATGTCACCTGTTATAGGCTGGAGAAAACCAGGTCCCAACCCTGATTGGCACTGACTGGTAGCAGTGGGGTAATGGCATGAGCTGAGTTTGCTGAGGATCAATCCCAGTGTGAACAGAGAGGTCTCTACAGCCAGAAATTCCCACTCCACTGTTTTTGCTGGAAATGGGAGCAATTTCTCAGCTGCAGAGCCCAGAGTGGGTGGTTTGAGACACCCTGGTGGTCCAAGGTGTGGAGTGAGGATTTGCTCCCCTCCTGCAGAGGGTTTCAGCTGCCACACCACCACTTCCCATCAGCTCTGATCTATTGATGAAAGCGTTTAAAGCTCACAAAGCCTGAATTTCCATGGACATCTCTGCTGGAAAATGTCTTTTCCTTCCCCCCTGGGAAGCAGAGTGCTCAAACAGGAGGCAAGATGAGAGCTGGGTTTCATCCACAGAAAATCACAATTCAAACCCCAGTGACCAGGAATGCTCTGTTTTACCCAGGAAAGCATTCCAGGGAGGATTCCAGGACATCCCAGCTGCTGCAGAGGGTGGATCATGCCACGGGCTGTAGCTCCCTCTGCTATTGCTGCTCCTCCTTTTCTTTGCAGTCCCTCTGCAAAGAACTAACAGACAGCAAAAAAAAAAAAAAAAAAAAAAAAAAAAATTATTGCACCAAATGCACCAAAATATCCATTTAAAACTTTGGCTGCACAAAGGAAATAAAAGTGAAAATAAAATGGAAATATAAAAAGTGGGGAAAGGAGTAAGGAAACCTCCCACAAGCAGCACACTCTTGTTCTTTTCCATTTACAGAGGTCAAATGCTGCTTTTATCCCTGGAAATGCCATCATGTGCCAGCCACAGTCTGGGTTTCAGACAGGATGCCAAAATTTGACTTTTCTGCTAGAGAGACACTCAGTATTTTATCCTGTGCAGCAAAAGTTTGTCCCAAATGTTCTTGTGCCCTGTGATTCTGGACTGAATTTAATGGGAATAAGGAATTCAAAGCAATCTGCATGTTTGTCTTCCTTAGGGTCAGCCCAAAAATCTCTAATGATGATAAATTAATACAGAAGATTCTGCTGTGCTCATCAGGGGAGGTTTGAAACATTGCAAACCAAAGCGAAATGAACTCTATCCCCCAGAAATCATTACCATCCTCGGGTAATCATTCCACCCAGCCCAAGGTAAAAGAGAAGAATCCTGTACTTCTGAGGAGAGCCTGAGTTTGGAAAATGGGGATTTCAACTCCAGGGAAAATGTGGAAGGAGTTTTAGTGCCCAGGTGCTGCTCCTGTGAATAAACCTGGTGCCTTCTCCTGCCTTTCTTTAGGGAAGGAGCCCTGATTGTTTCTCCCTCTGCAGCTTCCTTACACTTGAGGGGCTGAGATTTGGTCTAACTGCAATTTACTGCAATTTTAAACCCTATTACCCCCTCAGCATGGTGCTGTATAAACCCAAGGCAGGGCTTTTAATTTTCTAGACAAAGGTATTATTTGAGCTCCTTTCATGGCCTAATTATTACTTAGCAAATATCATGTTGTGATGAGCATTTATGGATAATTCTCAGATAATACCTAATTATATGCTTAATTCTCATAATGATGGGAAAGCCTCAAATATTCAGAGTCCAGATTTTTTAGACTATCTCAGAACTCCTTATATTCCAAAGCACTTGTAAGTTGAGGATTTATCTTGGGGGTTTTTTAGGTATTTTTTACTATTTCTAGCATGTAAAACAGCTTCTGCTACAATATCCCCCACTGCTCACTGGAATTTGGATTCACAGGTAGGCTTGGGCAGCTTTGAACTTCTGAGTGACCTGACATAGCTCTAAACCTGATTAACTCACCAGATAGCCTGAGCCTGGGGATAATTTATGTGCCTGAACAGGCAGACCTTTCAGGGAATGTACTCCCAGGGAAAATGGTCTCTGCTAAATGGACAGCCAGGCTCGACTCCATTGAAATTCCTAATTTTCAAAAGCACATGATGGCACAGGCAGGGCACCAAGGGAAATGGCTGCTGGGGAGAACTCAGTTCTGTTTCTCTCAGTCCTTGTGGATTTATTTCTGCTCCTGCAGAATGCCCAGGGTGTGGCTGCCCTGTCCCTGGCACTGCCCAGGCCTGGGCTGGATGGAGCCCTGAGCATCCTGGGCTCGGGGAAGGTGTCCCTGCCCAGGACAGGGGGTTGGAATTGATCTTTAGGGTCCCTCCCACCCCAAACCAGGCTGGGATTGTGTGGAGAACTGCACAGAGCCCAGCCCCAAACACAAACTTTTGTTTGCTGGGCCCAGACCTTCATTCATTAAAGCCCCTCTGCCACCCCAAATGCAGTTTGGTTTTAGCAGGTGAGGAGGTCTCTGGTGTCGAGATGACCCCGAGGGGTTGGAAAATCTCTTTTTCCCAGCCCCAGACTGAAGAAGAAGCCAGGATTCCTTGGTTCTCATTCTCAAGGTCGTTTATTTTCTGTTATCTATAACATTCTTTCTCTGGCCTGCTGAGATCTGTCCAGCAGGTCGAGTTGAGGCACATTGGTGTTGGCTTTTTATACTAAAAACTACCTGTACTTCATTTACAATAATTTTCAAATACCTATCACCTATGTTAGACAGTCTGTCTCTATTCTAAACCAATCCAAAAGTGCCACCATCACAGCAGAAGATGGAGGACAAGAAGGAGAAGAAGAAGGACAGGACACGCCCAGATTCCTCCATCTTGCCTCCTGAATCCCCATTCTAAAAACCCCAAAATTCTACATTTTCACCCTGTGATAAATTCACTATCAATCCACTCAAACTCTTGTGGCTTGTACATCTTCATACAAAGCTGGTAATTGTTTTCATGGGTTAAAATCTAAGGCAGAGGTGGTTTTGACTCTGTGCCAAGGTCTCTGAGCCCCCTGCCAGGGTCTGGAGTCCTCCAGGGCAGCCAGAGCAATGTCCTGGGTTCCAACAATCAGGTAACAAACAGTCTTGCCTCTCCCAGCAGAGACTGGAGACACAATGATTAATTCACTGCTGGCTGCCTGGGTAAATGGCTACATAAATACAGGAGAAATGGTGCCTCTACAAGACAGTCAGACTCTGCTATCTGGGCAGACAGGGAAACACAGAGATACCTGAGAAAGCGAGGAGAGATTGTCAGGGCTGCTCTGAATGGAGCAAAAGTGCTGACAGGGACCAGCAGCGAGAACAAAAGATGTTCAGAGCAGCCCTGTAGCTCCCTTCAAACCCTGGCAACGTGACTGCAGCTAAATCCCTGTTTTAATTTTAATCCCTGTAATAATTTTAATCCCTGTTTTAATTTGAATCCCTGTGTTTTATAATTGTTAGTGAGCCTAATCTGGTGAACATAAAGATTCTTGCAAGGCCACAGCTGATTTTGTCCCCTCCTGGTGTGGCCTTGTGCAAGGGGATGAAAGGAAAGTGGGAGAATGTGGCTGAAAACACACAATTGCTGTGTTGAAACACAATTGCGATTGAAACACACAATTTGTGTCTAAGAAAACACACAATGTCCTTGAAACACACAATTTGTGTCTTGGTTCCACTGGCAGCACCACCTTCGACTCCAGCAAGTGGCTGCCTATCTCTCAGCCTTGATTTACCCCTGCAAAATGAGTTTAACAGACTTCTTCATGAAGTAGTCTCAATTAATTAGCATTTGTAAAACTGCTCTGAGATTCCCAGATGAAAGCCTGGCCTGGAATGGCAAATTGCTAATGATAATTAATAGTTGTTCATGGTCTCTTTACAGAATTTCAAATTATTTTCTGAGGGGGAGTAAGTGGGGATGGAGGCTCTCAAGGCAGAGATCACTCAAGAACCCCAGGACAGCCATACCTTGCTGCTGCTCCTCCTTCCTTCCTTCCCAGGATGAATGGGGAGAGCTTTAGCAGAGGAAGGGGAGGTGATGAAGGCTCCTGGATTCACCACAGGGGCAGGGGGAGAGAGGCAGGAGGGGATGAGCAGGGCAATTCCACTCCCCCCTCAAAGGGATGCAAAGGCAGCCCTAATTAAACAGATGCTCTTGATAATGCTCTGACAACTGTCCCTGCTTTAATTTGCTTCACAGTAAAGATTAATATAACAACACAACACTGCTTTACAAGGGGAGAAAAGGGAGCTGAGCTAATAAAAGGCAGTAGCTTACACGGTATATTATTGCTTTTCTTTCTGCTTGTCTAGCGAATATTTACCTCCTCTGGGAGCAGTTTTCATATTTATTTGATCTCTCCTCCCAGCTAAAGCTGACTTTGTGGTACATTGCAACAGGATTAATGCCAGGGCCAAGGTGCACAGACATGTCAGGGGTCTCCATGGAGATTGTGCAGCCTCAGGGAAGGTCCTGGTGGTGCTGGAACCAGCAGAGCTGTGAAACACCAGCAGGACATGAATTCCAGGCTTGTGTAGCAGGAAACTCCTGAAGCAGCACCGGGAAGATGGGAGATGGTTTTCAGGCTGATCCTTGGACCAAAGCAGGAGTTTCTCCATGCTGGCAGGACAAGCATGTCCTACCAGCACCAAAAATCAGAATTGTTCTGATTCTTAATGTTGATTTCAGGCAACTCCTTTTCATCCTGGTTTTGGAGCTGTGACTGTTCCTGTCCACTGCCTGCAGTGAGCCAAAACCCCAAATGTCCAAGTAGTAAATTGAAAGAATCACGCAACAGCCTCATAAACTTGAAGGGTGCAGCAGGAACAACCAAGTTAGGACAATGCCTGGTCCATGCCCTGGTTGGAAAATAGGAGATAGCCACCTGTCCTGGATTGCCAAGCACATTGTGTTCTGTTTGCCATCTGTATGGCAGCTGGCTTCTGCTCAGTGGGCAGTTTGCCTTATCTCTTCCACACCCACTCCTCCCTCTGGGAGACACCTGCTGATAACAGCTATGGAATGTCCCTGCATGGCTGATAAGAACTACAGCATCCCATTGGGAGATGTGAGCCCAGAGGGAGGAGCCAAGCATTCCTGCCTGGATATAATCTGGAGATTCTGGAACACCAGCCAAGCATTCCTGCCTGGATATAATCTGGAGATTCTGGAACACCAGCCAAGCATTCCTGCCTGGATATAATCTGGAGATCCTGGAACACCAGCCAAGCATTCCTGCCTGGATATAATCTGGAGATCCTGGAACACCAGCCAAGCATTCCTGCCTGGATATAATCTGGAGATTCTGGAACACCAGCACGGCTTCTGCACTGGATTCCCCAGAGGAGCAGCAGCTGCCTCTTGCCCTGGATCTTCAGAGGCAGAGACTGCACCTTTCTCCAGGATCCCTGCTCCAGCAGAACCAGCCCTGGCACTGCAGGAGGGCTGAGCCACAATTCCAATGGTTCTGCTGCCAACAGCCTGACCCACAGGGTGTCAAGCTGGGTTCTGACTCTGTCAGTGCTGTTTTAGTTCACTGCATTGTTTATTTTATCTTTTTATTTTCTTCCCTATTAAAGAACTGTTATTTCCTGCTCCCATATTTGTTGCCTGAGAGCCCCTTAATTTAAAATTTATGAAATTCAGAGGGAGGGGGTTTACATTTTTTTCCATTTTAGAGGAGGCTCCTGCCTTCCTTAGCAGACACCTGTCATCCCATATGTGTCTGGAACTGGGATAAGATTGGAAAATTAAAGCTGCCTTCACGTGGCTCTGATAAAGTCCAAGGAGTGTGGATGTGACAGTCTGGGCAGAGAGAAGGAAAGCTAGATAAATTTTCCCATTAATTGGTCTGGGAAGCTTTAGGGAGCTGGAGAGAAACAATATGCAGGTGGTGTTTGTAATAAGTTCTTTTCCTCATAAAGATGGTGTCTTAATTAACCAATCATGTGAAATGTGTTGATTAAATGACCAATCAGGTCCACCTGTGGTGAACTGAGGTATAAAAAGGAATGGGTTCCTAATAAAATTATTATTAGCCTTCTGAAAATGCATGGAGTGTGTCACTCATTTATCTGTGTAATTTCTGACTCGTGGTGGACTCACAAGAAGAGCTGGGCAGAGCAGCTCAGATCAAGGAGGGCAGGGTGAGCAATGTGCACGTGTCCAGATTTGTGGTTCTGGAGGTCAGCTGCAAAAAGAGACTGGCCTGGTGCTCTTGTCCTGTAGGTTTCAGCTCACTGCAGATCAGAAATCATCACGGCTGGGCACAAATTCTCTCTCTGGCACACCCAGAGGGAATTCCTGAGCTCCTGGGAAGGTGTCAGGCCTTCTGTGCTCACACTTAATTCCCAGATCTGCACTGAATTAGCTCAACATGAGAACAGCTGGGCTTCCTTTCCTGTGTGCACTGTGCCAGACTGTCACACCCCCTCCTCTGACCATCCCAAGCACGGACTCCAACCCCAGGGATGTGGAGCACCCAAATCTCCATCCAGCATCACATCCCCGAGACACAGCGTGACACAGGGCAGGACATTAAATAGAAACTCCCAAGTTGCTCTTCACTTTGATAACCACTCAGAGCAGGTTGTTAAATATTAAATCATCCTTAGCTGAGCAACATTCATGTTTGCCCAGCTTGAATTACACAGCAAGAAAGAAACCAAGCTCTTCCAAGAGGGAGAGCTGTCTCCAGGATCCACAGGTGATTTTAGATCTTTTTTTGTTCGGGGTATTCAAAAAAGAACCTTTCCACAAACAGGAACAGACTGTTCCACTTTTAAAAATAAATTCATGCCTGAATATTCTTCTTCTAATGTTCTGTGCGGCCCAGGAGCCTGGCCATGAGAAGAGAGAGGGAGAGCCCCCCTGGATGAATTATCATCCATATCCAGCTTTTTGTGAGGGAGCCTGGTTCTGCTGCCCAGTGCCTGCACTGAAATAGCCTGCAGAGATGATTTGGCACCTCTGCAAGTCCTGCCTGTCACTGCTGCCTGTGCTCTTCCATGTCAGCTGCTTCCCCAAGCTGCTCCCTGCCTGTGGAGCTCCTCCTGGCAGGTTTTACCCTGAACACAGCCTGGGGTGGGCTTAGCTTTAAGCTTAGCTTAGCCACAGCCCTGGGTACAGCTCTGCACCTCCAAATCAGACAGGAGCAGGATGTGGATGTGTCTGTGTCACAGAGCTTTGCTCCCACCCTTTGTTACCTACTGTTCAACCATTTAATATTTGAGAGCTCTATTTGTTGTGCAATTTGTGGAGCTGTTTATGGTGCAGAAGCCCTCAGACAATGAGCTGAAGGAAAGAGCAGGAGCTGGCAGCTGTATACGCTGCCCTTTGTTGGGATTAATGAGCCTTGTTTGCTTTCTGCCTTTTTCCAGCTCTCCGAAATGTCACACGTCACCCAGAGTGCCTGACCAAAATCACATCCTCAGCCTCACCCCATATCCACCCCCCACACCTGGCTGTCCTCATCCCCAGCCTGACTTTTCACCCCAAAACCCTTTCCACTGCTGTACCTTGGAGTGGAATCTCAAAATATTTTCCATGCTGGCCGCTGCAGTTTGACTCAGTTTGAGGGGTGATGATCACCAGTACCATGATCAGAGCCAGAGCTGCTACACCTGGTGGATCAGCAGCACACAAACACCCACCACAGCTGGAATTGTGTGCAGGACAAAGCTCTGGAGCCGTGAGGTTCCCTTGGTCCCTGCTCTCAGACAGGGACGAGGCTGTGTGTGCCTGCTGGAATCACCAGGGATGGACTGATGGACAAACTCCAGCTTGCTCTCATATTTGGCAATTTCCTGACACAGCTCCAGGCTCTCTGCTCATCCAAGAGCTCTCCCCAGCACTCCCCACCCCCAGCATCTCCAGTTGTCCCTTTCCAGTGTCTAAACTTGTCCCAGCTCTGATGTCCTGGTGAGGAAGAGGAGCTTCAAACAACCATCCTGCCCCAGGCACAGCCCTGCTGAGAGCAAGAGTCAGCCCAGGACTGCAGGAGCAGCTGAATTATTTAATTGCTCCCTGAAACAGGTGGCTGAGGTGGTCTCTGGACAGCACCAACCCTGGCCAGAGCTCATTATTCATACCCTTGCTAGGGGTGCCAAAGAGGCACTCAGAGGTTAATGATAGAATGTCCATGGCCCTTCCCCTTCACAGAAGATTTTTTTCCTGCTCCAAACCTCCCCCTCTCACTGCAGCCAGGCTGAGTCAGAGCCTGCAGGAATCCAAGCCCTTGTGGGGGCTGACTCACAGCCTCCCACATGCCCAGCACCCAGAGCTCTCAGCCAGCACTGGGAACAGAGCTCTGGGTGCTCCACCACAGCCTGCATGGCTGGGAAGGCCTGAACCAGCTCCTCAGGCCTTTTTTTAGCAACACTTGAATGCCTGTCTCCCTCCAGACAATTGTCTGGTGTCTCCAGGTGGGCTGGCTCCTCCAAACCTCTCCTGCTCGTGACCTGTCAGGGAGTGGTGGCCTTGAGTGCAGCTCAGCTCAGCCCTGTGGGATCCATCCTGGCAGCCCTCCTGTCCCCAGGGCTGCTCCAGGTCTGACAGGGAACAGACAGGAAAGATGGACAGGGACTTTTTACATGGGTGCTAATGGTGCTTCAGGTTTAGTTTTTCTATTTTCAGATTCTGTGCTGCTTTAGTGTGTGGGTCTGGGTTCACATCAGGGGATGCTGAGCTCTGTGCACAGAGCAGGGAGACAAAACAATTCCTGCTCCAGCTGGGCACCAAGGACAAAGGATCCAAATCTCAGCCCAGGAGCACAAACACCGTGGGCTGGAGAGAGAAAAACAAGGATGGGACTGCATGGGCTGGAGCTGGAATGGGACAATGAACTGCAAGATGCAAATGGAGCAGAACTGATCCAAGGGAGAGACCCCGGGAGCGCTCGTGCATTTTGGGGCCATTTTGGTTCACCTTGGGTGCAGCCCTGGTTGGGCTCTTGTGCTGCCCAAGGTGGATCCATTGAGGCATTTTAAGAAATCCCTGCTTTATTCTTTAGCTCTGCCCAGCCTCTGTTCTAGCTCAGCTTTCTCAAGGCATCATTACAGGACAAGGGAGGATGGTTTCAACCTGGCAGAGAGCAGGTTTGGTTGGATATCAGGCAAAAATTGCTCCCTGTGAGGCCCTGGCACAGGGTGCCCAGAGAAGCTGTGGCTGCCCCATCCCTGGGATGTCCAAGGCCAGGCTGGAGCACCCTGGGATGGTGGAATTTGCCCCTGCCCAGGTGGGCTTTAAGGTCTCTTCCAACCCAGAGCAGTCTGGGATTCTGCAGTGACCCTCAGCCTGTGCATTCCATGTGAAATGAGGTTTCACATTATCAGCAAGGACAAACCTGCCCCTCCTCAGGGTGCTTCACAACCAAAGGAAAAAACCCTAAAAATCCCCAGCCATGTGTTCTAACTCTGCTGAGAGACACTGGTAATGAACAGCCCTGTCTCTAAGTTAATCAAGGGCCTCAAAGAGTTTTATAGGGATAAATAAATCCAATTCCTCTAATCCCAGGAAGATCCCCCAGCCACACAGTGCCACACTGGGCTGCTTCTCCTGCACTGTCCACATGCAAGTCCCTTCCAGCACCTCCAGGTGTGGGATCACAGTGGTCAATGTGAAATTCACTCAGCATTTTGAACAGAAATTGAGTTGCTGGCGGGTGTAACAGAGTTGTGCAGAGCTCTGCTTCCAGCTCAGCATTATTCAATTAGCCCATTTTGCTGATTGCCATCTGGGTCACTGTTGTCAGGGTTACAGCTGCCTCGGCTCTCACCCAGAGATCAGATTTGAAAATACACCTGGGGATAGGGGGATATTAAAACATAACAGACCTTCAGTGTAACACGATTTCCAAACATTCCCACAGCTGCTGGGCTGATCCTGGAGTGAAGTTCAGGTCATTAATTTAGAGCACCTCAAGTAAAATTAAAATAAAAATGTGGTTTTTTGTGATCTCTGCACTGGCAGTGGGTGTGGGAAGCAGAGAGGGGTGGCCTGGACAACTTCACCTGTCTGTAGTGAATTGTACACTAAAATTCACCCAAATCTAACAATTCTGAGGGGTTCTGTGTGCCTGATTGTGGAAATACCACATCTGGAGTGAAAGAGGGTGGTGTGAATGTGGGTGAAAGAGGGAAAGGGAAAGGGAAAGGGAAAGGGAAAGGGAAAGGGAAAGGGAAGGAAGGAAGGAAGGAAGGAAGGAAGGAAGGAAGGAAGGAAGGAAGGAAGGAAGGAAGGAAGGAAGGAAGGAAGGAAGGAAGGAAGGAAGGAAGGAAGGAAGGAAGGAAGGAAGGAAGGAAGGAAGGAAGGAAGGAAGGAAGGGAAAGAAAGAAAAGAAAGAAAGACATGAATATTTATATTTTGAATGTTACTGCTTGTGAACTTGGCACTTTGTGTCTGACTCCAGCAGGACATCACTGCCCACAACAGCCTGGGCAAGATTTAACCTGTAAAATTCACTCTGTAAAATGATAAAAAAATAATGTGAGTGCAACAAGAGGGGACAAGAAGGAGCGAGCTGGCTCCTGTGGGTTTGGGCTTGTGTGACTGTGCCACAGAGGTGTGATGGGCACTGGTGGAGTGACAGAGCAGTGACCCCACTCCCCACTGCAGCCCCAAGGATCCCCAAGGGCCACAGGGGCCCCCAGGGCTGGGGCTGACCCACATCACCCTCAGCCTGTGCCCAGGGGTGAGGGGTGCCAGCGACTGATCCCCCCTCTGTGACCACCCCTGTCCAAGGACCTGATGAGAGGCACCCAATCCATGGCTGTTCCCAGTGGTAGAGGTGGCTTTTGAGTCATGGAAAATGCATGTATTGTGCTTGAATATCTGTATAGAGGCTTTGCCCCAGAGGTCCTGGTTGTCCTTGATGGGCTGCAGCTGTGACCAATGAAGAGAACTGGGGAAGAAGAAGAAGAAGGAGAAGAAAAAGAAGAAGAAGGAGAAGAAGGAGAAGCAGAAGCAGCAGAAGAAGAAGAAGCAGCAGCAGAAGAAGAAGAAGAAGAAGAAGCAGAAGAAGAAGAAGAAGAAGCAGAAGAAGAAGGAGAAGGGAGAAGAAGGAGAAGGAGAAGAAGGAGAAGAAGAAGAAGAAGGAGAAGGAGAAGAAGGAGTCTGTGCTGTGAAGATCTGCAGCTGCAAGAGTACACCAAGGAGGTATGGACTTTAGAAATCTGATAACAACAGCATTATGGGACTCTAGAAATAGAACAACAACAGTTCCCCTTCTCAGCAGCATTTAGTGTGAGAATTCCTGCCCTAAAGGCTGAGATCAAACCCAACCAGCTCAGCTCGATCACAGCAGCTCCATTAAAAATCTCTCTCAGGCACCAACTTTGCCTCTCTCCATCCCCTGTCATGAGCTCATCAGTAAACAGCTAAGCAGCAACTTGATTAGAAATGTGAAAAAGAGATTTTCTCCCCTGAAGATTTTGTGCAGAGCTGTTTTAAGCTCCTTCCCACAACAGGTTTTCACAACTTGTTGGTTGAAATCACTCAAGCAGAATGCTGTCTATCCAAACACAAGCTGTGCTGCCCAGTCCAATTTCTGTTCCTCCCACT
The DNA here is from genome assembly GCF_012460135.2 of Molothrus ater. Taxonomy (NCBI): domain Eukaryota; kingdom Metazoa; phylum Chordata; class Aves; order Passeriformes; family Icteridae; genus Molothrus; species Molothrus ater. The sequence continues at coordinate 4,011,190 of NC_050499.2, forward strand.
AACACATCCATTTATCTCAGCATTCCAGCATCTTTTTTGATGATTTTAATACCTGGCAGAGATTTATGCAGAGGTGACTCATGGTCAAATATCAACAAGCAATTTAGAAGCAGCGTTTGCAAAGGGATCCTTGGAGGAGGCAGAGATCTCAGTTTATGAGGGTTTGATTTCTACCCTCTCAATACAGAGCTTTCCAAAGAGAAAAAAAAAAAAAAAGACAATTAGCAGATGCAGAACTGAAAGTGGAATAGCTCAAAGGCTGTTGGGAGCACAGAGAACTAATCCCTGTCTCTGTGTGCACAAACATCCTCCAAGGAGGGCACCTAATGCTTTTATTTGGGTTTTTTTCACTACTGCTGCCAAAGCCTCTTCCCTCCCTTGCTGCTCTGACCATGTATGACTAATGTGCAGAGGTTTGGGAGCCTCCAGGACAGATCCCTGCAGCAAACACTGTCTATCTGACCACAGAATTTAATGAAAACTCACTGGAACAAAATATTTTTGAGACGAGAGTTCTAGGGGCTTCTGCTGCCCTGCTAATGATAAAAGAAATCATGTCTATATTGGGTTTTCTGTTCTCCTTTGAAATGTAATCCTGGGGCTGTATGTAAAGGAGCAATTGTACTTGAAAAAAGAGAAATGGGACCGTGTCAGAGCAAGCTTTGAGCAACTCTGGGCAAGGGCAGAGGAGATCTGAGTTGGAGTCTGTGGCAGGGAAAAGGATTGGCAGGGAGAGACAGAGACAAAAGGGGAAGTGGAGAAAGAGGCACTCATGGAACAAAGCAGATGGAGGGATGGAAGCAGAGAACAAAAGAAAATAAATATTACAGAGTTCTCTGCACTCATCTGTGTACAAAATCAATGTATTTACCTACCCAGCCCATCTGTCTCTGTGATCAAACCACTTCCCTGTTCCTTCTCCTCTAAATTCCTGCTTTTCCTTTCTCCACCCTCCTCTCCTTGCAGCCTTGCTCTTCCGGTGCCTCTCTGCTTCCAGTGAGAAGTTCCTCCCTCCCCTCGTCCATGCAATCCATCACCAACCACATTTAGAGCTCTCTGGACACAATGAAATTCCAGTTCCCTGGTACATAAATAATCCCTTTTCATGTAATCTCAGGATTATTCATTTCAAAGGGAGGGCAGCAAATGTATCGAATTTTTATAAATGCTGGCATTTTAAAAATAAATGAATGGGGTGCAACAGGACTTTATTAAAATACAAAGAGATTAGCAAGGTCTCATTCCCTTCAATTATTAACAATGTACTTGTTCTCCAGAAAAGTACCCATGAAAATTTAAAACAGATGAAAATGGTTGTTCACTTAAAACTGCTCTGTTAATCTGTGAGAAATGTTTTATTCAAAGGCATTAAATGAATACTGCAAGGTTTGATATGAGATAATCCATCATTCATGTGGCACAAACACGGGGATCGATAAAGTGTTGTGTCAAGAGGAGAGGAGAACATGGCATCTTTGGAGGATTTCTGCACAGGAGGCTTGTTTCAATTCATGGGATGGCCAAAATCAATATTAACTCATAGATTTTACAAACTGGATGCCTTTTTGTTTTTCCATTTATAACTCTGCAGTCTCAGCTCACGCTCTGAAACGGCTGAAAGGGGAAAACTCACAAAAGCTTTGGTCAATTCCCACCAAAACCAAAATTTTGGCATTGGGTTTAGGGATGACCAAACCACTACAAAAAGGGTCCCCGAGGGAATCAGGGGGTGAGTTGGATTGTGTTGGATTTCTCCCCAAAATCAAGTTTAAAAATTAGGATTAAAACCTTTATCCTGGGTGTCCTTGGAAGGCACAAGGAGTAGGGGCAGGCTGCTTGAACCAAATTGTTGAACTCCACTTCGAACAACTTTGTTTTTATTGCTTTCATTGTTTGCACCAGAGCAGGGTCAAAAGAGAATCATCAGCACCAAGGCTGTCAGAGCACGTGGATGTTCCCTTTGTTCTGAGAAAAATACCCCAAACAAACGTGAAAGAAAGGCCAAAACATGGAAAACAGAGGGAATCAATATGAAAGGAAAGCGTTGTTCCAGCCAGGCTGTGAGTACCAGGGGTTCTTTCAGATTTTGGTTTGAACAAAGGAATTGCTGTAAAACTCCATTTCCTGCCCATGTAAATGCAGATGGGCCAGGAACCAGAGAGAGGCCAGGGGCCCCAAGGGTGGAATCAGGGGGGAATCAAGGTGGAATTGAAGTGGAATCATGGTGGGATGAGGGTGGAGTCAGGGTAGAATCAGGGTGGAATTGAAGTGGAATCAGGGTGGAATTGGGGTGGAATCAGAGTGGAATTGAGGTGGAATCAGGGGGTAGAATCAGGAATTAGGGTGGGATAAGGGTTGGAATCAGGATGGAATCGACGTGGAATCAGGGGGTGGAATCAAGGTGGATTCGGGGTGGGATAAGGGTGGAATCAGGGTGGATCAGGGGGTAGAATTGGGGTGGAATCAGATGGAATCAGGATCGAATCAGAAGGTGGAGTCAAGGGGTGGAATCAGGATGGAATTAGGGTGGAATCAGAATGGAATCAACGTGGAATCAGGGTGGAATCAAAGTGGATTCAGGGTGGGATAAGGGTGAATCAGGGTGGAACCAGGAGGTAGAATTGGGGTGGAATCAGATGGAATCAGGATCGAATCAGAAGGTGGAACCAAGGAGGGATAAGGGTGGAATCAGAGGGGGTGGAATCATGGGGTGGAATCATGGTGGGATAAGGGTGGAATCAGGGGGTGGAATCAGAGAGTGGAATCAGGGTGGTATCAAGGTGAATTCAGGGTGGAATAAGGGTGGAATCAGCGTGGAACCAGGGGGTAGAATTGGGGTGGAATCAGATGGAATCAGGATCCAATCAGAAGGTGGAGTCAAGGTGGGATAGGGGTGGAATCGTGGTGGGATAAGGGTGGAATCAGGGGGTGGAATCAGGGAGTGGAATCAGCGGGATCCCTCCCCTGGATCCTCGCCTCCCTCCTCCCAGCGTTTCTGCAATTACTGAGCTTTCCAAGGTGAGCTTAGGGAGGACAAGGCTGCTGATCTGAGCGCACAGATCGGTTTTATCTCACCAGGATAAGGCTACTGAGCTGCTGATAGCCTCTTATCTGTATTGCTAATGAGCAGGGCTGCAGGGGAGAGGCAGAGTGGCCACGGAGAATCCTAAGCAGGGCTGGGACTCTTTTATTTTCGCCACCAAAATGGGCACAGAAAGGCCAAAAATCTCCCAGAGCCACTGCTTTAACAAACTCAAAAAATGGAGTTGTATTTCTCTTTTTACCAGGATTTTTAAGGATAAACTGTTTAAATAAGAAATGATACTTAGATTACTTTTATTTTTAATTTAATTACTAACTACTCGTGGTCTGCAAATTTATCTAATTACACAATACTACTTAAACTTATGAAGAAGAAGGATTAGCTTTTGTCTTGAAATTTTAATCTTGTTTTATATATATATTGCTATATTTTAAAACTTTAAACTTCATGTTTTTACTATGTGATATTACACACTTCTGTTTAAACTATATTCTTATAATTTTAGTTTTATTACTTAACTTTGCAAGTTTTCTTTCATTTCAGGTTAAATGTAGTGTTTTTTGGGGGTTAGTTCCTGTTACTATAGAAAGTTTAAACCAGGGTTGCAACAACTGCCCTCACTTCAAGCCCAGGAAAATAAGAATGAAACAGAGAGGAAATGGCCACTCCTTTTTAAATAACAAAACAGATACTGAAATGTAATTAATATGCAAGAAGGGACCATTTTTCTTCATATCTCTCTGGAACTAATGATGGAGACAGCAACTGTTGTGTCAAACTGACTTGAAAGATGAAGGAGCCTTTTAATTTCAAAATTATAATAATTCAGAGGGAGGGGAGTTACATTTTGCATTTCAGGGGAGGCTCCTGCCTTCCTCAGCAGACACCTGTCTGTTCAAAGCAAGACATCCATGAAAGAAGAGGATAATCCAGCCTGTGACTCTGTGATGAACACTTGTTTTACAGGGTTAATCTGATTATTGTAGTGGTTTGCTGGGTGATTTGCCAGTCTGACCTCCCACATCCACCTCAGCTGATGGAACAATTCCCTCCTGGTGCACAACAGCCCAGATCTGCTGTAAGTGCAAAAGTAAGGGAATTATTTACAGGAAAAAAACCAAAATTTTTTTCAGTTTCTCTGATGTGGTACTGAAATAGGTCAGAATTCTCCTGTGCAGAGGCTGTGAACTGTTTGTCCTCCCACAAACTTGGCTGGAGGAGAAGAGGAAGAGGGAGAGAGAAGAGAAGAGCTCAAAGTGCACGGAGCTTTCAAGTGTCTGCAGCAGCTTCTTTGGCTGATTAAAGAAGTGCTCACATTAATCATATCTCGTGCTTAATGAACTAACACAAATTGCATCAAGCAGTGGGTCTTTTTTGTGAGATATTTCCTCATGAGATGAAGATCAGCAAGAAAAGTAAAGCCAAAAGGACCAACTGAGTCCTTCACTGCAGGACAGGTCTGGGAAGGGTAAAATTCAAACAGTGTCTCAGAGCTGCCAGGGAAATTCTCATCAGTGGGTGCTACACATCTTCTTCTGTGGGGGGAGACAACATGGAGCAGGAAATGAGGGGAAATATAGGTTAAAAATAAGGGAAATGTAACCAAAGAAGAGTGTAAGCAAGATAAGAATGTGCATTTAATCAGCTTTTCTTCATGCACAGAGAATCTGCTCTGGTGAAGAAACATCTCCAACCTTGTGAAGAAACATCTCCAACCAAGCAGTGGGTGCTGGTTTTTATCCTGACCTTTCATCATTCCTGGTTTATTCACTGCCAGCCTATTCCTGGCTCTGTTCCCACCTCCTGGCATCAATTTGGATAAATTTGTTCCATTTTCTCCATGCCTCAGCTTCCTTTCAGTAATATTTAACAAGCTGAAATCACCAGTATGGGAGCAGGACTTTGAAATTGCTGGATGAAAGGGAGAGACTTGCTTCTGCTGTAAAAGATGACCAAATTTGTGAATGAATAAACCTAGGGTCAGATAACATATTACAAATACACTTGTAAGAGATAATGGAGCATTTATTTATAGAGCCATCAGAAGGCCAGACCTGGTCTTCTTGTAAATGGAAGCAACAGTCCATTTCTTTGGGCTCTGGGCCAGTTCATACAAAGGCTGACACATTATTAAAGCCAGAATAGTTCTATTTTCCATTTCTCAAGGCTGCCTTTTTCATTACCATATGTTTCAGCTTCTCTATCTAGCTTTTCTTTCTTATTTTATTTTATTTATTTTATATTTTATATTTTATTTTTTATTTTATTTTTGCAGAGCTCTGATACAGTTCTGCAATCTATCATCCTGTTCATCAGCCACAACATCTGATCCTGGAAGGATCAGAGAGAATTTCTTGTGCTTCTTGTCACCTTCACACAAGCTTTGCTTGACAATTTTTGCCCTGGACACTGGTGGCAGAGCAGATTTTTACTTGTATATTTTTGTTTTCCTGTGGCAAGGAACCACCAAATTCTCGTAGGCCTGATCCACTTTTGGAGCCAGTTCAATGTAATGTAAGGATCTGCGACCTGCACTTTGAATTTGTGATCCCAAATGAAGGCTCAGTGTTCAGAGCAGCTCAGAATCCCTTTTTTCCCAGCCTGCTGCTGTGGATCTGCCTAAAAGCCATTGCCTGAGGATGTTCTTGCTCTCGTGTTTGCCTCGGGATCAGAAGCATCCCGTGGGCAAGGCTGACCAATAAACACCAAGCTGCAGGGCTGCGGTTGCTCTGTCTCTGTCAATTTTGTCCATTTTGCTGGTGAAATTGCCTTGGTGAGCAGGAATGAACCCACCAGACCAACAGGACACTTGGTCTCCCATCTCTCCTCTGCCTGCAGATGCGAGGCCCGGCAGGATTTTGCTGTTTGTCCCTCTGGGAGCGGCTGGGATGTTCTGCCCTGGGGCCAACTCTCCTTGCCCACCACCAGCTGTGCTTGGCTGCTGATGGAGCACCAGCCCTAACTCATGGCTGGCTGCAGGACAGACCCTCTGTGTCATTTTGGTGACATCAGTGCCATGAAAATCAACAGATCTCTCAATTTTAGGGTGCAAAGGCTGCCATGGAGGACCCTCCCCAACTGAAGATCAACCCCACAGTTAAAATATCTCAATGGCCAAGGAAAAGTAATTTAAATATTTAAAATATCTCAATGGCCAAGGAAGAGTAATTTAAATATTTAAAATATCTCAGTGGCCGAGGAGAAGTGGGTGAGGGAAGGGACATTTCCACAGCTGCAGTGTGGAGCTGGAAGGGCTCCAAAGAATCTCCTGAACCCTCACAGATGGGAATGGAGCAGGAACTCAGAAGAAACTTTGCTCCTGTGGCTTTCAGAGTTTTGCTGAAATCCTCATAATTTTTCCAGGCACTTGTGCTGCAGTGCAGAGATTCCAGCCTGGTCACCAGCTGGAAAACAGCCTGGTGGCAGCACGCTGTGGGCCCTTTGTTTGCTTCAGGGAGGATTTTTTTCCTCGTTATATTCTTATCAAAAAAGAATTATGCTGCGCAATATTCCCAGATTTAGGGAATCTCTCGGCCAATTCAGCTCAGCCTAAGCCAATCCAATCTCCCCATCCATATGCAAAGATATTCAGGAGCCCACTGGAGAGCTGGGAAGTGAGAGAATAATAATTTTCTGACCTGCAAAGATGTTGCTGTGAACAAGGTTAACTGAAGGAATTCATCTTCACTGAGTAATGTTTTCCTGGTGAGGTTTTCAAGGCTGAGGATGGGGCTGCCTGGACACTGCATCATTTTTATCACGGCACTTCCTCATTTTTCGTTTTACTGTTTGGCACTCGCCTCTTCTCCCTCCCTCTCTTTTAATTTTCAGCCCTTTTTGTAAATGGTGCTGATTTATTCTGCCTCTCCACACCTCTCTCCCTGCCCTCCTCTCCATTTAACTCTCCATAGGAAGAAGAAATTGGAAGTAATGGAGCTGCTTCCACCCTGGATGGGTTGTGCAGCCAAAATTGGTGATTTGGAAGAGCTCAGCTGCTCAGAGGCCACAGAGGTGCTCAGAAAGATCTGAGAGCTGTTATTTCCTGCTCACTCCCTGTTCCACACACCTCCACTGGCAATTGGAATCCTGATTTCAGGCCCTTTTTCATTTTTAGGTGCCACAGAGCTGTGTTTGCTGCTAGAAGGTAGTAAATGCCCAAATTTTCAGGCACTGCAAACATCACAAGGCTTCGTTTTTTTTTTTTTTTTTCTGAATAAGCAAAACTAGCTTGATAAATTCCATAATTTCCATAGGAATGGGGGCTGTTGCAAATGGAACCTGAGGGGTGGATTCCATGCAGGGGCTCCACTGGGAGCTGACCTTTCATCCTGGACAGAAACACTCAGGGCCTTCAGTGCTTGCTCTGCTTTTTTGTGAGCACACAAGGTTTTAAGAAACAGAAACAAAAGGAGAGTGGATCACACATCAAACTATTTGTCCTGAAGCCCTGGCTGATTAGAAATTCGGACATTTAACCCCTTCCAGGTTAACTACTCCTCAGCCAGAGGAGGTTCAGTGCTGAGGGATGCAATGAATCGCAGGATTGCCAAGACCATTTCCTGTTCTGTGCCATCAGGATTGGGAATATTGGCTGGCTGACAGCTCCAAAAGCATTCTGAAATACCTAATAACAGACTGAGTTTAAAAGGTTAAATTTCAGAGAGTTTTGCAAGCAGAGTAAGTTTTTAAAGTAATTTTCCTTGAATTTCTCAAAAAAACCCCAAAAACCTGCCACTCGCCAAGCTTTGCTGGGGACCTTTCCTGAGTTTCCCTCAGTAAATGATTTTCCTGTCAGCCTTGGCAATGTTCCCATGCTCTGTTACCTGAAGAAGCTTTAGCAGCTCAAAATCACCTGAGCTGAAACCCAATCCCTGCCTCACAATTCCCTCCCATCCTCTGGATCACCCAAGCTCACCTTAAACCTCCAGCACTGTGCAAATCCACTTTTAGGTGTATTTTGGACAGCAGTGAGTTAAAACAGAGCTGAAATTCCACTCTTGCCTGCCATTGGAGCAGATTCACTGCTTGGGATAATTCCTGGGGATTGCAGAGCAGTAACCCAGGGATGAACCCAGCCCAGGAGCCAGATGATGCCACGGGCTGTAAATCCCCCTCGCTCTGGCTCCACAATATTTATTGTCTGAGCCAGCCAAGCAAGGAGCAGTCTCACATGGCCCTGGAAGCCTTCTGGCTGATGGCTTGCTTGACTGGGATGGGAACTCAAATATTAGCAGCTTTTAGCTAAAAAAGGGGAGGGAAAGCTCCATTTGCAGGACAGAAGGCGTAATATTGAAATGATCCATCACAGCTGATGTGCCCAGATGGCTTTGGGAAGGAGAGGGACAGGGGATGGATTGCCCAGCTCACCACATTTAAAGAAACAAAGCTGAGAAGCAAATCCTGGTGCTAATTCCTGAGCAGGAGTTGCACCATTTGGAAGCAAAGCAGTAAAACAAAAATTACAGTTGAGGGTGGTAGAAAAGATTTCCTTGTCTTGTTTTAGTGCCAGAACAATTTGATGAACAAAGACAAGACCAAGAAGAGAGATGGACAAAGGAAGAGTTAATCTTCAGAGCCAGAACTGACCTCAGCAGAGGGCAGGCACTGGTCATGCACCCTGGTTAAGTTTTCCCACATTCCCATTTTCTTGAAGGGAATCTAGAGAGCTGATGAACTGCTCTGGAAAAAAAAAAAAAAAATAGCTGCCATGGAACCTTGGCAAAATTGTCCTTACTTGTCATGCTTTGTGTGCTTTTGAAGTAATTTCCTGCTCAGACTCTAGTATTAAATAAAATTATCCTAAGCACCACCGCAAGGTCACTCTATATATTTAATTTTTCCCATTACAATTCCTCATCTGCCACATCTGTTGATTGGTTTGTCTGTTCAATTAGCTACCACGGCTGTGTGAGCCGGGATTCTGTTGTCTGTCAGCATGACAAATTAGCATATCCATGATGCAAACCTGGCTTTAGGACACCCATCACACACAAGTGTTAAGTGACAGACCCCATAATTACAAGGCAATTGCTCTCTGCCTGCTCCTGGGTTCCTCCTGTCTAGAACTGTGTCAAAGGAATGCCTCCAAATTGATTTCAGGTTCAGATCTGCTCTTCCTGGTGCAGGCACAGAACATTTCCATCAGATTTCATTCAAGTTCAGCACGTCCCAGGTCACAGGCAGATCAGGAATTGGGCACCTTGGAGCACAGACATCAGCCACATCTTCCTGCTGGCACTGCCCTGGATACAGAAACAAACGTGGAGAAAAAGAGCAGGAAATTGCTGAATTATCAGAGCAGGGGATAAGCATCTTCCTCACGTTTGGGTGCTGGCTGATAACCTGAGGCACAGCACTGATAAGGGGATGTCTTAGGTTGGAAATGGGTGTGTGTGCTCTGCTCCTATTGGATGGGGCAGTTTTCTTTATCTCTCCCACAGCCAATCCTCCCTCCAGGAGATCGCTGCTGTTGATGAGGCATTAATTATTAATTATCTTCTGTTCATGGGCCATTAATTATTAATTCTCTTCTGTCCATGGCCAGTGAGTGTCCCTGCATGGCTGATCCAATTCCACCATCCCATGGGGAGAAGCTCCGCCCAGGGGAGGAGCCAAGCATTCCTACCTGGATCCAATCTGAGGTTTGGGACAGCCCAGCAGCCTTTGCCCAGTGCATTGCCAGAGGAGCAGCTTCTGCTGCCCTGCATGGCCAGAGGGAGCCCAGGCCCATCTGCAGCAGCCCTGGAGCTGCAGAGGAAAACTCCCCCCTTGTGCAGGATCCCTGCTCCAGCAGAGCCACAGCTGGCACTGCAGGAGGGCTGAGCCCCCATGGGATGGGGCTGTGCCACCCCCTGACACACAGGGGGGCAGTGAGAAGCTCAGAGAGAAGAGTTGTAAACAATTCTTGCTGCACCTGGTGTTGTGAACATGTGGAATGTGTTATGGAGATGTGTTTACCAAAAGGGTGGTTTCTTAATTAGCCAGTGGTGATGGTGTTTTAATTAAAGGACCAATCAGGTCCACCTGTAGCGAACTAGGGTATAAAAGGAATGGGTTTCTTAATAAAGTCATTTTAGCTTTCTTTTTAGCGTCTACGTTGTTCATGACTCAATATTGACATAAAGGTTTCTATTCTGAGTGTGATGAGTGAATACCAAACATGAAAAACCCAACCCCTCCTCTCCAGCGAGCACTACCCACCCACCCATGGTTTGCCTGCCAGGATGCACCTGGGTGTGCTCTGAGGCGTTTCCCTGCCCCTCTGTTCCTGCTCATCCCTGCCTGGCTGCTCCCTGAGCCTTCACAGAGCAAGCATTGAGGGGAAAAAGGGAGATTTGCAATTTGTGCTCTGTGAGCTGGCTGAGCTCCCCACACCGAGGGCAGCGTGTGTGTGTGTGTGTGTGTGTTTGTGCAGATGCCTCTGCTCCCCTGCCCCAGCACACAGCCAAGGATTATTCCAGTGGAATTACAGGAGCCCAGGCTCTGCAGAGAAAACAATTTCACACAAGACTACCCCAAGCAGGGACAAAGGCAGGGAAGGAGCAGCCTGATCAGTCTGCATTGCCAGGGTGAGCCAGGAGCCAATTAGGGTAAAACAGCAGCCAGGGTGATTATAATTGTGAGGGAAAGGAATCCATGGGAGAGGGAGGTGGTTTGATCCCACAGAACTTTCCTTGCCTCTTTAATCACCATTGTAGCCCCATCCAACCCCTGCCTGGGCACTTTGATGTTGGTTTTCAGAGGTTCCACAAAAAGTTTTTTCTGCTTAGATGATGGGATGAGATTCACAGGTACCTGTGGAAGCAGGAGCTGGGAACATGTGCACTTTCACTACTAATTCCAGCTGATTTTGGACAAAATACACATTCCTCTGTGCTTAAGGATCCTGGTGACAGAAGGGATGGGTTCTGCTGTGGTTTTGTGGAATTGAGATCAGCAGTAACACAAGTAGGAGACAAACAGCTGGACAAGAAGTGCCAAATATTTGACCAGAGCAAATCTAATCCTTATGAAATATGGATTTCCCAATGAAATATCTTGTTTTTACTACGGACACAGGACTGCTCAAAACACAAGCTTGAAAAAGCTTGATCAATCTATTTTGGGTGGATTTCCCACTCAAGCTATGCAAGATATAAAACAGTTTAAAACATGTTAACCATTTCTTTTGACATAAGGTGGTCTGGAGGGATAAAGAGAGAAGCCCAGAGCTCCATCCAAAGCCCTGAGCTGTCTCTCATTTATGCTCTGCAAACACCAGCAGCTGCTCAGCACAAGATGCAGAGGCACAACGAGCAGGTGGCATCAGCCTGGGCAGGGACAGGCTCAGAGCACGGCTGGGTGGTGCTGCAGATGGCAAAAGGTGATTCACAGGTCTCAGCCTCCTTAAACCTGACAAGGAGCAGCTGCCCGGGCAGGCTCAGCCTGATTTCTGCACGTAGTTAATGCACACAGCTCGAGATTAAACTCTCACCACCCGCTAAAAGGCTTAAAGAAACATCAAGTGAATAAATTCCCTCAGTTCCGGAAGGGGAACGTTAGGAACAATTCAAGTGAAATCAATGAAGTGTGAAACACACAAAATAAATCAGCATTTCTGGATTTTTTTTCTTTCTTCCTTCCTTGCCCTTATGAAGTGAAATACATTTGGAGCAGCACTTCTCTTCCCTGGGGTTCCCAGTGCTGCCCACTGCAATGAAGTGCAGCTGGAACACATTTGTTGAGTCTGTGTGTACAAAGCACAAATTAAAGCTTTGAGATGGAAAACCACAAGACAACCCATGACCTACAACAACAGACAGAGCTCAGCAAATGGAAAATACGCTGGGGCCTGTGGGAAATCTGTTTTATTCCAGTGTTCCTTGCACTGCTCTGTGGATGTTGAGGGGTCCCCAGGATGAGGTGAGAGATGAGAATTTGACTCCATGTTCTCAGAAGGCTGATTGATTATTTCATGATATTATATTATATTAAAAGAAATAATATACTAAAACTAAAAAGAAATAATATACTAAAACTGTACTAAAGAAAGAGAAAGGATACATCAGAAAGCTAAACAAGAATGATAATGAAAGCTCGTGACTCCTCAGAGTCCGACACAACTGATGGTGATTGGCCATTAATTAAAAACAATTCATATGCTGGGATAAACCATCTCCAGACCCCATTCCCTCCCACCCTCCTCTGTGCCAGGCTCTCTCAGCTCCTGCAGCTTCTCAGTTTCCAGCCAGAGACTGACAACAAAAATAAAACATTCCAGCACACTCTACTCTCTGCTCCCAGCTCCCTTCCCCTGCAGGAGGGGAGGATCCATACCTGTGTCCTGGTTTAGGGCAGATTTGGAAGAAAATTTTTACAAGGGGCTCTTCTAGAAAGCAAACCTACACAGCTTTTCTCCTCAGCCGGTTTGGGAAGGATTCTTTGGAGAGAAGTGGAAAGAACCTGTTTATTTAACAGGCAAAACACTTTCCAGCACACAGAATGAACAATACCAGGTGACACCACTCTGTCACTGCTCTGAAAAAGATGGCAAATTCAGAAAGTCTCTCTTGGGGGTGCTCACTCTGTTCTCAGTCCCTCCGGTGCTGGGGCAGCTACTGCAGCCACAAGGTGCAAACTCTCGGTGTTCCCCAGGTCCCAGTCTGGAGCAGGTTCGAGTATGTCCAAAAAAAGGAAAGGAGAAACAGTCCAGGGAAAAATTTGGACTGTTTAGCTAAACTAACTAATGAGCAGAAGCAAAAAGCAAGAGCAAAGTGAAAAGCAAAGTAAAAAGCAAAAGCAGCACCATGCACTGCCCTGTGTCTGTGTCCCACCAGCCGTGTGGGAGCGGCTGATAACAAAACAAAACAAAACTTTCACTCTTCAGCGCCAGTCTTGAAGGCACAGAACATGATATCCAGCATGAACAGAACAGCTGGGGATACCAGCATCATAACATCACCCTGGGACACCCTGCAATGAGCATTCCCAGCCCTCTGCAGAGCAGGAAGGCTCTGCTGAGAATAGCTGGGGCAGCTGCTGCAGCCGCAAGGTGCAAACTCTCGGTGTTCCCAGGTCCCAGTCTGGAGCAGGTTTGAGTGGTTCCAAAAAAGGGAAAGGAGAAACAGTCCAGGGGAAAATTCAGACTGCTTAACTAAACTAACTAATGAGCAGAAGCAAAAAGCAAGAGCAAAGCAAAAAGCAAAAGCAGCACCATGCACTGCCCTGTCTGTGTGTCCCACCAGCTGCGGGGGAGCAGGCTGATAACAAAACAAAACAAAACTTTAATTCTTCAGAGCCAGTCTTGAAGGCACAGAACATGATATCCAGCACAAACAGAACACACAAATGGGGATACAAGCATCACAAGTCCCCCTAGGACACCCTGCAAGGAGCATTCCCAGCTCTCTGCAGAGCAGGGAAGGCTCTGATGAGGCTCTGGCACCATCGCTGGTGCTGCTGATTGATGGGGGCTGTGCTGGGCACCAGGGGAAGATTGTTTTCTGGGGCTGATGGATAAAGTCTCTCATGCAGCATGAAACAGCTGGGCAGGAGAGTAATGGGCCCTCTGATTCCTTCCAGCAGCGAATATTTAGTAAGAAAAGCTTGCAGAGGATTTTCCCTGATTAATTCGTAATTATAGAAGCTTGATTTTAGGTGTGAATGCCATAAAGCCTTGGTTAAGGAGGGCTGTCTGAGCAGTTAATTAAGGCAAAGGGGCCTTGATGGGATGTCAAAGGAGCATTCCCTGCTGTTGGAGGGATGAGCTGGACTGCCCAGGCTGCCTCAGCAGAGGGAACACCAGCCTAAAACCCCGTTTAAGGAGTTCACACTCCTTGGTTGCACAACAGAATTAGCGAGAGGGTGGGAGACAGACAATGCTGGGATTGAGGCTTCAGCTGTTTTCATGTATATTTCATAGACCTGTTTGCTTTTTGATGTGCAGAGCTCTTTGATTATTCTTTTTAATCCTTTTTCTAGACGTTCTTCAGTGTCAGCTGCAGCCCTGATTTCAGGTTGAGGGGCAGGTGAGCTGTCACCCTCACGTGCAGGGGACACCAGGGCAGCTTTGGCCATGGTTTAAATGGTGACAGCAGCACCTGAGGGTCTTCAGTCTGTCACTGGAACCACTTCAGGTGTGGGAGGGACTGGGCAATTCGTGGAGCTATTTCAGCAGCACAGAGCAAAACTTAAAATACTTGTTTCAAACATACTTTTATAAGCTGAAATTCTTCAGACAGATGCCAACCATGCCATTAAGGTTCCCTGAGCAGAGGTACAAGAGATTGCCCACCCAAGAGTGCCACCTAAACGGGCTTTGATTCCTCTGCTGGCACCCAGTTTGAACTCTGGGATGAAGCTGGCAATTAGAAATGGAAACAGAATTTCCATCCTGCCCCTGGACGGGGTGAACTCTGAGCAAACAGCAACTCAGAAGCTCTATCTCACTCAGCCTCAGAGCTGCCAAAGCAGGAGGAATTACCTAAATCAACAAGAAACTAATCTCTTTAATCCTGGAATTTATTTTTTTAAAAATAAGTTTAAATTATTGATACGCTGTCAGAAGCAGCCTGAATCCATGGCGGGGAGATTAATATTACATGAGAATATTTCTCCCTCTCTGTGAGGGGAAAGGGTGGCAAAGTCACAAAACAAGGCCAGACCAAGTGGCCTAAGGCGGGTGAAGGGGTGGTGGAATTGTCCTGGTGGTTCTTCCCCCCAGAACTCAGGCACTGACCTGAGCTGCAGGGAGCAGGGAAGGGCTTTCCTGGCTCTGCCAACGTTGTTCTTACAGGAGAGAGGAACCAGGAAATTCTGGGAACAAAAGGAAAGAGGGTAAAAACTCTCTGAAAATCTATATTAATGGTCTCTTGTCATTTCAGGGTCCCCTGGATGAAGGGAGGAATTGATGAATCTGACTCCATGTTCTTAGAAGGCTAATTTATTATTTTATGATATTATATTATATTTAAGAATACTATACTAAAACCATACTAATGAATAGAGAAAGCATACTTACAGAAGGCTAAAAGTTAATAATGAAAACTTGTGACTCTCTCCAGAGTCTAACACAGCCTGACCATGATTGGTCATTAAGTTAAAACAATTCACATGTTGGATAAATGGTCTCCAACCACATTCCAAAGCAGCCAAACAGAGGAGAAGCAATCAGATAATTATTGTTTTCATTTATCTCTGAGGCTGCTCAGCTTCCCAGGAGAAGAAATCCTGGGAAAGGGATTTTTCCAGAAAATGTGACAGTGACAGTCTCTCTGAGCAAGCTGGGCTTTATGGGAACTCAGCAGTGTCCCCTGTGCCCACTCTCTTTCTGTTTATTGAAGGGCCTTCAGGTACATTTAGGGCAGACAAAACCCACCCAAAAATGAACAATGGGTCACAGGTTTCACACTTTTATAAGTTTGGTCCATTTGCATTTTGGGGGTGAATCTGCCAATTCCAGCTTCAGCTGATGAAGTCATTGACCCCAAGTTTGCTCCCCCAAGTCCCTTTTGTTCCCATCTCTGGGCCTGAGGCAGTGAGGTGTCCTTGATTGCCAGGCCTGGAGAGGAATTGTTGTGTCTGCCCCAAATGGGGAAGCAGCAGCTCCCACTGTGTGTGGAGTTCAGAGTTCTACACTAAAGAACTGCAGGGTCACAAATAGATGGAAACTATAAAATTAACTAAAATAAACTAAGGCATCATCCAGGGGAAGGGGGGGACACAGCCACAGCCAAAGCTGCTCTAACACTTCATTTTCTCACTCGTGTTAATCCCAATTAAGGAAGGCATTTTTGTCCATACCCACCAAGGTATTTCGAGGCTCCAATGCTGAGTTCAGCTCTGCTCTGTGGCTCTGGCTCTGCAGCCTTTTCCCTGCAGTGTTCTCAGTGCTGAGGAGGTCACTGCCCCTATCAGAGCTGCCACGTGTCTCCCTCTGTTATCAGTCCCTGTCCTCACAGAGGGGCCTCATCACAGGAGGATCTGAAGCCTCTCATGTCACTTCAAAGGCAGCAGCTCTGACTTTGTCTCAGCCTTATCTCCCATTCCGAGGAGGGATCATTGTCTCCAGCACACCTATAAAAATAAGCGCTGTGACATTACTCAGGGAAAAAGCAGCCTCGGTGACAGGTAGCAATGCCAGGTCACAAAACTCAGCAGAAATAAAAAGAAAAGGAGCATATTTCACTGCAGAACCCCAGGCTGCCATCAGGAGAAGTGCTGGAGCAGTGCCTCAGAGCTCTGTGCCATAGGGAGCAGGGCTGTACAAGGATAATGCTTCCCTCAGTATTTAATAGGAACAGGCAGAGTTTTATTAAGCTGCCCCCCGAGGTACCCAACAAGGATCATCTCAGAGGAGAGAAACAATGAGGAAATGAATAACAACTGACTGTGTTACACATGCAGGGGGTGATCGATACCACTCTGCACTAAAATTGCACTTGGCATCCAAACACATCTCAAAAGGGAAAAATAAACAGCAGTAAGAACTCATTCATCAAGCGCCTCATCTTTAGAGGCACTTCAGCATTATTAAATGTTTTATTCAGCTGGGGGACTCTTTGGGCCACAGGGAGAGAACAGCAGTGGCCCAAGGACTCAGCTCTCAGACACAGAGCTGCAGAAGGAGCCCAGGGAGCTGTGTGCAGTGTCCAGGGATTAATTAATGCCTTGAGGGGGTCACTCTGTCCACAGCACTAAACAAAACCCCAGTCTGAGATTCCCAGATCCAGCCCAGGGCTGTGCTTTGCAGTGCTGATCTTTTGAAGAACTAAAGATGAATCAGACGTCACAACAAACCCTGTGTTAGTTCTCAGGTTGTGACCAATCACTCAAAATGGGATTTTCTTGGGTTGGGAGGAAATGCTGCCTTTAAAATCACAGAAGGCATTGGTGGCAAGGAGAGGGAGGGTTATTCCTGATCATCAACACTTTGAGGGGCTTCTGGAGGGTTCTTCCTGATAACCAACACTGTGAGGGGCTTCTTCTTTTCCAAAATACTGCAGAAAAATGGGAAATGTGTAAGGAACAGGGCACAAGTTCACTGTAAAGAAAATTTCAGCCAGGGACTGATTCCAGGCCATGAGGTTTTGTGGGATACCTTAAAGAGCCCAGGGCCTGTGCTCAAACACATTTCCTGCCCAAGCCTCCCTCCTGCTCCCTGCCAGTGCACGCTTCAGGCTGGAGATCAGCCCAAGGGCTGAAATAACTCCTCTGGGACAGATTTTGGGCTGCAGAGTTCCCAGTGCTTACAGATGTACTGTCTCTGGCAATATTTGGTGCTTTTTCTGAAAAGCCTTCATTCCCAGAGCCATTAGATCACCTGGGAAGTTCAGCTCTCAGGCAGCAGAGCTTGCAGGCACAACCCCCAGAGACTTAAAGCTCTGCAGGAAAGCACTGAAACCACGGCTGCCTCTTCACCACCTTTTTTTTTTTTTTTTGTTAATTTTAGTATCAATGTGATCAGACGAAAAGCCTGACTCATGATTTTTCAACACTTCAGGTTCACAGAAGCAAAGTCCTTCTCACATTTTGCCACGTGTGCTCGTTAAATGCACCCATTAATTGCAGCCCATGAAGAGCAAGACTTGGGCTTTGAAACAACCTTGGATGCATCCATTAATTGCAGCTTATGAAGAGCAAGACTTGGGCTCTGAAACAACCTTGGCTCTCCTCATTTCCACCCAAAAGCAGAGCCTGTCTGTCCTGAAGCAGCTCTGGAGTCTCACACACTGAAAATTCTGCCTCTCTGATGGGGGAATAATTGCCTGCTCTCTCAGTACTAATATATTTTTGGTTTCTGGTTGGCTGCATTTGCATCTGGCTTTGCAGGCTGCCTTGCCCTGAGCGGATTTGCTTGCTCTGTGACTTACTGCTTTTGTTAGACCAACTTCTAAATAACCCAAATAAGCCTCAGGAAGGCTCAGCTTGCTGGAGCACAGACTGGAGCGTGGGGGGAGATGCTCCCAGCCCAGGTGTGATGTGGACAACCTGGGATACACTCCAGGCTGGGAGATGCATCCCTGGGAGTGTTGGAGCTGCTCTTGCCTTCCTTCAGTGACAGAGCCTTGAGCACAACCAAAGCCCACGGCACAAACACTATAAATAACAGTAATGGGGCCACTGCTGGTGACATCAGAAATTAGTGAGGCTGGCAACGGCAAAGCTGCAGCAAACTGAAATATTTTCACCCCAGTGCTTTCTGGAAAAGGTCTTTTATCTCAGAGGCGGGGAAGGGGGCAGATGCCTCCCCCCATCCGCTGCTCCTGTGGGGCTCTCACCGCTGGCTCCCAGGAGGGATTTCTGACCCCCCACCTCCCCATTCCCATTCTGTGGCCAGGCAGGGATTCAGGCAGCACAGCAGAAGTGGATTCTGGGGGTATTTTCACCCGGCTGAGTCACGCAGTGGGGCGTGCAGGGAGGAAGCAGTGCCAGGCTTCAATAAATGCGGTGTCACCACACTCCCTAAGTGACAGCTCCTCGATTTAGCAGCACTGCAGAGCTGCCCCCAGAGCCCCATTGCCCACAGCATCCCCTGGGAAGGGGCCTCCTTGTTGCTGCTCCCAAATCAGGACGCCCCTCTTGCTTTGATTATTTATGGTTTTTAAAGCCTTCTGGCGTTTACATTCTTGTAACGGGCTTTTTTACACACTTTACTGTTTTGCATTCTTTTATGGAGGAGGAGAAATTTGATGGACTGTTGGTTTGTCCAGTGTCATTGGAGAGGTGGCACTTTCACCCTCCAATCCACTGTCACTTTTGGAAATCTATAAATGTTGGAGTCAGAAAATAAAAATTCTCGTTTTACCTTGGAAAGAGCAGCGAGTCCGTGTTGTGTTGTTTTGTGTCCTATAGTGACACTCCCCATCCCACACCTCGTGCCCAGCAGAGCTGGGACAGCCTGCTCAGGGCTTCTCCTTCTCAGCAACACCTCCAGCACAATCCTAGCAGAAGGGTTTCACTGCCCAGGTGCCATTCTCTTGGGGTTAAACCTGCTCCCAGCCCTAGGATGGCTCCTCCTGGGTGATGCAGCCTGTGTGATAAAACAGTCTGGTAATTTTACAGCTTGATTGTGTAAGAAAGCTCTTGGAAGCAAACCAGGGTTCACTCAAGTGGCCATGAGTGCCTTCAGCACAGTCTTGAAATAGCCAGGAAGGCAAGGACATGCAGATTGAGCAGGGAATGCTGCAGCAGAGAGAGAACTTCTGCACTGCCACGGGGTGACAGGGACACAGGTGGCTTCGTCTGGGTAGGCTCAAGTGGGCAGGAGCTGAGGGCACAGCACCTGAGCTGGCAGCTCCTTTTCCAGGGGCTCAGGCAGGTCCTGCTGACAGCTCTGGGGCTGTTCTGCTGCAGCTTTGCTGGTTTTTGGTGCCCCAGCTCTGCAGCACAAAGATAGCTCGAGTACATCCAGATGTGCCACAGACAGCCCCAGCTGCAGCATCAGCACAGCTTTTAATAGCCCTGGGAGGAAGTGCTGACAGCAAACTCCCTCAGTCAGCTGAGCCCCTCGAGCTGAGGGGAGCTGGCACCTCCTGAGCCTGCTGCTGGTCCCTGCCAGGCCCCAAGGGCTGAGTTTGGTCACCCCCACAGTGCTGGGACACTGGCACAGCAATGGCACCCAGTGGGAATCCTCATTCCCAGCCCTTCCAAAAAAGGATGGAGAGCCTGGCCCAAGGAGATGCAGAAGCCCTGGGCTCCCCAGGCAAAGCTCTTCTGTGGTGCCTCCAAAAGAGGCAGGAAAAAGTGGGAATCATGCTTTTAACAACCCAAAGAATCCCAAGGCACTCGTGAAAATGAACTACAAAGGGATAATCAGTGACCTGGATCCTTTCTCTGGAAGGTTTTCACGTCTTGGAGACACAGCCTCAAACCAAATCCAAAACTCAAAACCCAAAACCCAAAATGCAAAACCCAAAACGCAAAATCCAAAATGCAAAACCCAAAACGCAAAATGCAAAATGCAAAATGCAAAGCCCAAAATCCAAAACCCAAGATCCAAAACCCAAAACCCAAAATGCAAATTTCAAAATGCAAAATGCAAACCCCAAAACCCAAAACCCCAAATCCGAAATTTCAAAATCGAAAATGCAAAATCCAAAATGCAAAACCCAAAACCCAAAATGCAAACTCCAAACCCCAAATTTTCTCGTTTCTTGGGCAAACTGCCATTATTATTTGTGTTGCTTTGCTGCCCTTGCTGCAGCTCAGGGTGCCTGGGCACCCCTTGGCAGAGCGGGAGAGGGGGCACAGTGGGGCTGGCTCTGCCCTGGCTCTGCCCTTTCCTCCCAGCTGCTCCCAGCAGCTTTCGAGCTGTTTGTGGAGTCCCTGGCAGGACAGACTGAGCCCTTTTCTCTCAGGATCTTTTGCTGGTTGCTGTGATCCCGGGAATGTTCAAAGTCTCTTTTCCCAGCCTGGTGCTCGAAGAAGGAGTCAGGGCTCTTCATTTCTCGGTCTCAAGGTTGTTTATTGTTCCTTATCTATAAAAAATTTTCTCCTGCCCTGCCAGGTCCATCCAGCAGGACAGTTCCAGGCACTCTGCCTGCCCCCAGGGCAGGGTTATGTCTTTATACTAAAAACTACCTGTACAATGTTTACAATTACTTTCCAATACCCATCACCTGTGTTAGACACTGAGCTTCTACTCTAAACCAATCCCAAAGTGCCACCATCACAGCAGAAGATGGAGGCCAAGAAGAAGAAGGAGAAAGGCTGGACATGCCCAGATCCCTCCATCTTGCCCCCTGAACCCCCATTCTAAAAACCCCAAAAAATCGATTTTTCACCCCGTGATAACTTCACTATTATTCTACCTAAACTGTTGTGGCTTGCAGATCTTCATCTAAGGTTTGTAACTTGCTCCATGGGTGATAATCAAACCCACAGGTGCTTTGTGCTCTGTGCCAGGGTCTCTGAGCCCCCTGGCAGGGTCTTGGCCATCCTGGACAGCCAGAGGGATGTGCTGGGTTCCCACACTGTTCTGCAGGCTGAGCCTGGGGCAGCAGCTCCTGGCTGCTCTAAAAGGGTTCTTCATTCTCCTCCCAGGCAGAGGGGACAGCTCAGCAGAGTGGAGAGCACCAGCAGAGCCTGGCAGGTGCCAGGGATGGCAAAGAAACCATTGAACAAAGATTGAAAATCTTGATACCTCAAAAAAATGGTAAGGAAGAAGGTCTGAGAGGTTCATGTAGAACTTAGGCAATGCCAATTAAAAGTTCTCAGCTTGCCATTTATGCTTTTAATGTCCTGCCTGGTAGGTCTGGTTTGACACTTCTGCTGTGACAGGGGGTCTGGGGGTGTCCAGCCTGCCTGGATAAACACAACCCCTGTCTTGGAGAACCTCTCATCCCAGAAAAGTGTGTAGGTGGTGCTGGGAAAGGAGAGAGGCTCAGGAAAGTGAGGATTTGCCCTCAGGTCAGGAATAAATCCTGTCTGCCTGTCCCCATGCCCACACTGCCTTCATTCTACTCTAGGCGCCAAGAACAACAAAAATTCTTCTGCTTCCAGATTTAAACTTTTGGGAGTTTAAAACAGGGACTCTATCCATGCCTCTATCCATTGGGCTTTAAAATTGAAATTTGCCTCTGTCTTGTGGCCTTTAAAGTCCAAACTTGCCTCTATCCCATAGGGTTTAAAATCCAAATTTGCCTCTATCCCATGGGCTTTAAAATCCAAACTCTCCCCTATCCCATAGGCAATCCAGAAGAAGAGACAGATAAATCCTCATTTTCAGGCAGAATTGGATCCCAATTTTCCCTTCCCAATTCATGTGGGCCTCTCTGCATCCCTCAGGTTACTCTGAGCTCTGCAACAAGGTCTCTGCTCAGAAGGTAAACACAATTATTTTACTTTTTCTGCCCAGTTTTATCTGCCTGCTGCTGTCCTTGGTGCTGAATTCACGGCTGCAAAGCTTTGCGGCCAGTTTCTGTAAATTGCTGGCAGCAAACAACGCCCATAATACACTTTGTTGCAATGAAATGCATTTTTGCAGTGAAACCTATAATAGTTCAAATATAAATTAATTATAATCCCTTCTGCTGTAGCCAACCTTCATGTATAATTAACATTTATTTGGGGGGGGGGGGGGAATGAAGGAGAAATCCCCATCTGAGCATTTCAGCAGTAATTTCCACATCCCTAATGTCTCTCCCAGGAAGGAATATTATGGTTTACCTGTCCCCCTACACAGCTGCTTCCAGCTGGAGCCAGAGGATGCTGCTGCAGCATGGGGGGAACAGGGGCAGCTCCTGTGCTCCAGGCTCAGGAGCCCTGGCCAGCAGCTCTTTGCCACATTTGGGAGAGAATTGCGGTGAGAATGGAGGGGAGCAGTAAATACAGCACTGATTAAAGGGGCTAAACTGAGGCAGGAGTGTCCAGAGCCATGCTGGGGCATTCATGGGGCTTTAAAGGCCAAATTTGCCTCCATCCTGTGGTCTTTCAAGTCCAAGTTTGCATCTATCCCATGGAGTTGGGGTTTAAAATCCAAATTTGCCTCTGGACTGTGGTCTTTGAAGTCAAAATTTGCCTCTATGGGGTTTAGAGTCAAAATTTGCCTCTATCCTTTGGGCTTTAAAATCCAAATTTGCCTCTATCCTGTGGCCTTTAAAGTCAAAATTTGCTTCTATCCGTTGGGCTTTAAAATCCAAATTTACCTCTATCCCATGGGGTTTAAAATTCAAATTTGCCTCTATCCCATCATCTTTAAAGTCCAAATCGGCCTCTATCCCATGGGGTTGGGGTTTAAAATCCAAATTTGCCTCTATCCTGTGGTCTTTGAAGTCAAAATTTGCTTCTATCCATTGGGCTTTAAAGTCCAAATTTTTCTCAATCCATTGGGCTTTAAAATCCAAATTTGCCTCTATCCCATGGGCTTTGAAGTCCAAATTTGCCTCTATCCATTGGGCTTAAAAACTGAAATTTGCCTCTATCTTGTGGCCTTTAGAGTCAAAATTTGCCTGTATCCCATGGGCTTTAAAATCCAAATTTGCCTCTATCCATTCGCCTCTTAAGTTCAAATTTGCCTCTATCCCATGGGCTTTAAAAACCAAATTTGCCTCTATCCATTGGCCTTTAGAGCCCAAATTTGCCTCTATCTCATGGGTTTTAAAATCCAAACTCTCCTCCATCCCACAGGCACAATCCAGTTCGTTCTCCCAGCATGGAGCTGCTCTCCAGCACCCTGAACACAACATTTCATTTCCTCTGGAGCTGAGCTCTCTTGGTGGCAGAACTCAGCATTCAAGCACTGCAATAAGAGCCCTGTGATTTTCAGGCTCTTCCTGCAGCCCAGCCCAGAGCTCTGCCTGCTCCAGGACCCCCAGCCCAGCTGGGAGCAGCTCCTGAGAGAAGAGCAGAGAAATTCTTTTTAGGAAAATTCACCCACAAACACCAGGGTGAATGGTGTTCAAAAAGGAGACAGAGCAGTCCTGGAACTTTATTCCAATCAAGGCAGAGGCCATGGGCCATTCCCCTGGGGTCTCTCCAATTTTTGGAGGACTCAGCCTCCTTTTTATCCCGATTTCCCAGCCACATTTCCCTTCTCTCTTTCCCCATTTCTGAGGTACTTGAGAGGTTCAGACTTCCCAGAACACCTGATCCCAGAGATTCCCCTCTAATGTATAACCCTGCCTTTTCATTTTTAATTCTTATGGAGTTTAGGGGTTTTCCCCATTGTTTCTTCCACCTTTCAATATCCAATTTCATTTATCATTACAAACCTAAAGTTTATTTGTAAAAGCAAATCTCTTTTTCCATTCATCAATCAGTGGAATCCTTGCCATTGTTTCTTTTCTGTCCCAGTGCTGGTTTTATCTCCTAGCAGACCCACAGCTGGTTGGGAAAGACAAATCCCTCATTCCTCTCTTTCTGGTGGCTCAGTGGCTGAATTTGTTCAGGGCAGGGCTCAGCACAAACACCAGGAAGCTCAGGCTGGTAAAGGAAAAATTTGGAGGCTCCTTCCCCCTTCCCACAAAGTCTGCTGCTCCCAATCTCTAATGAGAGTCAATTGCTGCTGATAAATTTTACATAATGGCTTTTTGCTTGTTCTGCAAATTAAGCAGAAAAATTGCCTATTAGAGGGAAAACTGGGGCAATCCTTAAAACTCAGTGTAACCTATTTAGCTGCTCAGGTCAGATGCAGGCTGGAATCTGAGGCCTCTTTATTAATTTTCTGCAGGGAGCAGCAGTTTGCAGGGCTGCAGCAGTGCCTGGCTCCAGAGCCCCAGCTGCTTCCAGGAGCAACATCAAAGCTGCCCAGGTGTCCTCTCCTCCCTTCTCACCCTTCTCCTGCTGGCTAAAGGCTCACCCATACACAATGAGTTTATTTAAAGATGGGAAATGCCAGGATTGATTCTCAGAGCCTTTTTTTTTTTTTTTTTTATATTTAATTCCAGGACCTGCCAGAGCAGCTCCTGGCTTTTCAGAGCCTTCTCAAACTCATTCTGTCCTTGCAGCAGTCACAGGGTGACTGATAATTAACCCCTGGAATAAATTAACCCCTGGAAGGGGTTAATTAATAGAGAGGGTTAACAAAGAGGATAAATTAAGCCCTGGAAAGTACCACAGCTGCAGAACTCATCTTCTGGGGGATGTGAGCATCACCTCCTGACTCCTTTCAATCTGGGGCTACTTTAATTTTGGCTGCAGGTCTGAAGGACCTCAGGCTGAGCCCCAGAGAGTCAGGCCTTGTTAAAGAGTCACTCCAAGCCTTCCTTACACATCTCAGATGTAGATTCACTCTCCAAATTACAAACCTGGCCCTGAGTCCTTCGTTTCCCCCAGCTGATTTGTTTTCCTTCCCCTACCCAAAGTTTAAAACACCAGCACTGCCTGATCATGGAATGAGATGAGCTTTAAGGCCCCTTCCAAACCAGGCTGGGATTCCAGGATTCCTGCACCAGTTTTGCCAAAAATTGGACTTTTCCTGCCCTAAACATGAGCACACCTTGTTCCTGTGTCCATCCATCCTCTGCCTTCACCCACAGGAATAACCAGGCACAGCGAGGCTGCTGAACTGGGAGCAGCTGATCTCAAAAACTCACTGACCACAGGACTGAACAGCTCATTTACCTCAGACACAGCTCCCTGGAGCTTTATTACCTGCAAGGATCCTCACTTAAACCCGGGGTGGTTTTTTTTCCCTGCTCTCTGAGTGCTGCTGGAAACAATTCCGAGTGTCTCAGCTAATCAATGGTGTCTCACAGCCAATCTCTGGCTCCTGACACGTGGGAGCCTTTTGCTTATCCCTCTGCAGCTGAGAAAGAATTACCCAGCAATTTCCTCCATTCCTTGTGAAAAAGTAAAAAAAAAAAAACCAGAAAAAAAAAAAACAAACCAAAAAACAAAGGTGGAGAAAGGGAAAAAAAATCAAGGGAGAAAATAAAACAAGGAAAAAAAAATAACAATAAAGGTTGCCAGATCTAGCCTTGGTCTGCTTCAAAAGCTGCTTGTCCTTCAAGAGCGGCATCCAGAAAGCACAAAAAACAAGTGGTACCTGGAGCTGCATGACAAGAGGACAGAGCCCCCCTCAGCATGAATAATGATCCATTGCCAGCTCCTGCAGCCCCAGGGGTCCTCGGCTGGGGACACAAATCGTTGATGTCTCCGGATTCTGGCTGGGTCTGAGGCTGAGCTCTGAAATACCTGAGCCTCTCTCCTCTGTATGCACACAGAAATTAACTAAACAACCTCTTCTGGCACTAAATAACTGCTGCTCCTGGGAGAAAATGGTCTTAATAGGCAAGGGAGGTGGTGCCAGGAAAGATTTTATTGACAGACACGTGCAGAGGGACTCGGAGATGCGGCAAATTTCTGAATTCTTTCAACCAAAGAAAACATATTAGGAAAAAATAGACTATATTCCCCACATTTTTCTTTTTTTCCACACTAATCCCTTCTCTTTTCCATCAGCCAGATCTTTTATTTTCTAAATATGCCAAATTGTAAGAGAATGGATCACCCTCTCCCCTGCCTCCTGCAAAACAAATCAATGTTTCATTCAACCTGAAACACATATTTCCTCCTTTGTTTTCCCTCCACCTCTGGGAAGGTAAAAAATGCTTCTTTCCCCCAAAGTGTGCTTTCTGCTTTTCAGCATGTTGCTGCCTGTAAATGCTGGTTATTCACACAGCTCCATTTATTAAGTTTTTGATTTATTTTTCTGAGGGAAATCAATGCAGGACCTGTTGTGTGGTTGGGAAGGAGCTGCAGAGCTCCTCTGGAGTGGCAGCTCCGTGTCCCCATCCAGCTGCAGATTCTGGGCTGTGCCTCTCCCACAAACAAACAAACAAAAAAAAAACCAAAACCAAAACATAACAAAACAAGAAAAAAAAAAAAACAAAAAAACCCAAAAAAACCAACACAAAGAAACCAACACAAAAAAACCAACACAAAAAAACCCAAAATAAAAACCAAAAACAAACCACCAAAAAGCAAAAAAAAAAAAAAATTTGAATTTTGGAGCTGATTTGTAGGGCAAAGGGAGAAAATGCTCAGCATTTTTGGGGTACAGCCTGAGCTGAGCATTTGCCATCAAATATCGGTGTCTGGTTTGAACAGATTTGGGTCAAAAAGAGCATTTTACTCTGATTTTTCCACCTCTGTCTGAGCAGAGACTCACTTTTGGTCATTCCCTCCTGCCCCATTCCTCAGTTCTGTTCGCTTATTGATCAGTGCCTCTGCTGAGTTCTGCAAGAGCTCTTCAGTGCTCTCCCCTCTCCCTGAGCACACCCCTGTGCAGCCAGGTCATCCAAATCCCACAGTTCTCCTCGGATTTCTGGCCTCCCCACAGCTGAGCAGTGACTGGAGGGAGAAGCAGCACAATTCCTGGCAGCCAGTCCTGCTGATCACACAGGAACTTTCCAGGAATTAACTTTATCTGCACCACATCCACAGGCACAAAACAATGGCCTGGAAGGGAGAAGCAGAGCTTGGTGAGAATGAGCCAAGCCCTTCATCCTGAGCTTTAATTAAAATCGGCTCAGCCACTTTGTTTTATTTATTTTTTTGACAGCCACCCTCCATTTCCTGCCTGAGCACAATCTACTCCCATTTTTCAGTGCCATCCTGGGGTCAGCGACCAAAGCACAGAAATAAAACCCACATGACTGAGTTAGTGCAGCTCCCAGACACTCAGGGTTTTATTGCAGCAGCTAAATGCCTTCAGAGAGCATCAGCTGCAGCTCCCAGGGCCATCCCCAGCACAGGCTGGAGCTGTAACTGAGCCTGAGGAGCCCAGAGAGACCAGCCCTGAGTTAAAGGCTGAGCTGCCTCCATCAAAGTGTCAGCACCTCCTGCTCCTTTCCTCTCCTTCCATCCACCTTGCTGCTCCCAGCCTTCCCTGCTGTCCTGGTGTGAACAGCCAGGTGTCTGCTAAGGAAAGCAGGAGCCTCTCCTGAAATGGAAAATGTGAACCCCTTCCCTCTGAATTATAATTTTGAAATTAAGGGGCTCTCAGGCAAAGATATAGGAGCAGGAATGACAGTTCGTTATTAATAAAAACAAAAATAAAATAAAAATGCAGTGATACAAACCAACCCTGCCAGAGTCAGCCCATGCCCTGTCCCCTGTGTGTCAGGGGGTGGCACAGCCCCATCCCATGGGGGCTCAGCCCTCCTGCAGTGCCAGCTGTGGCTCTGCTGGAGCAGGGATCCTGCACAAGGGGGGAGTTTTCCTCTGCAGCTCCAGGGCTGCTGGAGATGGGCCTGGGCTCCCTCTGGCCATGCAGGGCAGCAGAAGCTGCTCCTCTGGCAATGCACTGGGCAAAGGCTGCTGGGCTGTGCCAAAGCTCAGATTGGATCCAGGTAGGAATGCTTGGCTCCTCCCCTGGAGAGGAGAGAGAACTCCCTCTCCCTGCCTTCACTGCTGCCTCAGGTTTTGGATTTTCTATTTTTCAGGTTCTGTGCTGCTTTAGTGTGTGGGTCTGGGTTCACATCAGGGGATGCTGAGCTCTGGGCACAGAGCAGGGAGACAAAACAATTCCTGCTCCAGCTGGGCACCAAGGACAAATGATCCAAATCTCAGCCCAAGAGCACAAACCCCGTGGGCTGGAGAGAGAAAAACAAGGATGGGACTGCATGGGCTGGAGCTGGAATGGGACAATGAACTGCAAGATGCAAATGGAGCAGAACTGATCCAAGGGAGAGACCCCGGGAGCGCTCGTGCATTTGGGACCATTTGGGTTCATCTTGGGTTCATTCTGGGACCATTTTGGTTCATCTTGGGTGCAGCCCTGGCTGGGCTCTTGTGCTGCTCAAGGTGGATCCATGGAGGGCTTTTAATAAATCCCTGCTTTATTCTTTAGCTCTGTCCAGCCTCTGCTCTAGGCCAGCCTTCTCAAGGCATCATCTCATTGTGGGTTGACTCCTGAAATCCTCTAACCTGCCTGATAAATCCTGGGATTTCAGCCCAAACTGTCCCTGTCACCGTTCTCTGAACGGGCTGGATGTCTGTGTGATGAAAGCAGAGCACTTCCCCGTGCTGGAGGAGCATTCCAGCCATTCCCTCTTGTCCTCCTGCAGGACAAACCCCAGAAGTGGGCAGCCAGCTGGCAGGCACCTTGGTAGGCAGGGAGCTGCAAAACCTCTCCTTTATTTAGAGGCTGTGGATGCAGAAAACAGAGTGGCATTTCAGGAGAGGATTCCTGACATAATGAGTGAGCGGGCAGTAAATAAAAGACAAGATGAGAATCAATAGCTTGTGAAAGAGGAAAGGAACAGCAAAGGAAATGGGAGAATACAGAGAGGGAAAAAGGTAAAAAAAACTCTCTGAGAAATGAAATTTGTGGAGGTTTAGGCTCAATCCAAAGAGAAAGCCATGGCAGAGCTGGCAGTGATTTCACCACCTTCTGGATCAGGTTCTCTGTTCTTTGCTCTGACTTCCTGCCCATCCTTGTGAAATAATCCATGGGACACCTTTGGAGGGTAAATCCCTGCTCTCCTCCCAGGGGATGGGCACAGCAAAGCTGGGCTGGGCAGGCTCAGCTCTGCCCTGGCACAGCCCCTGAGCCAGCCCTGGGCTCTGTCCTGGCCCTTGAGGTACCTGGAGCAGGGCCCTGTCCCCTGCTCAGGGTAATTGCAATTACCTGGAAGGTTTGCCATGAAAGCAAACACAGAAACTGAGTTAATTTTGGCCAACCACTAATGAGCAATACACCAGCCTCCTTTTTTACCCTCATGACCAACCTCCTAATGTGCCTTCTCTTGCTTTATTGAAATCATTAACAACTAACCTGCTGTCCTCCTTTTGGAAAACACATTCCTTCCAGATTCTGCTCCACGGGGATCTGAAAGAGCTTTTCCAATCAACAATTCATTGAATGAAGTCTCCAGAAATCTGCTGTTGTGCTCCCATCCCGAACTGACCTTGAGCTATTTAAACCTAGATGGATTTCAATTCCACAGTCCCACCAGATCCTCCTTCCCCGCCCTCCACCTGGGACAAGAGAGGCTTTTCAGAACATGTTAGAGGAGGGCTGCTAAATGATGCATTGAAAAGAGCTGCAGGGAAAAACAACTTTATCATCTTGTGGTTTGAGCAGAAGGGAATGGGGCTCCTCAGTGCTTTAAAAGATAATGAAAAAAAAAGAAAAAAAAAAAAAAAAAACCTAGGCAGAGACCAATGCAAAAAGGAGAATTAATACTTTTTGATGGATGAATAAAAATGGGTTCAGCAGAGAGCAAGGTCCCAGGAGAGTCCCAGGCAGTGCCTGTTCAGATTAATGCAAATTCCATACTGGCACAACCTTTCCTCAGAGGATGAAAGGGTAAAAAGGGTCCAGCTGCTGAGAGGATGCGCCAGGAGGGAACTGAGGCTCTGGAGCAGCTTCTGCTCAGAGTCTGGATTCAGGGAGTGAAATAGCACAAGTCCTTGTGATGGTCCAGGCTGGGGTGCAGTCAGTGCTCCCTGTGCTGGAATGGAGAATTTCTAACCTGGATTCTGGTGCAGGAGTTTGTGCAGGTGGCTCGTGGGTGTGGGATCTCCTCAGAGCTGCTCAGACTCCAAGTGCCAGCCCTGGGATGCTGGGGGAGCTCTGAGGGAAGTGATGCCTCAGGATTTTAGCTTTTCTCTTTTTCAAATCCTGTGCTGCTTTAGGGTATAACTCTAAACTCCATGTAGAGTGTCACCTACTATTCCTCCATTTTATTCACACAAAACCATCCCTCCGGGGCTCTAACTCAAGGACACCTCACTGTCTCAGGCCCCAGAAAGTACAAACAAAGGTGGATTGGGGGAGGAGCAAACTGGGGTAAATTGCTTCATTACTTGAAGGTGTAATTGGAGAATTAACCCCTGATTTGTAAATGGACCAAACTTATAATTGTGTGAAAAACTCGTGACCACTGTCCATCCTTGGTGTAGCCTCTGGGAGGCTCTGACTGCCCAAGGTGTGTCTGGTAAAGGCCTTTAATGAATGCCCACTTTATTATCTTAACTCTGTGTAGCCTCTGTTCTAGGCAGCCACTCCAAGGCATCCTAGAATTAATACCTTTATTTTAGAATTATTTTTTTTTTTTTTTTATTTTAGAAGAGGCTCTGTAAATCCTCATCCTCTGGTCTGAGCCACTCTCACAAGCTCCACTGCACTCCCCTAAAACTGCTGCCCCTGCCAAAACACTGCTGGGAGGGGGATTTAACCACAAAGCATCAGCACCAGGGGCTGTGCCAAGTGCCCTCCACCGGGTCAGGGTGCCAGTGCTGCTGTCACAGGAGATGGCACCAAGCAGGAGCCAGGAAAGCTGCTCCAGTCCCTGCATCAGGGGTCATGATCTGCCTCAGCCTGTGAGATGGATGGAAAGGAAAAGGAAAAGGAAAGGAAAGGGAGAAAGGGAAAGGGAAAGGGAAAGGGAAAGGGAAAGGGAAAGGGAAAGGGAAAGGGATAAGGGAAAGGGAAAGGGATAAAGAAAAGGAAAAGGAAAAGGAAAAGGAAAAGGAAAAGGAAAAGGAAAAGGAAAAGGAAAAAGGAGAAAGGGAAAGGGAAAGGGAAAGGGAAAGGGAAAGGGAAAGGGAAAGGGAAAGGGAAAGGGAAAGGAAAGGGAAAGGGAGAAAGGGGAAGGGGAAGGGGAAGAGGAAAGGAAAGGAAAGGAAAGGAAAGGAAAGGAAAGGAAAGGAAAGGAAAGGAAAGGAAAGGAAAGGAAAGGAAAGGAAAGGAAAGGAAAGGAAAGGAAAGGAAAGGAAAGGAAAGGAAAGGAAAGGAAAGGAAAGGAAAGGAAAGGAAAGGAAAGGAAAGGAAAGGAAAGGAAAGGAAAGGAAAGGAAAGGAAAGGAAAGGAAAGGAAAGGAAAGGAAAGGAAAGGAAAGGAAAGGAAAAAAAGGAATGGAAAAGGGAAAAGGGAAAAGGAAAGGAGGAAACAAAAAGGTGCAAAACAGAACAAATCTTCACAGCAGCAATTCCCTCCCCTGCTGAGCCCTCCTCCCCTCTGCCCTCAGAAATGTGCAGCTACATCACTGAAAAGTGTGGGTCAGCACCTCTCAGTGGGGAAATTCTCCTTAATTCAGATGTTTCTCAAGTGCTCATTTACCCAGAACTTTGCCCTGCTGGAAAAACAACCAGCAGAGGAACAGATTCTGCTCCTGTACCTCCCTGTGTCTGGAGCTATTTAGAAATTCCAGGAATTTAATGCAAATATTCAAGGAAATCCTGAGGTAATGTGGCACCCTGCCTCCAGGCCTGCAGGAGATGCTGCTTTATATTGCTCTGAATCACTGTGCTCCTGCATTTGACAAATATTTATATAATAAGATATTAAAAGCCAAAGGTAATAACTTCAAGAAATAATGAAAGCACAGTGCTGGGTACAGCCAGCCAAGCCAGGAATGCCATTATCAACCTGCTTCTTTATCCCCTTCCTAAAAACATAAGTATTTTAAATCTTCCTTAGTGGGTGTGAAAATTAAGGAGCCAACACATTGCCAGAGCTCGTGCACAGGCAGAGCTGCTCTCAGACAATTCAGCACGATTCTGGTGCAGCAGAATGAAATGTTATAAATCCCTGTGCAGCTCTGACAGTGCCTCTGAATCACCTCCTATTCCACAAAGCTTTGCCCACGTCCTCTGATTTATCTCCTGGCTCCAAGGCAGTTCCAGGGCTCTGCCTGCCCACAGTGTCACGCCTGCCAAGGCTTTGTGGCCCCGTTCCCTCTCACCTTGCTGCTGGAATTGCTCTCAGTGCCCCTTTCCTGGCTCCCTCAGGTCTATTCTAGCACAAAACATTAAAAACAATCCAGTGGACGCCAAGCAGTGCTGCCACATGGTTTTCTTGGGGTGGATCCAGGTGAATTTGAGGGGCTTTCCTTCTTCTGAGTGTCCTTCAACCCCACATGCTCAGGGAGGTTTTGGAGGCTTTCCTTCCATCAGATGCTCCTCAAACCCCACACCCTGACCCTGCCCAGCAGGGCAGTCCTCACCACACAAGCTCACCTTGCCCACAGGATCCTCTCTGCTCACAGACAGCCCTGCTCTACATTTTACCTCAGATTATCCTGAGCTGGGAGAGAACCACCAGGATCATCCAGTCCAACTCCTGGCCCTGCACAGACACCCCAAATCCCACCCTGGGCATCCCTGGGCATGGTGTCCAAACACTCC
The DNA here is from genome assembly GCF_012460135.2 of Molothrus ater. Lineage (NCBI taxonomy): Eukaryota > Metazoa > Chordata > Aves > Passeriformes > Icteridae > Molothrus > Molothrus ater. The sequence goes on from NC_050499.2 coordinate 4,043,789, forward strand.
TGGAGCTCTGGGACCCATCAGGATCATCAAATCCTGGCCTGCACAGACACCCCAAATCCCACCTGAGCATCCCTGGAGTGGTGTCCCAAAGCTCCTGGAGCTCTGGGGCTGTGCCCATTCCCTGGGGAGCCTGGGCAGTGCCAGCACCCTCTGGGGGAAGAACCTTGCCCTAAAATCCAGCCTGGCACAGCTCCAGCCATCCCAGGGCCCTGTCCCTGTCACAGGGAGCAAAGTTTGGAGCTGCCCCTCTGGATGAGCAGCAGACCCCAAACATTCTCCCCTCAACACTCCCTTTCCCATTTCCACCCCACATCCCACATGTTTTTCCCCAGAATTCCTTCTCCTGGCTCAGGGCACCTCTCCCTGCGGGGCTGCAGCTCTGGGAAGCTCTGGGATGCCATGGGGATGTCCAGGGAGGTGGCACCCCAGGGCTGGGGGAGGATGGAGCCATCAATCACGGCTGTTTCTAATCAGCTGCACCCCGACTGGCAGCAAATGGCACCTCATTTGCAAAGCTTTCGCTCGGCTCCCTCATTAGCATAAGTATTGTTTGCCATTATCCGTGGTGATTCACATTAAACGAATGGAAATTCATCTGTCATCCCGGTGGATCTCAGCAAAGGGCAGCTCTGAATTCAGTGAGGGGCTGTTTGCCCCTCTCCTCCTTATCCCACACTGGTGTGGCTTGGGAGGGACCTTAAAGGCCATGGAATTGCAGCCACTGCTGTGGGCAGGAACAGCTTCCATGGGATGGAACTCCTTCCATGGGCAGGAACAGCTTCCATGGGATGGAACTCGTTCCATGAGATGGAACACCTTCCATGGGCAGGAACAGCTTCCATGGGATGGAACTCCTTCCAGGGGATGGAACTCCTTCCATGGGATGGATACCTTCCATGGGATGAAACTCCTTCTACGGAATGGAACTCCTTCCATGGGCAGGAACACCTTCCATGGATGGAACACCTTCCATGGGATGCAACTCCTTCCATTGGCAGGAACACCTTCCATAGGCAGGAACTCCTTCCATGGGATGGACACCTTCCATGGGATGGAACTCCTTCCATGGGCAGGAACACCTTCATGTGTCGTTATAGGACACTAAATAAAACAACGTGGACTCTGGAATTTCTAAGGTGGAAAGAAGGGAAGTTTAATTTCTGACTCCAACATTTACAGATTTTCAAAAGTGACAGTGGATTGGATGATGACAGTGCCACCCCTCCAATGACACTGGACAAACCAACAGCCCATCAAATATCTCCTCCTCCAGAAAAGAATGTAAAACAATAATTATTTACATAAAAGCGCGTGAGAGAGTTTGTCACAAGAATGTAAACATCAGAAGGCTTGGAAGAACTTAGAAGAACAGGGGAACATCCATGGGATCAGCAAATGGAGGAGCAGTTTCCCATGGAAGCTGCATGTTGGTGTGGTTGGAATCCTGCCTGATCTTCTGCAGTGGAAGCAGAATTCCCTCTGTTTCCACATCAAATCTGAACCTGTAGGAGTCAGGGTGATGGGATGAGTAATTCAGCCTCCCAAGACTGCTTGGGCTTTTACCAAGACTCCTTGATTTATGGTAAATAGTGTCTTTTATCCTTACCCTGACTCCATCACTTTAAGGTCATGGTTTGTCAGTTAGTTGAGATCCAGGGCTGTTTAAGGCCTTTTTGGATTATTAGAAGGGGAGAGAGTAGTTCTGGGTCAATATCTAAGACAAGAATAGAAGTGGCAGAGAGCTGAGCCCTTCCTGTCACAAACTGTGACTGGATGTGTGGGCATCCAGTTTCCTGCAACAGGCAGAATTCCAGTTCTGGAAAACAAAATTATCGCACAAAACTCCCCTCAGTTTACACCACAACTGTTTTTGCTTTATACAGGGCTGTCCCATTTGCTGGTAGGTTGTTGTCCTGGTTCTCACAGTGTTGTAGAATAAACTTTTTTAGCTCCAGAAAGAGGAATTCAAACCTTGTACTTTGTGCAATGCTGGGATCCTCCCCGGCAATATTTGCTGCTGATATTCATTGATGCCTTGTTGGGACTACATAAAAACAGAAGCCAGGCAAAATGAAGATAATAAAAAGCAGATCTATTTATTGAAGGGCATTCAGGTACATTTAGGGCAGACAAAACCCACCCAAAAATGGACAATGGGTCATGGGTTTTCACACTTTTATAAGTTTGGTCCATTTGCATTTTGGGGGTGAATCTGCCAATTCCAGCTTCAGCTGATGAAGTCGTTGACCCCAAGTTTGCTGCCCCCAAGTCCCTTTTGTTCCCATCTCTGGGGCCTGAGGCAGTGAGGTGTCCTTGATTGCCAGGCCTGGAGAGGAATTGTTGTGTCTGCCCCAAATGGGGAAGCAGCAGCTCCCACTGTGTGTGGAGTTCAGAGTTCTACACTAAAGAACTGCAGGGTTACAATAGATGGAAAATATAAATGCTAAAGTCCTAAGGGATGAGCATCATCAGGCCAGGCTGTGCTGCAGGGATAAGGGGACAATTGTGGAGTTTTCCCTTCTGGATGGGATGGGAGCTGAGGGGACAATCAGAGCCCACCAAGGGCTGTCCCTGCCCACAACTGCCGGGCTGTGACTCCCCAGGGGGCTCCCTCCATAAATCCCCCTCACCACTGGCACGTTTATGGCACCTGGGGAGATGTCACTTCCAAACCCAAACGAGCAATGACACAGCGAGCAGCAGAAGGTAAATGGCTTTTAACAGGATAACGTGTCAGTTAAAGGCTGAATTATTTCCCTGCTGTCACTTCCCTTTACTCTGCTGCTTGTGTTATTGCCTGTTACTGACAGCGGCTGTGAGGAGGGATGCCCTTGGCCCTGGGACATGCTGGTTCTGTTTGTGGTGGAGCAACAGGCAGCTGGAGCTGGAATCAACTTCCCTTCTGTTTTTTGGGATGCAAACAAGTGATTTGCGCAGCCAGATATTCACCCCTCCCATGGGGATGGCCTCCACCAGCAATCAGATCTGCTGTCTCCCAGACAGATTTGGCAGGAAATGAACCTTTCCTGAGCTCTTTGTGGTCCAGATTCATAATTTGGTCCTTCCAACACAAAAAGAAGCATTGAGGTGTAAATCCAATTCTGCTGCTCCTGCAGGAGTCCTTTGGGGGCGAGAAATCCCCTCAAATATTCCTCCCAGACAACAGGGTGGGAAAGGCATCCTTGATTTCCTGGGGACTGGAACCTGTGGATGAATCTGCCTGGTGCCAAGGTAAATGCTGCTGCTTTAGATCCTCACGGAGATGCTGAGGGGAGATTTATGAGTGCCAGCCTCCATGAATTATCTGGGTGAGTCATTACACCAAGGCAAGCACTAAAAGCAGCGATAGGTGCCATAAAACTGATGGAAACCAGAATGTTAAGGAAATTCTGAAAATAAATGTATTATTTATACAGTGGTCTTAGCACTGAAAGAGCTGCACTTTCTCCCAGACTAATTGTTGTTGAGGAGCAGAAGAAGGGGGGGATTTATCTCTGGGTTCTGCAAAGCCAGAACTTTCTGCTTTTAATGCTTTTACATTTTTGAAATGTGCCCTTGTGGAAATGGCCCTGTGGTTCTGTTTGATTTTCTCCCTTCCAGATGTCTCGAGATCTTCAAGTCAAGCCAGGCCTTTTCTGTGTCATCATCCTTGGTAGCAAAGGTACTGCAGGGCAAAATAGGCTTTTATCTGCACTTCCAAGGTTCTGCTGAGATTTAGGAGACTCCTTACTGCTCTCCTATATTTGAGCAAACTCGGAAGTGGCAGTGAGTTAAAGGCACTAAAATCAGTCAGTATTTCCTTCAAGCTTTAGTGGATTTTATTTGGAGTTAGACTAGGTAATGATGGCTCTGTTCTTCCCCAGTTTAGTACTCAAATCTTTCATCCTTTCTTTTAAAAGTCTTTGTGGGAGGTGAGTGAGAAAAAGCTCAGTGAATGAGTATTATTGTGCTGAAAAGCCATTTCAAAATGCTTGGAGGGTGTTTCTTGTGTCTGTCCACTAAGAACCAAAGATTCCTGAGCATCGGAGTCCAGCTCAGGAACCTGAATCAAACAGGAGGCATTCAGAGTTATTTCAAACACTTGGAATATGGCAGAAGTCTTTTAAGTTCAGCAGCAAACACATGGAAAACCAGATGGTTTCTTTGTGACAGAACCCTGAACAGAACAGGAAAATAGAATATGTTCCCCTCCCTCTTTGAGCTGGAGAAAAGGATTTTTAAAATGCCTTGCATGTGTGCTAAATAAATAAATTTAAAAATGAACCTCCTGGCCAATCACAGTTTAGCTACCCTGCAATTAAACAAATCCACAAACTGGCAACACATTTACATCTCATTAAGGGGAGGCACATGCAGCAACAGCATGGAAATTTAGAAATTAGACACAATTACCACGTTGGCTGGAGGCAGGAGGGGGGAGAGTCGTGGGGAGAGGTTTTGAGGAGAAGTTTGATGGTTCCTTAATTGGCTGCTGCCTTCCCAGTCCCACCCAGCTTTGCTGGGTAAAGGAATTTCCCAGAGAGGCATTTTAAAATTCAGCAGAGCTGCTGCTCTGCCCATCTCTGTGGTGCCAGGTCTCACCTGGGCTGGCACCTCCATGGTGTGCTGTGGCTGAGCTCCATTCCTGTATTCCCATTTTTTAAGGGAATTCCAGAGCAGCTTTTCCCAAAGGAAAGGTCCTTCCCATCCCTTTGGTGGCTGGAGCACTTGGCTGACATCTGTGCTGAGGATTTATTGGCTTTTCCACCTTCCTTCCCTCTAGTAGTTCCCCAGTTCTCTTTCTTATCTTTATGTATCTAGAAATATATTTCACCTCTATTTTTCCATAGATCCCAGGTCCCTTCCCCCTGAGGTGATTCCATTCCTCACAAACAAATATAAATATAAATATAAATATAAATATAAATATAAATATAAATATAAATATAAATATAAATATAAATATAAATATAAATATAAATATAAATATAAACATAAACATAAATATTGATATAAATAATATAAATGGGTGTGAATCCTTGAACAGGGACAGATATTAATAATGTAAATAACAATGGCTTAGTTAGGAGCAGTAATTGCAGATAATTATCACCTCGGGCACTACCTCTGGGAGCAGGGCCGGGCCTTTCCTGGGGAGGGGTTAAACCCTTGGATTCTGGAGCTTTCCACAATAACACCCCTTAGCTGGAAGGCTGTTGGTAGCAATGCCCACTGGAAATATTAAAAAACCAAACCCACCATGATTTCCAAAAGGAGCAGTGGCACAGGGGGGCTGTTCTTTGGGGGAGTTGCTGGTAGGTTTTTTTTTGCTTTTTTTGGGGTTTTTTTTGGTTTGTTTGGGGTTTTTTTAGCCTCTCCCACTGAGGCAGAGATGGATACACTGTCCATGGGTGTTGCTCCATACTCTACAAGGTTTTCTTGGGGTGGGTCCATCCAGGTGAATTTGTGAGGCTTTCCTTCTTTGAGTGTCCTGAATGCTCAGGTAGGTTTTGGAGGCTTTCCTTCCATCATTTAATCCCTAAAAACTCCATGCTCAGGTAGGTTTTGGAGTCTTTCCTTCCATCATTTAATCCCTAAAAACTCCATGCTCAGGTAGGTTTTGGAGGTTTTCCTTCCATCATATAATCCCTAAAAACTCCATGCTCAGGTAGGTTTTGGAGGCTTTTGAATGCTGCTTGCATTTCTGCATTTTTCTATTTCCAAAATCCCCACTGTGGTGATCCAGATCAGCCGAACTCAAAACTGCTGGGAATTACTTCAGCCCACTGCAGGGAGCCCAAAGGGCTGAGGGATGGAGAAAAATTCCTGCCAATCACCAGGTCCACTCTGTCCAGGTATTTAATGGCCCTATTAAATATAGCAAGTGTAAATCTTACAAATTGCCTTGAAAAGGATTCAGCAGCTTCAAAAATGGAGCTATATTTTGGATATATGGCTTGTGCTGCAGACCCATAAATAAAAAGGTAGTATATCCTCAAGTTACAGGCAAGTGATACTTAGGTGTTTGTATTTTTGGGGAGGTCTCTGGCTTTTCTGAAACATCCTGGCCTTTCTCAGAGTTTTCATGGCTTCAACAGCAAAACCCAAGGTGTCACAATGGAAGTGATTTGGGTAAGGAATGGACAGAAAGTCCTGCAGGCTGATTTATTCACTGCTGAAATGCAGCCTACGCTATGCTGGAGGATTTCCCCCTCGAGGGCTTTTATTTGGGGTTTTATCCCCCCTAAATTCCAGCTGTGGGATTGCTGTGATCCCTTGGAGCTGTCCCTTTGCACTGAGGAGAGGCTTTATTGCCAGCACAGGATTGATGAGCTGCTGAATTGATTAGGAATTAATGACTCTGTCAGGGGACTGCTGCTGAGGGCCTGGAGGGGATTCACATCCTGCTGCCCAGCAGGCACTGGGCTGCCAGGAATGCAGGAGTTCAGGGGCTGTGCAGGAATTCAGGGCCTGGGCTCTCAGGAATTCAGGGATTCAGGAATTCAGGGGCTGGGCTCTCAGGAATTCAGGGATTGGGCTGTGAGGAATTCAGGAATTGAGGAGCTGGGCTGTCAGGAATTCAGGGATTATGCTGTCAGAAATTCAGGAATTCAGGAATTCGGGAACTCAGGGGCTGTGCAGGAATTCAGAAATTCAGGAATTCAGGGACTGGGCTGCCAGGAATTCAGGGATTCAGGAATTCAGAGATTCAGGTGCTGTCAGGAATTCAGGGTCTGTCAGGAATTCAGGAATTGAGGGGCTGTGCTGTCAGGAATTCAGGCTGTCAGAAATTCAGGGTCTGGGCTGTCAGGAATTCAGGAATTGAGGGCCTGTGCTATCAGGAATTCAGGCTGTCAGGAATTCAGGAATTCAGGGTCTGGGCTGTCAGGTATTCAGGAATTGAGGGCCTGTGCTGTCAGGAATTCAGGCTGTCAGGAATTCAGGCTGTCAGGAATTGAGGGCATGTGCTATCAGTGATTCAGGGGCTGTCAGGAATTCAGGGATTCAGGGGCTGTCAGGAATTCAGGGATTCAGGGGCTGTCAGGAATTCAGGGCTGTCAGGAATTCAGGAATTCAGGGTCTGGGCTGTCAGGAATTCAGGCTGTCAGGAATTCAGGGTCTGGGCTGTCAGGAATTCAGGAATTGAGGGCCTGTGCTGTCAGGAATTCAGGCTGTCAGGAATTCAGGAATTCAGGGTCTGGGCTGTCAGGAATTCAGGAATTGAGGGCCTGTGCTATCAGTGATTCAGGGGCTGTCAGGAATTCAGTGATTCAGGGGCCGTGCTGTCAGGAATTCAGGCTGTCAGGAATTCAGGGTCTGGGCTGTCAGGAATTCAGGCTGTCAGGAATTCAGGGTCTGGGCTGTCAGGAATTCAGGAATTGAGGGCCTGTGCTATCAGTGATTCAGGGGCTGTCAGGAATTCAGGGATTCAGGGGCTGTGCTGTCAGGAATTCAGGCTGTCAGGAATTCGGGCTGTCAGGAACTCAGGGCCTGTGCTATCCGTGATTCAGGGGCTGTCAGGAACTGAGGCTGTGTGTGCAGCAGGGAGTTCAGAGCTGCAGCTCCCACAGCATTAATCCCACTCTGGCAGGGGTTTCACTGCTGAGCTGGCTCAGTCTGGCTGTGAATCACTGCTGTGGGTGAGCTGTGTGCTGATAAATGTGCTTTACCTCAAGTGCAGGGGTCACTGAGGGGCTACGAAGGCTCCCTGAAGCCCCCCCTTGATGGTTCCTGCCAAATTCCCTGCAGCTTTTATCCCTGGAGCACACAGCAGGATCTCACAGCTGAGGGAAAGGTGTAAATCTGGCCAAAAATTCAGCCTGGCCTGAGAGCACTGGGTAAAACACTTTATTCATACAGAAAACTTTTCAGGAAGGGTTAATCCAGGTGGTGCTTCAGGATGTGGATTCTGCTTTTGCCTGATGGCTGGGCTTGTTTTATTTTGAATTTTCTATGCAGATGTTTTAGGAAGGAAGTGCTTCAGGGTGTGGCTTCTCCTTTTGGCTGATAACTGGGCTTGTTTTATTTGAAATTTTAGATGAAGATGTTCTGGAAAGGGTTAATCCAGGTGATGCCTGGGGATGTGACTTTTTTTCTGGCTGATGCCTGAGTTTGTTTTATTTTAAACTTTATATGAATATATTTTAGGAAGAGTTAATGCAGGTGATGCTTGAGGATGTGGCTTTTCTGGCTGATGGCTGGGTTTGTTTTATTTTAAACTTTATATGAATATATTCTAGAAAGAGTTAATCCAGGTGATATTTGAGGATGTGGCTTTTCCTTCTGGCTGATGAACTGGGTTTGTTGTGTTTTAAAATTTATATGAATATATTTTAGGGAGAGTTATTGCAGGTGGTGCTTCAGAATGTGGCTTTTCCTTCTGGCTGATGGCTGGGCCTGCTTTATTAGCAATTTTATTCAAATATGTTCAGGAAGGGTTAATCAAGGTGATGCTTGAGAAGGTGGATTTTCCTTCTGGCTGATGTCTGGCCTTGCTTTATTTGAAATTTTATACAAAGATGTTCTAGGAAGGGTTAATCCAGGTGATGCTTGAGATGTGGTTTTTCTGGCTGATAGCTGGGCTTATTTTATTTTAAACTTTATATGAGCATATTTGAGGAAGAGTCAATGCAGGTGGTGTTTCAGAATGTGGATTTTCCTTCTGGCTGATGGCTGGGCTTGCTTTGTTTGAAGTTTTAGATGAAGATGTCTTGGCCCAGCAATGAGAATGGGCTGCAGCTGCTCCTCTCTCGCCAGTGCAGGCCCCTCATCCTGAACATGGATCACAGAGTGAGTGCTGATTCCTGGGCTCAGGAATAATTCATACAAATGTCTCCCAGCTTAGCCAAGAGAAGCAATTTCAGCTGGAACAGTGTATAATCCATTTTGCCCTGGCAGAGAAGAAAGGGAAGGGTGCCTGCTCTGACTGTGATTTTTATATTTTTTTTTTGCAAATGCTCAGCCACTGCGATGATGTGTGGAAAGATGGGATCTAAAGATAGATACAAAGGGGATAAATCAGAATCCTCAGGTGTAGTCACACACAGGCTCCATGGAAACTGCTCACAGCCATCCCTTCCTCCTGGGGCAAACCAGGTCTCATATAAACAAATTTGGGTGAGTCTAAGAACCAAATCAGGGTTTAATCTTTGGGTTCAGATGCCACAGCACAAATTCACTCTAAACCCCTGCTCCTGCTTCTGGCAGCAGTGGGGATTGCTGAAGATGGATCTGTTTAAACAAACTGTTTAAATAGGAGCATTCCCTTGGGGTTTTTTTCTGAGCTCTCCAGTGCCTGGCTTTTAGGAAGAAAGCAGCAATTACCTCCTTGCCACCTTCTTTTTTTGTGTAGTGAAACAACTGTTATGGAGAGGATCCAAGTAGGTGTAATTCTCTTGTGGATTCCGTCTTTAACTTATTTGCAATAATTGCCTGAGCAAGCCAGAATTTATCTGGAAGTCCCTGGCTTAGATAAACTCCTGCTGTGCTGGGTGCAATTTCGTGAAGATTGGGGAGGCTTTGTGAGAACAACAAATTAAAACTAATCTCATCTCCTGAAATATTTCATTACACAAACTCAATTCATTATGCAGGGCTGCCCTTTGCAGCACGTGCGAGCTGCTGAGGCAAAGAAGGGAAGAACCAACAGAACGAACCAACAACACAAATTTATTGCATGAGGAAACAACCAACAACACAAATTTATTGCATGAGGAAACAACCACCTCGTGCCATCTACTGCTTCCCTGACCTTGCACCAATAAATATATGTAAAAAAAGGATTTTCCTGTAGATTGGGGTCCTTTGTGGTGTCTTCTCTCCCAGGGATCCCTGAAATTCCCTCATTCCCACCCCTCAGGTTGAGTGGGAAGCTGCCAAAGGGTTTGGATGGAATTTAGATCCCTTTGTGCAGCAAATATCCAAGAGTTTGTAATTCTGGAGTTTCTCCTCTGCTTGTTTGTGGAATTTACCCATGAAGAAGGGAGGAACACAGAGAATTTGTGCTCGTGGTGCTTGCTCAGCCCTGCTTTGTGTGTCTGGGCATGAAGGAGCTCTTCTGAAATGTCTTTCTTGTAATACTGCTCCTTTAATTGATCCCAGAGCTTTGCTGCCTTGGGTAACCCAGAAAATAAAGATCCATCCAAGCCTGTGGTCCCTTTCCCTCCCAAATTCAGTGAACTGGGTCTCTCCAAGGATGGTTTGGGATGAATAAAGGTCATTTCTGCTCTTTTCTCCTCCAGTCTGAGCAGAGCTGAGGAATCCTGTCTGCTGTGGAACAAGGGGGAATGAATTCCCAGCTGGAATCCAGCAGCCCCTCCAATCAGTGCCCTTCCCAATTAATTCCTCCCTGGAAGCAGGACTCCTGAAAACAGTGTGCTGCTGTTAGCTCTGCCTTTAATTTATTTTGAAGAATGTGTAATTATCAAGCTGTGAGCAAATTGCCATTGCTTTCACCTGGCTCCTTTCAGGACTCATTGGCATTCAGAGGAGCCATTGATTAATGAGCAGAGGACAGGGATGAGCCAGGGGAGCCACGAGGCTGCAAAGCCTTGGCAGAGGGAAAGCAGCCCCTGGGGTGCAAATCTCCCTTTCTTAGTGGAGAAAATATATATTATTATATATATACATATATATACACACACACATATATTATATACAATATATTATATTATATATTCTATACAATATATAATATATAATATATAATATATATATATATAATATATAATATATAATATATAATGTAATATACAATATATAATATATAATATATAATATATAATATTATATATAACATATAATATATTATATAATATACATAATATATAAAATAATATATATAATATATAGAATTATATATATTATTCTATCTATATAATATATATAAATAATAATAAAAAAATCTTTGTATAGTCCTCCATTCCAAATTTTTTACCTCGTTTTGGGTGTCTTGTGGATGTTCATTTTGTTTAGGGGGAGAGCAGGGCTTTTGGTCGTGTTTCTTCTAAACTTCTTTGGGCTAAAGCGCAGGAGCACTGACAATGTCAGGCTTTGAGGAAGCCCTTGCCAGGATTCAGAGCTGTGCAGGATTGAACTGTGATCTCTCTTACCTGGGGACTTCACAGCTTCCTCCTCCTGCAAGGGTTAAGAATTGTGAGCTAAAATAATCAGGTTGTGACTGAAGAGCCCTCTGGCTGAGCTGTAGGCTGATAGCAGAGGAGCAGGGTATCAGCTCCAAAAGGGGGACAAACACTTTATTCTATTGAGTTTGCACTGAAGGAGAAAAAAGAAAAGCAAGTGAGCCCAGCAGCTCTTTAAAAACCCTGCTACAATCCATTTAACAAATTGTTTCTCCTCTATCTTCACCCTGGTTGTTCTTATTATTATGCCTGTTATCTGATGGTTATTTAATCTATATTTTGTAATTACTTCCCTTCTGTCTTTCACTCCAACATACATCATTTTCTTGTTGCACTAATGCAGTGACCTACATTATCCAAGCTGTAAAAGTCAATTATGCTGCCTGTGATTTTTCAAGTGGTGTTTAGCAAATGGGTTTGTGTATTATCCACCCGTTACCCTGCTCCTTTACAAAAGCCAGGTTTATCCCAGACACCTTTTAAAAGCATCTCTGGAAATACAAAAGATATTTTCCCAGAATCTGGATGTAAATTGTACTGGGAAGGAATAGGGAATGTCCTGCCCACCCCTAGGGACAACACAGGACATGAATTCAGGTGTTTCTCACTGTGGATTGGGAATTATTATCCCAGCTGCAGTTTTCAAACTCTATTTGAGCCTGTGGATTTTGCATCTCTGGCATTTAATACCAGGCTTTGAGCTAAAAACACGTTTGTGGTGTTAAAGGAATCACAAAATCATCTGTATCCAAAATCATTCCTACCCAAAATCATCTGTACCCAACCCACAACCACTTCCCAGGGGATGGCTGGGTGGGGATTGTTCATTTATTAAAATTGCTTTGAGTTAAAACCATGTTTGTGGTGTTAAAGGAATCAGAAAATCCTCTGTATCCAAAATCATCCCTACCCAAAATCATCCATATCCAAAATCCTCTGTACCCAAAATCACCCCTACCCAAAATCATCTGTACCCAAAATCCTCTGGATCTAAAATCCTCTGTACCCAAAATCCTCTGTACCCAAAATCATCCCTACCCAAAATCATCTGTACCCAAAATCCTCTGGATCTAAAATCATCTGTACCCAAAGTCCTCTGTACCCAAAATCCTCTGTATCCAAAATCACCTGTACCCAAAATTCTCTGTACCCAAATCATCCCTACCCAGCCCACAGCAGGGGATGGCTGGGTGGGGACTGTTTGTTTTTTAATCAAGCCTCTCTCATTGATGCCTGGAGCTGCTCCCCCTGCAGCCTTTCCCAGGTTTCCTGTGCAATTTTGGGATGTGAGCACGTTACAGATGAAGTTTGGGGCCCGTGTTATGGAGCTCTCCTGGCCCAGGCTGATTTTGTAGTGGAAGAAAAGGAGATATCAGAGGGGATTTGATGGTGAGAGGAGCAATCATCACAAAACTCTGCCTCCCCTGTGTGTGGAGGCTGATTGCTTTATTCTTCCACATCACAACAGGGCTCAGGGCACAGCCTCAAAGACTGCAAAGCCTGGAATTTTTGGGGTCGTGCTGATTTCTATTTTTATTATTTCTATTATTAAAAATAATATTTATATTATTATTCTTCATATTTCCTAGTTTTATAGTTAAAGTTGGAAAGTTTATTAAGAGGATTGCCCTTCTCTCATTCTTTGGGTGTTTTCCCCCCTCCCATACCTCTTTATTCACTATCTATACACACAAAAAATTAAAATTGAAGTGGTTTCCTGCAAGCAGGAACTTCTGTGCTGTTCAAGTGCTCTGGTGAGCATTTCCTGATTTAAATGTGTGGCACTTTTCCCCCTCAGGCACTTGGGGATGGATCCAGTGGTGCCACTGTCATTTCCGACAGCACATTTGAGCCCAGCCTAAGTAGCATCTGATTTAGTTTGGCTTTTGTTCCCCCTCACCATCCCTCCTGTTAAAAGCAGCTGTTACTCCTTCATTTAAGGCACAGGAAAATTAAATGACTTGCCTGAGGTCATGAGCAGAACTGGGAACAGAATTTCTTGCAAGTCTGAGCTCAGTGATTTAATTGCAGGCTGAGATCCACAGGTGAACATTTGCACCAAATTTTTTTTTTTTTTTTTTGGGTGGATGTAGAGTCTGAGATTCTTGAGGGATCTTTCCAGGTGGTGGATCATGAGCTGGGTTCCACCTGGTTATATTTTTTTATGTATTTTATGATACATTAAAAGCCTGTTTGGTTTTTTTTTTCATTATAGCATTTTCCAGGGTGCTTTGCAAACATGGTTATTTTCAGAAATCACAAATGAATATCAGAATAACCAGGAGGTCCCTGTGAAATCTTGAGTATAGCTGGGGAATAAAAATAAATAAGGACATTTCAGCCTCGTTTTTGAGCTTGTGTTCTCCCTTGCAGCCCTGGCAGTGCAGGAATGTGTGCCTGGGGCTGGGGAGCTGCACACAGCAAGGCAGCAGCATTTAATAGCTCAGTTGTAAATGTGAGAGCATCTTGTCCCTGTCTTTGCACAGATTGGTTTGGAGGCTGGAAACGTCTGAATTCTGATCTGTGCTCACAGGAGGTGTTCAGCAATCACACCTCAGTGCTGGGAGCCCAGC